>NC_138294.1:25116606-25761606 GCF_965601325.2 Salmo salar | reverse complement strand
GCCATCTTTACTTGAACTGGCACAATTGCAAGTGCACAATCTGTACGGCCCCGGTATCATCACCAGCTTCCAGTGAAACAAGAGCATTGCTGACAGTCTCCTCCCGCTTTACTGCTACACCAATCATAACCGCCTTTTGAGATCTAAATCGCTCTCTTCCTTCAATGTGCAGGATAGTGGGGTGCCTTCTTTGATAGCTCTGACAGGTCATCCTCCTTTTACATTCTTTGCTTAAGTGTCCTCTAATCAAACAGCCAAAACAAAGGCCTCTTGATCTTGAAAACTCAACCTTGGATTTGTGTGGCTGTGCCTTCACCTGTTGGAAGTCGACCAATAAATGCTCACCAGCACAAAATACACGAGATACTGGGAGCATCAGAAGGGTAGGTGCCTGGTCTCTTTACTTTGAATGTTTGCGACTCTGAAAAACCTGTAAAAGAACAATCTGCCACTACATCTACTGCAGTGGGAAAGCTGCATCCCCTACTCTTAGACTGCTACTGTTTGATTAAAAAATATATTTTGTTAGACAGGAGATTGAATATCTCCATATAATGGATCCTGCAATATTTTGGCTTGTTTTTCCATGAACGTCACTGAACTGGGCCCTCTCTAAAATATCACATGCTGTACATCTCCATTTTCCCCTTAGTTTCTAGGGAAGTTTTGACATGATCAACTTTATGTTCGAGGGAAGATTAAGCTCTTCCATGTTCTCTAGATCTTGCATAGCGTTACAGCAACCTCTAGATAGAGTGCATAGCCACCCAGTCCCTTTCCATCATCCGGTATCTCCCTAACAGGGAGTGTGGCCTATGTTTGATGGTGATCCTCTAAACTTTAGGCCATTCATGCGTGCATTTGAGCATGGCATAGGTCGGCCACCCACATGTATATTTACTAATACTGTATACGTACCCATTGGATGCAGTGATCACCATATGTGACCTGTTTCAGGAAACTAGGTGTATGTCGCCTAGTAGAATTTCACGTAGAACGATGGCACCGACAGAGATGGCAGCATCGCAACAAGCTCTTAGGAAACTCTACAGTATTTACAAGCATTTCGCTACACCCGCATTAACATCGGCTAAACACGTGTATGTGACCAATAAATTTGATTAGATTTTTTAGCCTTCCCTGTAGCTCAGTTGGTAGAGCATGGTGTTTGCAACACCAGGGTTGTGGGTTCGATTCCCACGGGGGGCCAGCACAGAAAAAGTGTATGAAATTGTATGAAATGTATGCATTCACTACTGTAAGTCGCTCTGGATAAGAGCGTCTGCTAAATGACTAAAATGTAAATGTAAAATGTAATTTTTTTTAAGTCACGAATTCACAGGAGAGCCAATGTAATGTTTTTTTTTTTGTTTTTTTTTTATCAAAATGTGTGTTTTGGCAGAAATGCCTTCTGGAACATGAACTTTCATGCCATCTGTAAATACGAATACAATTGTTAAATTACGAGCCTTGTTGGTTAAGCCACGGAAAAAGCCAGCAACCTTCCCACTAGCCATGATTGGCTGAGATAATGAGTGGGCTGGACATGCCGAGAGAGGAGTTCGGATTGGTCTGCCATATAGAAGGCTTCTGTTTATTTGAGATGGTCAGTCTGTGTTGGTAATCATGTCGAACGCAGATTATTGAAAACAAATATTGTGTAGTGGAGCTGCATAAGTGTTGCTCTCCACTTTCTGGAAGATCGAGTTTTGAGTATGATAGCTAAAGAGATGGAGAAAACACCGGTCTCTGGATTACATCTTCAAACTAAGGGCAACCGTGGCATGGCATCCATTACAGGGAGACGCATCCATCATGCATGAAGATGTATATGGGTAAGATAGCTAGCTACATTTTCAGACATTACACATTTCTAATTTTGACACAAAGTGGTTTCATTTCAAGCTAAAGTGTACTGTTAGCTAGCTAGCTCCCTATCTGACATTATTATTCATATCCCAGATCTGTTTGCTTTGCTAGCTAACATTGATCCTGGTTGGTTAGCTCCCAGCAGATTCATGCAGGGTAGTAACGACATGATTTGGCACGAAGTTCATTGAGGTTTAACTGGCTAACGTTAGCTGGCTGGCACGTTAGCTAACATTATGTGACGTGTGTGATCTTACACATTGTTTACCTAGCTACATGTCTTAAACTAAAGTGTACTGTTAGCTAGCTAACGTTAGCTGACTGGCTCCCAACTGACGTTATTATTAGTATCCTTAGTATGTCTTAAGCTAAAGTGTTGAATATGGCCAGTGTCAGTAAAAGTCGGCAAAAAAGCGTAATGAAATTATTGCTAAACATGCACCTGTCAAGAAACTGACTGTTAGAACTCTTAAGACTCCATGGATTGATGAGGAATTGAAAAACTTTATGGTTGAAAGAGATGGGGCAAAAGGAGTGGCTAATAAGTCTGGCTGCACATCTGACTTACTGCAAATTGAGAAATTATGTATACAACAAAAGAAGAAACTGTATTATGAAGCCAAGATCAATAATATAAAGAATGATGGAAAAATACTTTGGAGTACTTCAAATGAAATTATGGTCAGAAAGACAAATTCAACTCCATCTTTCATCGAATCAGATGGCTTATTCATTACAAAACCATTTGATGTTGCCAATTATTTAAATAATTACTTCATTGTCAAAGTGGGCAAACTTAGGCGGGAAATGCTAACAATGAACAGTGAGCCATCGTATTCATGCATAAGAAAAGCATTGCAGTTTGAATTCTGTAAAGTTAGTGTGGGAGAGGTGGAAAAATTGTTATTGATCGATAATAACAAACCTTCTGGCATTAACAACTTAGATGGAAAGCTACTGAGGATGGTAGCTGACTCTATAGCCACTCACATCAGTCATATCTTTAATCTGAGCCTAGAGGAAAGTCTTTGTCCTCAGGCCTGGAGGGAAGCCAGCATACCAAAAAAACAGCAGACCAAAAAGCTTGCTGCCAGCTCTTAGCAAACTGTTAATGCTACTTCTCTGTAAACAAATTAACAACAGACTTTCAGCATGCTTATAGAGAAGGGCACTCAACATGTACTGCATTGACACAAATTACTGATGATTGGTTGAAAGAAATTGATAAGAAGATTGTGGGAGCTGTACTGTTAGACTTCAGTGCAGCCTTTGATATTATTGACCATAACCTGTTGTTGAAAAAACACGTGTTATGGCTATATATCTAACAGAATCAAAGGGTTTTCTTTAATGGAAGCTTCTCTAATGTCAAACATGTAAAGTGTGGTGTTCCGCAGGGCAGCTCTCTACTCTTTTCTATTTTTACCAAGGACTAGCCACTGGCATTAAACAAAGCATGTGTGTCCATGTATGCTGATGATTCAACCATATACACATCAGCAACCACAACTAATGAAGTCACTGAAACCCTTAAAGAGTTGCAGTCTGATTTGGAATGGGTGGCCAGTATTAAACTGGTCCTGAATATCTCCAAAACTAAGAGCATTGTATTTGGTACAAATAATTCCCTAAGTTCTAAACCTCATCTGAATCTGGTAATGAATGGTGTGGCTGTTGAACAAGTTGAGGAGACTAAATTACTTGGTGTTACCTTAGATTGTAAACTGTCATGGTCAAAACATATAGATTCAATGGTTGTAAAGATGGGGAGAGGTCTGCCCGTAATAAAGAGATGCTCTGCTTTTTTGACACCACACTCCAAAAATGCAAGCTCTAGTTTAGTCTAATTTTGATTATTGTCCAGTCGTGTGGTCCAGTGCAGCAAGGAAAGACATAGTTAAGCTGCAGCTGGTCCAGAACAGAGTGGCACATCTTGCTCTTCATTGTAATCAGAGGGCTGATATAAATACTATGCATGCCAGTCTCTCTTGGCTAAGAGTTGAGGAGTGACTGCATCACTTATTTTTTATAAGTGACAATGTGTTAAATCCCAAATTGTTTGCATAGTCAATTTACACACAGCTCTGACACACACACACACACACACACACACTTACCCCACCAGACATGCCACCAGGGGTCTTTTCACATTCCCCAAATACAGAACAAATTCAAGAAAGCGGACAGTATTACATAGAGCCATTATTGTATGGAACTCTGTTAAATTTCATATTGCTCAAATAAACAGCAAACCTGGTTTCAAAAAACAGATAAAGAAATACCTCACAGCACAGCGCCTCTCCCCTATTTGACTTAGTTTGTGTGTATGCATTGATATGTAGGCTACATGTGCCTTCAAAAAAAAAAGTATGTAGTTCTGTCCTTGAGCTGTTCTTGTCTATTAATGTTCTGTATTGTTTCATGTTGTGTGTGGACCCCAGGAAGAGTAGCTGCTGCTTTTGCAACAGCTAATTGGGATCCTAATAAAATACCAAATACCAAATCAAAAGCAGGAATAGGCAGCAAAGGTGCAACCGGCACAGCTTGGTTCAGTTGACCCATCCTCTGGCAAACATAACAGGATTTACTTTAAGACACAACGTCTTGTTTTAGACCAGGCCAGAAGAAGTTATGCAAGATATTTTCATACGTCTTGTTGACCCCCAAGATGGCCTGCCATACTACCATCATGGCCAACCTCAGTATCTCTTGTCGAAGCGTAACTGGAACGACAACTTGAGAAACACTGTGCCAATCGTACTGCCCAGAAGTGGCGCAAGAACTCAATTTCCTCATTAGAACACCATTTCTGTCAAAGTAAGCCACACAAACTTCAAGCTCCTGCTCTGGACGTATCTCAGCAAAAAGAGGGGAGAGGGAAACATCTTTACTCTGTTCAGCAATCAACTGCTTCCTCCTATACATCGAAGTATCAACTGTAGGGACCCTCTCTTCCTTAAGTGGTCCTACAAACTCGCTCATCTTTGGGGTTTTCAAAGGAGAGGTCAACTCAGGAGGTTTAGCGAAATCAGGATCACCCATAAACGTCTCGGACAGATTGACCAGATTGTGGGATTGCTGACATCCTCTAGCCTTGCTCCCGGCGACTTTCTTAGACATAGCACATAACGGCACACGCTAGGGTCATTTTCTGATAACCCATCAGGTTCCTCTACTCCGGGTTCCTTACAAACGACAGGATTTGGCACAACCTTCCCTCGAGCAAAATCGTTTCCAAAAAATGAATGTGACCCGCTTCACCAGTAGGCTAGGCCTCACTCCAACGACAACTGAAGTGTCAGACAAAGGCAAGACACCATCCAAAATGAAGGAATGGGCTGCCCCAGTGTCTTTCAGTAGCCAGGTGCATCACTAGTCCCACTGAAGATCTATTACTTTATGTAGGCTATATGTATTTCTCCCTTACCTTGCTCCCCCATCTTTAGTCCACTCAGCAGATCAATGCTCTCTGGTTCATCCTCTATTGTCTCCTCTTTGACTAACAGCAGATCAGGCTTCTCATCCTCCATGTCTGCTGACTGTAAGAAATACAAAGTGAGAGGATGTTGGATCAAGAAATCAGATATGAGCACCCTGCTATGGAGCATCTTGTGATTGGGCAAAGAGGGATTGCTATGAGTATTGTGTAAATATGTTAGTTGATTTGATTACTTGACACTCTTTAATGGTTTGATCATTGAAAAGCCATGGTCCCACACTTAAGACAAAATGAATCAAGACCTGGGTCAGTATCCACAAAGAGTCTCAGAGTGCTGTTCTAGGATCAGTTTTGCCTTTTAGATCATAATGAATAAGTTGATATCCTAGATCAGCGCACCTACTCTTGAGAGGCTTTCTGGATAATGGCCTTGACCTAATACCATTCAGACAGTAGTTTATAGTGGGCTCACCTCAGTGATACTGTGTGTGGTCCTGTGCTGCTCAGCTGGTTCCTCTGTGGGTTCAGGAGGAGGTGTAGTTTGGTTGTCCTCCATGACCATGGTCCCCTCAGGGTTCCCCAGACCCTCCTCACACCCCTCCTCCTTGACCAGCAGCACCTCTGGACCCTCCTCCTCCTGGAAGAGACAGGTGATAGAGATTACACAGACATACACTCCCTCAGGTACGTACACACACAGATAATAAACACTTTCAGCATGGTGTGTTTACCCATCCTAGACTGTATTTACAGAATGACGTCATCATTGTTAATCCCATCACAGTGGACATAAATATGATGTTGTGGGTAAATCAGTGTTACGGGAAAATGTTGGGTAGACTGCGCTCTCAAACCCTGGCGGGAAGCCAGTCTTGGAGATAGACAACTCCTAAACGGCTGACCAGGCGGATAAAAGTGTCCCATCTCCCAAACGGCTGGATGGGCAGATGAAGGCTGCAACTGATAACTGATAAAATGCATGCACACTCACTACTGACTGTAAGTCACTCTGGATAAGAGTGTCTGTTAAAATGTAAATAGGAATCAGCAAAAGCCAAACCTGACTAAACATTTTTTATGTGTACAGTAAGTGTTTGTTAGGCATGTGTAGGTATATTTAGTAAGTGTATAATGGTTATAAAGTGCTGTTAGGTGTATGCAGAATAGGGTGAGATCAGATGTGATGTGCAATGAGTATAAACACCTGCTTTTCCCATGACATAGACTGACCAGGTGAAAGCTATGATCCCTTATTGAGCTCACCTTTGAATCCACTTCAATCAGTGTAGATGAAGGTAGGAGACAGTTTAGCATACAGGTGAAGAGGGGGCAGCTGAAGTCTTTGTTACAGAACATGCAGAGGAACCGCGTCTCTTTCCCCGAGCGTAGGGTCTAGTCCTGTCGTTTGAGTTCAATACCTGATTGAAAAGTATGTGGCCCTGTGAATTGGAAGGTCCCATCGATGTGGACACTGGGTCCCTGAACTCGTGTAAAGGGGAGTAGGTGGGGACATTTGGATTTGTCTCTAAGCTTTCCCTATAATCTAAGAAATCTCTGCCTTGTGAGTGTCCTCCTAAGTGATACTCATCTACATTCCATGGCAGAGTGGTGTCGCCCTCCACTTTCACAGTCACCTCATCTACGTCTATAACCTCACTTTTCTTATCTAGGCACCCCTCAGAGTATACACTACTACTATACCGGTTCCATTCCCCTCTAGACAGATCAGTCTGTCTCTCTAAACCCAAGGGCATGTTGCCAGGGTCCATTTCTGTAGTGTAAGAACAATATGCATCGTTGCCAGTCCCTAAGCTTCACCCGAGTCCCGATGGGAAGGAACTGTCCTCGGGCTCGTGTTACTGTTAAGTAAATACTCTAAGCCGGGAGCAGAGTACAGCCCAGTGGCCCCAGTCTAACTGGGTCAGATCCTGTGTGTAAGAGTCTGTGTGTTACAGTTAAAGTCTCTGTGTCGGTCTCTGACTCGAAGATGGCGTTCAGTGTTCTACTGACCTCCGTGATGCTGAGGGAGGTCCTGGGCTGGGGCGTGGCGGCGCTGTCCTCCGTGGCTACAGGGAGCGCTCCAGTCTGGATGTCTCTGTGCCGTGGGTCCTTTCCTTCAGTCCCCTCCTGATTGACCCCAGGACCTGCAGCGTCTGCATCTGCAGACTGACACAAGAAGAGAGGAGGTTATTATCGATACATAATAGGTTTGCATAACAATGTTGTAGGGAAGTCTGGGGGCGGCAGGTAGCTTACTGGTTAAGAGCGTTGGGCTAGTAACCGAAAGGTTGCAGGTTCGAATCCCCGAGCCAACTAGGTGAAAAATCTGTCGATGTGCCCTTGAGCAAGGTACTGAACACTAATTGCTCCTGACGCAAGCCTACCAGATGAGCTAAATGCATTTTATGCTCGCTTCGAGGCAAGCAACACTGAAGCTGTTAAGGAGCCTTTTGGTCCTAGCACCAGCTAGCGTCCCACCCGTGGTGCACTCCATCAACAGCAGGTGCATTTCAAGAGCGGCAAATTTGAATCCAAATAAATGTCAAAATTCAAATTTTTCAAACATACAACTATTTTACACCCTTTGAAAGATAAACATCTCCTTAATCTAACCACGTTTTACGATTTCAAAAAGGTTTTACGGCGAAAGCATAAATTTAGAGTATGTTAGGACAGTACATTTACAAGAGTTGTGTGTAATGTTTTGTCAATTCAAAGACAGGGTCACCAAAACCATAAAACCAGCTAAAATGATGCACTAACCTTTTACAATCTCCATCAGATGACACTCCTAGGACATTATGTTAGACAATGCATGCATTTTTAGTTCTATCAAGTTCATATTTATATCCAAAAACAGCGTTTTACTATGGCATTGATGTTGAGGAAATCGTTTCCCTCCAATAACCGGCAGTCAAGTCAACACCACAAATTAAATAATTAAAATTAGAAAACATTGGTAAAATATTATATTGTCATTTAAAGAATTATAGATTTACATCTCTTGAACGCAATCAACTTGCCAGATTTAAAAATAACCTTACTGGGAAATCACACTTTGCAATAATCTGAGCACTGCGCCCAGAAAAATACGCGTTGCGATACAGACTAGACGTCATGTTGGGGAGATCTAAAATCGAAAATACTATGTAAATAATCCATTACCTTTGATTCTCTTCATCAGATGTCACTTCCAGGTATCACAGGTCCATAACGAATGTAGTTTTGTTCAAAAAAGCTCATCATTTATGTCCAAAAATCTCCGTCTTGTTAGCACATGATCTAAGCCAGCCGGACTTCTCGTCATGAACGAGGGGAAAAAATATATTTACGTTCGTTCAAACATGTCAAACGTTGTATAGCATAAATCATTAGGGCCTTTTTTAACCAGAACATGAATAATATTGAAGGTGGACGAATGCATACTCTTTTATAACGTATTGGAACGAGGGTACCCAACATGAACTCGCGCGCCAGGTGTCTAATGGGCCATCATCGTTCCATGGCTCTTGTTCGGTCAGATCTCCCTCCAGAAGACTCAAAACACTTTGTAAAGGCTGGTGACATCTAGTGGAAGCAATAGGAAGTGCCAAAATATTCCTCAGCCCCTGTGTTTTTCAATGGGATAGGTTTAAAGGTAATACAACACATCAGGTATCCACTTCCTGTCAGAAAATGTCTCAGGGTTTTGCCTGCCAAATGAGTTCTGTTATACTCACAGACACCATTCAAACAGTTTTAGAAACTTTAGAGTGTTTTCTATCCATATATAATAAGTATATGCATATTCTAGTTACTGGGTAGGATTAGTAACCAGATTAAATCGGGTACATTTTTTTTATCCAGCCGTGCAAATACTGCCCCCTAGCCCTAACAGGTTAAAACAGGTCAACATTCAAAGCCGCAGGGCCAGACGGATTACACAAAGCTGGCAAGTGTCTTCACTGATATTTTCAACATCTCCCTGACCGAGTCTGTAATAAATACCTACATGTTTCAAGCAGACCCTGTGCCCAAGGAAGCTAAGGTAACCTGCCTAAATGATTAACGCCCTGTAGCACTCACTTCGGTAGCCATGAAGTGCTTTGAAAGGCTAGTCATGGCTCACATCAACAGCATCCTCCCGGATACCCTAGACCCACTCCAATTAGCATACCACCCCAACAGATCCACAGATGAAACAATCACAGTCCACACTGCCCTTTCCCACCTGGACAAAAGGAACACCTATGTGAGAATGCCTAGATTACAGCTCAGCGTTCAACACCATACTGCCCACGAAGCACCTCACTAAGCTAAGGACCCTGGGACTAAACACCTCCCTCTGCAACTTGATCCTGGACTTCCTGACGGGCCGCCCCAGGGGTAAGGGTAGGCAACGACATGTCTGCCATGCTGATCCTCAACACTGGGGCCCGTCAGGGGTGTGTACTTAGTCCCCTTCTGTTCTCCCTGTTCACCCACGACTGCGTGGCCAATCACAACTCCAACACAATCATTAAGTTTGCTGCTGACACAACAGTGGTAGGGCTGATCATCGACAATAATGAGACAGCCTCATAAAGTTCTATAGCTGCACCATCGAGAACATCCTGACCAGTTGCATCACCACCTGGTATGGCAACTGACCGTAAGGCGCTAGAGGGTAGTGCGTACGGCCCAGTACATCACAGCCAAGCTTCCTGCCATCCAGAACCTACATAATAGGGGGTGTCAGAGGAAAGCCCAAGTCATAGACCGTTTTCTCTGCTACCGCACAGTAAGCAATACTGGGGCGCCAAGTCTAGGACCAAAAGGCTCCTTAACAGCTTCTACCCCCAAACCATAAGACTGCTTAACAATTAATCAAATGGCCACCTGGACTATTTACATTGACCCCCCCATTTGTTTTGTACACTGCTGCTACTCGCTGTTTAATATCTATACATAGTCACTTCACCCCTACCTACATGTACAAATTACCTCAACTAACCTGTATCCTCGGTACCCCCTGTATATAGACTCGTTATTGTGTTAATTTTGATTATTTTTTACTTTAGTTTATTTGGTAAATATTTTCTTAACTCTTCTTGAACTGCACTGTTGGTTAAGGGCTTGTAAGTTAGCATTTCACGGTAAGGTCTACACTTGTTGTATTCGGGGGATGTGACAAAAAGTTTGATTTGAAGTCGCTCTGGATAAGAGCGTCTGCTAAATGATTAAAATGTAAGTCTCACAAGCTCCCCTATGGCAGATAAATAAGGATGTACATGTAAGCATATGAATAGCTGAGGGGAGTGTTTCTAAAATAAAACATGACATTTAAATGCATTGTAATTTTTATGTTACACTAAGACACTAACCTCTATCACAATAACATGCTGGGTTGAGGTTCCACTCCCCTCATCAACAGTGATTGGTTGGTCATCTATCCACGCGTTGTGTCCCGCTGGTTTCACAAAGCTCCTGTGGCCTCCAGTGAGATGTCCTTCACCTGAGAGAGTGATTGGGGGAAAAGGAGTGGTTAAGACACGTACTGTCAATACTATATTCTACACTTGACACGGTCTACAATTGGCAAGGATGTAAGGTAGCACTTGCCATAACTTCTTTATATGCTAATTATTGATTGATTATGTTCCATGCATCACATGCTTTTAATGGAGTATGACAATAGGAAATTCAGTAAATCAAGAATCTGGTTAGAATATGAGTGTTTTTGTGCAAGAATTTGTTCTTTATTGACCTACCTGGTAAAATAAAGGTAAAATAAATAAAACATTGTACAAGATAGCGAAGTAATCAAGGGAATTATCGCACACTAGCCAAACACTGACCAAGACACAATTCTGGATAACACATTTGAACAAATGCGCCAAGCCCCTCAGCCTTCTGCAAAATGTACCTCTTGCCATTCCTCTGTATCGGTCGAGGATCTTGACACTACTGGGACGGCTGGCAACGACGCGCTCTCGTATTGTCCTCTCTGCGCGCTCCCGTGCCACCTTCAGTTCCAGTAGCTGTAGTTTCCTGCGCAATGCCCTGTTTTCTTTCTGGCTTTGAGTAACTTCTAAACGAAACACTGCATAGTCGTCATCTACTAGTTTACAGATCTCTGCCACGGCTGCATTCGCTAGCACTTCCATAATGGAGGCTATTTGAGTGTGAAAAACCATACAGTCAGCCATTGTTAGCAGCTAGCAAGCGTTACCTAAATAACATGGGTATATCAACCAAGTCCTGTCTCCGACGCGAATTACAGACTACCTGAGGTAATTATGTGATGCCGTGAAGTAAAATTCGGCATATTTTGAGTTCCAGTGTGTTAATAAACGTCTAAATACAACAATAAAAACGCTAAAGTGGTAATTGTTCTTGGTCACTGTTCGCGTCCGTTTACTTCTTCGGTGGTATTTTTGGGCAGTTGGCATCCTATGTTGTTAGTGCATTACCGCCACCTACTACTGTGCTGGAGTGGAGTGTGGGCCAGAGACCGGGAGAAACTAAATATTGCCTGCCTGCCCCGTTTATCTTAGAAAATAAAACAAAAAAATATGTTCATATTCTACTCAATGGACTCATTACACTTTATTGCTGTATCCCATTCTCTCTCATACAGATTCTCAAATATCTCTCTCCCTCTTATACTGCCCGCACTATATAAACATGTTCTACTGTTTCTATTTCCTGGCAATAATGTACTTTTTTTTTTACTAGTCCAACGCTCTAACCACTAGGCTACCCTGCCGCCCCAATAATCACACCTTCCTGGTGGATATTTTCCTATGATATGTAATTACGTATTCAGCCAGTTGTGTCCCAACCTATGTCTAGTTAAGGTGGCCTCCTATCATCTTTCTCATCCTGCCGTCCTCCCGCCCCCAACTTTTTGAGAGCATCTTGACTGGCTGCACACAGCTTGGTACGGCAACTGCAAGGCATCCGACCGCAAGGCACTACAGAGGGTGGTGAGTACGGCCCAGTACATCACTGGGGCCAAGCTCCCTGCCATCCAGGAGCTCTATACCAGGCAGTGTCAGAGGAAGGCCCAAAAAAGGTTCAAAGACTCCAGTCACCCAAGTCATAGACTGTTCCCTCTGCTACCGCACGGCAAGCGGTACCAGTGCACCAAGTCTGGGACCCACAAGCTTATAACCCCAAGCCATAAGCTCCAAGCCATAAGACCGCTAAATAGCTAATCAAATGGCTACCCTTACCACCCGCAATGACCCTTTTTGGTACTAATTCTCTTGCACTGACTCAGTACTTGTACTCCCCGTATATATCCATGTTATTTTTACTCTGTATTGTTATTTGTAATTTACTGTGTATTTATTCTGTGTCACTTTGTATTTTTTATCTTAACTCTGCATTGTTGGAAAAGGACCCGGAAGTAAACATTTCACTGTTGGTCTACACCTATTTTTTTACAAAGGATGTGACAAATAAAATTGGAATCAATTTTTTTCCCCTGTATATAGAAGAGAGATGGGTTTGTAGTACCTCATACAGCAGGTTTTGTCTGGTGCTGCGTGAGCTAAAGGACTGCAGACTTACCAGTACTGATGACACGAGACAAGAGCACACCACCTTCTGTCCGGCTTCATATTCTGAGACCTTGCGCCTGTATGACATCTAATCTTTCCAGTGATATCCTGGCTGCTGAACCATACGCTACACTGCCAAAGTATATCGTAGATTGAATCAGCGGAACATCCATTGTCCTCAGTGAGGAACGCCCAGCCCCCCACTCCATCCCCGTCAGACAGCGCATCACATTCAGAACCTATAGAATTTTCCCACCACTCTCTCAATGGGTTCTGTCCATGTCAGCCTAGTGTCAAAGTACATCCCTAGGAACCTGAAGGCCCCCCAGTCTCTCCAAGTTTCTTCCATACACCCTCAGGTGTACCTCATCTCCCACCTTCCTCATGGTAAAGAACACTGACTTCTCTACAGAGAATCTGAATCCCTACTTTAATGAGCACCCCATCGACTGCTTCCTGTACATCCTGACTGTGTATGGTACATTTCTTCCATTAGGCCCCATCATCTGCAAATAAAGACCTTCCAATATCCGGATGTACCTTAGAGTGAACATAATTGATTGAGAACAAAAGATGACAAATCAGGGATGCACAACATAAATCGGTAAGCATATCAGAATCGGACGAAATTAGCTAAAAATGCCAACATCGTGTCAAAGCTCACGTGCACACCTATATAATCTAGGTAGATGACGCCACGAGAAATACAGAGCAACACAGAACAAAAGCAGAAATATACTAAATACCAACAACTAAACAAGTTCAAGTTGAGCAGTCATTTGAAAGAGTAAGAACATTTCAGCGAGACAACTCAAAAGGCGAAATCCATTATCGCCAAGATATTGGAATTCATTGCCCTTGACAATCAACCATTCTCTGTGGTGGATGATGTTGGCTTTCGCCGACTGGTTGAGCAACTCAAGCCCCGGTACACACTACCAAGTATGCGCTATTTTTCAGATGTTGCCCTACCGGAGTTACACAGTATTGTTGAAACGCACATTCATAAGCAACTTGCTATGGGCGTCACTGCTATTAGCTTCAAGACTGACATTTGGACCAGCGCTGTCAGACCCATGAACATGCTGAGTCTGACAGCACAGTGGGATGACGAGGATTTTGTACGCTCAAGAATGTGCTGGTTCTCATACCGCTGCTGCCATTTCAATGGCATTTGAGAACACGTTTGAAACTTGGAAACATGAACACACTCATTCGAACAACTGAGTCGAGAAATAAGCTCATCAACAGCGTCTGCAGCAGACGTGATATCCTCTGTCATTGCATTGAAACGCCTGCTCAACAAAACTGCCGACAGACCGTGGGGTTAAAACTTGCAAAAGTACTCAAGAGGCTGTGAACAAGCGATTCGGTGGCATTCTCTCTGAGCCTCTTTACTGTGTCGCCACCATGGTTGATGCAAGGACCGCTACTTCAATGCAGACAAGCAACAGGGTTTATGTGAAATGTTACAGACACAGCTGGACAAGATAGAAACACTGACAGTGCACACCGAGGAAGAGAGGCCACGGACAGAGAGCTGAAACTTCACTGCTTGACATGTATGATGAAATCCTGGTTGAGACTGAACAAATGAACAACAAAACTGCACAGCAAGTAAGTGAAAGAAATAGGTTTTGATGATGTTTTACTGGTAATGGGGACATATGTAAATGCCAACAGAATAGCTTTTTAGTGTGTGTGTGTGTGTGTGTGTGTGTGTGGTGTGTTTCAACTATTTAACTGTAACAGAATGCTTAAACGCTAAAATTATAAATATCGGTTATCGGTATTTGTTTTTGGCAAGGAAAATATCAGATATCGGCCAAAAATGTAATGTCGGTGCATCCCTACTAATCACGCTCCCCTGTGGTTTACCATTATCCACCAAGTAGCTGCCCCACCCTCACCTGGATAGACCTTCCAAACAGTTGAACGTTCTACTTCCTACACCCATAAGGTCAAGCTTGATTAGCATATCAAACGCCTTCCACATCAAAAAAGACAGCTGCAACCATCTCCTTGTTGACCTGGGCCTTCCTGACTTCTGCTTCTAAGCAGAGCACTGGGTCCATAGTTCCCCTTCCTGAACCCACTCTGATGTGGCGATATTAACCCCCTGTTCTCCAGGAAGTAAGTCTCCCCATAATCTTACATACAGTTTAAGTCGGAAGTTTACATACACTTAGGTTGGAGTCATTAAAACTTGTTTTTCAACCACTCCACAAATTTCATGTTTACAAACTATAGTTTTGGCAAGTCGGTTAGGACATCTACTTTGTGCATGACAAGTACTTTTTCCAACAATTGTTTACAGACAGATTATTTCACTTATATTTCACTGCATCACAATTCCAGTGGGTCAGAAGTTTACATACACTAAGTGGAGTGTGCCTTTAAACAGCTTGGAAAATTCCAGAAAATTATGTCATGGCTTTAGAAGCTTCTGATAGGCTAATTGACATCATTTGAGTCAATTGGAGGTGTACCTGTGGATGTATTTCAAGGCCTACCTTCAAACTCAGTGGCTCTTTGCTTGACATCATGGGAAAATCAAAAGAAATCAGCCAAGACCTCGGAAAATTGTAGACCTCCACAAGTCTGGTTCACCCTTGGGAGCAATTTCCAAACGCCTGAAGGTACCACGTTCATCTGTACAAATAATAGTACGCAAGTATAAACACCATGGGACCACGCAGCCGTCATACCACTCAGGAAGGAGATGCGTTCTGTCTCCTAGAGATGAACGAACTTTGGAGCAAAAAGTGCAAATCAATCCCAGAACAACACCAGAGGACCTTGTGAAGATGCTGGAGGAAACAGGTACAAAAGTATCTAAATATATCCACAGTAAAATGAGTCCTATATCGACATAACCTGAAAGGCCACTCAGCAGGGAAGAAGCCACCACTCCAAAACCGCCATAAAAAAGCCAGACTACGGTTTGCAACTGCACATGGAGACAAAGATTGTACTTTTTGGAGAAATGTCCTCTGGTCTAATGAAACAAAAATATGAACTGAATAGAAGCACAGGGGTGGCAGCATCATGTTGTGGCGGTGCTTTGCTGCAGGAGGGACTGGTGCACTTCACAAAATAGATGGCATCATGAACAAGGAAAATGATGTGGATATATTGAAGCAACATCTCAAGACATCAGTCAGGAAGATAAAGCTTGTTCGCAAATGGGTCTTCCAAATGGACAATGACCCCAAGCATACTTCCAAAGTTGTGGCAAAATGGCTTAAGGACAACAAAGTCAAGGTATTGGAGTGGCCATCACAAAGCCCTGACCTCAATCCAATACATTATCCAGCGCCTCATCGCGGACATGGGCCAATATGACATAGCAAACCTCATCTTTCCCAGGTGAAGTTAACCCAGCCTTGCCTATTGCTGTCTTCACCTCTGCTATGGTAAATGGTGCATTCAATGCATCATTTACATCCTCCCTCATATCCAGCACTCCTCCAGGGTTCTCCTCCCTCGTTCTCTCTCTTCCCCTCTACCCATCCTCTGACAGGTTAGCTGAGCTCACTTCTTTAAAATACAGTATTCACACCTCTTGACTCTTTCCACATTTTGTTGTGTTACAGCTTGAATGTAAAATTGAATGTAGATGTGTTACGGCAAGCCTAAATAAGTTCAGGAGTAAAAATGTGCTTAGCAAGTCACATAAGTTGCATACACTCACTCTGTATGCAATAATAGGGTTTAACAGGATTTGTGAGTATGATGAAGTTATTAATTACAGTTTAGATGGTGTATCAATACACCCAGTTACTACAAAGATACAGTTAGACGTACTTCCTAACTCAGTTGCCGGAGAGGAAGGAAACAGCTCAGGGATTTCACCATGAGGCCCATGGTGACTTTAAAACAGTTAGAGTTTAATGGCTATGATAGGAGAAAACTGAGGATGGATCAACAACATTGTAGTTAGTCCACAATACTAACCTAATTGCAGAGTGAAAACGAGGAAGCCTGTACAGAATAGAAATATTCCAAAACATGCATCCTGTTTGCAACAAGGCACTGAAGTCATACTGCAAAAAATGTGGCAAAGCAATTTACTTTTTGTCATGAATACAAAGTGTTATGTTTGGGGCAAATCCAATACAACACATTACTGAGTACCACTCTCCCGATATTCAAGCGTTGTGGTAGCTGTATCATGTTATGGGTATGCTTGTAATCATTAAGGACAGGAGTTTTTCAGGATAAAAAATAAATAGAATGGAGCTAAGCACAGGCAAAATCCTAGTTTAGTCTGCTTTCCACCAGACACTGGGAGATTAATTCACCTTCCGGTAGAACAATAACCTAAAACGCAAGGACAAATCTACACTGGCGTTGCTTACCAAGAAGACAGTGAATGTTCCTGAGTGGCCGAGTTACAGTTTTAACTGTCGCCTCTGGTCCTGGCCTGCTCGGTGGTGTCGTCCCCTGGGACCTTGGCTGCACCCGTCTGGGTCTTGGAATCCAAGATGGCCACCCAGTCTACTCTGTTACCCTCCAGCCAACCACCTACAGGAAGAGGTTAGAAAATAGACTTTACAAACATGGCAGAGAACTCTACACAGAGTTTTTTTTGTCAATTACCTGGTCAAGTTCATACATAGTTTTTTTATGTAAACATAAATTGTATTGATTTCATTTTATGTAAGTGCGCCCCTATTCCCATTGAAGTATATCTATTATGTTCTGTATACGTATGTCTCCCTTACCTTGCTTCCCCATCTTTAGTCCACTCAGCAGATCAATGCTCTCTGGTCCGTCCTCTATCATCTCCTCTTTGACCAGCAACAGATCAGGCTTCCCATCCTCCATGTCTACTGACTGTAAGAGATAGAGTGAGAGGATGTTGGATCAAGAAATCTGGTATGAGCAACCTGCTCTGGAGCATCTTCTCATTGGACAATGAAGGACTGCTAAGAGTACTATGCAAACATGTTTGTTGATTTTATTACTTTTTTCAAAGGTATGATCCCACACTTAAGACAAAATGTATCAAGACCTGACCTAATACCATTCAGACAGTAGTTCACAGTTGGCTCACCTCAGTAAGACTGACTGTGTGTGTGTTCCTGTTCTGCTCGGCCGACTCCTCTGTGGGTTCAGGACGAGGTGTAGTCTGGTTATCCTCCATGTCCATGGTCCCCTCTGGGTTCCCCAGACCCTCCTCACATCCCTCCTCCTTCACCAGCAGCACCTCTGGACCCTCCTCCACCTGGAAGAGACAGGTGTATCAGGTTACACAGACATACACTTCCTCAGGTACATACACACACAGATAAACACACTTTCAACATGGAGAATGACTTCATTGTTGTTAAACCCATCATGGTGGACATAAATATGATGTTGTGGGTAAATATGAGTCAGCTATTAGTCAAAAGTAACCAACAGACAAACCTGACTAAACTATTTTGACGTGTACAGTAGGTGTTTGTTAGTGTGTGGGTACGTGTAGGTATATTTAGGAAGTGTATATTGGTTATAACGTGTTTTCAGGTGTATGCACAATAGGGTGAAAGCAGATGCGATGTATACAAAAGAGAGTCTCAATTATTTTTAAAAGTAGTAGAATGAAAAGTCCCATTTTGTTTTTATTAAACAAAACTAATTTTAAATACACCATATGAAAACCACACATGCACATGTTTCTACTACAAATCTGCTTGATAAACTGCATTCATTTTCTCAACAAGTGTCTTGGCGAAAAAATTCAGTTGTTGAATGGAAGTAATGCAATAGGCATTTGTGAACATAATTTAGCATACACAGTTCAAGCACAATATATAACCTTATAGAAATTAAGTAGTGCCTTCAGAAAGTATTCACACCCCTTTACTTTTTCCACATTTTGTTGTGTTACAAAGTGGGATTAAAATGAATAATTGTATTTTTTTGTCAATGATCAACACAAAATGTCAGAGGAAGAAAAATTCTAACAGAATTTCTTTTCAAAGATTTAAAAAATAACACTCTTGATTAGTATTCAAACCCTGAGTCAATACGTTAGACTATTTAGGCTTATATATGCCTCATACACGGAGTGTACAAAACATTGACACCTTACTAATATTGAGTTGCGCGCCCGCGCCCCCCCCCCCCCCCTTTGCCCTCAGAACAGCCTCAATTTGTCAGGGTATGGACTCTACAAGGCGTCGAAAGCGTTCCACAGGGATGCTGGCCCATGTTGACGCCAATGCTTCCTACAGATCTGTCAAGTTGGCTGGATGTCATTTGGGTGGTGGACCCTTATTCAAACACATGGAAAACTGCTGAGCGTTAAAAATCCAGCAGCGTTGCAGGTCTCGACACAAGCCGGTGCGCCTGGCACCTAATACCATGCCCCTTTCAAAGGGACTTAGATCTTTTGTCTTGCTCATTCACCCTGTGAATGGCACACATACACAATCCATTTCTCAATTGTCTTAACGCTTAAAAGTCCTTCTTTAACCTGTCTCCTCCCCTTCATCTACACTGATTGAAGTGGATTTAAAAAGTCATATCAATAAGTGTTCATAGCTTTCACCTGGTCAGTCTATGTCATGAAAAGAGCAGGTGTTCTTAATGTTTTGTGCACTCAGTGTATATCACATTGTCTGGATGCAATATTCAACACTGAAATCTGTTAACTCTCCTTATTTCAAATGATATTTTCTGATGACAATGAAAATTAATCTTTGTCTTTAATGCAGTGTTTGATCTAAACATCAGAAGCTACTGAGGGGAATGGTTGATTTCTATGTTATAGAGTGGAATGGTTTTCTGATGGTGTATTCTGAGGTAGCTCCTATCTGAGAACCTCTTCCCGCAGTGAGTACAGGCGAACGGCCTTTTGGCCACGTGGCCCTCCAGGTGCATCTTCAGCTGGTGCTGGCAGGAGAATCTCATCTCACAATGGGGTCAGCTGTAGGGTTTCTCCCCTGTGTGTACCCTCTGGTGGATCTCCACCTTCTGGAGGCAGCTGAAGCCTTTGTTGCAGAACATGCAGAGGAACCGTTTCTCTTTACTATTGCCTGATGTTGCTCCCCCTCCCCTCCCATTGGCCCTTTGAGTTCAATATCTGATCGAAAAGGACGTGGCCGTGTGAATCGGAAGGTCCCATCGACGTGGACACTGGCTCGCGATCCCTGAGTGTGTGTAAAGGGGAGTGGGTCGTGACATTTGGATTTGTCTCTAAACTTTCCCTGTAATCTAAGTAATCTCTTCCTTGTGAGTATCATTCTCGTGAGTCTGGTCTACATTCCATGTCAGAGGAGCGTCACCCTCCACTTTCACAGTCACCTCATCTACGATCAGACTTTCCCCTTTCTTATCCGGTAAGTACTCTGAGCCGGGAGCAGGAGGATAGCGCAGTGGCCCCTTCCCCAGTCTCTCTGGGTCTGATCTGTGGTCAGATCCTGTGTGTTACAGTTAAAGTATCCGTGTCTATCTCTGACTTGAGGATTCTGTGTCGGACCCTGGGCGGCGCTGGGGTGATGGTGGGGGGGGGGGGGTCCTTTGTGGCTACATGGTCTCTTTAACCACTCAAGTCTGGGTGTCTTTGCTGTGCCATGGGTCCTCCTCTCCAGCTTGACCCCAGGACCTGCAGCCTCTGCATCTGCAGACTGACACAAGAGAGAGGAGGTTATTACACAAGAGAGAGGAGGTTATTACCGGTACATGAGTTGAACAGGATAACAATGTCCTAGGGAAGTCTCACAAGCTCCCTTATGGCAGATACATGAGGATGTATATGTAAGACTGTGAAAACCTGAGGGGAGCCTTGCGGTAGTAAACGGCCACATTTGATTTACAATGTAACGAATATTTAATGCAACACTATTACACTAACCTCTATCATGATAACATGCTGGGTTGAGGTTCCACTGCCCTCATCAACAGTGATTGGTTGGTCATCTCTCCATGTAGTGTGTCCCGCTGGCTTCACAAAGCTCCTGTGGCCTCCAGTGAGATGTCCTTCACCTGAGAAAGTGATTGAGGGTTAAAGAGGTGGTTAGTTTAGCTACTGTCAATGCTTAATGGTATATTATACACTATTGACATGGACTACAATTGGCAAGGATGTAAGGTAACACTTCTCATAAGTTCTTGAAATACTATTGATGTATTATGTTCCATGCATCACATTGTTTTCATTGAGTAAATACTAAGAAATACAGTAAATCAAGAATTTAGTTAGAATAAAATATTGGGTCGTTCCATTTAATTTCAATCACACCTTTTAATTTGGACTAAACTTTTATACACATTTGCCCATGATAGAAGTAGTCAGAAATGAACTGTTCTGAGAAAGTAGCTGATTTTACGCATTTTTAGATCATTGACGTTAATGGTAAAAAAAACAAAAAAAAGTTACTTGCTATTTAAAAAAAAAGAAGATGTAATTTCGAAATTATAAAATAGTTTGACAACCCTGTTTGTAAGCTTTTAAATTACATAAAACTCAATCTATATATTTTACAGTGATTCAGACATGGATGTCTCATGGTGGGGTATGCAAAACGGTTCAACTTTGAGCACATCTATCTCCGAAATACTTTCTGACCACTTCTACCATGAGCAAATATGTATAGATAGTATCATTCAACTGAAAAGGTGTTTGGTCAAAAAGTGATTGAAATCAAATGGAACAACCCAATATCATAAACAGATTCTTGATTTACTGCATTATCTATTATTTACTCACTTAAAACAATGTGATACATGGAACAAAATCAATAGAGCTATAAATAATGGTTTCTTTTGGTTAAGCACATTTGGGGATAGCTTTTGTGCAAGATAGCTAAGTAATCAGGTGAATTATTGCGTAGTATCCAAAAACAGACCAAGATCCAATTCTGGTTAACCATATGTGTTAACACATGCACAGAGCTATATGAACAGACAGTCCCCGCAGCCTCTTGCCTTGCAAAATGTACCTCTTGCCATTCCTCTGTATCGGTCGAGGATATTGACACTACTGGGACGACGCGCTCTCGTGCCACCTTCAGTTCAAGTAGCTGTAGTTTCCTCCTCAATCCCGTTTTCTTTCTGGCTTTGAATTACTTCTAAACGAAACATTGCATATTCGTCGTCTACGAGTTTACAGATCTCTGCCACAGCTGCATTCGCTAGCACCTCCATAATGGAGGCTATTTGAGTGTGAAAAACCACAGTCAGCCATTGTTAGATTACGTTTGCAGCTAGCGTTACCTAGACAATATCAACCAAGTCCTATCTCCAACGCAAATTAAAGACTGCCTGGGTCGAGTATGTGATGCTGTGCAGTTAAATTAGTCATATGTTGAGTTCCATCATGTTAATAAATGTCCAAATAAAAAACGCTAACGTGAAAATTGTAAACGGTCAACGCTTCCTTCCGTTTGCTACTTCTTCGGTGAGGTTTTGTGGCGAATTTCAAGCATAATATGTAGTTCCCCCACCAACTGGACGGGGTGAAAAAATGCAAAATAAAATGTAATTCCATGGGGGAAGGGAAAATAACATTCCACACAAACAAAAAATCTCTACTCCTTCAGTCATTTAAAAATCTAAATACCCTGCTAAGGCTCTGGGGCCTGAGATCGCATGAGACAGCACTCCATCCCAACGGACACATGATGTCATTATGTCTTATAATGGTCATATTCTGGAAAACAATGTCATATGACCAAAATATTACTATAAGACCTTTTTTCATTTTTTTTATTGGATTTCGGCTGATTGGACACTTTTTAAAGAGATTCACCAGTACTTTTGTATAACTTTTTGCCAGTAGTTCTGAAACTAGCATGTGGTCACCGAAAAGTACTACTAAGTCACATATGTCCAGATATGTGTACCACGTCATTTCTCCCTCTCTCTCTGCTGTGTCCACCGACCCATTGGGCCTGCCCTGCAACCTCATTGGATAATGCTGCGAGGGGCTGAAGTACATTCGCTAGAACTTGAATTGCTAGGGGGCTGGCCCAGGTGGGGGGAAATGAAACAACTTCAAGAAAACAGTTGCTTCAAGACTGGGGATTTCATGGCTAATTGAGGTAAGGCAGTAACTCTGCACATAGATTATGCATGTATGAACTACTCATTGACACATCCAGCCCAAAGCGGGAGGTTTGAAAAATACACTACATGGCTAAATGTATGGCCCTTCAAATGAGTGGATTCTGCTATTTCAGCCACAACAATTGCTGACAGGTGTATAAAACCGAGCACACATCCACGACAAACATTGGCAGTAAAATGGCCTGTACTTAAGAGTTCAGTAACTTTCAACGTGGCACCATCATAGGATGCCACCTTTCTAACAAGTCAGTTCATCAGATTCCTATGGAACATCTTCTGATTAGGCAATGAGGGATTGCTATGAGTACTACGCATACAAGTTAATTGATTTGATGACTTCACACTCTTTAATGTTTTTTAAAATTTATTCCACACTTAAGACAAAATAATCAAGACCTGACCCAATACCATTCAGACAGCAGTTCACAGTGAGCTCACCTCAGTGAGACTGTGTGGGGTCCTGTGCTGCTCAGCTGGTTCCTCTGTGGGTTCAGGAGAAGATGTAGTCTGGTTGTCCTCCATGACCATGGTCCCCTCAGTGTTCCACAGACCCTCCTCACACCCCTCCTCCTTCACCAGAAGCACCTCTGGACCCTCCTCCTGAAAGAGAAAGGTGATACAGATTTACACAGACATACACTTCCTCAGGTATGTACACACAGATAATAAACACACTTTCAACATGGAGTGTTTACCCATCCCCACTATGTTTGAGTCCTATACTGTACTTACAGAATTACTTCATTGTTGTTAAACCCATCATGGTGGACATAAATATCAAAATAGACTAAACTATTTTGACATGTAGAGT
Source organism: Salmo salar (assembly GCF_965601325.2). Classification (NCBI taxonomy): domain Eukaryota; kingdom Metazoa; phylum Chordata; class Actinopteri; order Salmoniformes; family Salmonidae; genus Salmo; species Salmo salar. The sequence continues at coordinate 25,737,902 of NC_138294.1, read as the reverse complement.
AGGTGTTTGTTAGTGTGTGGATACATGTAGGTATATTTAGTAAGTGTATATTGGTTATAACGTGCTGTTAGGTGTATACAGAATAGGGTGAGATCAGATGCGATGTATACTAAAGAGTCAATTATTTTAAAAAGTAGTAGAATGAAAAGTCACATTTTGTTTTTATTAAACAAAACTAATTTTAAATACACCATATGAAAACCAAACATGCACATGTCTCCACTACAAATCTGCTTGATAAACTGCATTCATTTTCTCATTAAAAGGTTATTGGGGAAATAAATGCAGCAGTTGAATGGAAGTTATGAAATAGGCATTTGTGAACATAATTTAGCCTACTAACACAAAATATCATCTTTACTTTTTCCAAATTTTGTTGTTAAAAACCTCTCTAGGGCCAGTGGGACGATTTCGTCCCACCTACGTAACAGTCAGTGGAATCCCGTGGCGCGTTATTCAAATACCTTAGAAATGCTATTACTTCAATTTCTCAAACATATGACTATTTTACACCATTTTAAAGACGAGACTCTCGTTAATCTAACCACACTGTCCGATTTCAAAAAGGCTTTACAACGAAAGCAAACCATTAGATTGTCAGCAGAGTACCCAGCCAGAAATAATCAGACACCCATTTTTCAAGCTAGCATATAATGTCGCATAAACCCAAACCACAGCTAAATGCAGCACTAACCTTTGATGATCTTCATCAGATGACAATCCTAGGACATTATGTTATACAATACATGCATGTTTTGTTCAATCAAGTTCATATTTATATCAAAAACCCGCTTTTTACATTAGCATGTGACGTTCAGAACTAGCATACCCACCGCAAACTTCCGGTGAATTTACTAAATTACTCACGATAAACATTCACAAAAAACACAATTATTTTAAGAATTATAGATACAGAACTCCTTTATGCACTCGCTATGTCCGATTTTAAAATAGCTTTTCGGTGAAAGCACATTTTGCAATATTCTGAGTCGATAGCCCGGCATCACAGGGCTAGCTATTTAGACACCCACCAAGTTTAGCCCTCACCAAAGTCAGATTTACTATAAGAAAAATGTTATTACCTTTCCTGTTCTTCGTCAGAATGCACTCCCAGGACTTCTACTTCAATAACAAATGTTGGTTTGGTTCAAAATAATCCATAGTTATGTTCAAATATCCTCTGTTTTGTTCGTGCGTTCAAGACACTATCCGAAGTGTAAAGAAGGGTAACGCGCCCGACGCGTTTCGTGACAAAAAAAAATCTAAATATTCCATTACCGTACTTCGAAGCATGTCAACCGCTGCTTAAAATCCATTTTTATGCCATTTTTCTCGTAAAAAAGCGATAATATTCCGACCGGGAATCTGTGTTTTAGCTCAAAGAGAGAGAAAATAAAAACATGAGGTCGCCCCGTGCACGCGCCTCAGTCTGATGGTCCTCTGATAGACCACTTACCAAAGGCGCTAATGTTTTTCAGCCAGCGGCTGGAATTACATCATTCAGCTTTTTCCCGGGTTCTGAGAGCCTATGGGAGCCGTAGGAAGTGTCACGTTACAGCAAAGATCCTACGTTTTCAATAAACAGAGCCAAGAAGCCCAAGGAATGGTCAGAGAGGGCACTTCCTGTTTGGAATCTTCTCAGGTTTTTGCCTGCCATATGAGTTCTGTTATACTCACAGACACCATTCAAACAGTTTTAGAAACTTTAGGGTGTTTTCTATCCAAAGCCAATATTTATATGCATATTCCAGTTTCTGGGCAGTAGTAATAACCAGATTAAATTGAGTATGTTTTTTATCCGGCCGTGTAAATACTGCCCCCTAGCCCTAACAGGTTAAAGTGGAATTAAAATTGATTTAATTGTCCTTTTTTTCTCCAACGATCTACACAATACTCTAATGTCAAAGTGTAAGAAAAATGTAACATTTGTAAGTAATAAAATGAAAAATAAAACTAATATCTTGATTAGATAAGTATTCAACCCCTGAGTCAATACATGTTAGAATCAAACACATTATATAACACTTGTTCAAAGCATTGACACCTTCCTAATATTGAGTTGCACCCTTTTTGCCCTCAGAACAGCCTCAATTTGTTGGGGTATGGACTTTACAAGATGTCATGTTTTCCACAGGGATTCTGGCCCGTGTTGACTCCAATTCTTCCTACAAGTGGGCTGGATGTCCGTTGGGTGGTGGACCATTCTTGATACACACAGAAAACTGTTGAGCGTAAAAAATCCAGCAGCGTTGCAGTTTTTGACACAAACCGGTGCGCCTGTCATCTACAGTTGAAGTCGGAAGTTTACATACACCTTAGCCAAATACATTTAAACTCAGTCTTCACAATTCCTGACATTTAATCCTAGTAAAAATTCCCTGTCTTAGGTCAGTTAGGATCACCACTTTATTTTAAAAATGTGAAATGTCAGAATAATAGTAGAAATAACGATTTATTTCAGCTTTTATTTCTTTCATCACATTCCCAGTGGGTCAGAAGTTTACATACACTAAATTAGTATTTGGTAGCATTGCCTTTAAATTGTTGAACTTGGGTAAAACGTTTTGGGTAGCCTTCCACAAGCTTCCCACAATAAGTTGGGTCAATTTTGGCCCATTCCTCATGACAGAGCAGGTGTAACTGAGTCAGGTTTGTTGGCCTCCTTGCTCGCACATGCTTTTTCCAGTTCTGCCCACACATTTTCTATAGGATTGAGGTCAGGGCTTTGTGATGGCCACTCCAATACCTTGACTTTGTTGTCCTTAAGCCATTTTGCCACAACTTTGGAAGTATGCTTGGGGTCATTCATTTTCCATTTGGAAGACCCATTTGCAACCAAGCTTTTACTTCATGAATGATGTCTTGAGATGTTGCGTCAATATATCCACATAATTTTCCTACCTCACGATGCCATCTATTTTGTGAAGTGCACCAGTCCCTCCTGCAGCAAAGCACCCCCACAACATGATGCTGCCACCCCCGTGCTTCACGATTGGGATGGTGTTCTTCGGCTTGCAAGCATCCCCCTTTTTCCTCCAAACATAACGATGGTCATTATGGCCAAACTTCTATTTTAGTTTCATTAGACCAAAGGACATTTCTCCACAAAGTACGATCTTTGTCCCCATGTGCAGTTGCAAACCGTAGTCTGGCTTTTTTATGGTGGTTTTGGAGCAGTGGCTTCTTCCTTGCTGAGCGGCCTTTCAGGTTATGTCGATATAGGACTCGTTTTACTGTGGATATAGATACTTTTGTACCCGTTTCCTCCAGCAGCTTCACAAGGTTCTTTGGTATTGTTCTGGGATGGATTTGCACTTTTCGCACAAAAGTACGTTCATCTCTAGGAGATAGAACACGTCTCCTTACTGAGCGGTTTGATGGCTGCGTGGTCCCATGGTGTGTATACTTGCGTACTATTGTTTGTACAGATGAACGTGGTACCTTCAAGCATTTGGAAATTGCTCCCAAGGATGAACCAGACTTGTGGAGGTCTACAATTTTTTTCTGAGGTCTTTGCTGATTTCTTTTGATTTTCCCATGATGTCAAGCAAAGAGACACTGAGTTTGAAGGTAGGCCTTGAAATACATCCACAGGTACACCTCCAATTGACTCAAATTATGTCAAAAAGCCTATCAGAAGCTTCTTAAGCCATGACATCATTTTCTGGAATTTTCTAAGCTGTTAAAAGGCACACTCAATTTAGTGTATGTAAACTTCTGACCCACTGGAATTGTGATACAGTGAATTATAAGTGAAATAATCTGTCCGTAAACAATTGTTGGAAAAATGACTTGTATCATGCACAAACCGACTTGCCAAAACTATAGTTCGTTTACAAGAAATTTGTGGAGTGGTTGAAAAACGAGTTTCAATGACTCCAACCTAAGTGTATGTAAACTTCCGACTTCAACTGTACTACCATACCCCTTACAAAGGCACTTAAATATTCTGTCTCACCCAACCACCCTCTGAATGGCACACATATACGATACATGTCTCAATTGTGTCAAGGCTTAACAATCCTTCTTTAACCTGTCTACTCCTCCATCAACACTGATTGAAGTGGATTTAGAAAGTGACATCAATAAGGGATCAAAGCTTTCACCTGTATTCACCTGGTCAGTCTGTCATGGAAAGAGCAGGTATCCTTCATGTTTTGTACACTCATTTACATTACATTTACATTTAAGTCATTTAGCAGACGCTCTTATCCAGAGCGACTTACAAATTGGTGCATTCACCTTATGATATCCAGTGGAACAACCACTTTACAATAGTGCATCTAAATCTTTTAGGGGGGGGTTAGAAGGATTACTTTATCCAATCCTAGGTATTCCTTAATGAGGTGGGGGGGTTTCAGGTGTCTCCGGAAGGTGGTGATTGACTCCGCTGTCCTGGCGTCGTGAGGGAGCTTGTTCCACCATTGGGGTGCCAGAGCAGCGAACAGTTTTGACTGGGCTGAGCAGGAACTGTGCTTCCTCAGAGGTAGGGAGGCGAGCAGGCCAGAGGTGGATGAACGCAGTGCCCTTGTTTGGGTGTAGGGCCTGATCAGAGCCTGAAGGTACGGAGGTGCCGTTCCCCTCACAGCTCCGTAGGCAAGCACCACTCAGTGTATATCACACAATGTCTGGATGCAATATTCTACCAAGGAATATTCAACTCTGAAATCTGTTACTCTGGTTATTCCAAATTATTTTCTGTTGATAATAATGAAAATTAATCTTTGTCTTTAATGCAGTGTTTGATCTAAACATCAGAGGCTATAGAGTGGAATGTTTTTTCTACTGGTGTATTCTGAGGTAGCTCCTCTCTGACAACCTCTTCCCGCATTGCGTAGAGGTGAACCGCCTTTCACCCGTGTGGCCCTTCAGGTGCATCTTCAGCTGGTGCTGGCTGGAGAATCTGTTCTCACACTGAGATCAGCTGCATTATTTCTCCCCTGTGTGGACCCTCTGGTGTCTCTTCAGGTGACCAGCCTGAGCGAAGCGCATGTGACACTGGGTACAGCCGAATGGTTTCTCCCCTGTGTGGACCCTCTGGTGCTTCTTCAGGTTGCCAGCCTCAGCGAAGCGCGTATGACACTGGGTACATCCGAAGGGTTTCTCCCCTGTGTGGACCCTCTGGTGGATCTCCACCTTCTGGGGGCAGCTGAAGCCTTTGTTACAGAACATGCATAAGAACCGTTTCTCTTTACTTTTGCCTGATGTTGCTCCTCTACCCCGTGCCTTGGCCTTTTGGCCCTTTGAGTTCAATACCTGATCGAAAAGGACGCAGTCCTGTGACTTCGAAGGTCCCATCGACGTGGACACTGACTCATGATCCCTGACCGTGTGTAAAGGGGAGTGGGTTGTGACATTTGGATTTGTCTCTAAGCTTTCCCTGTAATTTAAGAAATCTCTGCCTTGTGAGTGTCCTCCTAAGTGAGTCTTATCTACATTCCGTGTCAGAGGAGCGTCGCCCTCCACTTTCACAGTGACTTCATCTATGACTAGAACCTCCCCTTTCTTATCTAGGCACCCTTCAGAGTAAACACTACTACGGTAGGGGTTCCAGTCCCCTCTAGACAGATCAGTCTGTGTCTCTAAGCCCAAGGGCATGATGCCAGGGTCCATCTCTGTAGTGTAAGAAGACAGATCATTGCCAGTCTCTAATGCATCACCTGAATCCCGAAGGGAATGAACAGTCCTCGGGCTTGGGTTACCGTAAGGTAAATACTCTGAGCCAGGAGCAGGAGGACAGCCCAGTCTCCCCTGCCCCAGTCTCTCTGGGTCTGATCTGTGGTCAGATCCTGTGTGTAAGAGCCTGTGTGTTACAGTTAAAGTCTTGGTGTCTGTCTCTGACTTGAGGACGGCGTTCTGCGTTCCACTGACCTCCGTGATTCTGTGTCGGGTCCTGGGCGGCGCTAGGGCGATGGTGGGGGGGTCCTTTGTGGCTACATGGGGCACTACAGCCGCTCGAGTCTCGGTGTCTCTGCTGTGCCATGGGTCCTCCTCTCTTTCAGACCTCTCCAGCTTGACCCCAGAACCTGCAGCCTCTGCATCTGCAGACTCACACAAGAAGAGAAGGTTATTACCGGTACATGAGTTGAATTGTATAACAATGTCCTAGGGAAGTCTCACAAGCTCCCCTATGGAAGATAAATGTACATTTACATTTAAGTCATTTAGCAGACGCTCTTATCCAGAGCGACTTATAAATGTCAAATCAAATGAAATTTCATTAGTCACATGCGCCGAATACAACAGGGGTAGACCTTACAGTGAAATGCTTACTTACGAGCCCCTAATCAATAATAGAGTTAAGAAATAAAAGTAACATGTCATTAAAGAGCAGCAGTAAAATAACAATTGCGATCACAGGGGAGTACCGGTACAGAGTCAATGTGCGGGGGCACCGGTTAGTATGTACATGTAGGTAGAGTTAAAGTGACTATCCATAAATGATAACAGAGAGTAGCAGCGGTGGAAAAGAGGGGGAGGGGGGGGCAATGCAAATAGTCTGGGTAGCCATTTGATTAGATGTTCAGGAGTCTTATGGCTTGGGGGTAGAAGCTGTTTAGAAGCTTCTTGGACCTAGATTTGGCGCTCCGGTACCGCTTGCCATGCGGAAGCAGAGAGAACAATCTATGACTGGGGTGGCTGGAGTATTTTTAGGGCCTTCCTCTGACACCGCCTGGTATAGAGGTCCTGGATGGCAGGAAGCTTGGCCACAGTGATGTACTGGTCCGTTCGCACTACCCTCTGTAGTGCCTTGCGGTTGGAGGCCGAGCAGTTGCCATACCAGGCAGTGATGCAACCAGTCAGGATGCTCTCGATAGTGCAGCTGTAGAACCTTTTGAGGATCTGAGGACCCATGCCAAATCTTTTAAGTCCCCTGAGAGGGAATAGATTTTGTAGTGCCCTCTTCACGACTGTCTTGGTGTGCTTGGACCATGTTAGTTTGTTGGTGATGTGGACACCAAGGAACTTGAAGCTCTCAACCTGCTCCACTGCAGCCCCATTGATGAGAATGGGGGCGTGCTCTGTCCTCTTTTTCCTGTAGTCCACAATCATCTCCTTTGTCTTATTCGTGTTGAGGGAGAGGTTGTTGTCCTGGCACCACACGGCCAGGTCTCTGACATCCTCCCTGTAGGCTGTGTCGTCGTTGTCGGTGATCAGGCCTACCACTGTTGTGTCATCAGCAAACTTAATGATGGTGTTCGAGTCCTGCCTGGCTGTGCAATCATGAGTGAACAGGGAGTACAGGAGGGGACTGAGCACGCACCCCTGAGTGGCTCCTGTGTTGAGGATCAGCGTGGCGGATGTGTTATTACCTACCCTTACCACCTGGGGGGCGGCCCGTCAGGAAGTCCAGGATCCAGTTGCAGAGGGATGTGTTTAGTCCCAGGGTCCTTAGCTTATTGATGAGCTTTGAAGGCACTATGGTGTTGAACGCTGAGCTGTAGTCAATGAATAGCATTCTCACAAACAGATGTTCCTTTTGTCCAGGTGGGAAAGGGAAGTGTGGAGTGCAACAGAGATTGCATCATCTGTGGATCAGTTGGGGCAGTATGAAATTGGAGTGGGTCTAATATTTCTGGGATAATGGTGTTGATGTGAGCCTTGACCAGCCTTCTCAAAGCACTTCATGGTGACAGACGTGAGTGCTACGGGTCGGTAGTCATTTAGGCAGGTTACCTTAGTGTTCTTGGGCACAGGCACTATGGTGGTCTGCTTAAAATATGTTGGCATTACAGACTAGGACAGGGAGAGGTTGAACATGTCAGTGAAGACACTTGCCAGTTGGTCAGTGCATGCTCGCAGTACACATCCTGGTAATCCGTCTGGTCCTGCGGCCTTGTGAATGTTGACCTGTTTAAAGGTCTTACTCACATCGGCTGCGGAGAGAGTGATCACACTGTCTTCCGGAACAGCTGGTGCTCTCATGCATGTTTCAGTGTTATTTGACTCGAAGCGAGCATAGAAGTAGTTTAGCTCATCTGGTAGACTCGTGTCACTGGGCAGCTCTCGGCTGTGCTTCCCTTTGTAGTCTGTAATGGTTTGCAAGCCCTGCCACATCCGACTAGAGCCAGAGCCGGTGTAGTATTCAATCTTAGTCCTGTATTGACGCTTTGCCTGTTTGATGGTTCGTTGGAGGGCATAGCGGGATTTCTTATAAGCTTCCCGGTTAGAGTCCCACTCCTTGAAAGCGGCAGCTCTAGCCTTTAGCTCAGTGCAGATGTTGCCTGTAATCCATGGCTTCTGGTTGGGGTATGTACGTACGGTCATTGTGGGGACGACGTCATCAATGAATGAAGCCAATGACTGATGTGGTGTACTCCTCAATGCCATCGGAGGAATCCCGGAACATATTCCAGTCAGTGCTGGCAAAACAGTCCTGTAGCTTAGCATCTGCTTCATCTGACCACTTTTTTATTGATCTATTCACTGGTGCGTCCTGCTTTAATTTTTGCTTGTAAGCAGGAATCAGGAGGATAAAATTATGGTCAGATTTGCCAAATGGAGGGCAAGAGAGAGCTTTGTATGTGTCTCTGTGTATGGGGTAAAGGTGGTCCAGAGTTTTTTCCCCTCTGGTTGCACATTTAACATGCTAATAGAAATTTGGTCAAACGCATTTAAGTTTCCCTGCATTAAAGTCCTAGGAGCGCCACCTCTGGGTGAGCGTTTTCTTGTTTGCTTATGGCCGAATACAGCGCATTCAATGCTGTCTTAGTGCCAGCCTCAGTCTGTGGTGGTATGTAAACAGTGATGAAAAATACAGATAAACTCTCTAGGTAGATGGTGTCTACAGCTTATCATGAGATACTCTACCTCAGGCAAGCAATAGTTTGAGACTTCCTTAGATAACGTGCACCAGCTGTTAATTACGAAAATACATAGTCCACCACCCCTCGTCTTACCAGACGTCGCAGTTCTAGCCTACCGGTACAGTGTATATCCAGCCAGCTGTATGTTGATAGTGTCGTCGTTCAGCCACGACTCCGTGAAGCATAAGATATTACAGTTTTGAATGTCCCGTTGGTAGTTTAATCTTCCGCGTAGGTCATCGATTTTATTCTCCAAAGATTGCACGTTTGCTAACAGAATGGAAGGAGGTGGGGATTTATTCAATCGCCTACAAATTCTCAGAAGGCAGCCCGTCCTCTGGCCCCTTTTTCTCCGCCTCCTCTTCACGCAAATCACAGGGATCTGGGCCTGTTCCCGAAAAAGCAGTATATCATTCGCGTTGGACTCGATAAAGGAAAAAAAGGATTTTGCCAGTCCGTGGTGAGTAATCGCAGTCCTGATGTCCAGAAGTTATTTTCAGTCATAAGAGACAATATGTACAAAATAAGTTAAAAACAATGCAAATAAACAAACAAAAAAACTTTTGGTTGGGGACATGTAAAACGTCAGCCTTCTTTTCTGGTGCCATTTTCGATGTACATGTTATACAGTGAACACCTGAGGGGAGCCTTACTTAAATAAATGGCCACATTTGATTTACAATGTAACTGTAATGTTTAATGCAACACTATTACACTAACCTCTATCACGATAACGTGCTGGGTTGAGGTTCCCCTCCCCTCATCAACAGTGATTGGTTGGTCATCTATCCATGTATTGTGTCCTGCTAGCTTCACAAAGCTCCTTTGGCCTCCAGTGAGATGTCCTTCACCTGAGAAAGTGATTGGGGGTTAAAGAGGTGGTTAGTTTAGCTACTGTCAATGCTTAATGGTATATTATACACTATTGACATGGTCTAAAATTGGCAAGGATATAACTTTTTGATTTTCATGCATGTTAACATTAGAAGCCTCCTCCTTAAGTTTGTTTTATTCACTGCTTTAGCACACTCTGCCAACCCGGATGGCCTAGCCGTCTCTGAATCCTGGCTTAGGAAGACCACCAAAAACTCTGAAATCTCCATCCCTAACTACAACATTTTCAGACAAGATAGAACGGCCAAAGGGGGCGGTGTTGCAATCAACTGCAGAGATAGCCTGCAGAGTTCTGTCCTACTATCCAGGTCTGTACCCAAACAATTTGAACTTCTACTTTTAAAAATCCACCTCTCTAAAGCATATAATTATTGGCTTTGGATAGAAAACACCCTAAAGTTTCTAAAACTGTTTGAATGGTGTCTGTGAGTATAACAGAACTCATATGGCAGGCAAAAACCTGAGAAGATTTCATGCAGGAAGTGGCCTGTCTGACAAGGTGTTGTTGTTCTTGCCTCTGTTTATTGAAGAGTCAGGATCTTAGCTGTAACGTGACACTTCCTACGGCTCCAATAGGCTCTCAGAGCCCGGGAAAAAGCTGAACGATGTCGAGGCAGCCCCAGGCTGAAACACATAATCACTTTTGCCAAGTGGCAGATCAGAGGACAAAGGAATTAGGCGCGTGCCCGAGTCGACCCCATGCTGTATTTTCTTTCGGCTGTTTACCGAATTGCAGATTCCCGGTCGGAATATTATCGCTTTTTTACGAGAAAAATGGCATAAAAATTGATTTTAAACAGCGGTTGACATGCTTCGAAGTACGGTAATGAAATATTTAGAAATCTTTTGTCACGAAATGCGCCGTGCGCGTGACCCTTATTTACCATTCGGATAGTGTCCTGAACGCACGAACAAAACGCCGCTGTTGGAACATAACTATGGATTATTTTGGACCAAACCAACATTTGTTATTGAAGTAGAAGTCCTGGGAGTGCATTCTGACGAAGAACAGGAAAGGTAATCAAACTTTTCTAATAGTAAATCTGATTTTGGTGAAGGCTAAACTTGCTGGGTGTCTAAATAGCTAGCCCTGTGATGCCGGGCTATCTACTTAGAATATTGCAAAATGTGCTTTCACCGAAAAGCTATTTTAAAATCGGACATATCGAGTGCATAGAGGAGTTCTGTATCTATAATTCTTAAAATAATTGTTATGCTTTTTGTGAACGTTTATCGTGAGTAATTTAGTAAATTGTTAGTAAATTCGCCAGAAGTTTGCGGTGGGTATGCTAGTTCTGAACGTCACATGCTAATGTAAAAAGCTGGTTTTTGATATAAATATGAACTTGATTGAACAAAACATGCATGTATTGTATAACATAATGTCCTAGGTGTGTCATCTGATGAAGATCATCAAAGGTTAGTGCTGCATTTAGCTGTCTTCTGGGTTTTTGTGACATTATATGCTAGCTTCAAAAATGGGTGTCTGATTATTTCTGGCTGGGTACTCTGCTGACATAATCTAATGTTTTGCTTTCGTTGTAAAGCCTTTTTGAAATCGGACAGTGTGGTTAGATTAACGAGAGTCTTGTCTTTAAATAGCTGTAAAATAGTCATATGTTTGAGTAATTGAAGTAATAGCATTTCTAAGGTATTTGAAAATCGCGCCACAGGATTCAACTGGCTGTTACGTAGGTGGGACGATTTGGTGCCACCTAGCCCAGAGAGGTTAACACCCCAGCCATCCTACAATCTAAGCTTGATGCCCTCAATCTCACACAAATTATCAATGAACCTTCATACCAGGTACCACCACAAAGCCGTAAACACGGGCACCCTCATAGATATCATCCTAACCAACTTGCCCCCTAAATACACCTCTGCTGTTTTCAACCAAGATCTCAGCGATCACTGCCTCATTGCCTGCATCCGTAATGGGTCAGCGGTCAAACGACCTCCACTCATCACTGTCAAACGCTCCCTGAAACACTTCAGCGAGCAGGCCTTTCTAATCAACCTGGCCCAGGTATCCTGGAAGGATATTGACCTCATCCCTTCAGTAGAGGATGCCTGGTTATTTTTTTAAATGCTTTCCTCACCAACTTAAATAAGCATGCCCCATTCAAGAAATGTTGAACCAGGAACAGATATAGCCCTTGGTTCTCTCCAGACCTGACTGCCCTGAACCAACACAAAAACATCATGTGGCGTTCTGCATTAGCATCGAACAGCCCCCGTGATATGCAACTTTTCAGGGAAGTTAGAAACCAATATATACAGGCAGTAAGAAAAGCCAAGGCTAACTTTTTCAAGCAGAAATTTACTTCCTGCAACACAAACTCAAAAAAGTTCTGGGACACTGTAAAGTCCTTGGAGAATAAGAGCACCTCCTCCCAGCTGCCCACTGCACTGAGGATAGGAAACTCTGTCACCACCGACAAATCCACTATAATTGAGAATTTCAATAAGCATTTTTCTACGGCTGGCCATGCTTACACCTGGCTTCCCCTACCGCGGTCAACAGCACTGCACCCCCCACAGCAACTCGACCAAGCCTTCCCCATTTCTCCTTCTCCCAAATCCAGTCAGCTGATGTTCTGAAAGAGCTGCAAAATCTGGACCCCTACAAATCAGCCGGGCTAGACAATCTGGACCCTTTCTAAAATTATCTTCCGAAATTGTTGCAACCCCTATTACTAGCCTGTTCAACCTCTCTTTCATGTCGTCTGAGATTCCCAAAGATTGGAAAGCAGCTGCAGTCATCCCCCTCTTCAAAGGGGGGGACACTCTTGACCCAAACTGCTACAGACCTATATCTATCCTACCCTGCCTTTCTAAAGTCTTCGAAAGCCAAGTCAACAAACCGATTACCGACCATTTCGAATCCCACCGCACCTTCTCCGCTATGCAATCTGGTTTCAGAGCTGGTCATGGGTGCACCTCAGCCACGCTCAAGGTCCTAAACGATATCTTAACCACCATCGACAAGTAACAATACTGTGCAGCCGTATTCATTGACCTGGCCAAGGCTTTTGACTCTGTCAATCACCACATCCTCATCGGCAGACTTAATAGCCTTGGTTTCTCAAATGATTGCCTCGCCTGGTTCACCAACTACTTCTCTGATAGAGTTCAGTGTGTCAAATCGGAGGGCCTGTTGTCCGGGCCTCTGGCAGTCTCTATGGGGGTGCCACAGGGTTCAATTTTTGGGCCGACTTTTCTCCGTATACATCAATGATGTCGCTCTTGCTGCTGGTGAGTCTCTGATCCACCTCTACGCAGACGACACCATTCTGTATACTTCTGGCCCTTCTTTGGACACTGTGTTAACTACCCTCCAGACGAGCTTCCATGCCATACAACTCTCCTTCCGTGGCCTCCAACTGCTCTTAAACACAAGTAAAAATAAATGCATGCTCTTCAACTGATCGCTGCCTGCACCTGCCCGCCCGTCCAGCATCACTACTCTGGACAGTTCTGACTTAGAATATGTGGACAACTACAAATACCTAGGTGTCTGGTTAGACTGTAAACTCTCCTTCCAGACTCACATCAAACATCTCCAATCCAAAGTTAAATCTAGAATTGGCTTCCTATTTTGCAACAAAGCATCTTTCACTCATGCTGCTAAACATACCCTCGTAAAACTGACCATCCTACCGATCCTCAACTTCGGCGATGTCATTTACAAAATAGCCTCCAATACCCTACTCAATAAATTGGATGCAGTCTATCACAGTGCCATCCGTTTTGTCACCAAAGCCCCATATACTACCCACCACTGCGACCTGTACGCTCTCGTTAGATGGCCCTCACTTCATACTCGTCGCCAAACCCACTGGCTCCAGGGTCATCTACAAGACCCTGCTAGGTAAAGTTCCCCCTTATCTCAGCTCGCTGGTCACCATAGCAGCACCCACCTGTAGCACGCGCTCCAGCAGGTATATCTCTCTGGTCACCCCCAAAGCCAATTCCTCCTTCGGCCGCCTCTCCTTCCAGTTCTCTGCTGCCAATGACTGGAACGAACTACAAAAATCTCTGAAACTGGAAACACTTATCTCCCTCACTAGCTTTAAGCACCAGCTGTCAGAGCAGCTCACAGATTACTGCACCAGTACATAGCCCATCTATAATTTAGCTCAAAGAACTACCTCTTCCCCTACTGTATTTATTTATTTTGCTCCTTTGCACACCATTATTTCTATTTCTACTTTCTTCCACTGCAAATCTACCATTCCAGTGTTTTACTTGCTATATTGTATTTACTTCGCCACCATGGCCTTTTTTGTCTTTACATCCCTTATCTCACCTCATTTGCTCACTTTGTATATACTTATTTTTCAACTATATTATTGACTGTTTATTTTACTCCATGTGTAACTCTGTGTTGTATGTGTCAAACTGCTTGCTTTATCTTGGCCAGGCCGCAATTGTAAATGAGAACTTGTTCTCAACTTGCCTACCTGATTAAATAAAGGTGAAATAAAATAAATACAACATTTACAATTGATTATGTTCCATGCATCACCTTGTTTTAAATTAGTAAATCATGGAAAATGCAGTAAATCAAGTTAGATGATATTGTAGATATGTCTTTCCATTTCATTTCAATTATATTTTGACTGCACAACTTTTAATTTGGACTAAACTTTTATACACATTTGCCCATGATAGAAAGTCAGAAATGAACAGTTCTGAGAAAGTAGCTGATTTGAGCATTTTTAGATAATTGACGTTAATAGTAAAAATAAAAAAAGTCAGTTTAAAATTTAAAAAAGTATTAAATAGTTTGACAACCCTGGTTGTAAGCTTTTAAATTAAATACAATCATTTATATTTTCCAGTGATTTAGACATGGATGTTTCATGGTAGGGTGGGGTATGTAAAACGCGTCAACTTTGAGCACATCTATCTCCTAAATACTTTCTGACCACTTCTACCATGAGCAAATATGTATAGAAAGTATCATTCAAATCAAAAGGGGTGTGGTCAAAAAGTGACTGAAATCAAATGGAACAACCCAAAATCATAAACAGATTCTTGATTTACTGCATTATCTATTATTTACTCACTTAAAACAATGTGATGCATGGAACATAATCGAGCTATAAATATAAACGTTTTGGTTAAGCTCATTTGGGGGTGGCAGACGTGGAACGACCCTATTGCCTACTATCCAAAAATGTACCAAGATCCAATTCTGATTAACACATCTAAAGACACACATGCACAAAGGGGAACGGGGCGGCAGGCACTGAGCTATATGAACCGAGACAGCCCCCGCAGCCTGGGCCTTGCAAAATGTACCTCTTGCCATTCCTCTGTACTGGTCAAGGATCTTGACACGACTGGGAGGACTGGCGAAGACGCGCTCCCGTGCCACCTTCAGTTCCAGTAGCTGTAGTTTCCTTCGCAATGCCCTGTTTTCTTTCTGGCTTTGAGTTATTTCCAAACGAAACACTGCATAGTCGTCGTCTACGAGTTTACATATATTTGCCACGGCTGTATTCGCTAGTACCTCCATGATGGAGGCTATTTGAGCGTGAAAAACCAGACTGTCAGCCATTGTTATCTAACGTTAGCAGCTAACTTTACCTAGACAACATAAACCAAGTCCTGTCTCAAACGCGAATCAAAGACTACCTGGGGCAAGTATGTGATGCTGTGTAGTTAAATTAGTAATATTTTGAGTTCCATGGGTTTAATAAATGTCTAAATAACAATAAAAACGCTCATGTGAAAATGTTAACACGTCAACGCTTACTTCCGTTTACTACTTCTTAGGTGAGGTTTTGTTGCGAATTTCACGCAAAAGGTGTATTGCCGCCACCAACTGGATGGGGTGAAAAAATAGACAAAAGAAAATTACATGATATTATTGAGGAAGGGAAAATAACATTATTCCACAAAAACAAAAAAATACCATTCCAGTCACTCAAACTCAAATACCCTGATAAAGCTCTGGGGCCTGAGAGAGTGAGACCACATGAGACAGTACTCCACACCAACGGGCACATGTCATTATGATGTTATACACTGCTCAAAAAAATAAAGGGAACACTAAAATAACACATCCTAGATCTGAATGAATGAAATAATGTTATTAAATACTTTTTTCTTTACATAGTTGAATGTGCTGACAACAAAATCACACAAAAAGAATCAATGGAAATCCAATTTATCAACCCATGGAGGTCTGGATTTGGAGTCACACTCAAAATTAAAGTGGAAAACCTGCACGGTGTTGGGCTGTAAGCACAACCCTCCCCTGTGGACGTCGGGCCCTCATACCACCCTCATGGAGTCTGTTTCTGACCGTTTGAGCAGACACATGCACATTTGTGGCCTGCTGGAGGTCATTTTGCAGGGCTCTGGCAGTGCTCCTCCTGCTCCTCCTTGCACAAAGGCGGAGGTAGCGGTCCTGCTGCTGGGTTGTTGCCCTCCTCTGGACCTTCCTCGTGGAAGTGACAGGTGATACCCTCAGGTACTTACACACTGGACATTTGACTGGAAGCATTTTAATTTATCTGACATTTGAGAAATGTACCGGACCCATATGCATTGGGTGCATAACCTGATTAGGCGTCCACCCACGGTGCTCAGAATGACAGAAATCACATTCAGACTATGGTCATTCATCTCAATAGAACGTGCATCCTTCTTACCGAATTCCGATGCGCACTTTGAAGATGTTAGAATAACTGTCCACATTGTTACTCTTCTTGTTGGCTGAAGAAAAGTCAAACAGCATTATCATTAGTCTATGTCAATCTACTATCCCCCATAGTAGAAAAGTGTACCTATTCTATTGGTCAGCTTGTCGTTTTGTGCAAGAAAGAAATTGCCTATTCCTAACAGACTCTGGGACAGTTGTGGGACGAAAGATCCCAAAGTCAATCAACCAGTAGGCCTCGGCTACATCAAAACATTTTTTTATAAAAGCAATGAGGCTGATGCAACAGATCAGAACGTTTAGCTTAAAATGTTGATAAACTATCATTTCTTCACATTATAAGCGCAGCAATGTGACAAGGCAGTGTGCAAATTTTCATTCCGTAATGCAATTAGCGGGAAAACACAGCTGTTAAAAGTGCACCGCACATGCGAGTGTTGGTCACTATTACATAGAGATACTGTTTTTAATTCTCAACTGGTAATTGAAGCGCACTTCCCATTCGCCATTCAGTGCATCACACACCACTTGCAGTGTGAGCTGGAGGCATTATGCATTTTGAAAACATACTTAATTGTTTGAAACATTAACGTTTTACTTAATTTTATGAGGCAAGACTTAGGTATATTTAGTAAGTGTATATTGGTTATAAAACGCTGTTGTGTTTATGCAGAATAGGGTGAGATGTGATGTATACTAAAAAGAATCTCAATGAAAGTCTTAGAATGAAGTCTCATTTTGTGTTTATTAAACAGAAAAGAGTGTTAAATACACCATGTGAAAACCACACATACATGTCTCAACAAAAAATCAGCATGAATTTGATACATTTTATTCATTTTCTTGTAGAAAAAATTAAGAAGTTGAATGGAAGTAATGAAATAGGCATTTGTGACCATCATATAGCTTACACAGTATAAACACAATATGTAACAGACTTTTTAGGCTTATATATCACACATCTGGATGAAATATTCTACCCAGGAATATTCAACACTGAAATCTGTTACTCAGTATTCCAAATGCATCTGTGGATATTTTATGCTGACAACAATAACAATTCATTTAATGCAGGATTTTATCTACATGTCAGAAGACCTTTCTCCCGTGTGGACCTTCAGGTGCATCTTCAGGTTACCAGCCTGGGCGAAGCGCATGTAACACTGGGTACAGCTGTAGGGTTTCTCCCCCGTGTGGACCCTTTGGTGCCTCTTCAGGGTACAAGCCTGGGCAAAGCGCATGTGACACTGGGTACAGCTGAAGGGTTTCTCCCCTGTGTGGACCCTCTGGTGAATCTCCACCTTCTGGGGGCAGCTGAAGCCTTTGTTACAGAACATGCAGAGGAACCGTTTCTCTTTAATATTGCCTGATGTGGCTCCCCCTCCCTGAGCCTTAGCTCTAGTCCTTTTGTTTGAGTTCAATACCTGATCGAAAAGGACGCGACCGTGTGAATCGGAAGGTGTCATCGACGTGGACACTGGGTCGCGATCCCTGAAAGTGAGTAAAGGGGAGTGGGTCACGACATTTAGATTTGTCTCTAAGCTTTCCCTGTAGTCTAAGAAGTCACTGGTGTTGCCTAGTGAGTGTCCATCTCTTAAGTGAGTCTCGTCTACATTCCATGTCAGTGCATCACCCTCCACTTTCACAGTCACCGCATCTACCACTATATTCTCTCCTTTCTTTTCTAGGCACCCTTCAGAGTATACACTACTACTGTATGGGTTAATTTCCCCTCTCATTGGATTAGTCTGTGTATCTAAGCCCACAGGCATGTCACCAGGTATCATCTCTGTCTCTGTAGCGTATGAACAGGACGGATCATTGCCAGCCTGTAACGAGTCACCTGAGTCCTGATGGGATAGAACTGTCCTCGGGCTACTGTAAAGTAAATTCTCTGAGCGGGGAGCAGGAGGACAGCCCAGTTGCCCCAGCTCCGTTAAAGTCTCGGTGTCTGTCTCTGACTTGAGGACGGCGTTTGGGGTTCCACTGACTTCTGTGATGCTGCATTGGGTCTTTGGTTGCGCTTGGGTGGTGGTGGGGTCCTCTGTGGCTACAGGGGGCGCCACTCCAGTCGCTGATCCAGTCTGGATGTCTCTGCTGTGCCGTGGGTCCTCCTCTCCTTCAGACCTCTCCTGCTTGACCCCAGGACCTGCAGCCTCTGCAGACTGACACAAGAAGTACGTGTTTATAATAGGCTTCACGCATATATCATCAAATTCATGGAAACGTGGTGAAAAAACAAGATATACAGTGCCTTCAGAAAGTATTTATACCCCTTGACTTATTCCACATTTTGTTGTGTTACAGCCTGAATTCAAAATGTATTAAATCGATTGTTTTCTCACCCATCTACAGTGCCTTGAAAAGGATTCATCCCCCTTGGCGTTTCTCTTATTTTGTTGCATTACGACATGTAATTTAAATAGATTTTTATTTGGATTTCATGTAATGGACATCACAAAATAGTCCAAATTGGTGAAGTGAAATGAAAAAAATAACTTGTTTAAAACAAAATTACAAAAACAAAACAAGGAGGGCATTAATCAGAGAGGCAACAAAGAGACCAAAGATAACCCCGAAGGAGCTGCAAAGCTCCACAGCGGAGATTGGAGTATCTGTCCATAGGACCACTTTAAGCCGTACACTCCACAGAGCTGGGCTTTATGGAAGAGTGGCCAGAAAAAAGCCATTGCTTAAAGAAAAAAATAAGCAAACATGTTTGGTGTTCGCCAAAAGGCATGTGGGAGACTCCCCAAACATATGGAAGAAGGTAGTCTGGTCAGATGAGACTAAAATTGAGCTTTTTGGCAATCGAGGAAAACACCATGTCTGGCGCAAACCACACACCTCTCATCACCCCGAGAACACCAAAGGCTGAAGCATTTGTTTATCCCATCGGCAGGGACTGGGAAACTGGTCAGAATTGAAGAAATTATGGATGGCGCTAAATACAGGGAAATGCTTGAGGCAAAACCTGTTTCAGTCTTCCAGAGATTTGAGACTGGGATAGAGGTTCACTTTCCAGCAGGACAATGACCCTAAGCATACTGCTAAAGCAACACTCGAGTGGTTTAAGGGGAAACATTTAAATGTCTTGGAATGGCCTAGTCAAAGCCCAGACCTCAATCCAATTGAGAATCTGTGGTATGACTTAAAGATTGCTGTACACCAGCGGAACCCATCCAACTTCAAGGAGCTGGAGCAGTTTTTCCTTGAAGAATGGGCAAAGATCCCAGTGGCTAGATCTGCCAAGCTTATACAGACATACCCCAAGAGACTTGCAGCTGCAAAAGGTGGCTCCACAAAGTATTGACTTTGGGGTGGTGAATAGTAATGCACGCTCAAGTTTTGTTTTTTTGTCTAATTTCTTTATTTGTTTTACAATAAAAACTATTTTGCATCTTCAAAGTTGTGTAAATCAAATGATACAAACCCCCCAAAAATCCACTTTAATTCCAGGTTGTAAGGCAACAAAATAGGAAAAATGCCAAGGGAGGTGAATACTTCCGCAAGCCACTGTATACACAATACCCCATAATGACAAAGTGAAAACATTTTTTGAAATGTTAGCAAATTTATTGAAAATGAAATAGAAATATCTCATACATAAGTATTCACACCCATGAAACAATACATGTTAGAATCACCTTTGTCAGCGGTTACAGCTGTGAGTCTTTCTGGGTAAGTCTATTAGAGCTTTGCACAACTGGATTAATTGTACAATATTTGCACATTATTCTTTTTTTAAATTCTTCAAGCTGTCAAGTTGGTTGTTGATCATTGCTAGACAGCCATTTTCAAGTCTTGCCATAGATTTTCAAGCCAATTTAAGTCAAAACAGTAACTAGGCCACTTAGGAACATTCAAGGTCATCTTGCAATGTATATTTGGCCTTGTGTTTTAGGTTATTGTCCTGCTGAAATTGTCTCTCATTGTCTGTTGGAAAGCAGACTGAACCAGGTTTTTCACTAGGATTTTGCCTGTGCTTAGCTCTATACCGTTACCTTTTATCCTAAAAAACTCCCTAGTCTTTGCCGATGACAAGCATACCCATAACATGATGCAGCCACCACCATGCTTGAAAATATGAAAAACGGCTCTCAGTGATGTGTAGTGTTTGCCCCAAACATAACTTTATGTCCTGAATACAAAGCTTTCATTTCTTGCTGAATTACAGTGCCTTCGGAAAGTATATAGCCCCTTGACTTTTTCCACATTTTGTTACATTATAGCTTGTTTTTTTTAAATCATTTTCCCTCATCAATCTACACACAATACCCCATAATGACAAAGTGAAAACAGGTTTTAATAAATACCTTATTTACATAAGTATTCAGACCCTTTGCTTTGAGACTGGAAATTTAGTTCAGGTGCATCCTGTTTCCATTGATCATCCTTGAGATGTTTCTACAACTTGGAGTGCACCTGTAGTACATTCAATTGATTGGACATGATTTGGAAAGGCACACACCTGTCTATTTAAGGTCCCACAGTTGACAGTGCATGTCAGAGCAAAAACCAAGCAATGAGGTTGAAGGAATTGTCCGTAGTGCTCAGACAGGATTGTGTCAAGGCACAGATCTCGGGAAGGGTACCAAAACATTTCTGCAGCATTGAAGGTCCCCAAGGACACAGTGGCCCGATCATTCTTAAATCTAAGAAGTTTGGAAGCATCAAGACTCTTCCTAGAGCTGGCCGCCCGGGCCAAACTGAGCAATTGGAGGAGAAGGGCCTTGGTCAGGGAGGTGACCAAGAACCCGATGGTTCATCTGTCAGAGCTCTAGAGTTCCTCTGTGTAGATGGGAGAACCTTCCAGAAGGACAACCACCAATCAGGCCTTTATGGTAGAGTGGTCAGACGGAAGCCACTCTTCAGTAAAAGGCACATGACAGCCCACCTGGAGTTTGCCAAAAGGCACCTAAAGACTCTCAGACGATGAGAAACAAGATTCTCTGGTCAGATGAAACCAAGATTGAACTCGTTGGCCTGAATGCCAAGCGTCACTTCGAGAGGAAACCTGGCACCATCCTTACGGTGAAGCATGGTGATGGCAGCATCATGCTGTGGTGATGTTTTTCAGCGGCAGGGACTGGGAGACTAGTCAGGATCTAGGAAAAGATGATCGGAGCAAAGTACAGAGAGATCCTTGATGAAAACCTGCTCCAGAGTGCTCAGGACCTCAGACTGGGGCGAAGGTTCACCTACCAACAGGACAACGACCCTAAGCACACAGCCAAGACAACACAGGAGTGGCTTTGGGACAAGTCTCAATGTCCTTGAGTGGCCCAGCCAGAACCCGATCGAATATCTCTGGAGACCTGAAAATAGCTGTGCAGCAACGCTCCCCATCCAACCTGACAGAGCTTGAGAGGATCTCCAGAGAAGAATGGGAGAAACTCCTCAAATACAGGTGTGCCAAGCTTGTAGCGTCATACCCAAGAAGACTCAAGGCTGTCATCGATGCCAAAGGTGCTTCAACAAAGTACTGAGTAAAGGGTCTGAATACTTATCACATTTACATATGTTAAAATGTTATAAATTAGCAAACATTTCTGAAAATGTGTTTTTGCTTTGTCATTATGGGGTAGTGTGTGTAGACTGAGGGGGAAAAATACAATTTAATCAATTTTAGAATAAGGCTGTAACCTAACAAAATGTGGAAAAAGTCAAGGGGCCTGAATATTTTCCGAAGTGCCTTAATGCAAACAGGATGCATGTTTTGTTATATTTTTATTCTGTATAGGCTTTCTTCTTTTCACTAAGTCATTTACGTTAGTATTGTGGACTAACTACAATGTTGTTGATCCATCCCCAGATTTCTCCTATCACAGCCATTAAACTCTGTAACTGTTTTAAAATCACCATTGGCCTGATGGTGAAATCCCTGATCAGTTTCATTCCTCTCTGGCAACTGAGTTAGGAAGGACGCCTGTATCTTTGTAGTGACTGGGTGTATTGATACACCATCTATAGCCTAATTCATTACTAAACCATGCTCAAAGGTGCCCTACTCTGCGAGGCATGGAAAAACCTACCTGGTCTTTGTGGTTGAATATCTGCTTGAAATTCACTGCTCGATTGAGGGACCTTTAAAGATAATTGTATGTGTGGGGTACAGAAATGGGCTAGTTATTCAAAAATCATGTTAACCTCTATTATTGAACACAGAATAAGTCCATGCAACATATTATGCGATTTGTTAAGCAGGTTTGTACTCCTGGGGTTGAAAACATGACTCAATACATTTAATTTTGTATTCATTTCTAAAATGTTGTACAAACAAAATTCCACTTTGACATTATGGGGTATTGTGTGGAGATCAGTGACACAAAATGTTAATTTAATACATTTTCAATTCAGGCTGTAACATATCAAAATGTGGAAAAAGTTAAGAGGTGTGAATACTTTTTGAAGGTACAATTATATTCGTATTCATGTATTGAGATGCCTTTTATCTAAATATTTAACACTCAAGAAATAAGTTATTAAAGTTTCATTTGAACTACAACTCAGCAGCCTTGTTAGCGTGCATGCTCAAGTTGGACTCACAGGACGATAAAAACCTTTAAATTACAATCCGTTTGATATGCTTAATATTAGATTACACTGGACCTTTTTTACTGAACATTGCCAGCCAGTACAAAAAAAAAACGCTAAACATTTAATGATTAACGTTTAGGCTTTATGCTTCTTCTTGGTCGTCAGATACATTGAAAACCGGCATATGGTAAGTACATTGCCTTGGAAACACATACATTTTAATATATATATCTATATACATTTCAAGCAAATTCTTAACCTACAAAACGAGGAACCATGGCGTATTGGATAATGTTGTAGGGAAGTCTCAAGTTCCCCTAAGGCAGATAGCTAAAGTGAATAGCTGAGGGGAGCCTTTCTGAAACAAACAGGACACATTTGATTTACAAAGTGACTGTAATTTTTAATGCAACACTATTCCACTAACCTCTATCATGATAACATGCTGGGTTGAGGTTCCACTCCCCTCATCAACAGTGATTGGTTGGTCATCTCTCCATGTATTGTGTCCCACAGACTTCACAAAGCTCCTGTGGCCTCCAGTGAGATGTCTGCCACCTGAGAGAGTGATTGGGGAGAAGAGGTGGTTAGATTAGCTACTGTCAATGCTCAACAGTATATTCCCACTATTGACAGTTTAAACACTGTCTAGAATTGGCAAGGATATAAGGTAACACTTCTCATAACTTATTGATATACTATCTATTCATTGATGTGTTATGTTCCATGCATCACATTGTTTTCATTGAGTAAATAGGAAATGGAGTAAATCAAGAATCTGGTTTGAATATGATAGTGTCTTTGCGCAAGACTGCTAAGTATTCCGCGGAAATATTGCATACTATCCTAAATCTGACCAAGACCGAATTCTAGGTAACACATCTGAACACAGAAAAGAACGGGCGTTGAGCTACAGCATATATGAACCGCGACAGGCCGAGCAGTCTCCGCCTTCTGCGAAAAGTACCTCTTGCCATTCCTCTGAATTGGTCGAGGATCTTGACACTACTGGGACGACTGGCGAGGACGCGCTCTCGCATTGTCCTGTCTGCGCGCTCCCGTGCCACCTTCAGTTCCTGAAACTGTAATTTCCTCCGCAATGACCTGTTTTGTTTCTGGCTTTCAGAAATTTCCAAACGAAACACTGCATAGTCGTCGTCTACGAGTTTACAAATCTCTGCTACTGCTGCATTCGCTAGCACCTCCATGATGGAGGCTATTTGAGTGTGAAAAACCATACAGTTAGCCATTGTTAGCAGTTTGCGTTACCTATATAACGTCTATCAACCAAGTCCTAACTCCAACGCGAATTAAAGACTACATGGCGTAAGTATGTGATGCTGTGTAGTTAAAATAATCACAACAGTAAACGCTAACGTGGAAATTGCTCTTAGTCACTGTTCACTTCCGTTTACAGTGAAGAGAAACGTTATAGGTTGCCGTCGTAGCGCAAAGGTTGCCTAAATGAAAAGCGTACCCGCTGTTATTTCTTCTTCGATGAGGTTTAACGGCGGTTGGCATCCAATATGTTGCATTACCGCCACCTACTAGACTGGAGTACAATTCCCTTGTACTTTGCTTTAAAAAAAGTAATAAATACCCTAACACTACACTCACAAAAATATCAACACCACCCTACTCCACTATTTAAATCTATTTAGTCCTACCTCAGGCCAACAACCCGAAAGGATGGGACATCACCACTTAACACACCCTGTAACTCTTCTGATGTCAAGTCTCCCACGCACAACTACCTCTGCAGCTGCCACCACAACCTACATTTTCTGCGACTTACGTTCCATCCCTGCAGTACAGTTGATAACCATTGCTATAAATGCTAAAAATATAATCTTACTGAAACATCACTTGTTGGCCTATCCCTCTGTACTGGTACATATCTACTACTCACATCACTCCTCTCAGGATCCCTAACCCATTTTCCTCTACTTTCTTCACTACCTCAGCATAGGACAACTTCTGCTCTACTCTAACCCTGGAAATCTCAACCTGCCTCTCTCGCACGGGACATTTCTGATCCCCAGCCCCATGGGCACCCCTACAATTAACACATACCACTACTTTCCCCAATGCTACACATTACTTTGTCTCATGCCCTTCTGCACACTTCTCACACCTACTGTACGAACTTCCATCCTACACACTGCTGCCACATGCCCATAAGCTTGACACCTGTAACAACGTAATGTATTCGGCACAAAAGCGCCTACAGGATAACTTATATTCTAACATCACTTTGTCGGGCAAAGACTCAACATCAAAACTCAAAAGAACAGATGACTTCTGTTTCACTACTCTCGACACACTGTCTGCATCGCACCAAAAAAACTAGCATCAAACACCGGGAATCTTCCAATTCAGTTGGTCAACTTTTACATTTACAGCTACCCCAGTAATCACTCCTTTCAATGGCGCCCTTTTCTTGAGAGCGAAATAATGGGGTATTGTGTGTAGATGGATAAAATATTTGTTTTCCAAATTTTAGAATAAGGTTGTACAGTAACACAATGTGGAAAAAGTGAGTGTTTGTAATGGCTGTTCAGTGAAACGACCTGTTCTGATTAGTCATAGACGCTTACTAAAAAACTTTAATGAGCAAGCCTTCCTTCATGAACTGGCCTCTGTAAAATGGTATAGAAACGGCTTGATCCCCTCTGTTGAAGATGCTTCAACCTTCTTTTCAACCCCCCATAAAGAAAATGTAATATTAAAAACAGGTTCAGCCCCTAGTTCGACTGTGATCTTGCAGAGTTACTCCACCTCAAGAATTGCATTTGGCGAATGGCTTGGCACACGCATACTCAGGCTGACTGGCTATTGTTCAGGCAAATAAAAAATAAGTTCACTCTGGCTTTTCGGAGGCCAAAGTTCGTTACTTTAAGGAGCAGTTATCTCTCTGTGGGTCTAACCCCAAGAAGTTCTGGAAAACAGTTAAAGACCTGGAGAATAAACCCTCCTCCTCACAGCTGCCTATGTCCCTTAATGTTGATGATGTGGTTGTTACTGACAAGAAGCACATGGCTGAGCATTTAATCACCACATCATTAAGTCAGGATTCCTATTTGACTCAGCCATGCCTCCTTCCCCGTCCAACATTTCCTCATCTCCCATCCCTTCTAATGCGAATATCCCCGATGCTTCTCCCTCTTTTTCCCATGTCCCGCTACAAAGTTTCTTCCTGCAGGCAGTCACTGAGTCCGAGGTGCTAAAGGAGCTCCTTAAACTTGACCCCCAAAAAAACATCTGGGTCAGATGGTTTAGACCCTTTCTTCTTTAAGGTTGCTGCCCCTATCATCGCCAAGCCTGTCTCTCCTTTCTGGGGCGGTTCCCATTGCTTGGAAGGCAGCCACAGTTTGTCCTTTATTTAAAGGTGGAGATCAAGCGGATCCTAACTGTTATAGGCCTATTTCTATTTTGCCCTGTTAATCAAAAGTGTTAGAAAAACTTGTCAATAATCAACTGACTGGCTTTCTTGATGTCTACAGTATTCTCTCGGGTATGCAATCTGGTTTCCGCTCAGGTTATGGATGTGTCACTGCAACCTTAAAGGTCCTCAATGATGTCACCATTGCCCTTGATTCTAAGCAATATTGTGCTGCTATTTTTTATGACTTGGCCAAATCTTTAGATACGGTAGACCATTCCATTTTTGTGGGCCGGCTAAGGAGTATTGGTGTCTCTGAGGGGTCTTTGACCTGGTTTGCTAACTACCTCTCTCAAAGAGTGCAGTGTATAAAGTCAGAAAATCTGCTGTCTCAGCCACTGCCTGTCACCAAGGGAGTACCCCAAGGCTTGATCGTAGGCCCCACGCTCTTCTCAATTTACATCAACAACATAGCTCAGGCAGTAGGAAGCTCTCATCCATTTATATGTGGATGATACAGTCTTATACTCAGCTGGCCCCTCCCCGGATTTTGTGTTAAATGCTCTACAACAAAGCTTTCTTAGTCCAACAAGCTTTCTCTACCCTTAACCTTGTTCTGAACACATCCAAAACAAAGGTCATGTGGTTTGGTAAGAAGAATGCCCCTCTTCCCACAGGTGCGATTACTACATCTGAGGGTTTAGAGCTTGAGGTAGTCACCTCATACAAGGACTTTCGGAATATGGCTAGACGGTGCACTGTCCTTCTCTCAGCACCTATCAAAGCTGCAGGCTAAAGTAAAATCTAGACTTGGTTTCCTCTATCGTAATCGCTCTTCTTTCACCCCAGCTGCCAAACTAACCCTGATTCAGAGGACCATCCTACCAATGCTAGATTACTGAGACATCATTTATAGATTGCGGTAAGGGTGCTCTCGAGCGGCTAGATGTTCTTTACCATTCGGCCATCAGATTTGCAACCAATGCCCCTTATAGGACTCATCACTGCACTCTATACTCCTCTGTAAACTGGTAATCTCTGTATACCCGTCGCAAGATCCACTGGTTGATGCTTATTTATAAAACCATCTTAGGCCTCACCCCCTTTTCTGAGATATCTACTGCAGCCCTCATCCTCCACATACAACACCCGTTCTGCCAGTCACATTCTGTTAAAGGTCCCCAAAGCACACACATCCCTGGGTCGCTCCTCTTTTCAGTTCGCTGCAGCTAGTGACTGGAACGAACTGCAATAAACACTCAAACTTCACTCAAAGACTCAATCATAGACACTCTTACTGACAGTTGGGGCTGCTTTGTGCGTTGTATTGTTGTCTCTGCCTTC
Organism: Salmo salar; assembly: GCF_965601325.2. NCBI lineage: Eukaryota > Metazoa > Chordata > Actinopteri > Salmoniformes > Salmonidae > Salmo > Salmo salar. Next base: position 25,710,262 of record NC_138294.1, on the reverse strand, counting down.
TTGCCCTTTGTGCTGTTGTCTGTGCCCAATAATGTTTGTACCATGTTTTGTGCTGCTACAATGTTGTTATGTTGTATTGCTACCATGCTGTGCTGTCGTGTGTTCCTGCCTTGCTATGTTGTCCTCTTAGGTTTCTCTTTATGTAGTGTTGTCTCTCTTGTTGTGATGTGTGTTTTGTCCTATATTTATATTGTATTTATTTTTTATTTTTAATCCCAGGCCTCTGTCCCCGCAGGAGGCCTTTTGCCTTTTGGTAGGCCATCATTGTAAATAATTATTTGTTCTTAACTGACTTGCGTAGTTAAATAAAAAAAAATAATAATAATATATATATATATATATATTATATGCTCAAACAATTTGGAGAATTATATTCTTGTATACTAACAGAATTGGTTAGATTTTTTTTAACTAGTAAAAAAATAAAATAAATCATATCTATATAGTTAGACACCCATTTTCAATACTCCAGCACCCTCCGCTTGCGAGGATAATGACCGCCTTAAGTGTTTTATGAGATTGGAGAACAAATTGGGAGGGATCTTAGACCATTCCGCCATACAGAATCTTTCCATATCCTTGATATATATATATATATATATATATATATATATACTGCTCAAAAAAATAAAGGGAACACTTAAACAACAGAATGTAACTCCAAGTCAATCACACTTCTGTGAAATCAAACTGTCCACTTAGGAAGCAACACTGATTGACAATAAATTTCACATGCTGTTATGCAAATGGAATAGACAACAGGTGGAAATTATAGGCAATTAGCAAGACACCCCCAATAAAGGAGTGGTTCTGCCGGTGGGGACCACAGACCACTTCTCAGTTCCTATGCTTCCTGGCTGATGTTTTGGTCACTTTTGAATGCTGGTGGTGCTTTCACTCTAGTGGTAGCATGAGACAGAGTCTACAACCCACACAAGTGGCTTAGGTAGTGCAGCTCATCCAGGATGGCACATCAATGCGAGCTGTGGCAAGAAGGTTTGCTGTGTCTGTCAGCGTAGTGTCCAGAGCATGGAGGCGCTACCAGGAGACAGGCCAGTACATCAGGAGACGTGGAGGAGGCCGTAGGAGGGCAACAACCCAGCAGCAGGACCGCTACCTCCGCCTTTGTGCAAGGAGGAGCACTGCCAGAGGCCTGCAAAATGACCTCCAGCAGGCCACAAATGTGCATGTCTCTGCTCAAACGGTCAGAAACAGACTCCATGAGGGTGGTATGAGGGCCCGACGTCCACAGGTGGGGGTTGTGCTTACAGCCCAACACCGTGCAGGACGTTTGGCATTTGCCAGAGAACACCAAGATTGGCAAATTCGCCACTGGCGCCCTGTGCTCTTCACAGATGAAAGCAGGTTCACACTGAGCACATGTGACAGACGTGACAGTCTGGAGACGCCGTGGAGAACGTTCTGCTGCCTGCAACATCCTCCAGCATGAACGGTTTGGCGGTGGGTCAGTCATGGTGTAGGGTGACATTTCTTTGGGGGGCTGCACAGCCCTCCATGTGCTCGCCAGAGGTAGCCTGACTGCCATTAGGTACCGAGATGAGATCCTCAGACCCCTTGTGAGACCATATGCTGGTGCAGTTGGCCCTGGGTTCCTCCTAATGCAAGACAATGCTAGACCTCATGTGGCTGGAGTGTGTCAGCAGTTCCTGCAAGAGGAAGGCATTGATGCTATGGACTGGCCCGCCCGTTCCCCAGACCTGAATTCAATTGAGCATATCTGGGACATCATGTCTCGCTCCATCCACCAACGCCACTTTGTACCACAGACTGTCCAGGAGTTGGCGGATGCTTTAGTCCAGGTCTGGGAGGAGATCCCTCAGGAGACCATCCGCCACCTCATCAGGAGCATGCCCAGGCGTTGTAGGGAGGTCATACAGGCACGTGGAGGCCACACACACTACTGAGCCCCATTTTGACTTGTTTTAAGGACATTACATCAAAGTTGGATCAACCTGTAGTGTGGTTTTCCACTTTAATTTTGAGTGTGACTCCAAATCCAGACCTCCATGGGTTGCTAAATTGGATTTCCATTGATTATTTTTGTGTGATTTTGTTGTCAGCACATTCAACTATGTAAAGAACAAAGTATTTAATAAGATTATTTCATTCATTCAGATCTAGGATGTGTTATTTTAGTGTTCCCTTTATTTTTTTGAGCAGTGTATATTTTTTTTAATTGAAACTTTATTTAACTAGGCAAGTCAGTTAGGAACAAATTCTTATTTACAATGACGGCCTAACCCAGCCAAACCCGGACGACGCTGGGCCAATTGTGCACCGCCCTATGGGACTCCCAATCACGGCCGGATGTGATACAGCCTGGAATCGAACCAGGGACCTTTTGCACTGAGATGCAGTGCCTTAGACCGCTGCGCCACTCGGGAGCCCAATGTTTCTTGGCCCAAGCAAGTCTCTTCTTATTGGTGTGTTTTAGTAGTGGTTTCTTTGCAGCAATTCGACCATGAAGGCCTGATTCACGCAGTCTCCTCTGAACAGTTGATGTTGAGATGTGTCTTACTTGAACTCTGAAACATTTATTTGGGCTGCAATTTCTGAGGCTGGTAACTCCAATGAACTTATCCTCTGCAGCAGAGGTAACTCTGGGTCTTTCTTTCCTGTGGTGGTCCTCATGAGAACCAGTTTCATCATAGCACTTGATGTTTTTTGCGACTGCACTTTAAGAAACTTTCAAAGTTCTTTTAATGTTCCATATTGACTGACCTTCATGTCTTAAAGTAATGATGGACTGTCATTTCTATTTGAACTGTTCTTGTTCTGTTCTTTGGTTACTACATGATTCCACTTCACAGCTTTGATGTCCCCACCACCACTCTACATTGTAGAAAATAGCAAAAACAAAGAAAAACCCTGGAATGAGTAGGTGTGTCCAAACTTCTGACTGGCACTGTATATGTCGGTTGTTTTGCTCAAGGACACTCAGAAGCCTCGTCTGAAAGTACACCGGTACCAGTTTAATAAATTAATGGAAGTCTACAGTATATAGAAGTAGTTTGGTGCCTACAAAAGGGGTTTAATGAGTTAAATAAAATAGTTCCGTTTTTTGGTTATTCATTGTTAAGCCTACAACATGTTTAAACGTTCGGTCTGATAGATACCATTAGTGATATGATACAGTGAACTGGCTGGCTCGTGTGTGGGTCTGTGTGTGGATCTGGGAAAAGGGGTGTGTATGTGAATCCACAGATTTTTGGCGTGCAGCACATCGGCAGTGCTTGCTGGGACTTGTAGTGCAGCGCATCGGGGGCGGTATGGAAGCGGGCAAAAACGAATTGACAACCCAAATAATTGCGTGGGCCAGATAGAAATGTGTCACGGGCCAGATTTGGCCAGCGGGCCTTATGTTTGACACGTGCTCTAGATAGTCTGTTTCCCCAGTCATCTGTAATAATTCACAGACAGCGATGTCATCTCACGGTTATTTACAGTTTGTTGCAAGCCTCTTTCAGTACATCCACCTCTCCCTGGGAGAACTGCAAACTGTTCTTAAGATCTTGGACCTCTCTGGTCAGATCGTCCCTTTGTTAGTTGAGTCCACCAGTATTTGGACAAGGGTCTCGAAGCTATTTTCCTGTTGCTGCAATTTCTTGTAGACGTGTTTTTGTTGATGTAAAAGATCACGTACGTGTCATAGTTAAACACTGTCCTCTCCACTACTCCAACCTTCTTTAACTTTGGGCGGCATGATGGTAGCAATGTAGGCTAACGCTGGTACTCCACGCAATTCCAGCCAGCACAGCTCGTAAAGCCGATGGAAATCGCAACAAGCAGTAGGGATTCGGGCTACCGAGTGGCGCAGCGGTTTAAGGCACTGCATCCCAATGCAAAAGGCGTCACTATAGTACCTGGTTCAAATCATGGCTGTATCACATTCGGCCATGATTGGGAGTCCCATAGGGCGGCGCACAATTGTTCCGGGTTTGGCCAGAGTAGGCCGTCATTGTAAATTAGAATTTGTGGGCTCTCCTCCTCCGTGGCCGACTTGTGTAAGACATTTAAGCGTGTTAACCCTCACAAGGCTGCCGGCCCAGATGGCATCCCTAGCCGCATGCGCAGACCAGCTGGCTGGTGTGTTTACGGACATATTCAAATTCTCCCTATCCCAGTCATGCTTCAAGATGGCCAACATTGTTCCTGTACCCAAGAAAGCAAACTTAGCTGAATTAAATGACTATCGCCCTGTGGCACTCACTTCTATCATCATGAAGTGCTTTGAGAGACTCGTCATGATGCCATCGCACTGGCACTGCCCTATCCCATCTGGACAAGAGGAATACCTATGTAAGAATGCTGTTCATTGACTATAGCTCAGCATTCAACACCATAGTACCCTCCAAGCTCATCATTAAGCTCAAGGACCTGGGTATGAACTGGGTCCTGGACTTCCTGACAGGCCGCCCCCAGGTAGTGAAGGTAGGAAACAACACCTCCACTTCGCTGATCCTCAACACTGGGGCCCCACAAGGGTGCGTGCTCAGCCCCCCTCCTGTACTCCCTGTTCACCCATGACTGCGTGGCCATGCACGCCTCCAACTCAATTATCAAGTTTGCAGACGATACAACAGTAGTAGGCTTGATTACTAAGAACTACGAGACAGCCCACAGGGAGGTGAGGGCTCTGGGAGTGTGGTGCCAGGAAAATAACCTCTCACTCAACGTCAAGAAAACAAAGGAGATGATCGTGGACTTCAGAAAACAGCAGAGGGAGCATCCCCCTATCCACATCGACAGGACCGCAGTGGAGAAGGTGGAAAGCTTCAAGTTCCTCTGTGTACACACCACTGAAAAACTGAAATGGTTCACCCACACAGACAGTGTGGTGAAGGCGGCGCAACTGCACCTCTTCAACCTCAGGAGGCTGAAGAAATTTGTCTTGGCACCTAAAACTCTCACTAACTTTTACAGATGCACAATTGAGAGCATCCTGTCGGGCTGTATCACCACCTGGTACGGCAAATGCACCGTCCGCAACCGCAGGACTCTCCAGAGGGTGGTATGGTCTGCCCGACACATCACCGGGGGCAAACTGCTTGCCCTCCAGGACACCTACAGCACCCGATGTCACAGAAAGGCCAAAAAGATAATCAAGGACAACAACCACCCAAGCCACTGCCTGTTCACCCAGGTATCATCCAGAAAGTGAGGTCAGTACAAGTGAATCAAAGCTGGGACCGAGAGACTGAAAAACAGGTTCTATCTTGTCACGAGAATTTTTATCCCAATGGTTGAACTCAACTGTCACTCAAGCTTTGTAATTCACTTATAATTCACTGTATCACAATTCCAGTGGGTCAGAAGTTTATATACACTAAGTTGACTGTGCCTTTAAACAGCTTGGAAAATTCCAGAAAATTATGTCATGGCTTTAGAAGCTTCTGATAGGCTAATTGACATCATTTGAGTCAATTGGAGGTGTTCCTGCGGATGAATTTCAAGGCCTACCTTCAAACTCAGTGCCTCTTCTTGACATCATGGGTAAATCAAAAGAAATCAGCCAAGACCTCAGAAAACAATTGTAGACCTCCACAAGTCTGGTTCATCCTTGCGAGCAATTTCCAAATGCCTGAAGGCACCACGTTCATCTGAACAAACAATAGCACACAAGTATAAACACCATGGGACCACGCAGCCGTCATACCGCTCAGGAAGGAGATGCGTTCTATCTCCTAGAGATGAACGTACTTTGGTGCAAAAACTGCAAATCAATCTCAGAACAGCAGCAAAGGACCTTGTGAAGATGCCGGAGGAAACAGGTACAAATGTATCTATATCCACAGTAAAACAAGTCCTATATTGACATGACCTGAAAGATCGCTCAGCAGGGAAGAAGCCACTGCTCCAAAATCGCCATAAAAAAGCCAGACTACGGTTTGCAACTGCACATGGGGACAAAGATCGTACTTTTTGGAGAAATGTCCTCTGGTCTGATGAAACAAAAAATAGAACTGTTTGGCCATAATGACCATTGTTATGTTTGAAGGAAAAAGGGGGAGACTTGCAAGCAGAAGAACACCATCCCATCCGTGAAGCACGGGGGTGGCAGCATCATGTTGTGGGGGTGCTTTGCTGCAGGAGGGACTGGTGCACTTCACAAAATAGATGGCATCATGAGGGAGGACAATTATGTGGATATATTGAAGCAACATCTCAAGACATCAGTCAGGAAGTTAAAGCTTGGTAACAAATGGGTCTTCCAAATGGACAATGACCCCAAGCATACTTCCAAAGTTGTGTCAAAATGGCCTATGGACAACAAAGTCAGGGTATTGGAGTGGCCATCACAAAGCCCTGACCTCAATCCTATAGAAAATTTGTGGGCAGAACTGAAAAAGCACGTGCGAGCAAGGAGGCCTACAAACCTGACTCCGTTACACCAGCTTTGTCAGGAGGAATGGGCCAAAATTCACCCAACTTATTGTGGGAAGCTTGTGGAAGGCTACCTGAAACGTTTGACCCAAGTTAAACAATTTAAAGGCAATGCTACCAAATACTAATTGAATGTATGTAAACTTCTGACCCACTGAGAATGTGATGAAAGAAATAAAAGCTGAAATAAATAATTCTCTCTACTATTATTCTGACATTTCACATTCTTAAAATAAAGTGGTGATCCTAACTGACCTAAAACAGGACATTTTTACTAGGATTAAATGCCAGGCATTGTGAAAAACTGAGTTTAAATGTTTTTGGCTAAGGTGTATGTTAACTTCCGACATCAACTCTATATACTGTATTCTTTTCTACTGTATCTTAGTCTATGCCCCTCTGACATTGCTCGTCCATATATTTATATATTCTTAATTCCATTCCTTTACTTAGACGTGTGCATTGTGTATATGTTGTGAAATTGTTAGATATTACTTGTTAGATATTACTGCACTGTTGGAGCAAGAAACACAAGCATTTCACTACACCCGCAATAACATCTGCTAAACACGTGTATGTGACCAATAACATTTGATTTGATTTGAGGAAGTCTCACAAGCTCCCCTATGGCAGATAGATAAGGATGTACATGTAAACAAATGAATAGCTGAGGGGAGCCTTTCTGAAAAACTGGCCACATTAGATTTACAAAGTAACTGTCATATTTTATGCAACACTATTAAACTAACCTCTATCACGATAACTTGGTGGGTTGAGGTTCCACTCCCCTCATCAACAGTGATTGGTTGGTCATCTCTCCATGTAGTGTGTCCCACTGAGGCCTCCAGTGAGATGTCCTTCACCTGAGAGTGATTAGGGTAAAAGAGGTGGTTAGGTTAACAACTGTCAATGCTCAACAGTATATTGTACACTATTGACACTGTCTAGAATTGGAAAGGATGTAAGGTAACACTTCTCATAACTTCTTGATATACTATTTATTGATCGATGTATTATGTTCCATGTATCACATTATTTTCACTGAGTAAATAATAGGAAATGCAGTAAATCAAGAATCTGGTTAGGATATGATATTGTGTCTGCGCAAGATATCTAGTTAAGTAATCTGGTGAATTATTACATACTATCCAACTGTCCAAGACCCATATGTTGTTAACAAATCGAAAGTAACACATGCACAGAGGGGAACGGGGTGACATGCACCGCAGCCACGGTCTTCTGCAAAATGTACCTCTTGCCATTCCACTGTATCAGTCGAGGATCTTGACAGTACTGGGACAACTGGCGGGGACGCACTATCGTGCCACCTTCAGTTCCAGTAGCTGTAGTTTCCTCCGCAATGCCCTATTTTCTTTCTGGCTTCGAGTTACAGTGCCTTCGGAAAGTATTTTTCCACATTTTGTTACATTACAGCCTTATTCTAAAATGTATTTAAAAAATGTTCCTTCATCAATCCCCCATAATAACAAAGCAAAAACAGGTTTTTAGAAACTATTGCTAATTTATTAAAAATATATAACTGAAATATCACATTTACACAAGTATTCAGACCCTTTACTCAGTACTTTGTTAAAGCACATTTGGAAGCGATTATAGCCTTGAGTCTTCTTGGGTATAACGCTACTAGCTTGGCACACCTGTATTTGGGGAGTTTCTCCCATTCGTCTCTTCAGATCCTCTCAAGCTCTGTCAGGTTGGATGGGGAGCGTTGCTGCACAGCTATTTTCAGGTCTCTCCAGAAATGTTTGATCAGGTTCAAGTCCGGGCCCTGGCTGGGCCACTCAAGAACATTCAGACTTGTCCTGAAGCCACTCCTGCGTTGTCTTGGCTGTGTGCTTAGGGTCATTGTCCTGTTGGAAGATGAACCTTCGCCCCAGTCTGAGATCCTGAGTGCTCTGGAGCAGGTTTTCATCAAGGATCTCTCTGTACTTTGCTCCGTTCATCTTTGCCTCAATCCTAACTAGTCTCCCAGTCCCTGCCACTGAAAAACATTCCCACAGCATGATGCTGCCACCACCATTCTTTACTGTAGGGATGGTGCCAGGTGTCCTCCAGACGTGACACTTAGCATTCAGGCCAAAGAGTTCAATCTTGGTTTCATCAGACCAGAGAATATTAAACTATACTTGTGCTAGCCTAGGTTTACTATCTCTCTAAAAACAGGTATTAATGCAAGCCTGTTTCTAATTAAAGTTAAAGGGGTTAACGAGGGGTATGTGGTTAATTACCCTCTTATCCCAAGACACTTCACACGATAACTATAATATGTCAGATAAAGACATCCCTGTGTACATCTCAAGCCACACTGTTACGATTTCTCCCCATTGTGGACACTCCTATGTCTGATAAGGCTACTCAGGAAGGAGAAGCTCTTGTGACATAATTTGCACTTGAAGCTCTCCTTGGTGTGAACAGTCTGGTGCTGCTTCACATACCTTGCCTCAGCAAAGCGCTTCCCACACGTGGGGCAGGCATACGGCTTGTCGGCGTCCGTCCTAACGCTCGGCCTCCCACATTGTAACCCAATGACACCAGAGGAGGTAGAATCAAGAGTTTTTGAGCTCCCTCCTTGACCTCTAGCCATTGTTTGGGTGTTGTTGGGATTGTGTGCTGTGTTATAGGCTAGGTACCTCTTATGGTGAACGCCCACCCGGACCCTGTCTGTATTGGTGGGGTAAACCTGAGGTAATTGAGGAAGGCTAGACCCAGGCCCAGACCTTCTATGAACCAAGTCACCAGGCATTGGACGAGGCCCTGAAGGAGAAGACCGACTTGCTGATAGACTACCACCAGGGGGGGCTCCCGTCACTCTCTGTGAAGGCTGAAGCCCAGGGTGACCTACTCTGTTCATCATGGATACTGTGGTGTTTGTATCATAAGAACAGGAGGGTCTATCTCTATCAGCCCCAGACTGCAGACTGGATCCCTGACTGGAGCCTCTGTCTCTCTGATGACCACCAGGACTGAGGTTGTTCAGTCCTCCTGTCCACTGGTTGTGTTCTGTGTGGTGGTGGAGTCTCTGTCCCTCACGGTTGGGTCCTCCTTCCGACTCGGGAAGGAAGAGTGATGGCTCCAGATCCAGGGTTTTGATCCGGGGCCAGGGTTTGTGACCACCCATCTCAGAGGTCCAGTCTCTCATGTCAGCAACACCAGATATCAGCAGGTCCTCATGGACTGCAGACTGTAAACACAAATTGAACAGAAAAGCATACAAGTTTAGATAAGAAACTGCTGTACACAGAAACATGACATTATAAAATGTTAACCACAGTCAAGTACCTAACAAAATGGAGCCATTGGAGTTTATTATGAAACAATGTCCATATGTGTTGATTCAAGAGTGAAATATTTTTTGGTTCGACTGATAAGGGAAACTCAGTCTCTGCCATAATACAAAAATAACCAAGTCAGTCAGCATAGCTACGCCTCATCCTGCTGTCAGCCAATCTGTTTTCATGGAGACTAGGTTCGGTTGTTGTTTTGTGTTCAACTGTCTTTTTCTGGTTGTGATTAACAGTGTTGTTCCCCAGCCCAGAGTTGAGGACGCTGTCCCATCCACTGACCTCCACCATGTCGCCTCTGGTCCTGGCCTGCTCAGTAATGTTGTCCCCTGGGCCCTTGGCTGCACCCGTTGGGGTCTGGAAATCCAAGGCGGCCACCCAGTCTCTTCTGTTAGCCTCCAGCCAACCACCTGCAGAAGGAGGTTAGAAAATAGACTACAAACATGGAAGCGAACGCTGCATATGGATTTTTTTTGGGTCAATTACCTGGTCAGGTTAAGATGTGTGTTTTTGTATGCAAACATAAGTTGCTCTATGCTATAATTATTTCTCCCTTACCTTGCTCCCCCATCTTTAGTCCACTCAGCAGATCAATGCTCTCTGGTCCGTCTTCTATTGTCTCCTCTTTGACCAGCAGCAGATCAGGCTTCCAATCCTCCATGTCTACTGACTGTAAGAGATACAGAGTGAGAGGATGTTGGATCAAGAAATCTGATATGAGCACCCTGCTATGAAGCATCTCCTGATTGGGCAATGAGGGATTGCTATGAGTACTATGCAAACATGTTAGTTTTTGATTACTTTACACACTTTCATGGTTTGATAATTCAAACGTATGGTCCCACACTTAAGACAAGAGCACTCCGACTCTGAGAGGCTTTGTGGATACGAGCTCTGACCTAATACCATTCACACAGTAGTTCACAGTGGGCTCACCTCAGTGAGACTGTGTGTGGTCCTGTGCTGCTCAGCTGGTTCCTCTGTGGGTTCAGGAGGAGGTGTAGTCTGGTTGTCCTCCATGACCATGGTCCCCTCAGGGTTCCCAAGACCCTCCTCACACCCCTCCTCCTGGAAGAGACAGGTGATACAGATTACACAGTCATACTCTCCCTCAGGTATGTACACACAGATAAACACACTTTCAACATGGAGTGTTTACCCATCCCCACTACGTTTGAGTCCTATACTGTAGTTACAGAATGACTTCATTGTTGTTAAACCCATCATGGTGGACATAAATGATGTTGTGGGTAAATATGAGTCAGCTATGATAAGTCAAAAGTCATCAGACAAACTTGACTAACCTATTCTGAACTGTACAGTAAGTGTAACTACTTTGTTCGTGTGTAAGTATATTTATTTATATTTAAGTGTATATTGGTTATAAAGCACTGTTGGGTGTATGCAGAATAGGGTGAGATCAGATGTGATGGACACTAAAGAGAGTCTCAATGAAAGTCTTAGAATAAAAAGTCCCATTTTGTGTTTATTAAACAAACCAGTTTTAAGTACACCATATGAAAACCACATGTACACGTCTCAACAAAAAAAATGTATAACTTGCATACATTTTCTCATTAAAAATGTATTGGAAAAACATTTTGTAGTTTAATAGAAGTAATGAAATAGACATTTGTGAACATCATATAGCCTACACAGTACAAACACAATATGTAACATACTTTTAAGGCTTATATATGCCTTATATATATATATATATATATATATCACACAATGTCTGGATGCAATATTCTACCCAGGAATGTTCAACACTAAAATCTGTTACCCTTGTTATTCCAAATGTATCTGTGGATCTTTTCTGCTGACAACCGTGAGAATGTATATTTGTCTTTAATGCAGGGTTTGACATAAACGTCAGAAGCTATTGAGTGGAATGGTTTTTCTGCTGGTGTATCCTGAGGTAGCTCCTCTCTGAGAACCTCTTCCCGCAGTGCATACAGGCGAACGGCCTCTCTCGCGTATGGACCATATTGTGCCTCTTCAGCTGGTCCTGGCGGGAGAACCGCTTATCACACTGGGGGCAGCTGTAGGGTTTCTCCCCTGAGTGGACCCTCTGGTGCCTTTTCAGGTCACCAGCCTGGGCGAAGCACACATGACACTGGGTACAGCTATAGGGTTTCTCTCCAGTGTGGACCCGCTTGTGGATCTCCACCTTCTGCGGGCAGCTGAAGCCTTTGTTACAGAACATGCAGAGGAACCGTTTCTCTTTACTATTGCCTGATGTGGCTCCCCCTCCCTGAGCCTGGGCTGTAGCCCTGTCGTTTGAGTTCAATACCTGATCGAAAAGGATGTGGCTGTGTGAATCGGAAGGTGCCATTGACGTGGACACTGGGTCGTGATCCTTGAACGCGTGTACAAGGGAGTGGGTGGCGACATTTGGATTCGTCTCTAAGCTTTCCCTGTAATCTAAGAAATCTCTGCCCTGCGAGTGTCCGTCTCCTAGGTGACCTTTCCATGTGGGAGGAACGTCACCCTCCAATTTTACAGTCACCTCATCTACGACTAAACCCTCACCTTTCTTTTCTAGGCACCCTTCAGAGTATACACTACTACTGTACTGGTTCCAGTCCCCTCTAGACAGATCAGTCTGTGTCTCTAAATCCAAGGATATGTTGCCAGGGTCCATCTCTGTAGTGTAAGAACAAGACGGATCATCACCACCAGTGTCTAACGTGTCACCATCATCTCCACGGGAATTAACCGTCCTCTGGCTCTGGTGAAATAGCGGTAAATACTTTGAGCCAGGAGAAGGAGGACAGCCCAGTCTCCACAGCCCCAGTCTCTCTGGGTCAGATCCTGTGTGTAAAAGCCTGTGTGTTACAGTTAAAGTCTCGGTGTCTGTCTCTGACTTGAGGACGGCGTTCGGCGTTCCACTGACCTCCATGATGCTGCGTCTGGTCCTGGCCTGGGGCACGGCGGCGAGGTCCTCCGTGGCTACAGTGGGTGCCACTCCAGCCGCTGCTTCAGTCTGGATGTCTCTGCTGTGCCGTGGTTCCTTCTCTCCTTTAGTCCTCTCCTGCTTGACCCCAGGACCTGCAGCCTCTGCATCTGCAGACTGACAAGAAGAGAGGAGGTTATTATCGGTACATGACTTGAATTGGATAACAATGTGGTACTGTAGTCTCACAAAGTCCCCTATGGCAAATAAATGAATAGCTGAGGGCAGCATTTCTGAAATAAAACGGGCCACATTTGATGTACTGTCATTGTTAATGTTACATTATGACACTAACCTCTATCACGATAACTTCCTGGGTTGAGGTTCCACTCCCCTCATCAACAGTGATTGGTTGGTCATCTCTCCATGTGTTGTGTCCCGCTGGCTTCACAAAGCTCCTGTGACCTCCAGTGAGATGTCCTTCACCTGAGAGAGTGATTGGGGGAAAAGAGGTGGTTAGGTTAGCTACTGTCAATGCTCAACGCTATATTGTACACATGACACTGTCTACAAGTGGCAAGGATGTCCCTTCTCATAACTTCTTGATATACTATTTATTGATTGATTGATTGTGTTCCATGCATCACATTATTTTTTATTGAGTATGACAATAAGAAATTCAGTAACTCAAGAATCAGGTTAGAATATGATAGTGTCTTTGTGTTAGAATAATTTTTCATAATTGACCTGCCTGGTAAATACATTTTTTTGCAAGATAGCTAAGTAATCAGGGGAACTATTACATCATACCCGGCCCCAGGCGTAAGTGACATAAGCAGTTGCTCAGGGGGCCATCCACTAGTGCCCCCCCCCCCCCCACCAAAAAAAAGTATAGAGTGCCTTGAGAAAGTATTGACACCCCTTGACTTTTTCCACATTTTGTTGTGTTACAGCCTGAATTTAAAATGGTCTAAATTTGGATCTTTGGGGGTCACTGGCCTACAAATAATACCCCATAATGTCAAAGTGGAATTATGCTAAAAAATGTAAACATACTAATTAAATAAAAAGGTTAAGTAATAAGTATTCAAGCATAAATAAGTTCAGGAGTAAACATTTTCTTAACAAGTCACAATAAGTTGCATGGACTCAATCTGTGTGCAATAATAGTGTTTAACATGATTTTTGAATGACTACCTCATCTCTGTACTCAACACATTATCTGTAAGGTCTCAGTCGAGCAGTGAATTTAAAACACAGATTCAACCACAAAGACCAGGGAGGTTTTCCAATACCTATATAAAAAAATGGCATTGAATATCCCTTTGAGCACGGCAAAGTTATTAATTACACTTTGAATGGTGTATCAATACATCCAGTCACTACAAAGATACAGGTGTCCTTCCTAACTCAGTTGCCAGAGAGTAAGGAAACCGCTTATGGATTTCACCATGATTCCAACTGACTTTAAAACAGTTACTGAGTTTAATGGTTGTGATAGGAGAAAACTGAGGATGGATCAACAACATTGTAGTTACTCCACAATACTAATATAAATGACAAGAATGAAAAGAAGGAAGCTTGTACAGAAACAAAAATATTCCAAAATATGCACAATGTTTGCAACAAAGCACTAATACTACAAAAAAATGTGGCAAAGCAATTCCCTTTTTGTCCCGAGTACCACTCCATATTTTCAAGCATAGTGGTGTCTGAATCATGTTATGGGAATTATTGTAAGGACAGGGGATTTTTTTTAGGAGAAAAAAACCCACACTTAATGGAGCTAAGCACAGGCAAAATCCTACAGGAAAATCTGGTTCAGTCTGCTTTCCAACAGACACAGGGAGATTAATTCACCTTTCAGCAGGACAATAACCTAAAACACAAGGACAAATCTACACTGGAGTTGCTTACCAAGAAGACAGTGAATGTTCCTGAGTGGCTGCGTTAAATTTATGTAAATCTATGGCAAGAAGAACTGAACATGGTTGTCTAGCAATAACAACCTATTTAACAGAGCTTGAAGAATTTTGAAAAGAATAAATAGGAAAATGTTGCACAATCCAGGTGTGGAATGCTTTCAGAGACTTACCCAGAAAGACTCACAGCTGTCATCGCTGCCAATGGTAAATCTACAAAGTATTGACTCAGGGGTGTGAATACTTATGTAAATGTGATATTTTTGTATTTCAATTCTAATAAATTTGCTAAAGTTTCTAAAAATATGTTTTCATTTTGTCATTATGTGGTAGTGTGTAGATTGGTGAGAAACAATTATAATGAAATCCATGCTGTAACACAACAAAATGTGGAATAAGCCAAGGGGTATGAATACATTCTGAAGGCACTCACCGGCCAGGTTATGAGGTATACCACAAAATGTGACAACGGAAAGGCAGGCTTCATCAGCGCTGCACACACCACTTTGCAATCTGGAGGAAGTATGCATTTTGAAAACATTTTCTATGTACCCCATGGCAAAATGTGTAGAATTGCAGGAAATTAACTCTAAAATGTTCTCTGCCTTAACTTTTGCATAGGGCCCCCAAAAGGCTAGGGCCAGCCCGACCTGCCGGAAAACGTGTGGCGAGACAGCATTTGCCCCAGTACTTTTCAACACCTTCCAAGCAGCAGCAGCAACAGCAACAAATGCGTTTACCAGACATATTCATTAGTTCATGTCATAGAAAAATGTTTTCAACTGAAAAGAATGCAGCCGTTTCTTATTGGACAAGCTTACATAGTACCTCACCCAATTTCAGACTATTTTCCTCTTTTTGTCTAGTGACGCCTTAGCCCCCACACTTACTGTGCCAGGTGGATTCACTTGTCAGTCACAGTGGTCTCCTAGCTAGAGCCTATAGAGCCTCATCAACCACGCCTCTCAACAACTGGTTTGGTTGCTCCAGCACCTCGTCAAAGACCGTACAGTATGGAGATAGGCAACAACTGTTTCGCCAATAGAAATCCCTGATCACGGTTGTAGGCGATGTCACTGCAACGTTGGCTAGCTTTACTCATGCACAGAAACATGTCATCGGTTCTAACGGTGGTCTCGCTCCGAACTGCACATGTGCCATGTCAAAGACACTACTTTAATCTAAAGTTGTTTTTGTTCTCTAATCGACTTCTCAAACCCCGGCCTGGTCTGTTTGTTCTGCTTCGCAAGGGTTCCCGGAAGTCTCGCAATGTTGCGTCTCGGTTTAGAAACTCTGTGACCTCGTTGTTTGGCTGTCCTTGCTATATGGATCATTGGGACGGCCCTACCCAATTGAAGTTGACAGTTAAAATGGTTAGGACGCCACAATTATTTCGGATAGCATTAACCATTGTTTGACTCGCAATTTGCCTCCGCTCACGTTCTGTGGGACCTGACTTTGTGGATGTATTATCTAGTGTAAACAATCTTCTCCTGCCTGCCTCAAGAGAGAGCGAACACACATTTTCATGGAAAACAGTATGTGTTAATAAAAGCCGTTATAAAAGCAGTTTAGTCGTTGTCCAAAATTAGGTAGAACGATCCAATCTATAGCTATAGTAGACTAGCTAGATAACCATATCTAGCTAATGTTATGCAGCCAGCAGCTAACGTTAATATTGATTTTTAGAACTGGGCGTGACGCACCTTTTTTTAATCCAGTCAGATACACTCCAAATCAAATTGCGCCGAATACAACAGGTGTAACCTTACAGTAAAATGCTTACTTCTAAGCCCTTAACCAACAATACAAATAAGTGTTAACCTGTCAAGGTATAGGGGGCAGTATTTTCGATTTCGGATGAAAAACGTGCCCAGAGTAAACTGCCTAATACTCGGGCCCAAATATTTGCATATTATTAGTAGATTTGGATAGAAAACACTCTGAAGTTTCTAAAACTGTTTGAATGATGTCTGAGTATAACAGAACTCATATGGCAGGCAAAAACCTGAGACAAATCCAACCAGGAAGTGGGAAATCTGATGCTTGTTGTCTTTTCAAGTCATTGCCTATCTAACACACAGTGACTTAGGGTTTATTTTGCACTTCCTAAGGCTTCCACTAGATGTCAACAGTCTTTAGAACCTTGTTTCAGGCTTTTGCGGTGAACACAGAGCGAACAAGAAGGCCGGGAAGTTGGTGACTCAGAAAATGACATGAGTTTTGTGGCGCGCGTTCACTTGATGAGGTAGCTGTGTTCCATAACGTTTTTCAAGACATTGGAATCGTCCGGTTGGAATATTATTGAAGTTTTGTTAAAAAGGCCCTAAAGATTGATGCTATACAACGTTTGACATGTTTCAACGAACGTAAATATAACTTTTTTTGACTTTTCGTCATGAAATTTTGGGCGAGCTTCCTACATTTGGAGTAGCTTACTGAACGCGCTAACAACAAGGAGGTATTTGGACATAAATTATGGACTTTATCGAACAAAACAACATTTATTGTAGACCTGGGATTCCTGGAAGTGCCTTCTGATGAAGATCAAAGGTAAGTGAATATTTATAATGCTATTTATGATTTTAGATGACTCCAAAATGGCGGGTATCTGTATTGCCAGGTGTATTTTTCTGAGCGCCGTACTCAGATAATTGCAAAGTGTGCTTTCCCCGTGAAGCTTTTTTGAAATCTGTCACAGCGGTTGCATTCAGGAGATGGTTATCTATAATTCTTTGAATAACAGTTCAATATTTTATCAACGTTTATGATGAATATTTTTGTAAATTGTTGTGCTAATTCACCAGCAGTTTTAGAGGAAAAATATTTTCTGAACATCACGCGCCAATGTAAAATGGGGTTTTTGGATATAAATATGAACTTTATCGAACAAAACATACATGTATTGTGTAACATTGAGTCCTAGGAGTGTCATCTGATGAAGATTGTCAAAGGCTAGTGCTTAATTTTAGCTGTATTTGCTGGTTTTTGTGACCCCTCTCCTGCTTGGAAAATGGCTGTGTGGTTTTTCTTGTGTTGTCACTGTCCTAACATAATCTAACTTTATGCTTTCGCTGTAAAGCCTTTTTGAAATCGGACAATGTGGTTGGATTAAGGAGAGGTTTATCTTTAAAATGGTGTAAAATAGTTGTATGTTTGAGAACTTTGAATTATGACATTTTGTTGTTTTGAATTTGGCGCTCTGATTTTTCACTGGCTGTTGAATAGTGTGAACCGTGGGTGGGACGGTAGCGTCCCACGCAGCGCTGAGAAGTTAAGTAAAAACTATATACGTGTTTTTTTTTTTTTTTTTTTTTAAAGATAGTTAAATAACAGTAGCGAGGCTATATACGGGGGTACCGGTACAGAGTCAATGTGCGGGGGCACAGGTTAGTCGAGGTAACATGTACATGTAGGTAGAGTTAAAGTGACTATGCATAGTCAATAAACAGAGAGTAGCAGCAGCATAACAGAGGGGAGGGGGGGGGGGGGTGACGACAATGCAAATAGTCTGGGTAGCCATTTGATTAGTTCAGGAGTTTTATGGCTTGGGGGTAGAAGCTGTTAAGAAGCCTTTTGGACCTAGACTTGGTGCTCCGGTACCGCCTGGTATAGTGGTCCTGGATGGCAGGAATCTTGGCCCCAGTGATGTACTGGGCCGTACGTACTACCCTCTGTAGTGCCTTGCGGTTGGCGGCCGAGCAGTTGCCATACCAGGCAGTGATGCAACCAGTCAGGATGCTCTCGATGGTGCAGCTGTAGAACTTTTTCAGGATCTGAGGACCCATGCCAAGTCTTTTCAGTCTCGAGGGGGAATAGGCAGAAACATCCTACTCGACCGCTTGGAGGCGTCCGCATGGTCCTAAAGCACACCGTTGCCTCGTTTTGTATCACATTCCAATGATAAAACTGGAGGGGGGGGGGGGGGGGGGTAAAAATGAAATTTCAGAATGTGGAGGGGACGTGTCCCCCCCATCCCCAGTGAAAGTTGCGCCCCCTGATTTAGACTCATAGAATAAATGTGTTTGGCACAGATAAAGAAGATGAAACGATCTGCTGCTGCTACCCAAGGCTTAGGGATACTGAAGTTCCTGAAAGGGTTAGTTAGCCAGTTTAATAGTCCAGTAAACTTCATTGGCATATTATTTTATTTATTATTATGTTTCTGGAGCAAATGTCCCTGTCTTAAAAGTAAAAAACTACACAGACAATATGAACACATTTGTCCAACCATAACAGATGGATAGCTAATGCAGAAAGGAATTTATGGATTCTAGCACCACCATAACTTTCTCAAATAAAAAAAATTTACAAAAAAAACAACTTTCCTCCAGACGAGCTTCAATGCCGTACAACTCTCCTTCCATGGCCTACAACTGCTCTTAAATACAAGTAAAACTAAATGCATGCTCTTCAACCGATCACTGCCTGCACCTGCCCGCCCGTCCAGCATCACTACTCTGGACGGTTCTGACTTAGAATATGTGGACAACTACAAATACCTAGGTGTCTGGTTAGACTGTAAACTCTCCTTCCAGACTCACATAAAACATCTCCAATCCAAAGTTAAATCTAGAATTGGCTTCCTATTTCGCAACAAAGCATCCTTCACTCATGCTGCCAAACATACCCTCGTAAAACTGACCATCTTACCGATCCTCGACTTTGGCGATGTAATTTACAAAATAGCCTCCAACACCCTACTTAACAAATTGGATGCAGTCTATCACAGTGCCATCCGTTTTGTCACCAAAGCCCCATATACTACCCACCACTGCGACCTGTACGCTCTCGTTGGCTGGCCCTCGCTTCATACTCGTCGCCAAACCCACTGGCTCCAGGTCATCTACAAGACCCTGCTAGGTAAAGCCCCGCCTTATCTCTGCTCGCTGGTCACCATAGCTGCACCCACCCGTAGCACGCGTTCCAGCAGGTATATCTCACTTGTCACCCCCAAAGCCAATTCCTCCTTTGGCCGCCTCTCCTTCCAGTTCTCTGCTGCCAATGACTGGAACAAACTACAAAAATCTCTGAAACTGGAAACACTTATCTCCCTCACTAGCTTTAAGCACCAGCTGTCAGAGCAGCTCACAGATTACTGCACCAGTACATAGCCCATCTATAAATAGCCCAAACAACTACCACTTCCCCTACTGTATTTATTTATTTTGCTCCTTTGCACCCCAGTATTTCTACTTTGCACACTCATCTACTGTCAAATCTACCATTCCAGTGTTTTAATTGCTATATTGTATTTACTTCGCCACCATGGCCTATTTATTGCCTTTTATTTATATATATATATATATATATATATATATATTTATATATATATATATATATATATATATATATATATATATATATATGTCATAGCCTACGAATAGGACACTGAGTTTTACCTGACCAGGAAAAACTCCAAAACAACCAAAGCGTATATTGCATAATATCCAAAAACTGACCAAGTCACAATTCTGGGTAACATCTGAACAAGAAGGGAACGGGACAACTTATGCAAAATGTACCTTTTGCCATTCCTCTGTATCGGTCGAGGATCTTGACACTACTGGGACGACTGGCAAGGACGCGCTCTCTAATGGTCCTCTCTGCGCGCTCCCGTGACACCTTCAGTTCCAGTAGCTGTAGTTTCCTCCGCAATCCCCTGTTTTCTTTTTGGCTTTGAGACATTTCCAAACGAAACACTGCATAGTCGTCGTCTACGAGCTTACATATCTCTGCCACGGCTGCATTCGCTAGCACCTCCATGACGGAGGCTATTTGAGTGTGAAAACCCATACAGTTATCCATTAGCGGCTACCTAGCTAAATAACATCTATCAACCAAGTCCTGTCTCCAACGCGAGTTAAAGACTACCTGGGGTAAGTATGTAATGCTGTGCAGTTAACTTAGTCATATGTTGAGTTCCAGGATGTTAATAAACGTCTAAATAACAATACAACCGCTAACGTGGAAATGATTATTGGTGACTGTTTACTTCCGTTTACTACTACTTCTTCGATGACGGT
Organism: Salmo salar; assembly: GCF_965601325.2. Taxonomy (NCBI): domain Eukaryota; kingdom Metazoa; phylum Chordata; class Actinopteri; order Salmoniformes; family Salmonidae; genus Salmo; species Salmo salar. The sequence goes on along the minus strand of NC_138294.1, from coordinate 25,689,708 downwards.
TAACGGCGGTTGGCATCCAATAAATGTTGCATTACCGCCACCAACTAGACTGGAGTATAACTACCTTATACTTTGCTTGAAAAAACGGTATAATAATAATAATACAACAAATACACTACCATCTAAAACTATATTCACAATAAAAAACTCCACTATTTAAATCTATGTAGTCCTATTTCAGGCCAACAGCCTGATGTCAGGTCTCACACACCCAAATACCTCTCTGCAGCTGCCATCACAACCTCAATGTTCTGTGACTTACGTTCCATCCCTGCAGTACAGTTGATAACCATTGCTATAAATGCCAAAAATCCAATCTTACTGAAACATATCACTTATTGGTTTATTCCTCTGTACTGGTACAGATCTACTACTCACACCACTCCTCTCAGGATCCCTCCTGTTTTGGTACCTACTAGAGCTCTCCTTTGTCTACACCCATTCAGCATTGTTCACACCCTCTGAAGCCAGCCCCACCCATCTCTTTAAGAATTCACATGAGGTCATGTGCTAAAGACTAAAAGTGGTAGGTGCCTACAATAAGGGAAATTCCAAGTAAACAGAAAGTGTCCAGATCAAAATATTTTTTAAATATTAGATGAAGCTTAACCAGACACACTTGTCTAAATTGATTGGTCATGTGAAAGAAATGCTATAACCCCCAACCACATCCAGTGGTGGAAAAAGTACTAAATGGTCATACTTGAGTAAAAGTATAAATAATTTCAAATTCCTTATATTAAACCAGATGGCACAATTGTATAAATGTAATTATTGATGGATAGCCAGGGGCACAATGTACATAGGTATCAAAAGTAAATGTAAAAATAGAAACCATTTCAAATTCCTTATATTAAGCAAACCAGAAGGCACAATTCATGATTTTTTTATTGATGGATAGCCAGGGGCACACTCCAACACTCAGACATCATTTACAAACGATGAAAATCAAATCAAATTTTATTGGTCACATACACATGGTTAGCAGATGTTACTGTGAGTGTAGCGAAATGCATAGGCAAGATGCAGTAGATGGTATAGAATACAGTATATACATATGAGATTAATCATGTTTACATATCCTACATTACTCAAGTGGCATTATTTAAAGTGACTAGTGATACCTTAAATCCATTTATTAAAGTGGCCAGAGATTTGAGTCTGTATGTTGGCAGCAGCCTCTCTATGTTAGTGATAGCTGTATAACAGTCTGATGGCCTTGAGATAGAAGCTGTTTTTCAGTCTCTCAGTCCCAGCTTTGATGCACCTGTACTGACCTCGCCTTCTGGATGGTAGCTGGGTGAACAGGCAGTGGCTCCGGTGGTTGTTGTCCTTGATGATCTTTTTGGCCTTCCTGTGACATCGGGTGGTGTAGGTGTCCTGGAGGGCAGGTAGTTTGCCCCCAGTGATGCGTTGTGCAGACTGCACTACACATTTGTGTTTAGTGAGTCTGCCAGATCAGACAACTACTTAAGTAATACTTTAAAGTATTTTTACATTACTGCCCAAATGCCTTCACACCAGTACATTAGCATACTTTATATACTGTTACACATGCACTCATCACATAGTATTCCATACATAAGTTAAGGCCATGCAACCTGAGTTGAAACCTGAGTGAGGTGCACATGTACAGTACATAAACAGATGCATGCTCCATATAGTTAAGTGGTGGACACTTGATACGGTCACATGATATTGTTGTGGTATGTCACAAAATCATGTTACGACCACACATATCAATATTCATTTTATATATATATCAATATTTTGCTAAGTGGATGGTCTCTACAGAAGGTGTAAACGGTACAGCCAAATGGTTACTTGCATAGTAGCAATATCAGAAATAGATAGCGTCAATATAAATAAAATATACAGTATGTACAAGAACAATATCAGTGATAGACGAGGTAGTTATATGCATACAAATCAGGGGTAAAGTGGCTCAGCAGCAGGATAAAAAAGATCAGATCTACTACTCACACCACTCCTCCCCCTTGACCCATCTTCCTCTACTTTCTTCACTGCCTCAGCATATGCCAACTTCTGCACTACTCTAACCCTGGAAACCTCAACCTGCCCCTCGCACGGGACATTTCTGATCCCCAGTCCCATGGCCACCCCTACAATTGACACATACCACTACTTTCCCCAATGCTACACATTCCTTTGTCTCATGCCCTTCTGCACACCTTGGACCCTCCCTCCTACACACTGCTGCCACATGCCCATAAGCTTGACACCTGTAACATAGTAATGTATTCGTCACAAAAGCTCGTACAGGATAACTTACATATCCTAACATCACTTTGTTGGGCAAAGACTCAACATCAACCCAAAAGAACAGACAATGACTCTGTTTCACCACTCTCGCCACCCTGTCTGCGTTGCACTAAACAACGAGCATCACAAACACCGGGAATCTTCCCCTTCAGTTGGTCAACTTTCACAATTACCGCTACCCCAGTAATCACTCCTTTCAATGGCGCCCTTTTCTTGAGAGCAAAACAATTCACATCTCTTGCCCCAATTCGTTTAACACGAAGCACCTGCTCCCTCTGACCAGCAGAAACACAAACAACTATCAAAATACAATTTCTGGTTATCCTCACTGATTCCACAGAAACCAACTGTTTTCACCCACCCTGAAACCACAAATGGATCAGCCAAAAGGCAAGGGTCCACTTTTTCCAAAAACTTCACTCCTACTGTCACAGACTCATCTTTATCCTGGCCCTCGGTGCAAGCCTCGGGCTCCGAGAACTTCACCACACCTACCACCTCCGATACTTCACCCTCATTCACTTCCATTTCTCCTCCTATCTTCAGCTCCCTCTGCTTACACTTTCTACCATTCTTCTTTAACAAACCATCTCCCTTTTTGTCATCAATTTTTAACCAACTCAAGCTCACCCTCTTCCTCCCTCTCTCTTAGACTCCGTATTCCAAGTATAAGTCTCCTTATGATAATATTGCACTTCTCCTGACATACATCTTGTTCTTGCCTTCTCAAGGGACGCAATTTAACCAGCTGTCACAATCTCCGTACAATCAACACAAACCCCTCGGGATGTAGCACTCAACAGTACATCCCACTTGTAAAGCAGCTGCTTCGTTGTATTCTTTATCAAAAGCTACCGCGACGCTTTTCCATTTAAAAAAAAAAGCGCGCCCCTCTTTGTCCCGGATTCCTCGATTCGCTCAGACCCTGTGCACCCCCCGGTCATGCGCGCTCGCTTTGACCCACATTCAAGTCTACTTCCGTTTACACTGAAAATAAATTCTTATTTGTTGGCGTCAAAGCTCAAGGGGTGTAGTTAAATGAAAAAGCCAGACGCGCTGTTCTTTGAATTACGGTACTGCTATACGGGTGCGTTCATAGAGTGAATTTATCTACTCCGATTTTAGAGCACTTTCGTCTGTGTGCCAGAGCGCAGAATAACTGATTCATTTACATACGCGCAACACCTATTGAATATGACGGGTGTCATTAAAGTTATTCAATTGTTGTCAGCAGCACAGTTAGCGTCACCAACACTCCAGATAACATAAAAACAGCCTAACTAGCTCTGCTAGCGCGAGAAAAATGGTCAGAGTGAGGTGTTCTCTCATTTATGACAACGCTCTTAATTTACGAACGCCCAGAGCGCACTCTGGCACTCCAGAGTGAATTTACGAAGACACCCATTACAAGAGCTTCGGACTAAAGGTTCTATTTGCATTTTTCGTCAAACATTAAGTTATTGACATAGCCATGTTCTGTTCAATGTTCTCTACCTAAAATAGTACTCAATACATTAAGTTCAAAATAATACAAGATAAAAATTGCTGACACCATTCAAACCAATGAGGATTCGGAATTTAAAAGCCAATTATCATCTTTTTGCAGATAGAACCTTGTAGTCCCAAGCTCTTACACATCAAATCTGTATATTTCAAGCTAAGAGCAAACTTGTTTAGAAACAACAGTGTGTTGGCAAGAATAGTGCAGAAAAGTATATTTTATTTCATCTACTCAGTAAGGTAAATATTAAAAAGTGTCCTTGTTCTGGCCTAGGCTTACTGTCTTTAATTAAAACAAGTATTTACACAAGCCTGTTTCAAATGACAAGTTAACAGAGGGTTAATGAGGGGTATGTGGTTAATTACCCTCCTAAACAGAAATTAAAGGCCCATTGCCATCAAAAACATGACTTTCTGCGCTTTGTATTAGAGGTCGACCAATTATGATTTTTCAACGCTGATACCGATACTGATTATTGGAGGACCAAAAAAAGCCGATAATCAGACGATTTTTTTATTTTTATTTGTAATAATGACAATTACAACAATACTGAATGAACACTTATTTTAACTTAATACATCAATAAAATCAATTTTGCCTAATAAATAATGAAACATGTTCAATTTAGTTTAAATAAAGCAAAAACAAAGTGTTGGAGAAGAAAGTAAAAGTGCAATATGTGCCATGTAAAAAAGCTAACGTTTAAGTTCCTTGCTCAGAACATGAGAACATATGAAAGCTGGTGGTTCCTTTTAACCTTTTAACATGAGTTTTCAATATTCCCAGGTAAGAAGTTTAAGGTTGTAGTTATTATAGGAATTATAGGACTATTTCTCTCTATACGATTTGTATTTCATATACCTTTGACTATTGGATGTTCTTATAGGCACTTTAGTATTGCCAGTGTAACAGTATAGCTTCCGTCCCTCTCCTCGCTCCTACCTGGGCTCGAACCAGGAACACATCTACAACAGCCACCCTCGAAGCAGAGTTACCCATGTAGAGCAAGGGGAACAACTACTCCAAGTCTCAGAGCGAGTGACGTTTGAAACGCTATTAGCGCGCACCCACTAACTAGCTAGCCATTTCACATCGGTTACACCAGCCTAATGTTGGGAGTTGATAGGCTTGAAGTCATAAACAGCGCGATGCTTGAAGCACAGCGAAGAGCTGCTGGCAAAACACACGAAAGTGCTGTTTGAATGAATGCTTACGAGCCTGCTGCTGCCTACCACCGCTCAGTCAGACTGCTGGTCTATCAAATCATAGACTTAATTATAACATAATAACACACAGAAATACGAGCCTTAGGTCATTAATATGGTCGAATCCGGAAACTATCATCTCGAAAACAAAACGTTTTTCTTTTCAGTGAAATACGGAACCGTTCCGTATTTTATCTAATGGGTGGCATCCCTAAATCTAAATATTCCTGTTACATTGGACAACCATCAATGTTATGTCATAATTACGTAAAATTCTGGCAAATTAGTTCGCAACGAGCCGGGCAGCCCAAATTGTTGCATATACCCTGACTCTGCATGCAATGAACGCAAGAGAAATGACACAATTTCACCTGGTTAATATTGCCTGCTAACCTGGATTTCTTTTAGCTAAATATGCAGGTTTAAAAATATATACTTCTGTGTATTGATTTTAAGAAAGGCATTGATGTTTATGGTTAGGTACAGTCGTGCAACGATTGTGTTTTTTTTCACAAATGCGCTTTTGTTAAATCATCCCCCGTTTGGCGAAGTCGGCTGTCTTTGTTAGGAAGAAATAGTCTTCACAGTTCGCAATGAGCCAGGTGGCCCAAACTGCTGCATATACCCTGACTCTGTTGCAAGAGAAGTGACACATTTTCCCTAGTGAAAAGAAATTCATGTTAGCAGGCAATATTAACTAAATATGCAGGTTTAAAAATATATACTTGTGTATTGATTTTAAGAAAGGCATTGATGTTTATGGTTGGAGCAACGTGTACCTAAGCAAATATATGCAACGCAGGACAGGCTAGATAAACTAGTAATATCATCAACCAAGTGTAGTTAACTAGTGATTATGATTGATTGATTGTTTTTTATAAGATAAGTTTAATGCTAGCTAGCAACTTACCTTAGCTTCTTACTGCATTCGCGTAACAGACAGGCTCCTCGTGCAGTGCAATGTAAAGCAGGTGGTTAGAGCGTTGGACTAGTTAACCGTAAGGTTGCAAGATTGAATCCCCGAGCTGACAAGGTAAGAATCTGTCGTTCTGCCCCTGAACAAGGCAGTTAACCCACCGTTCCTAGGACGTCATTGAAAATAAGAATGTGTTCTTAACTGACTTGCCTAGTTAAATAAAGGTGTAAAATAAAAATAAAAAATCGGTCAAATCGGCGTCCAAAAATACCGATTTACGGTTGTTATGAAAACTTGAAAATCGGCCATTCCGATGAATCGGTCGACCTCTACTTTGTATATATTTCCACACTGAGGTTGGAATAATACTGTGTAATTGTGAAAATGATGATAATGCCCTTTTAGTGTAAGAGCTGTTTGAAAAGACCGCCTGAAGTTTCAGCCTGTGTTGGTGGGATAGCGTTTTGGCCTTCCATGGTGACATCACCATGCTGTAAATGAATTAATAGATAGTTTAATAGAGGCGTTACTACAGACTCACGTTCATTTCTGGGCTAGCTAAGCAAGCAACATTTATCTTGTTCATCAGAGATTAGGCTTTTGGAAAGAGCTTGACATCGGCAAGTCCTCATCCTGGTAAAGTTGTCAGTTGGACTACTGTCATCACCACTATAGATGGCACGCAACTCAAACAATATCTGGATATAGCCATCTAGTTTAACACCTGAAAATTTGTTTGTTAACCAACCATATTGACGTGATGTTATTAGCTAGCTCTCCAATTTGATGTGGCCCATCAATCAATGTAGCATATATCATGTCTGTCAGCAGCAATCGTGATTAAACACTCCGTTAAACAATGTTGAAAAGGGGATCATGTTAGCCAACTTCCCAAGGTAGGCCTACATTGCTTGGGTCTACTTATGTTTAAGCCAACTGTACAAAGTTTTACATGGAATAATCAGAAATGTGTAGGTCTGACTATTCTCTTCAAGAGGTGATGATATTATGACCAAATAGTTAACATTTATTTAACAATCCCTTGAAAATGGCACATAAATGGTTTTAGCAGAGCTGTGTCTCTCCTTGCCTCCCAGCAGGCAAATTGAAAGCTCTATACTTTTTTTAACTTGAAAACGACCTATAGACCAAGAAAGAGTTCCAAACCTCTGCCGATAACAGCTCATTTTCAGTTTTCCTATACCCACTCAGACCACTGACAGTCCTAGCAAAATTCTTGAGAAATTGTTCTTTGCTAAGAAGTTCTTTGTTTTTAAATTAAAACTGTCCAAAAGAAGCAATCACAGTAAGGTACCTAATTGTTACCCAGAAATGATTTGATATTTAGATAAAAAAAACACAAGCTAGCGGGAGCACACTACTTCAGTGTCATGGACGCTAGATCAGGCTACTGGGCTATCAAGCTCACAGAAGAGTCATCTAAGCTCACAACATTCAACACCGTTTGGACGCTACAGGTTCCGTCGCCTGCTACAGAGAATGATCCTTCAACTACAAAAATACGACTTCACAATCACTCACCGTCCAGGCAAAGACATCCCTGTTGCAGACACACTCTCCAGGAAGTTTCTTACCTACAAGGACAGCAGCCTCAGTGAGGGCATGGACATGCAAGTGCACACTGTGTACAGCAACTTACCAGTTAGTGACACAAAACTGAAGGAGATCCGAGCAGAAACAAAAGGACTCACAACTCACACAGCTAAGGAAAGTCATACAGGATGGATGGCCTGAGGAAAGGAGAAAATGCCCTCAGAGTGTCTCAGAATTCTGGAACCATCGTGATGAACTATCACAGATCAACGGAATAATTCTCAAAGGAGAGAAAATCATTATTCCTACCAGTCTCAGAGAAGATATTTTGACAAAGATCCATGCTGGACACATGGGCATGGAAAAGTGCAAACAGAGAGCACGGGACATTTTGTTTTGGCCTGGAATGTGCAATCAAATAGAGGACATTGTTGGTAAATGCGCCATCTGTCTTGAATGACGCCCCTCAAACACCAAAGAGCCAATGTTACCTCGCTGTATCCCAAACCGACCCTGGCAGGTCGTGGCAACCGATCTGTTCACCTGGAACAACGAGGACTACATCATAACAGTGGACTACTACAGCAGATACTTCGAACTCGACAAGCTTCACAGCACCACATCTGCAGCTGTGATACACAAGCTGAAAGCAGCCTTTGCCAGGCATGGCATTGTAGAGACTTTAATATCTGACAATGGGCCCTGTTACAAATCAAATTAGTTTGAATCCTTCACAAAAGCATGGGAGTTCACACGTCACCACAAGTCCACATTACCCTCAAAGTAATGGCCTTGCTGAAAAATCTGTGCAGATTGCTAAATCACTCATGGACAAAGCAAAAGCAGACAAGAGACCCCTACCTCAGTCTCCTTGAATACCGCAACACTCCAGTTGACAACTTCAAATCACCAGCCCAGCTGTTGATGAGCCGCAGGCTTCGCTCAATCCTTTCCAGCACCAACCAGCAGCTGCAACCTGAGGTCGTCAGCTACAAGGAAATGCATGAAAAACGTGCACAGAGACAACAACAACAAAAGCGATACTACGATAGGTCAGCTAGACCACTGCCACCACTGATCGACGGAGAGTCAGTTAGAATCCAGGAGCATGGCCTCTGGAAGCCAGCAGTCGTCATCCAGCCAGCTGACACTGAACGTTCATATCACGTCCGCACCGCAGAAGGAGCGGTGTACCGCCGCAATTGTTGTCACCTACTGAACACAAAAGAACAACACACTGATGAGATGAACTGTTCCCCTGAAAGAGAACGTGATGGACTAAACACACACACAGCACAACATACACCATACTTACCTGCAACACCACAAGAGCTGTTGACTGACACAGAAGCATGCTCAGCATCATATCGCACAAGGTCAGGAAGAGAGATCACGCCCAGAGCTGTCCTAGACCTGTGAAATGTCAAAGGGTGAGGGCGGATCGCTGCCCTAAAAGTTCCAGGCTGTAAACTTGTTACCTTGAGTTCAAACTACAGAGCATGTATTCAAAAGAATCGCTTAGAATATGTAATTTTTTAAATTTTGTTTTAAAAGAAGGGGGGGTGTAATATTCATATGTGTAAACATACTGAATTGTAATTGGATGCATTTTACAGCCGTATCATACTGTGCTATGATTGGTTAAGATCACCCAGATGGTTAGATCATGGTCAGTTGATCATGGTTGGAGATACGTGAACATGCCAGTTGTAGCTAGCTAATAAAGAGCTACGTTAAGAAATATCCTGTAGTACTGCATTTTATTATTTTGTACAAAGCGTGCAAAAGAAGACACACACAAAATGACTTCTGTACTTATTTTAGGTTTAAGGAAATGTGTAGGTCGCATTCTTTATTGTAGAGCTATGAAAATTATGTTTTTAGATCCGCCTGCTTAAGATAAATTCAGTGATTGCTTTGCGATGTCTGTGCAGTGAATCAGGGACTGCCCTTTTGATGTAATGTTGCAGTAAAGTGATATAAATTGATGTAATGATGCAACCGACCACCAGAGGGAGGCAAATACAAGTTTATTCGACAGAGGACCTTTACATAGTCCTATGGTCTGGATGGCTGTCTTCTGACTTAATAGGTAATGTAAACATATACATATTTTTTAAAGTAACTCTAGTGCCCGATTTCAGGGACTGTCAGCTTATGAGGTTTGCAACAGTCGATACTAATTAGGTCTCAACAATCACAGTCATCTAAGTTAAAGATGCACTATGCAGAAATTGCTCAGCCATTTCCTGGTTGCTACAATTCTAATAAACTGAAATTATGCAAACTATGTAAAAAAACAAACAAGCAAGTATCGTGTACAGAATCATTGTACCATCTAAACCACTGTAACATCTCTTTTCAATAACCAAAATGTGGTATTTTCAGCTGGTGTACAAAACTGAAAGTAAACGGCCCCCCCCAAAAAAACTTAAGGGAAGCATAGAAATAGCACACATGAAACAGATCTACTACTTCTTAGACTTGCTTTCAATGAGAATGACAAATCTATGTCACATTTCTATGTGAATTTGGTCAGGTCGCCCAAAAAGTTACATATTGCAGCTTTAACAGCTAGGTAACTCTGGTAAAATAGGAAGGCGCATCATGTTATGATGGAATAATTCAAGGTAGTAGAGATGAAATGGTATGAAAATTTCATATCACGATTATAGTGACCAGAATTATCACGGTTATCAGTATTATTGCGGTATTGTTAAAATGTGCTGGAAATGTTCAAAAAGTACTGAAATCATTTCACCAAGTTTTATATTGAAAACCAACAAACAAATAAAATTAGCAGCACTATGCAGTTTTTCTGTGCCTAAACATTAAAATAATAACATTAACATTAAAGATGGCACCATGTGGCCATGAAGTAAAAGTTTCCCTAGTGCAGTTTAATGAACACAACCTTAAGTAAGCTAATCAAATGTGCATATAAAAGCAACACAAGTAAAGCAATGTGCATGTAAGAACAATACAACCATATGTAAACAAATCCAATGTGCAGGTGTTGACATTAAAATAACAACACAAAATATGTAAACAAATCAGATGAACAGCACTGATTGCATGTCCGTTCCCTCCTTCATAAAGACATAAGGTGCTGCTGGCCTAACATCCTGTATGTATGCATCTTTGTTCACTTGAGATTGAAATGTAAAAATGTCTGCATATTTACTTTGTCCGGTTTAAGTAGGGAGACAATGTGCCCACTGGCACTGAACACTCTCTGATGGCACGCTGGTGGCTGGGATGCACAAAAGCTTCCTGGCAACCCTGGCAAGGTGAGGCAGCTCTGATGCATAGCCCCTCCACCACACCAGCGGATCCTCTTCTGCTGGAATGGGTGGCAGAGACAGGTTGACCTTGATCTCTTCTTTCACTCTGTCTTCTGGGGTGGTCGGAATCTGACCCTCTTCACCTCTCTGCTGCCTTGTTGAGGTAATCTTTCTCAGGAACCCAGCCAGGCCTTTCCCCTCCGATGCCGCTGTGGGGGTGTTGGAGGTGCTGCTGGTGCTTTGTGGTTCTTCCCTGACTTGTGCAGCTTCCAGCTTCAAGGCCTCCTGGACACAGATGTCAGTGTCAACTTTTGCAGCCTCAGGCTCATCTAAAAAGCACCTTTTGAAGCAGGGGTCAATGAAACAAGCCATGTGCATGACTCTCTTTGCCTTCTCTGTGTATCTGTTGTTAAGGTCTTCTCTCATTACCCTTTTCATCTCCTTGGTCAGGAATGGCTCCGTATCGTCTTCCACCAGAACATCACGGGTGATGTGGTCCAGGACAGGCTCGATGGCTGACATGGTCACTTGTGTCTCTGAGGAAAGTGCATCTGTAAACTTGCTCAGAGGTTCAAGTAGCTGGCACACTTGCTCCATGACACTTATGTTGGCATCAGATGCCATGTTCCTCTTTCTCCAGCCAATGTGGCACAGACTGGCTGCTCTTGGCTGAGGAAACGCTCAAGCATCTTGTGTGTAGATCCCCATCGGGTCACCACATCATGGATCAGAGCCTTCTGTGGCATGTTGAGGGCAGCCTGATTTTTTTCTCAGTTCTCTCATTCTCTTCCAGCTCTGTGAGAAGCCTTGGACCAGATGACGGCAGGCCTTGACTGCTGCACGCCCACTCTGTAAACTACGGAATAGCAAATGTATTATTATTACTAGGGATGCACGATATAGTCGGTGAACATATCGGAATCGAACTAAAAATGCCAACATCAGTATCAGCCCAATGTCTAGTTTAACGCCGATGTGAAAAACCGATGTCAAAGCTGACGTGCATACCCATATAACGTACACTACTGTTCAAAAGTTTGGGGTCACTTAGAAATGCCCTTGTTTTTGGAAGAAAATAACATTTCTTTGTCCATTAAAATAACATCAAATTGATCAGAAATACAGTGTAGACATTGTTAATGTTGTAAATGACTATTGTAGCTGGAAACTGCAAATTTTTTATGAAATATCTACATAGGCGAACAGAGGCCCATTATCAGCAACCATCACTCCTGTGTTCCAATAGCACGTTGTGTTATCTAATCCAACTTTATCATTTTAAAAGGCTAACTGATCATTAGAAAACCCTTTTGCAATTACGTTAGCACAGCTGAAAACTGTTTTGATTAAAGAAGCAATAAAATTGGCCATCTTTAGACTAGTTGAGTATCTGGAGCATCAGCATTTGTGGGTTTGATTACATGCTCAAAATGGCCAGAAACAAAGAACATTCTTCTGAAACTCGTCAGTCTATTCTTGTTCTGGGAAATTATGGCTATTCCATGTGAGAAATTGCCAAGAAACTGAAGATCTCATACAACGTTGTGTACTACTCCCTTCACAGAACAGCGCAAACTGGCTCTAACCAGAATAGAAAGAGGAGAAGGAGGCCCCGGTGCACAACTGAGCAAGAGGACAAGTACATTAGAGTGTCTGAAACGGATTTTGTTTTGATATGTTTTTGGAGAAGACATTTTTTTTGCTTCCATGAGCTAGCAAGATTTGTTTTGACCAGCACTGTAGGTGTGCAAGACAACTTTACCAGCATCATAGCATACGTATCGATGAATCGTTGTGACATGTGAAATACAAGTGATAGTGTAATCAATGTGTAATAACTACGTAAAAATGAATTAAAGCGTTCAATTATTATGCGACATGCAGTCATGTTCAGGTCCTGATTGGTCAACAAGCTTATTTGACGTGTATCTTTTTTGACATGCCAAGACCCAAACGGCGTTCCATAGAAATCCTGGTTGAGAATGAAACGACTGAACAAGAGCGCCTTTCTTGTTTCTCCTTTTCTATTGACAAAGCTTTTGTCCGGTTGAAATATTGATTATTTATGACAAAAACAACCTGAGGATTGATTTTAAACATCGTTTGACATGTTTCTACGAACTTTTATTGTACTTTTTTGACTTTTCGTCTGGATGTTGAGAGTGCGCTTGTGCCTTTTGGATTACTGAACTAAATGCACCAACAAAACTGAGGTTTTTGGACATAAAGAGGGACATTATCGAACAAAAACATTTATTGTGTAAGTCCTGTGAGTGCCATATGATGAAGATCAAAGGTTAGTGATTCATTTAATCACTATTTCTGACTTTTGTGAGCCCTCTCCTTGGCTGGAAAATGGCTGTATGGTTTTCTGTGACTAGGCGCTGACCTAACATAATCGCATGGTGTGCTTTCGCCGTAAAGCCTTTTTGAAATCGGACACTGTGGTTGGATTAACAAGAAGTTTACTTTTATAATGGTGTATAATACTTGTATGTTTGAGGAATTTTAATTATGGGATTTCTGTTGTTTTGAATTTCGCACCCTGGAATTTCACTGGCTGTTGTTGAGGTGGGACGCTACCGTCCCACTGATACCAGAGAGGTTAACTAGGCATGTCAGTTAAGAACAAATTCTTATTTACAATGACGGCCAAACCCGGATGACGCTGGGCTAATTGTGCGGCGCCCTATGGGACTCCCAATCACGGCTGGATGTGATACAGCCTGGATTCGAACCAGGGACTGTAGTGACACCTCTTGCACTGAGATGCAGTGCCTTAGACCGCTGCGTCCATGTGTGTGTGTTAACTATTTAACTGTAATAGAATGCTTAAATGGCCGCTACATTTTTTAAATATCGGTATCTTTTTTTTGACAAGGAAAATATCGGTATCGCCAAATAATGTAACTAGTTGTTACATTATAATTATTATTCACTCACACAGTCTATCTTCTGTGTTGCATGAGTATATGCAATGACCCCCATGCACAATTTACATAAATACAAATGAGTCTTAAGAAGACAGTAACAGTAATTGCAATGAGCCCAACAATTGACAAATACAGGAGCCTTGTATAGGAGTCTATAGTCTTTCTCTTGTTGGAACACTTTTACAACCAAGTCGACAACTGCCGGATTTTAACTTCACAAAATATGTTGGTTGGGTAACTAAACTACATAACGTGTTATCGTGTGCAATGGGCGAATAGGGTCTGCAGACACACGACGCATACTGCAGCAGAACCACGTGAAGTGTTTTTACAAGAGTAGGTAACACTGAAAGCTTCAGTTTACATTATTGACAAGCTATTAGCAAGTTAGACAGACAAACCATGACATTTTCCCCCATTCCGAAGTCATCACATCATGCATTGAGCTAAAAGTTAACTTAGCTTGCATTTGCGATAAAGTAGTGGGTGGTGGTCACGAAGATGACTTAAGAGATTTGAAGTGTTGATTTGAAGTGATAACTTCAAATCAACACTTTCAAACTTTTAACTGAAGATCATGATTAGTTGATTATTGGAGTCAGGTTTGTTAGCTGCGGCTGGGGCAAAAGAGTGACACCAATCAGGCCCCCGAGGACCGGAGTTTCCCAGGCCTGTTCTAAATGAACCGAGTAAAAACTCAGACGATTATTAAAGCTCAAACCAAGTTTATTCACCCAATGGGTCAGACAGCTGAACAGACAAAGACATGTTCCCACCAGCACAAATATATATACTGCAATTTAGGTGAAGTCTCCTCCTTCCCTCTAGACATGACATCTTTATTGCAAGGCAGGAAGTTAAGTGATGTGGGTAATAAACTGTTCCTTCTCCCTTAATGTGACCTGACCTGTCCCGGCCCACATTCCTCACTAAACCACATCTCTCCCCCCCTTATCAGTGCCCGCAACCATGTGATTGCCTTTCCCTTACTGAGTAACATTCCAAGCCCTTGCTCATATTCAACCTTAATTGACTCCACCATATACATTCCTCCTACAGATAACCATTAACTTCTCCATTCCATAGGATACCTGATGATTAACAATATTTCACGTTTAGAAGTCAGAAGCCATCAATACTGAACAAAAATATAAAAACGCATCATGCAGCAATTTCATTCAACAATTTCAAAGATGTTACTGAGTTACAGTTCATATAAGGAAATAAGTCAATTGAAATAAATTCATTAGGCCCTACTCTATGGATTTCACATGACTGGGAATACAGATATGCATCTGTTGGTCACAGATACTTAAAAAAAAAGGTAGGGGCGTGTATCAGAAAACCAGTCAGTATCTGGTGTGACCACCATTTGCCTCATGCAGCACAATACATCTCCTTCGCATAGAGTTGATCAGGCTGTTGATTGTGGCCTGTGGAATGTTGTCCCACTCCTCGTCAATGGCTGTGCAAAGTTGCTGGATATTGGCGAGAACTGGAACACTCTGTTGTACACGTCGATCCAGAGCATCCCAAACATGATCAATGGGTGACATGTAGAGTGAGTATGCAGGCCATGGAAGAACTGAGACATTTTCAGCTTCCAGGCATTGTGTCCAGATCTTTGCGATGAATGTCACAACAATGGGCCTCAGGATCTCGTCACGGTATCGCTGTGCATTCAAATTGCTCATCGATAAAATGCAATTGTATTCGTTGTCTGTTGCTTATGCCTGCCTATACCACAACCCCACCATGGGGGACTCTGTTCACAACGTTGACATCAGCAAACGGCTCACCCACACTAAGCCATACATGCTTGTCTGTCATCTGCCCGGTTGAAACTAGGATTCATCCATGAAGACCACACTTCTCCAGCATGCCAGTGGCCATTGAAAGTGAGCATTTGCCCACTGAAGTCAGTTACTATGCCGAACTGCAGTCAGGTCAAGACCCTGGTGAGGATGACAAGCACGCAGATGAGCTTCCCTGAGATGGTTCCTGACAGTTGGTGTAAAATAAATTCTTCAGTTGTGTAAACCCACAGTTTCATCAGCAGGTGCTCTTCCTCCTGGGGAAGGCCTGCCCGCTCCATCATGGTTGGACACTACACGGTGTCCCTCTCCCACAGTGCAAAGAACCTTGGCGTGACCCTGGATAACACTATGTCATTCTCTGCAAACATCAAAGCAATGACTCGCTCCTGCAGGTTCATGCTCTACAACATCCGTAAAGTACGACCCTTCGGCGCAGGTCCTAGGCTCGTCATCTCCAACTCACTACTTCAACTCACTGTTGGCTGGGCTCCCTGCTTGTGCCAACAAACCCCTGCAACTTATCCAGAACGCTGCAGCCCGCCTGGTGTTCAACCCTTCCAAGGTCTCCCATGTCACACCGCTGCTCCGCACACTCAGCTGGCTCCCAGGCGAAGCTCATATCCACTACAAGACCATGGTGCTTGCTTTCAGAGCAGCAAGGGGTGCTGCCCCTCTCTCCCTTCATGCTATGCTCAACCATACACCCCTACCCAAGCACTCAGTGCTGCCACCTCTGGTATCTCGGCCCTCCCACCCTTCCCACTCAGCCCAGACCAAGCTGTTCCCTGCACCGCAATGGTGGAACCAGCTGCCTTCCCCCTGAGTCCCTGCCCATTTTCGAAAAAAATCTGAAGCCTGACCTTTTCAGAGTATCTTAAATGAATCTCACGCTGCCTCCTACCCACCCATACAACAACAAAAAGCACTGACTCTGCTGATAACTATTTAGAGGGAAAATGTACCTGCTACGACCGTGTTATGTGGTTGTCTCACCCAGCTTTCTAAATGCACTAATTGTAAGATGGTCTGGATAAGAGCGCCTGCTTAATGACCAAAATGTCAAAGTAAAATCTCAACTAAAAATCTGTATCAACTGCATTTATTTTCTCATAAAAAATGTATTGGGGAAAAAAATATATAGTTCAATGGAAGCATGGAAAGAGGCATTTGTGAACATCATATAGCTTACACAGAACAAACATTATGTAACAGCCGTTTTAGGCTTATATATGCCTTATATCAAACAATGTCTGGATGCAATATTCTACCCAAGAATATTCAACACAGATCTGTTACTCTCATTATTCCAAATGCATCTGTGCATCTTTTCTGCAGACAATGAAAATTAATCTGTCTTTAATGCAGGGTTTGATCGAAAAGTCGGAAGCTATCGAGTGGAATGGGTACTTTCTATGTTATAAAGTGGAATGTTTTTTCTGCTGGTGTATCCGGAGGTAGCTCCTCTCTGAGAACCTCTTTCTGCAGTGCGTACAGGCAAACGGCCTTTCTCCCATGTGGACCTTCAGGTGCATCTTCAGCTGGTTCTGGTGGGTGAAGCTCTTCTCACACTGGGGGCAGCTGTAGGATTTGTCCCCTGTGTGGACCCTTTGGTGCCTTTTCAGGCTGAAAGAGTGGGAGAAACACATATGACACTGGGTACAGCTGAAGGGTTTCTCTCCTGTGTGGACCCTCTGGTGCCTCTTCAGGCTGCCAGCCTCAGCGAAGCGCATGTGACACTGGGTACAGCTGAATGGTTTCACACCTGTGTGGACCCTCTGGTGGATCTCCACCTTCTGGGGGCAGCTGAAGCCTTTGTTACAGAACATGCAGAGGAACCGTTTCTCTTTACTATTGCCTGATGTGGCTCCCTGTCCCTGAGCCTGGGCTCTAGCCCTGTCATTTGAGTTCAATACCTGATCGAAAAGGACCCGGCTGTGTAAATCGGAAGGCCCCATTGACTTGGACTCTGGGTCGCAATCCCTGAAAGCATGTGGAGGGGAGTGGGTCGTGACATTTTGATTTGTCTCGAAGTTCTCCGCGTAATCTAAGAAATCTCTGCCTTGTGAGTGTCCTAAGTGAGTCTCATCTGCATTCCATGTCAGAGGAGTGTCGCCCTCCACTTTCACCTCATCTACCACTATATCGTCCCCTTTCTTATCTAGGCACCCTTCAGAGTATACACTACTACTGTACTGGTTCCAGTCCCCTCTAGACAGATCAGTCTGTGTCTCTAAACCCAAGGGCATGTTGCCAGGGTCCATCTCTATAGCGTAAGAACAAGATGAATCACCACCAGTGTCTAACGTGTCACCATCATCATCTCCTTGGGAATTAATCGTCCTCTCGCTCTGGTGAAATACCGGTAAATACTCTGAGCCAGGAGCAGGAGGACAGCCCAGTCGCTCCAGCCCCACTGGGTCTGATCCTGTGTGTAAGAGCCTATGTGGTACACTTAAAGTCTCTGTGTCTGTCTCTGACTTGAGGACGGCGTTCGGCGTTCCACTGATCTCCGTGATGCTGCTTCGGATCCTGGGCGGTGGTGGAGCGATGGTAGGGTCTCCAGTCTGGATGTCTCTGCTGTGCCGTGGGTCCTCCTCTCCTTCAGACCTCTCCTGCTTGACCCCAGGACCTGCAGCCTCTGCATCTGCAGACTGACACAAGAAGAGAGGAGGTTATTTAACCAGTACATGAGTTAAATTGGATAACAATGTCAAATGGAAGTCTCACAATCTCCTCTATGGCAGATAAATTAGTCCATGTAAGCAAGTGAATAGCTGAGGTGAGCCCTTCTGAAATAAATGCTGCACATTTGATTTACAAACTATCTCCTTTTTAATGCAACACAATTACACTAACCTCTATCATGATAACGTGCTGGGTTGAGGTTCCACTCCCCTCATCAACAGCTATGGGTTGGTCATCTCTCCATGTATTGTGTCCCGCTGGCTTCACAAAGCGCCTATGGCCTCCAGTGAGATGTCCTTCAACTGAGAGTGATTGGGGGAAGAGGTTGTTAGGTTAGGTACTGTTACTGCTCAACAGTATATATTGTACACTATTGACACTGTATAGAATTGGAAAGGATGTTAGGTAACACTTCGTATAACTTCTTTATATACTATTTGTTTTCAATTAGTAAATAATAGAAAATGCCGTAAATCAAGAATCTGGTTAGAATATGAAAGTGTCTTTGTGCTCAGGGGCGGAAATCCCGGGGGGACACGACCCCCCCCCCATCCTGGGAAAAATATGATTTGTCCCCCCCAATATATCACTGAAACATAACTATGTAATTTAAATAATATTAATAATACGCAATGAAAGCAATTGTGCTGATTATAGACACTTAATAGCGCGTTTTTAAGTTTCAAAAGATTGCAACCCCCCCCACCCTTTGCCTCACAATGGTTTGATCCACTGCCAGTTCCTTAGCTTGTTAGGTAACAGAGAGGTCGTATCTACTGGCTGAAAGGCACTCAATGCACGTAACTGACGTGAGGTTAATCCAGTCAATCGCGCACACACACTAGCTGAATATGCAGAGCTAGCGCGCAAATATTAACTATTAAGCTAGCTAGTACCTATTCCATTTATGTGGCGTCGTCAAAGATGGAATCAGCATGCAGATGATGTAAGTTAGTGCTTCAAAGTCCCTGTGATAAGGTTAGCGATAAACTGAAATCCAAACTGAACAGAACTACACTCTCTTCTACCATTGTCTTAAATATATTTAATGGTCTCGTTGCAAAAGCTAAATTGTCGCAAGTGAACTTTTATTTATTTATTTTGTTTCACCTTTATTTAACCCAGGTAGCAAAGATTATAGCAAACACCACTGAAACTGAATTGGTGCTCGCTAGCTTTGCAAATTCAGCTATTGTTGGAAGCCAGCCAATATGAAACAAACTATTAAAATTACAAAAGGTTGCAGCATATGTTGTGTAAATGGTGAACTCATACAGCTGTCAACTCTTGTCATTTTAATCCGTTTCACATTTGCTAGCTACCTTTTAGATCGAAGCCCAAATAGAATGATTGAAGATGATAGAAGCCCATCTCCTACTGTAAATAACCTACACACTGTGTGTGTAGCCAGCCAGCCAGCCAGGTAGAAAAATGGCAGTAAAATAAAAGACGGACATCAGAGTATTTTTCAATACACCAAAACGCATAGTAAGAACCCTAGTAGCCTAATATCTTAAAGACTAGTTGATAAAATGTTCATAAGAAAGAAATGAAATTCTAATGGAAATGTTTCACAATGATGTAATTAGGCAGAGCAGGCAACAGATGGCACACAGACAGCAGAGTTGGGGACAGATATGCAGGTACAGACTGGCAGAGACAGGGAGTCTCAGGTAAGTTTGTTGAGTCTTTGTTTGGCAACATTATGAAAGGTTCTCCATTTTTTTTACTTGTAAAATAGGAACATAATTGGAAAATGCCATGGATACCCCCACTCTCAACTTAAACTGGTGACTGAACTAAGATTTGTTAGGCAATGGTATTGCTGTTGTGATTAGTTGTGTGGTTTTGGGTACCGGTAGTTAGGAGTACGGCAAACACCTTATTTCTTTGGTTCCTCAATATACATTTACCATATTACAATGTAGGCTATGTGTTACAGCACTACTTTTGGTGTCCCCCTCAGGAATTGCTCTTGAGGAAATTTCATGTAATTGTCCCCTCCAAAGTTGATATCAGATTTTCGCCCCTGTTTGTGCTAGATCAATAGTTAGGTAGATAGATAGTAATCAGGGCAATTAATGTATAGTGTCCAAAAACTGACCAAGACCCAATTCTGGTTAACCATATGTGTGTAACAAATCTAGTGACACATGCACAAAGTGGAACGGGGCGACACGCCCCTCAGCCTTCTGCTAAATGTACCTCTTGCCATTCTTCTGTATCGGTCGAGAATATTGACACTACTGGGAGGACTGGCGAGGACGTGCTCTCGCCGTGTCCTCTCTGCGCGCTCCCGTGCCATCTTCAGTTCCAGTAGCTGTAGTTTCCTCCGTAATGCCCCGTTTTCCTTCTGGCTTTGAGAAATTTCCAAACGAAACACTGCATAGTCGTCGTCTACGAGTTTACAGATCTCTGCCACGGCGGCATTCGCTAGCACCTCCATAATGGAGGCTATTTGAGTGTGAAAAACCACACAGTTAGCCATTGTTAGCTAACGTTAACTGCTATATAGCTTAGTTACCGAGATAACATCTATCAACCAAATCCTGTCTCCAACACGAATTAATGACTACCCGGAGCAGGTATGTGATGCTGTGCAGTTAAATTAGTAATTTTGAGTTCTGTGGTGTTAATATCTAAATAAAAACGCTAACGTGGAAATTGTTCTTGGTCATGTTCACTTCCATTTACTTCTACTTTACATTTCTATTGGCGAATCGCAACCAACTGAAAGGTGCATATACCGCCAACTACTGTAGTGGAGTGTGAGGACGATCACAGTCTCCCTACTACTATTCTTTTGCTAACCCTGAATTTCTAATAAAATAAAATCCCTACAAACCTCACTGTCACCCCCCCAAAAATACCACCCAATCCCCATCTCAGACCTACCTCTCTAACCCTATCAAATAAACTCTCCCTTTCTACATCATTTCACATAATAATAATAATACATGTTCAACCATTCTCTACCATACACCCATCACACATTCCAGTACCATATTTCCCTATCAATTTCAAAGGATTCAATCCCGTATGCCCCAATCTCATTCTGCACAATATAACTTCCTCCCTTATGTTCAAATTACAAGACACTATCTTCTTGTCTCAGACCAACTCTCGTTATCGCTCTCTGAACAATCTTCTTGACCCTAACCAGTCAGGCTTCTAGACAGGTCACTCAACCGAGACTGCTCTCCTCTGTGTCATGGAGGCTCTCCGCACTGCTCTCCTCTGTTCTCATCCTCCTATATCTATCCTCTGCGTTCGACACTGTGAACCATCAGATCCTCCTCTCCATTCCTCTAAGGGCTGGGCGTCTCAGTCTCTGTATACTCTTGGAATGCATCCTACCTGGCAGGCCACTCTTGCCAGGTGACGTGGAGAGGATCTGTGTCTGCACCGGATACTCTCACTACTGGTGTACCCCACTGCTCGGTTCTAGGCCCTCTTCTCTTTATACACCAAATCACTCGTCTCCGTCATATTCTCACATGGTCTCTCCTATCATTGCTATGCGGATAACACTAAACTACCTTTCTCCTTCCCCCCTTCTGACACCCAGGTGGCAGCACGCATCTCTGCTTGCCTAGCAGAAATCTCAGCTTGGATGTTGACCCACCACCTCAAGCTCAACAAGACAGAGCTGCTCTTCCTCCCGGGGAAGGCCTGCCCGCTTCAAGTCCTCTCCATCATGGTTGACAACTCCACATTGTCTCCCTCCCAGAGTGCAAAGAACCCTTTCGTTCTCTGCAAACATTAAAAGCAGTGACTCACTCCTGCAGGTTCATGCTCTGCAACATCTGTAGAGTATGACCCTACCTCACACAGGAAGCGGCGCAGGTCCTAATCCAGGCACTTGTCATCTCCTGTCTGGACTACTGCAACTCGCTGTTGGCTAGGCTCCCCGCTTGTGACTTCAAATCACTGCAATTTAGCCAGAACGCAGCAACTCGCCAGCACACTCCACTGGCTTCCAGTCGAAGCTCGCATCCACTACAAGACCATGGTACTTGACTATGGAGCAGGAAGACGAACTGCCATTCCCTACCTTTAAGCTATGCTCAAACCCTACACCCCAACCTATGAGGAAATTCATGTATTTTTTATTTGTAGGGGTTTTGGATAAACGCCGAACCGAGGGGTCGTTCCATTTGATTTCAATCACTCTTTGAAATGACTCCCACCCTGTTTTCAAGAGCATTCTGTGTCTCAATCGATGGCAGGCACAACAAACACCTCAGATTATGTAAAATAGGGTCAAAACAACAACATATGCAAAACAAATTATAATAATCTGAGTTTGTTAAGCCAGTTGAAGCTTTAGAATTATAATATAATTTTAAAAAGTGATATTAACCCGGACTTTATAAAATATAGTTTTACATACAGTTCCAGTCAAAAGTTTGGACACACCGACCCATTCAAGGGTTTTTCTTTATTTTTACTATTTTCTACATTGTAGAATAATAGTGAAGACAAAACTATGAAATAACACAATCATGTAGTAACCAAAAAAGTGTTAAACAAATATTTTAGATTCTTCAAAGAAGCCACTCTTTGCCTTGATGACAGCTTTGCACACTCTTGGAATTCTCTCAACCAGCTTCACCTGGAATGCTTTTCCAACAGTCTTGAAGGAATTCCCACATATGCTAAGCACTTGTTGGCTGCTTTTCCTTCACTCTGCGGTCCAACTCATCCCAAACCATCTCAAATTGGGTTGAGGTGAGGTTATCTGATGCAACACTCCATCACTCTCCTTCTTGGTCAAATAGCCCTTACACAGCCTGGAGGTGTGTTGGGTCATTGTCCTATTGAAAAACAAATGATAGTCCCACCAAGCGCAAACCAGATTGGATGGCATATCGCTGCAGAATTCTGTGGTAGCCATGCTGGTTAAGTGTGCCTTGAATTCTAAATAAATAAGACCAAAGGACAGATTTCCACAGGTCTAATGTCCATTGCTCGTGTTTCTTGGCCCAAGCAAGTCTCTTCTTCTTATTGGTCTTTTACCAAATAGGGATATCTTCTGTATACCAACCCTACCTTGTCACAACACAACTGATTGGCTCAAACGCATTAAGAAGGAAAGAAATTCCACAAATTAACTTTTAACAAGGCACACCTGTTAATTGAAATGCGTTCCAGGTGACTACATCATGTGGCTACTTTAAAGAATCTCAAATATATTTTGATTTATTGAACACTTTTTTGGTTACTACATGATTCCATATGTGTTATTTCATAGTTGTGTTGTCTTCACTATTATTCTGTAGAAAATAGTAAAAATAAAGAAAAACCCTGGAATGAGTAGGTGTGTCCAAACTTTTGACTGGTACTGTATAGAGAAGACAGGCAGGGTGAGTGTAGACCGCTGTATGTCCGATGCAACGAGCCGTTAGCTAATGAGAGCATGAAACCCTCCAAAATGGAAAGGCATCTGGACACCAAGCATCCAACCCATAAAGATAAGACAGCTGACTTTTTAAAAAGACGTCAATATCTGGAGGCCTCACAAGCTTCATTAAAGAACGTATGCACGGTACAAGAAAAGGCACTTTGCACATCATACCTTGTGGCCCCCCCAAAAAAGCCCACACCAACAAAGAGGATCTCATACTCCCTGCTACGAATGATATGTGCACTGAAATCTTGGGAGAGTCAGCCGCCAACAAACTTAAAACCATACCCCTATCCAATGACACTGTGAGGAGGAAAATCCAGGACATGTCAGACATCAGAGCGCATCAGTGCAAATGGCCATTACGCACTGCAGCTTGATGAATCCACAGATGTGGCTAACCATGCAATTCTAATGGTCTATGTCAGACACGTCTGGGATAATAACTTTGAGGAACAGTTCCTTTTTAGTGCTGATTTGCTCACCACCACCACTGCAGAGGCTGTCTTTAACACAATGGATATGTTCCTGGGCTCTGTGGGACTGGCCTGGGATGGGTGCGTCAGTGTGACCACTGATGGGGAAGCTGCCATGAAGGGAAAGCACTCCGGAGAAGTAAAGCGGATACTGGAGAGAGCACTGAGTGTGACGTGGAACCATTGTTTCCTACACAGGGAGGCATTGGCATCGAAGGACATGGTGCATGAGCTCCACGCCACTCTCCAGGATGTGATCAAGTGTGTCAATTATATCAAAAAGAGTTCCACAAAAAGCTGTTGTTTCCAGGCCTTCTGTAGGGATATGAGGAGCGAGCACCAGCAAGTGCTTTATCATGCAGAGGTCCGCTGGCTTTCCAAGGGTAAAGTGTTGGGTCGCTTTTATGAGCTTCAAGCAGAGATTGCTGTTAAACATCTTGTTAAGCTGCAGGGAAAGTTGAGACTACTTCCCGGAGGAGAACAGGAGACAAGACGACTGGGTACAGGACTCCTTTCGAGTGGAGATGGGAAGAATCACGCTGTCAAGCAACAAAGAGGATCAGCTGGTGGAGCTGTTATTTGACCGCGGACTGAGCATGCGCTTCCCGGAAATGACACTGCCAAAGTTCTGGTGCAGCGTAGTGGGAGAGCATCCTGCTCTCGCCTGTCATGCAATCAGAATCATGCTACTGTTCAGCAGTACCTATCTGTGTGAAAGTGCCTTCTCTGCTATGGCCGTGCTGAAAACGAAAAGCAGAAACAAACTGGACAGCCAGCATGACCTCTGAATTGCCCTGTCAACCATCATCTCAGAGTTCGATAAATGTATAAAACTGAAAAAACACCCCCAGTTTTCCCACTGATAGGCCACGCACACACACACACAATAAATAAACAGGTTAATGAGTTATTGTTCAGTAGGTTAAATATTATTGTTAATTAATTCTGACATTTTATTGAACTGGTTAAAAACATACACCTTTAAAAACATTTTTCAAGGTTGTGAAACTATTCACATGGTAATTGGTGATTATGAAATCCTAATGATTGTTGTTTTTTCTATTTTAAAAACTGGTATGTGTTACTGTTCATTAACATTATTGGACTGGTTTTAATGTCATGTTCTGAGTCTGATAATGTATTACACCCCACTCCTGACGGGTCACCACTGTGTAGTCATACTTTTTTAACATCATTTTTAACATTATACAAAGCTGCAAAAATGATTGAGGGGACAAAATTAGTCTCCTTAATTTTGTCACTAGAGTCAAATACGTGGTCTCCTAATTAAAATGGCTTATTCACTTTAATTTATAATAAATGTTTTCTCAGTTAATATGGCTGTGTAATGTCTTTCTTTAATACCAAAATAGAAGCCCATTGAGACAGACTCTATTTTGCAAGTGAAGCCTGCCCAAGAAGGCAGCTGCACTACAACATCACAAAATGTAATCATCAACAGTCCATAATATTGGGTCGGGACCGAATTGCCAGGGGCGGAAATCCCGGGGACACGACCCCCCCATCCTGGGAAAAATATGATTTGTCCCCCCCAATATATCACTGAAACATAACTATGTAATTTAAATAATATTAATAATACGCAATGAAAGCAATTGTGCTGATTATAGACACTTAATAGCGCGTTTTTAAGTTTCAAAAGATTGCGACACCCCCACCCTTTGCCTCACAATGGTTTGATCCACTGCCAGTTCCTTAGCTTGCTCCGTAACAGAGAGGCCGTATCTACTGTCTGAAAGGCACTCAATGCACGTAACTGACGTGAGGTTAATCCAGTCAATCGCGCACACACACTAGCTGAATATGCAGAGCTAGCGCGCAAATATTAACTATTAAGCTAGCTAGTACCTATTCCATTTATGTGGCCTCGTCAAAGATGGAATCTTTGCTATCGTCAATTTATTCCGAGATCAGCATGCAGATGATGTAAGTTAGTGCTTCAAAGTCCCTGTGATAAGGTTAGCGATAAACTGAAATCCAAACTGAACAGAACTACACTCTCTTCTAATTTAGCTTTTGCAACGAGACCATTAAATATATTTAAGACAATGGTCTTAAATATATTTAATGGTCTCGTTGCAAAAGCTAAATTGTCGCAAGGGAACTTTTATTTATTTTATTTCAACTTTATTTAACCCGGGTAGCAAAGATTATAGCAAACACCACTGAAACGGAATTGGTGCTCACTAGCTTTGCAAATTCAGCTATTGTTGGAAGCCAGCCAATATGAAACAAACGATTAAAATTACAAAAGGTTGCAGCATATGTTGTGTAAATGGTGAACTCATACAGCTGTCAACTCTTGTCATTTTAATCCGTTTCACATTTGCTAGCTACCTTATAGATCGAAGTCCATATAGAATGATAGAAGATAAGATGATAGAAGCCCATCTCCTACTGTAAATAACCTACACACTGTGTGTGTGTGTAGCCAGCCAGCCAGATAGAAAAATGGCAGAAAAATAAAAGACGGACATCAGGGTATTTTTCAGTACACCAAAACGCATAGTAAGAACCCTAGTAGCCTAATATCTCAAAGACTAGTTGATAAAATGTTCATAAGAAAGAAGTGAAATGCTAATAGAAATGTTTCACAATGATGTCATTAGGCAGAGCAGGCAAAAGATGGCCCACAGACAGCAGAGTTGGGGACAGATATGCAGGGACAGACTGGCAGAGACAGGGAGTCTCAGGTAAGTTTGTTGAGTCTTTGTTTGGCAACATTATGAAAGGTTCTCATTTTTTTAAACTTGTAAAATAGGGACATAATTGGAAAATGCCATAGATACCCCCACTCTCAACTTAAACTGGTGACTGAACTAAGATTTGTTTAAGGCAATGGTATTGCTGTTTTGATTAATTGTGTAGTTTTGGGTACTGGTAGTTAGGAGTACAGAATGAAATTCTGAACATCATGGCCAATACAGTCATTCAAGGCATTGCAGCTGAGATTAGGTCTCTTCCGATTGTACAATTTTCAGTAATTGTTGATGGTACTCAAGATGTCTCTGGTGCTGAACAGGAGAGTGTCTGCCTGCGTTATGTTGACCATGACCTTGTCTCTCACAGGGAGTTTATTGGGCTATACAGGGTGTCGGAGACAACAGGCGAGGGCGTTGCGAAAGTGGCAACTGATGTGTTGTTGAGGCTCAATTTGCCCATGTCTGGCTTACGTGGGCAGAGCTACGATGGTGCCTCAAACATGGCAGGAAAATACACAGGTGCACAGGCAATTGTGCGGAGGCAGCAGCCATTAGCCCTCTATGTGCATTGTGGAGCACACTGTGTAATCTGATTACACAGGCTGGCTGCACAGCCTCCCCACTGATCCGGGATTCCCTTTCTTGGGTCCATCAGTTAGGTGTCCTCTATGGCCAGTCAGGAAAGTTTAAGAGCATGTTTGAATCAATTGCCACGTCCAAAGATACAAATATGACCACCCTGAAACCCCTATGTCCAACGAGGTGGGCTGTGCGGAATACTGCTATTAGAGCTGTGCTAGGGCAGTATGAGCGGGTACTAAGCAGCCTAGAGGAGATGGCAAAAACTGCATCCAAGACAGCTTCAACTGCCAGTGGCTTATTCGAGCACTTCAGCAAAGGCAAGACTGTGTTGGGCCTCACACTTGCCTCTGCTGTTCGTGGAGAGCTTGAATGTCTAAACATTTCACTGCAGAAGAAAACTCAGACTGTCTCTGGTATGCAGGCTGCAGTCGAGTGTGTGCGGTCATCTCTTAGGGGCAAGAGAAATGACGAAAGCTACCTTGCACTGTATGAGAAAGCAACAACATTGATTGACTCTATTGAATCCATTGACTCCATTGAGACACACTCAAGACGATTTGCTGGCAAAGCAGTGGATCACTATAGGGCAGAATTTTTTTAAGTGTTGGATGGTGTGGAGGTTCAGTTTGGCGACCGTTCTGACCAGGACAGTCTAAACGTCCTGCAAAAGTTGGAAAGAGCGCTTCTCACGGGGGAGTTGGATGAGTCTCTAGATCAGTACCCAGAGCTGAACATAGATTCTCTTTCAGTGCAGATCCCTCTCTTTCACAACAAATACCCCTGTAGCAGCAGTGGAGAGGCAGCAGTGGTCCTCAGGAGGCTTTAGTACATGACAGTACACTTACTAATTATTTATTTCATGTTATTTTATTTAAAATTGCATACTTTGTGTGACATACTTGTCCATAGCTGCGGTTTGAAGAGTTGAGACACAGACTGAAGGATATTTTGGTTGATTTATTTGGGTTATTCATTGAAGTAGTTATTTTGCTTTTAGAACTGTACTTATTTTTAGCTTTTTGTTCTTGTAAAGCTATTGTAGTAGACTCAGGCCAGTGGCACATATTTAATGACTTTATAAATGTATCAGAAAAAGTAAAATTAAAAGGTCAATTCAATACGGAGAACAACTTTGTTATGTTACTCAATGGAGATTATTTTAGACGAGATCACACCATGTTCATTGTATTTACGAAAACTGCCACCTACTGGCCTTTCTTGGTATTGCTGGTTGTAAATACAAATACCTGCAGACATACTGGACTGATAAGGAACACTGCTATAACTATTATTAGTAGTAGTATTATGATGATTTAAACATTTGAACAAGTTGGGACAACCCTTCTGTTAACTACTGTACCTATCAATTATCCAGTAGTAGTAATTATGGTTCCTCAATATACATTTAACATATTATAACGTAGGCTATGTGTTACAGCACTACTTTTGGTGTCCCCCTCAAGAATTGCTCTTGAGAAAATGTAATGTAATTGTCCCCTCCAAAGTTGATGTCAGATTTTCGCCCCTGCGAATTGCCATTGTCAATTTTGGGTCTCCAGGCAAAACCAGTTGAGAACCACTTGTCTAGAATGTCATATGGTATGCTGTAGCGTTATACAGTATATAATGAGGTGGGGCTCAAAACAGCTCTGTCTCACCTGCCATGAATGACGGGTCACCACTGTGTAGTTATACTTTTTACTTTTTTTTTAACATTATACAAAGCTGCAAAAATGATTGAGGGGACAAAATGTATCTCCTTAATTTTGTCACTAGAGTCATACTTTCTGTGGCCCACATCAGAGTCAAATACTTTCTATAGAACAAACTTCACATCAGGATAGGCAACCGAAATAAATATATGTGTGTTATATTAAACAGAGGGAGTAAAATGTAGGCAAGCAATAAACATTTCAGAACAACTACTAGTCGAATAAGACATGGGAGAGATGACGAATTATGGCAAACAGATTTATTTATAGACTAATACATTTGAAACAAATAGCCAAACCGAAAACTGCAGACATTACTAGTGCCTACCCCGCGATCAAACCTCCATAAAAAAAAAAAAAAAATGCAGTCTAACGTGATCATTGACAGCTGCCTTGAAGGACACAAATCAAAATGCTTTCTGCTACTAAGATCAGTGAAATGTAGGCTAAACTGACAACGGAGTGAAGAGCAGAAATCTCAACTAGCAAGCAAGTCGCATCAATGAAGAATTGAGTGTGGTGTGGGGGGGATTCTGTCAGGGGGAGATTTTCGACACAACACCGGGACGCTAATCTAAATAACAACAATAAAAACGCTAACTAGAAAATTATTCTTGGTCATGTTTATTTCTGTTTACAATGAAAAGAAAGGATTTTATTGGTTTAAGTCATAGCTCAAAGGGTGTGTAGCTGTTCTTTTGAAATATGTGCTGCTTATTACATTACACATAAAATCTCCTAAAATCAGTATCTTTCAAGCTGAGAACAGACTTGTTAATTGTCTAATTTAATTAGGCTGTAATAAACCATGCAATTGGTATATACAGCCTGAAACTAATGTAACATTGTGCAAATGTTCCTTACAAGCAAGAATATTCAATACAATTACATTTGAACTTACACTACACCAGTGATCTGTGCGGTTTGTCCTTCAATTTGCTCGAAATTCAGGACAAATTATCCACAGGAAAGTATTGTTTACCCACATTTTTAGAGCACCATTACTGCCGTTTTAAATTATGATCACCTGGCACGTGCACAAAACCATGTAAACACCTGCGAACTTCAGTTTCATGAATACGTCGCGTGTGCACGTACTTCCGTCTTGTGCACAAGCAAAAAAATCTTGATTGCCACACACAAAGATCCGTGTTTTGAAGTCGGGTTAATAACACTGTCCTGTTGACATTTTGTCTAAAATGTATACCAACAGAAGGATGAACACCACGGACAATTGGCAGAGTAAGTTCAAATTAACTTTATTAAACATTCTGACTTGCAAAGGGACGGTTTGTCATTATTGAATGTATATGTGCGTGGCGTTTACATAATCTGAAGGCCTCGCCACCTTTCGTGACTAACTTGTTTACAAAGGGAAAGGGGGATACCTATTCAGTTGTACAACTGAATGCCTTTAACTGAAATGTGTCTGAATCAGAGTGGTGCTGGGGGCTGCTTTAATCGACATCCACGTCTTCGGTGCTCGGGGAACAGTGGGTTAACTGCCTTGCTCAGGGGCAGAACAAAATATTTTTTTACCTTGTCAGTTCGGGAAGTCGATCCAGCAACCTTTCGGTTACTGGCCCAACGCTCTAAAGAACAGTGTGTTCGCAAGAATAGAGCAGAAGAGAAAATAATGATAATCAGTTTCTTGATATGCCACACTGGACAGGTGGATGGATTATCTTGGCAAAGTAGAAATGCTCACTAACAGGGATGTAAACAAATTTGTGCACAACATGTTAGAGAAATACGCTTTTTGTGCGTATGGAACATTTCTGGTATCTTTTTCAGCTCATGAAACATGGGACCAACACTTTACATGTTGCATTTATATTTTTGTTCAGTGTACATTACACAAAATCTCCTATTATTGCTATCTTTTGAGCTGAGTGCAGACTCTTTTAGAAAGAACAGTGTGTTAGCAAGAATAGAAAAGATAAAATAATTACTTTATTCCATCTACATCACCTCAGTAAGGTAAATATTCAACTATCCTTGTTCTAGCCTAGGTTTACTCGCTCTCTAAAAACAGTTGACACAAGCCTGTTTCAAATGACAAGTTAACAAAGGGTTAATGAGGGGTATGTGGTTAATTACCCTCTTACCCAAAGACACTTCACATGATAACTATAATATGTCAGATAAAGAATGGTTCTCAGATATCCCCTGTGTACATCTCAAGCCACACTGCTACGATTTCTCCCCATTGTGAACACTCCTATGTCTGATAAGGTTACTCAGGAAGGAGAAGCTCTTGTAACACAGCTTGCACTTGAAGGGCCTCTCCTTGGTGTGAACAGTCTGGTGCTTCTTCACATAGCTCGCCTCAGCGAAGCGCTTCCCACACGTGGGGCAGGCATATGGCTTGTCGGCGTCCGTCCTAATCCGTCCCATCCTGACCCTGTCTGTATTCATGGGGTAACCATGAGGTAGCTGAGGAAGGCTGGACCCAGGCTTTCTATGAACCCAGTCACCAGGCATTAGACACGATCCTGAAGGAGAAGACAGACTTGCTGATAGATTACCACCAGGGGGGTCTCCCACCACTCTCTGTGAAGGCTGAAGCCCAGGGTGACCTGCTCTGTTCATCATGGATACTGTGGTGTTTGTATCATAGGAACAGGAGGGTTTATCTCTATCAGCCCCAGGCCCTGCTTCATCCCTGCACTGAGACTGTGAAGAGAAGGGTCTGGGCTGCAGACTGGATCCTCTGTCTCTCTGATGACCACCAGGACTGAGGTTGTTCAGTACACCTGTCCACTGGTTGTGTTCGGTGTGGTGGTGGTGGAGTCTCGGTCCTTCGTGGTTGGGTCCTGGTCCTAACTCGGGAAGGAAGAGCAACGGCTCCTGATCCAGGGTTCTGATCCGGGGCCAGGGTTTGTGACCAGGTGCTTCAGAGGTCCAGTCTCTCCCGTCAGCAACACTGGACATCAGCAGGTCCTCATGGACCGCAGACTGTAAACACAAATTGTACAGAAGATCATATAAAAGGTTTACATAAGAAACTCTTGCTGTATACACAGAAACATGAAAACATTATATAGCATGCCTCCTCATGCCTTATTGCTATTATCAACTGGTTCCAACATAATTAGAACAGTAAAAATAAGTGATTTGTCATCCTCGTGGTATACTGTCTGATATACCACAGTTTTCAGCCAATCAGCATTCAGGGCTCGAACCACCCAGTTTTATAATAAAATGTAAACCACAGTCAAACCCATCTCTAACACTGTGATTCAAGTATCAATATTGAGCCACTGGAGTTTATTATTTAAAAAAATCTGCAGACCACGTGTAACCATGCCAGCCCAGCCACCCGGACAGCTGATGAAACTGTGGGTTTGCAGAACCAAAGAATTTCTGCACAAACTGTCAGAAACCGTCTGAGGGAAGCTCATCTTCGTGCTCGTCGTCCTCACCAGGGTCTCGACCTGACTTCAGTGGGCAAATGCTCATCTTCGATGGCTACTGGCATGCTGGAGAAGTATGCGCTTCACGAATGAATCCCTGTTTCAACTGTACCAGGCAGATGGCACACCAGATAGTGACTGTTTTTCTGATCCACTCCCTTACTCTTTTTAAGGTATCTGTATTCCTAGCAGTGTTGTAGTACCCGAGATCGGTCTCGAGACCACATTTTGAGTGGTTTTCTTGTCTCGGTGTCGCATACATTTGTACTCAGTCTTGACTCTGTCTCAGACAGTGAAGCCTTGTAATTTCTTCCATAGACCAGCAGAGTCCAGCAGAGTACAAAATTCATAATTATCAGCTTCCATTCAGTAAGTGCATAAAACAGGTTTGTTTCTGTATGATATGTTAGATTAAAGAATAAAGACAGACACATCAAGTTCAATAGCCATGTTCAAACATTGTACAAGTCCCTACATACGAGGTCCGGGGAACAGCCCAGCTAGTCGATTACCTGTCAACTAGACTCCGTAACATTATTGTTTCAATAGAAAGTGCAAACATAACAGCACAACATTAAGTTCTTAACAGTCAAGTCATAACAAATGAAAATGCATTACATTTCTTTTTTACTTCAGTTGTCCTCTTCCTGTATATATATATATATATATATATATATATATATATATATATATATATATGACGAGTTAACACAGTCCCTTGCCTGTTCGGTGGCTTACACAGCCGACCAACCCGGAAGTAAGTATGGGCTCTGACAGGGGTAGAGTTAGGGCCACGAGCTGGAGAGCTTGGTGGAGTAGAAGCCTCACCCTCAGTTGGCTCATGTTTCAATTCTGCGCCCCTTTCCCTTAGGCCTGGACTGTGATCCAGTTCATCTAGTTGAGTGTATGGTGTGTTCTGGTTTGTTGTCTGCTTTCCTACATGCAGATCGACCCGATTACGACGATGGAGGGACCCACCGACATCCACCAGGTAAGAACGTGGTGCAACTCTCTGTAGACACATGCCCAGCCTCCAAAGTCCTATGTGGTCTCCCGGCAGCGGTTTCATCCTTATTGTTTCACCCACCTCCAGCTCTGGTAGGTCTCGAACAGTCCGGTCGTAGAAGCAGTTAGCGAGCTGCTTTCTGTGTTGCAGTTTGTCTGCGATGCCAACCATAACACAGGGCTCAAGTAGCTTGTTAGCTACGGGGATGGTAGTCTTCAGACAACTGGACAGAAGGCGTTGCACTGGGCTGCTGTCCATGTTTTCAGTGGGTGTGTTCCTCCACTGTAAGATGGCTTTCCATGGGTCATTGCTGTCACGCAAGGCCTTGCGTAACAGTTTTTTTTGCAATCTTGACAGCTGACCCTGCCTTGCCATTTGCCTTTGGGTGCCTTGGAGCGGTCACGTGTGGTCAAACTCCCACTCTGAGGCGAAACGCTTGAACTGTGCAGTGAATTGTGGGCCATTGTCCGTGATGACCTTGTCAGGCTGGCCTTGCAGCGCTTTAGGGCCGTCTCTGCAGACAAGTCAGGGAGCAGTTACATTTCCCAAAAGTCAGAGTAGTGATCAACGATGATAGTCCATTTGTCTGTGGCTGAATAAATCCATGCTGACGATTTGCCAGGCCCTTGAGGGCAGTTCGTGCGACATCATGGTTTCCTTTTGCTGTTCATGAGCATACTCGTTGCATGTGGTACAGCTGCTGAGTCTTTAATTTCTACTTGCATGTTTGGCCAGTATAATGTTTTGCGTGCCTGGCGGTAGCATGCGTCACCTCCAACATAACTGGAGTGTATGCGGGTAAGCATCTCTGGATGTAGTGATTTGGGCATAATGGCCTTCTGACCTCCGAACAAGATTCCATTTTGCACACTGATCTCAACTCGAAAGGTGTCTCCTCTTTCAGGTACGGCCAACCTGTGGGAACCATGGACTTCAGTGACTGTAGGTGTTTGCCCTTGTCAGTGTGTTGCCTGATCTGAGCTAGGCGGTGATCTGTGACGTTTAAGTAGTCTGCCTGATTGATCTGTTGAACATCTTGTTGTTCCTGCTATAGCGAACAGATGGCATGCCGCTGATAGGCAGTGCCTCTGCCTGTACATTGTGCTGTTGCCCTGCTCAGGGTGTTACTGATGTACATCTCTGGGCCTGGCTTGTAGACAGCCTTCAGGCTGTAGTTTTGCAGTGTCAGGCTTCAAAGCATGCTCCTATTGGGCGCGTTGAGAGGTTTACTGAATATGGCAATGAGTGGTTTGTGGTCAGTTTCAGAGGTGACCAGCTCTTGACCATATAAGTAGTGATGGAAGCGCTGGCAGGAGAAGACGATGCTGAGGCACTCTCAATTTGTGCATGGTTTTGTTTGTGGGTTGAGCGCTTTCGAGGCAAACACAACAGGATGGCCTGCATAAGGCAGCATCCAAGTCCACTTTGGCTGGAGTCACTCTGGATTGTGACAGGCTTCGTAACATCGTAGTAGCGCAACACTGACATGGATGAAGCCAGAGATTATCTCCTGCACCGCGGCCTTGTTTTTGGGTAGCCAGTGCCATGGTGTGTCTTTGTCCAGCAGCCGGTGCAGATGCTCACAGACTGCTGATAGGTGTGACATGAACTTTGCAAAACCGATGAGACGCTGCACTCCTTTTGCATCAGACGGGTTTGGCATGTCGAGGATCGCTCTGACTTTGTCTGGATCCGGCTTCAGGCCTTTGGCCAACAGAATGTGGCCATGGAAGTGGACGTCTTTCACCTTGAACTGCGTCTTCTTAAGGCCAAGGCGCAGCTTAACTGATCAATCCCCTGTATTCACAAGTAGCTTGCATTGCAGGAATGCATCTCGGGTGTCCACAAAGGTGAACATTCTGGCCTTGGGAAGCTTGTAAAGGCCATCCTCCAGTGTCGGCATGATGTAGTGGGAGAGTTTCAGTGCTTGGTTCAGATGCTTTGGGTCGATGCAGACCCTCAGCTTCTCTGGCTTTTTCACTATGACCATATTGCTGATCCAGTCAGTTGGTTCAGTCACATATGTCATGTGGCCATCGACCTCATACTTGTCCAGCTGTGCCTTCACATCCAGTTTCATTGCAATGGGCACATTGTGAGGAGCACACTGGACTAGAGAGACGCTCTCATCCAATTCAAAGTGTACTTCCCCAGGTACTGATTCAACGAGCCCGTTGAATACATTGTCATATCTGCTGAGTAGTTGAGGGGTCCTTGCTGGACAAGCTCTGTGATGTGCAGGTCATTTGGTACAGTGAACTGCATCCATCCCGGGCGTTCGCATGTAGAGCGTGAGAGGAGAGGATGTTGACTGGTTTTCACGATCTCAAACTCCAGCTATGGGTCTCAAAGATGCCCATAGAGCTCATTAGCTCTCCTGAGTACACCTTTAGTCTAATATCGCTGGGCAAGAGATGTGTGTCAAGTGCCAGGTTGATTTTTGTCTTTGTAGCTCATTACGTTGTACGTAGCACCGGAATCCAGTTGACATTGTTGCAGCTTGTTGTGTAATCGTAGTGCCACAAACCATTTCTTCCCTCTTGAGTGTACAGCCCCAATGGATTCATGCATGTAAATGTCACTTTCACTGTTCTGAACACTGAGTGACATCAACACAGTGAATATTTCCCTCACTCTCCCTTCTTTTGCTTTTGAGACACTTTTGCAAAGTGATTATTAGTTCCACAAGCTCTGCATGGTTTTCCGTAGGCAGGGCAGTGCTCTTTGTCTCTTGCGTGTGCATTTCCACAGTATTTGCATGCTATGGGCTGTCTGTGTTCACCGTTTGTGGTGAATTACTCTGCCTCGATTGGTTTTGTCTGAATGTTTGCCTGGCAACAGCGTGAACAGTATCAACGTCGGTGCGTTGGGTTTCGATTTCCATTGCTCTCATTCTCATGTCAGTGACCTCGGCAGTGCGGCACATTTCAATGGCAGTTACTAATGTTAAGCCTCTCTCTCTTAGTAGACGCCGGCGCATGTCTTCATTTGCAATTCCCAGGACTATTTTTGTCACGAATCAGCTAATCTTTCAATCCCCTGTATTCACAAGTAGCGGCTCTTTCTCTCAAACAGGTTACAAAGTCGTTTACTGACTCACCCTCTTCCTGTTTGCAGCTTCCAAAAACGAACCGCTCCTAAATGACGTTCCTGGCGGGTT
Organism: Salmo salar; assembly: GCF_965601325.2. Taxonomy (NCBI): domain Eukaryota; kingdom Metazoa; phylum Chordata; class Actinopteri; order Salmoniformes; family Salmonidae; genus Salmo; species Salmo salar. Next base: position 25,653,048 of record NC_138294.1, on the reverse strand, counting down.
TGAAGTAATTCTCCAATGCATCCAGTATGGCCTTTCCATCACCCTGTTGTTGTGCTGTGAGGGGGAGATTGTGCAAGTAGATGTGCCTGGAATCGCTGCCCATTAAACTCCTCAGTTGCCACTTGGACCTCATTGGGTTTTTCATGTAGACCGGTCGCCAGCGCATAGTCCTTGAATTCATCCCTGAAGTTGCCCCAATTAGTATTCCAGTCCCCTGTGAGAACCATGGGTTTTGGTGGCAGAATGTTCACTGCCATAGCGATGGAATAGATCTCTTTGCCTTCAGCCATCGAGGTAGGTAGTGATGCTAACTAGCCAGCTAACAACAAGTTGATCAGTGGTGTGACGAACATTGGCAGTAGGAAACGACGTGTGTTCGCATATGGAACGTAACTGCGCCAACACTGTACTTTGCTACAAAAATAACAAACGTGTGGTTTTTCGAGACACTTCTGATATCATACAGAAACATGGTATGTTAGATTAAAGAATAAAGACAGACACAAATGTCAAGTTCAATAGCCATGTTCAAGCATTGTACAAGTCCCTACATAAGGGGGGCTGGGGAACAACCCAGCTAGTCGATTACCTATCAACTAGACTCCATAACACGCTTTGCCAGGCCAAATATATACCCTCCTTTCTTGAAACATTAATACCTGCAGTCTTTATATCTATTATAGACATGTTTGCACAGTGGCGAACCTGTTGGACTTTCAGTTGTGTGACAGGTTCGTGATGCGGAAAGGACAGCAATGGTAATACCAGCGCACTCATGTAGGAGTACACTTTTGGGCATTTCGTATATTCACTTCTTAATCCCCATTGACGCCTATCAAAGTAGTGTAGCGGAGGTATACGACTTATCAGTTATGTAGTACAATAGAGAGATCATGCACAAAGTAGCCTACACAATCGCAAAGTATGTGAAATATATTCACAAGCGCGCCGCACAGCCTAGTTTCAGAAGGATATCATCTGCAGGCAGCAAGAGCGTACAGCTCTCAACTGGTTTTGGCATGGAGCAGGTCGCATAAGAACGACATCGGTAGCCGGTAGGGTAGGTAGGAAAGACGTTTCAACTTATGATCTACAAGTAAATGGGTATGCAAACCAGGTATTGAAAAAGTCTTAGTAGGCTATTTCTGATGCACAATTCAGTCATCATGCCCACCCAATCAGATTGAGCAAAAAAAGTATTTATTATTATTACAAAAATACTCCTCACCTTAAATATATATATTTCCCCCACCCCCCCAGACCTCAAATGGTCTCAGGATGTGGTTTAAGCATTGTTGTGGACTGAGAACATCACATTTTAGTTTTTTCTGTAACAAAAAAAAGTGTGATTGAGAGTGCAAATCTTAAAAATATATAGGAATACTAATTAAAAACCATAGGAAAACATAGGGTGCCTTGCCTCCGCTGGGCAGGCCGTTTGGGAAAATTGGAGTATGCACACTTCTCCAGGCATCACTACATAGGGCCGATGGAAAGACGGCAGTCACACACAGCATGATGTTAAAGATAAGCAGTCAATTCACACTGACATAATAAGCCAGTAGTTCCCAATCATAAGGGTACAAAAACACAACCATTAGGCAAAGCATTTCCTAATCGAAATGTACAACTACTACTTCCCATTGCAAAAAACATTTCACACACAAAGTAACCGGTGAACTAAAGTTAAATGCAACAATGTTTCACACAAGTTATTTTCAAAGAAATGGCTAAGAAAAGAAAGTGAGCTCCAATAAAAAAAACTGTAACACTCACCAGATGATGATCATTTGAAACTTAACTTCTTGTTGAAAGTTATTCTTGAAAAGTGAGAAGCTAACAAATTAGCAACAACCTCTTCAATAACAACTGCTGCAGCCACTGCAAACTAGCCTACAACAAAAGATAGCTGGCTAGACCTTGAGAACTACTGCTCCCTATTGCGGAGTGACCTGCTGGTCCCACCCATTACAATTCAAAATGTGATTGGTTGATTCCACTGTCACACAAATGTTGACCTTATACAGTTGAATGGCAGATCCTTTCTGTCTTCTGGTGGCCTAGCCAATGGCTTACTTAGCTAGCTAGATTTATCTCCCCAGAGACCACCAAAGAAAAATCCTGATTGGATCTTTTTTCTCTTCAGTGTTAACCATTTCCTTTCCAACAAAAATGTTATAGATTAAATCAATATCATTGAAAATAATATAATTAGAATTATTATTATCATTGTAAATACTCGGGCTCCCGAGTGGAGCAGCAGTCTAAGGCACTGCATCTCAGTGCTTGAGGCGTCACTACAGACACCCTGGTCCAATTCCAGGCTGTATCACAACCAGCCGTGATTGGGAGTCCCATAGGGCGGTAGGCCATCATTTGTAAATAAGAGTTTGTTCTTAACCGACTTGCCTAGTTAAATAAAGGTTACAGTTTAAAAATCCTTAGGCGTAGAAGGTCTTCATTGTTTGGGTTAGTAATAATTTCTAGAGTGGCTTTATTTTCCCTCAGCATGTATTTCTTTCACCTTTCTGAATGTTTAAAGAATTCATATGTTCTTCTGAAATATGAACACATAAATACTGGATATTTTGAACTCTTACAATGGTGGAGATTTGACAAAATTACAATCATGGTGTTGAATTGGACTCTAATTTTTCTGGTCTTGATTCGGACTCAATTTTCTCTGGTCTTGGTCTTGAATCGGTCTCACTTTAGGTGGTCTCGAACACAACACTGATTCCTAGTCATGTGAAATCCTTAGATTAGGGATTAATGAATTGATTTATATTAACTGATTTCCTTAACTTTAATTCAGTAAAATATTGTTGCGTTTATTTTTATTCAGTGTAGAATAACTTCTGTAAATCTGGTAATCTCGCTTTGATAAAATAAACGTTGGAAAAGGTTCAACATTACACATTACTACTTTATTTAATGTAAACATTAATTAAGGCACTATCATTTCCTTATTATAAAACACCAGCATCAACCTGAAAGGGACAGTTTGTCACTCTTCATCAGTGAAGCATTTGTACAGACACCATCACCATATCATGTACTCTGCCTCATCATACTCATTATTTCCTCTGTTCACCTCATCCAGTTCCCTACTACATCCAAAACCAACAGAATTAACTATAAACTAACTAGTACTACATTACATGTCTCTACACACTATACAGTGAGGGAAAAAAGTATTTGATCCCCTGCTGATTTTGTACGTTTGCCCACTGACAAAGAAATGATCAGTCTATAATTTTAATGGTAGGTTTATTTGAACAGTGAGAGACAGAATTCCAGAAAAATGCATGTCAAAAATGTTATAAATTTATTTGCATTTTAATGAGGAAAATAAGTATTTGAACCCCTCTCAATCAGAAATATTTCTGGCTCCCAGGTGTCTTTTATACAAGTAATGAGCTGAGATTGGGAGTGCTCCTAATCTCAGTTTGTTACCTGTATAAAAGACACCTGTCCACAGAAGCAATCAATCAGATTCCAAACTCTCCACCATGGCCAAGACCAAAGAGCTCTCCAAGGATGTCAGGGACAAGATTGTAGACCTACACAAGGCTGGAATGGGCTACAAGACCATCGCCAAGCAGCTTGGTGAGAAGGTGACAACAGTTGGTGCGATTATTCGCAAATGGAAGAGACACAAAAGAACTGTCAGTCTCCCTCGGCCTGGGGCTCCATGCAAGATCTCACCTCGTGGAGTTGCAATGATCATGAGAACGGTGAGGAATCAGCCCAGAACTACACGGGAGGATCTTATCAATGATCTCAAGGCAGCTAGGACCATAGTCACCAAGAAAACAATTGGTAAAACACTACGCCGTGAAGGACAGAAATCCTGCAGCGCTCGCAAGGTCCCTCTGCTCAAGAAAGCACATATACAGGCCCACCTGAAGTTTGCCAATGAACATCAATGATTCAGAGGACAACTGGTGAAAGTGTTGTGGTCAGATGAGACCAAAATGGAGCTCTTTGGCATCAACTCAACTCGCCGTGTTTGGAGGAGGACCCCAAGAACACCATCCCCACCGTCAAACATGGAGGTGGAAACTTTATGCTTTGGGGGTGTTTTTCTGCTAAGGGGACAGGACAACTTCACCGCATGAAAGGGACGATGGACAGGGCCATGTACCGTCAAATCTTGAGTGAGAACCTCCTTCCCTCAGGCAGAGCATTGAAAATGGGTCGTGGATGGGTATTCCAGCATGACAATGACCCAAAACACATGGCCAAGGCAACAAAGGAGTGGCTCAAGAAGAAGCACATTAAGGTCCTGGAGTGGCCTAGCCAGTCTCCAGACCTTAATCCCATAGAAAATCTGTGGAGGGAGCTGAAGGTTCGAGGTGCCAAGCGTCAGCCTCGAAACCATAATGACTTGGAGAAGATCTGCAAAGAGGAGTGGGACAAAATCCCTCCTGAGATGTGTGCAAACCTGGTGGCCAACTACAAGAAACGTCTGACCTCTGATTGCCAACAAGGGTTTTTCCACCAAGTACCAAGTCATGTTTTGCAGAGGGGTCAAATACTTATTTCCCTCATTAAAATGCAAATCAATTTATAACATTTTTGACGTGTTTTTCTGGATTTTTTTGTTATTCTGGCTCTCACTGTTCAAATAAACCTACCATTAAAATTATAGACTGATCATTTCTTTGTCAGTGGGCAAACGTACAAAATCAGCAGGGGATCAAATACTTTTTTCCCCTCACTGTACATGGGCGGTGTGCATTTTCTGCTGGTGTATCCTGAGAGAGCTCCTCTCGGAGAACCTCTTCCCACAGTGCGTACAGGCGAACGGCCTTTCTCCCGTGTGGACCTTCAGGTGCCTCTTCAGCTGGGGCTGGCGGGAGAACCTCTTCTCACACTGGGGGCAGCTGTAGGGTTTCTCCCCTGTGTGGACTCTCTGGTGCCTCTTCAGGTGGCCAGCCTGGGCAAAGCGCATGTGACACTGGCTACAGCTGAACGGTTTCTCCCCCGTGTGCATCCTCTGGTGGATCTCCACGTGTTTGGGGAAACTGAAGGCTTTCCCACAGAATGAACACGGGAAGCGCTTCTCTTTGCCACCAGATCTACTGATGGCGTTACTACTACTGTCATTTGTCATCGGGCTTGTGTAGCTATTTAGTGTTGAGACACTGGTATTGTCTGAGGTCTGGTTTAACAGGAGGAGAGTGTGAGGAGGATGAAGGCCAGGGAGTGTCTGTGTTGTCATAGGGTCCATGTTCCAGTTGATAGATTCTATATAAGGCAGGCTGAAGGCAGCACCTGTTAGGGGGTTAAGCTGAGGCACCATCAGTCTCTCTGAATCACAACTATAGGAGCAGGACGGAGCATCGCTAGCCGAGTCTGTGTCTGTTCTCTTTCGCTGCATAGGGACACCTCCCCGTCCCCGCAGACCAAATCTACACCTCGTCCTGGTCTCAGCCAGTCTGTTGTCATGGAGACTAAATTCAGTTGGTGTTTTGTGTTCGACTGTCTGGTTCGGTGGTTAACAGTGTTGTTCCCCAGCCCAGAGTTGAGGACGCTGTCCCATCCACTGACCTCGCCTCTGGTCCTGGCCTGCTCAGTGATGTCATCCTCTCGGCCCTTAGCTGCACCAGTCTGGGTCTGGGAATCGAAGATGGCCGCACAGTCTCCTCTTTTAGCCTCCATCCAATCACCTGCAGGAAGAGTTTCGAAAATAGACTTTACAAATATGGAAGAGAGAACTCTACATATGGATTTGTTTGCTGGTCAAGTTCATGTTTTTTTTATTTTACCAGGTAAGTTGACTGAGAACACATTCTCATTTACAGCAACGACCTGGGGAATAGTTACAGGGGAGAGGAGGGGGATAAATGAGCCAATTGTAAGCTAATGTAAATGTAAACATAAGTTGTATTGATTTCATTTTTTGAATGAAGAAAAATAATAGCCAGGTGCATCACTATTCCCATTGAAGATCTATTACTGTATGAAGGCTATAAGTATTTCTCCCTTACCTTGCTCCCCCATCTTTAGTCCACTCAGCAGATCAATGTTCTCTGGTCCATCTTCTATTGTCTCCTCTTTGACCAGCTGCAGATCAGGCTTCCCATCCTCCATGTCTACTGACTGTAAGAGATACAGAATGAGAGGATGTTGGATCAAGACATCTGGGTAACACTTTACTTGACACCTAGCATCATAACACGGTCATAAGTGTTATGTTATAACAGCTGACATGACAAGTTATGGTCATAACACTGTCATAGCACATACTCAGACCTCTTGTGACATATTGCATTATTTTATGGCTGGTTATGACACCTACATAAGAGTGTCAAACCACACAAATCCTACCTAGAACATTTTCTGAATTTGACCATATTAAATGATTATTGTAATTGTGCACACATTGATGTCAGACATGCACCTTCCCCAATGCGCTGTTGCTGATGACTGGGATGAATGCAGGAGCAGATTTCAGGAGCAGGACAAGACACCCTCTTTTTGACTGACATAAGGGCATGTACGTGATAAGCCTATCTGGCTTACATGATTCTGACCATACTGGTCATAATGCTTCATGACAGTGTCAGTGTATTTTCTACAAGTTCCTTAAAACAAAAACATGACAACAACAAAGGATGTACGAAAACATTCAAAAATAAAAACTTGACAAACTTGGCAAAAAACACAGTTGAATAAATGTGGGTTTTGACATTTATGTGCCATACAATAATGTAATATTCAGTTCCCGCTCAGCCCAGTCAAAACTGTTCGCTGCTCTGGCACCCCAATGGTGGAACAAGCTCCCTCACGACGCCAGGACAGCGGAGTCAATCACCACCTTCCGGAGACACCACCTCTTTAAGGAATACCTAGGATAGGATAAAGTAATCCTTCTAACCCCCCCCCCCCCCCTTAAAAGATTTAGATGCACTATTGTAAAGTGGTTGTTCCACTGGATATCATAAAGGTGAATGCACCAATTTGTAAGTCGCTCTGGATAAGAGCGTCTGCTAAATGACTTAAATGTAAATGTAATGTAAATGTAATATGTCACAACAGGTGTAAATGTGTCATGACAGTGTTATGACCATATGACCGTGTCATAACGTTACGATGCTAGGTGTCAAGTAAAGTGTTACCAAAATTTGATATTTGCACCCTGCTATGGAGCATCTCTGATTTGGCAATGAGAGATTGTTATGAGTACTATGCAAACATGTTAGTTGATTTGTTTACTTCACACTCTCTTTAATGGTTTGATCATTTAAAGGCATGGTCCCATACTTTAGACAAAATTAATCAAGACCTGAGCTCGTATCTACAAAGCGTCTCAGAGTGGAAGTGCTGATCGACTTGTCGACATAATGAATAAGACTATGATCTAAAAGGTAAAACTGATCCTAGATCAGCACTCCTACTCTGAGAGGCTTTGTGTATACGGGCCCTGACCTAAAACCATTCAGACAGTAGTTTAGTGGGCTCACCTCAGTGAGACTGTGTGTGGTCCTGTGCTGCTCAGCTGGTTCCTCTGTGGGTTCAGGAGGAGGTGTAGTCTGGTTGTCCTCCATGACCATGGTCCCCTCAGGGTTCCCCAGACCCTCCTCACAGCCCTCCTCCTTCACCAGCAGCACCTCTGGACCCTCCTCCTCCTGGAAGAGAGAGGTGATACCAATTACACAGACATACACTCCCTCAGGTACGTACACACAGATAATAAAGTGTTTACCCATCCCCACTACGTTTGAGTCCTATACGGTAGTTACAGAATTACTTTGTTGTTAAATACATCATGGTGGACATAAATGATGTGGGTAAAAATAAGTCAATTGTGATAAGTCAAGTCAACATCAGACAAATTGGACAACTATTTTGACGTGTACAGTAGGTGTTTGCTAGTGTGTAGGTATATTTAGTAAGTCAATGGTTATAAAGCACTGTCTGGTGTATGCAGAATAGGGTGAGATCAGATATGATGTATACTAAAGATGTGGACACCAAGGAACTTGAAGCTCTCAACCTGCTCCACTACAGTCCCGTCGATGAGAATGGGGGCATGCTCGACCCTCCTTTTCCTGTAGTCCACAATCATCTCCTTTGTCTTGATCACGTTGAGGGAGAGGTTGTTGTCTCTGACCTCCTCCCTGTAGGCTGTCTCATTGTCGGTGATCAGACCTACCACTGTTGTCGTCAGCAAACTTAATGGTGGTGTTGGAGTCGTGCTTGACCATGCAGTCATGGGTGAACAGGGAGTACAGCACCCACCCGAGGGGCCCCCGTGTTGAGGATCAGTGTGGCAGATATGTTGTTACCTACCGTTGCCACCTGGGGGCGGCCCTTCAGGAAGTCCAGGATCCAATTGCAGAGGGAGGTGTTTAGTGCCAGGGTCCTTAGCTTAGTGATGAGCTTTGAGAGCTCTATGGTGTTGAATGCAAAGCTGTAGTCAATGAATAGCATTCTCACATAGGTGTTCCTTTTGTCCAGGTGGGAAAGGGCAGTGTGGAGTGCAATAGAGATTGCGTCATCTGTGGATCTGTTGGGGTGGTATGCAAATTGGAATGGGTCTAGGGTTTCTGGGATAATGGTGTTGTGAGCCATGACCAGCCTTTCAAAGCACTTCATGGCTACACACGTGAGTGCTACGGGTTGGTAGTCATTTAGGCCGGTTACCTTGGTGTTCTTGGGCACAGGGACTATGGTGAATCGGTCAGGGACAGGTTGAAAATGTCAGTGAAGACTTGCCAGTTGGTCAGCGCATGCTCGGAGTACATGTCTTGTTAATCCGTCTGGCTCTGCGGCCTTGTGAATGTTGACCTGTTTAAAGGTCTTACTCATATTGGCTACGGAGTGTGTGATCACACAGTCGTCCGGAACAGCTGGTGCTCTCATGCTTGCCTCCAAGCGTGCATAGAAGTAATTTAGCTCGTCTGGTAGGCTCGTGTCGCTGGGCAGCTTGTGGCTGTGCTTCCCTTTGTTGTCCGTAATAGTTTGCAAGCTCTGACGAGCGTCGGAGCCGGTATAGTAGGATTCAATCTTAGTCCTTCCTGTACTGACGCTTTGCCTTTTTGATGGTTGGTCGGAGGGCATAGCAGGATTTCTTATAAGTGTTAGAGTCCCAATCCTTGAAAGCGGCAGATCTACCACTTAGCTCAGTGCGGATGTTGCCTGTAATCCATGGCTTCTGGTTGGGGTATGTACGTACGGTCACTGTGGGGACGACGTCAGATGTACTTATTGATGAAGCCAGTGACTGATGTGGTGTACTCCTCAATGCCGGAAGAATCCCGGAACATATTCTAGTCTGTGCTAGCAAAACAGTCCTGTAGCTTAAGCATCTGCATCGTCTGACCACTTCCATATTGAGCGAGTCACTGGTACTTCCTTCTTTAGTTTTTGCTTGAAAACAGCAATCAGCAGGATAGAATTATGGTCAGATTTGCCAAGTGGAGGGCGAGGGAGAGCTTTGTACACGTCTCTGTGTGTGGAGTATAGGTGGTCTAGAGTTTTTTTTGTTTGTCTTTTTTCTCTGGTTGCACATGTAACACACTGTTAGAAATGAGGTAAAACAGATTTAAGGTTCCCTGCATTAAAATCCCCGACCACAAGGAGTGCCGCCTCTGGATGAGCATTTTCTTGTTTGCTTATGGCCATTTGCAACGTGTTGAGTGTGGTCTTAGTGCCAGCATCGGTTTGTGGTGGTAAATAGACAGCTACGAAAAATATAGATAAAGTCTCCTGGTAAATAGTGCTTATCATGATACTCTACCTCAGGCGAGCAAAACCTCAAGACTTCCTTAATATTATATTTTGTGCACCAGCAGTTATTGACAAATCGACACAAACTGACACCCCTTGTCTTACCGGAGACAGCTGTTCTATCTTGCCAATGCCCGGAAAACCCAGTCGTTCAACCATGACTCGGTGAAACATAAGATATATTACAGTTTAATGTCCCATTGTTAGGATAGTCTTGATCGGATATCATGTAGTTAATTATCCAATGATTGCACGTTGGCTAATAGGACTTATGGTGGGGGGATTACTCACTCGCTGTCAGATTCTTACAAGGAACCCCGACCTACGTCCCCTATATCTCCATCTCTTCTTCATGCGAATGACGGGGATTTGGGCCATGTTCGGCGTCTTAAGTAAATCCTTTGCATCTGACATGTTAAAGAAAAAATATTTGTCCAGTACCAGGTGAGTAATCGCTGTTATGATATGCTCCTTTCGGTCATAAGAGACGGTGGCAGAAACATTATGTACAAAATAACTTTCAAATAACGCAAAAAACACACACAATAGCACAATTGGTTAGGAGCCCGTAAAACTGCAGCCATCTCCTCTGGCACCATGTGTGCTGAGGTTTTTTGATTTTTTTAATCCATTTTAGAATAAGGCTGTAACGAAACAACATGAGGAAAAAGTCAAGGGGTCTGAATACTTTCCGAAGGCACTGTACAGTGGGGGAAAAAAGTATTTGATCCCCTGCTGATTTTGTACGTTTGCCCATTTACAAAGAAATGATCAGTCTATCATTTTAATGGTAGGTTTATTTGAACAGTGAGACAGAATAACAACAAAAATATCCAGAAAAACGCATGTCAAAAATGTTATAAAATGATTTGCATTTTAATGAGGGAAATAAGTATTTGACCCCTTTGCAAAACATGACTTAGTACTTGGGGGCAAAACCCTTGTTGGCAATCAGAGGTCAGACATTTCTTGTAGTTGGCCACCAGGTTTGCACACATCTCAGGAGGGATTTTGTCCCACTCCTCTTTGCAGATCTTCTCCAAGTCATTATGGTTTCGAGGCTGACGCTTGGCACCTCGAACCTTCAGCTCCCTCCACAGATTTTCTATGGGATTAAGGTCTGGAGACTGGCTAGGCCACTCCAGGACCTTAATGTGCTTCTTCTTGAGCCACTCCTTTGTTGCCTTGGCCGTGTGGTTTGGGTCATTGTCATGCTGGAATGCCCATCCATGACCCATTTTTAATGCCCTGGCTGAGGGAAGAGGTTCTCACCCAAGATTTGACGGTACATGGCCCCGTCCATCGTCCCTTTGATGCGGTGAAGTTGTCCTGTCCCCTTAGCAGAAAAACACCCCCAAAGCATAATGTTTCCACCTCCATGTTTGACGGTGGAGATAGTGTTCTTGGGGTCATAGGCAGCATTCCTCCTCCTCCAAACATGGCGAGTTGAGTTGATGCCAAAGAGCTCCATTTTGGTCTCATCTGACCACAACACTTTCACCCAGTTGTCCTCTGAATCATTCAGATGTTCATTGGCAAACTTCAGACGGGCATGTATATGTATTCTTGAGCAGAGGGACCTTGCGGGCGCTGCAGGATTTCAGTCCTTCACGGCGTAGTGTGTTACCAATTGTTTTCTTGGTGACTATGGTCCTAGCTGCCTTGAGATCATTGACAAGATCCTCCCGTGTAGTTCTGGGCTGATTCCTCACCGTTCTCATGATCATTGCAACTCCACGAGGTGAGATCTTTCATGGAGCCCCAGGCAGAGGGATACTGACAGTTCTTTTGTGTTTCTTCCATCTGCGAATAATCGCACCAAATGTTGTCACCTTCTCACCAAGCTGCCTGGCGATGGTCTTGTAGCCCATTCCAGCCTTGTGTAGGTCTACAATCTTGTCCCTGACATCCTTGGAGAGCACTTTGGTCTTGGTCATGGTGGAGAGTTTGGAATCTGATTGGTTCTGTGGACAAGTGTCTTTTATACAGGTAACAAGCTGACATTAGGAGCACTCCCTTTAAGAGTGTGCTCCTAATCTCAGCTCGTTACCTGTATAAAAGACACCTGGGAGCCAAAAATCTTTCTGATTGAGAGGGGATCAAATACTTATTTCCCTCATTAAAATGCAAATCAATTTATAACATTTTTGACATGCGTTTTTCTGGATTTCTTTGTTATTCTGTCTCTCACTGTTCAAATAAACCTACCATTAAAATTATAGACTGATCATTTCTTTGTCAGTGGGCAAACGTACAAAATCAGCAGGGGCTCAAATACTTTTTTCACCCACTGTATATGCCTTATATCACACAATGTCTGGATGCAATATTCTACCCAGGAATATTCAACACTAATACATCTGAAATACATCTATTCCAAATACATCTGTGGATCTTTTCTGTTGACAACAATAAAAATGTATCTTTGTCTGTAATGCAGGGTTTGATCTAAACGATCTACTTTTTATGTTGTAGAGTGGAATAGCTCCTCTCTGAGAACCTCTTCCCACAGTGTGTCCAGGCAAACATCCTCTCTCCCTTGGGGACCTTCTGGTGCATCTTCAGCTGGTGCATGTGGTAGAACCTCTTCTCACACTGGGGGCAGACAAACGATTTCTCACCTGTGTGAACCATCTGGTGGATCGCCACCTTCTGGGGGCAGCTGAAGCCTTTGTTACAGAACATGCAGAGGAACCGTTCCACTTCACTATTGCCTGTTGTGGCTCCCCCTCCTGAGGCTGGGCTTTAGCTCTGTTGTTTTTATGTCAATACCTGATCGAAAAGGACGTTCCCGGTTGACTCAGAAGGCCCCATCGATATGGACACTGGGTCGTAATGCCTGAGTGAGTAAGTGGGTCGCAACTCCTGGATTCGTCTAAGCTTTCCCTGTAATCGAAGAAATCTCTGCCCTTTATTTGTGGTGCAACAGAAATAAAAATTATAACAAATGCGCTTTCTCCCACGTTGGATAGCGGTTGCTGTCCGCGGTTCAGAAACATCAGTGCGCTGTTGAATTGGCTCCTTTTCCTAGACCATGTTGCTACAGTTGAAATCGGAATTTTACATACACTTAGGTTGGAGTCATTAAAACCCGTTTTTCAACCACTCCACAAATTCCATGTTAACAAACTATAGTTTTGGCAAGTCGGTGAGGACATCTACTTTGTGCATGACACAAGTAATTTTTCCAACAATTCTTTACAGACAGATTATTTCACTGTATCACAATTCCAGTGGGTCAGAAGTTTACATACACTAAAAGTGTCTTTGGAAAATTCCAGAAAATTACGTCATGGCTTTAGAAGCCTTCTGATAGGCTAATTGACATCATTTGAGTCAACTGGAGGTGTAACTGTGGATGTATTTCAAGGCCTACTTTCAAACTCAGTGCCTCTTTGCTTGACATCATGGGAAAATCAAAAGAAATCAGCCAAGACCTGAGAAAACAAATTGTAGATCTCCACAAGTGGTTCATCCTTGGGAGCAATTTCCAAACGCCTGAAGGTACCATGTTCATCTGTACAAACAATAGTACGCAACTATAAACACCATGGGACCACGCAGCCGTCATTCCGCTCAGGAAGGAGACGTTCTGTCTCCTAGAGATGAACGTACTTTGGTGCGAAAAGTGCAAATCAATCCCAGAACAACAGCAAAGGACCTTGTGAAGATGCTGGAGGAAACAGGTACAAAAGTATCTATATCCACAGTAAAACGAGTCCAATATCGACATAACCTGAAAGGCTGCTCAGCAAGGAAAAAGACACTGCTCCAAAACCGCCATAAAAAAGCCAGGCTACGGTTTGCAACTGCACATGGGGAAAAATATTGTACTTTTTGGAGAAATGTCCTCTGGTCTGATGTAACAAAAATAGAACTGTTTGGCCATAATGACCATTGTTAAGAAAAAGGGGGATGCTTGCAAGCCGAAGAACACCATCCCAACTGTGAAGCACGGGGGTGGCAGCGTCATGTTGTGGGGGTGCTTTGCTGCAGGAGGAACTGGTGCACTTCAAAATAGATTATCATGAGGGAGGAACATTTTGTGGATATATTGAAGCAACATCTCAAGACATCAGTCAGGAAGTTAAAGCTTGGTCGCAAATGGGTCTTCCAAATGGACAATGACCCCAAGCATACTTCCAAAGTTGTAGGAAAAATGGATTAAGGACAACAAAGTCAGGGTATTGGAGTGGCCATCACAAAGCCCTGACCTCAATCCTATAGAAAGTTAGTGGGCAGAACTGAAAATACATGTGCGAGCAAGGAGGCCTACAAACCTGACTCAGTTACACCAGCTCTGTCAGGAGGAATGGGCCAAATTTCACCCAACTTATTGTGGGAAGCTTGTGGAAGGCTACCTAAAATGTTTGACCCAAGTTAAACAATTTAAAGGCAATGCTACCAAATACTAATTGAGTGTGTAAACTTCTGACCCACTGGGAATGTGATGAAAGAAATAAAAGCTGAAATAAATCATTCTGACATTTCACATTCTTAACCTGTTGGGGCTAGGGGGCAGTATTTTCACGGCTGGATAAAAAAAATGTACCCGATTTAATCTGGTTACTAATCCTACCCAGTAACTAGAATATGCATATACTTATTATATATGGATAGAAAACACCCTAAAGTTTCTAAAACTGTTTGAATGGTGTCTGTGAGTATAACAGAACTCATTTGGCAGGCAAAACCCTGAGACATTTTCTGACAGGAAGTGGATACCTGATGTGTTGAATTACCTTTAAGCCTATGCCATTGAAACACACAGGGGTTGATTAATGTTTTGGCACTTCCTATTGCTTCCACTAGATGTCACCAGCCTTTACAAAGTGTTTTGAGTCTTTTACTGTGAGATCTGACCGAACAAGAGCTTTGGAACGGTGATGGCCGATTAGACTCTGGCGCGCGAGTTCATGTTGGGTACCCTCGTTCCAATACGTTATAAAAGAGAATGCATTCGTCCACCTTGAATATTATTCATGTTCTGGTTAAAAAAGGCACTAATGATTTATGCTACACAACGTTTGACATGTTTGAACGAACGTAAATATATTTTTTCCCCTCGTTCATGACGAGAAGTCCGGCTGGCTTAGATCATGTGCTAACAACACGGAGCTTTTTGGATATAAATGATTAGCTTTTTTGAACAAAACTACATTCGTTATGGACCTGGGATTCCTGGAAGTGACATCTGATGAAGAGAATCAAAGGTAATGGATTATTTACATAGTATTTTCGATTTTAGATCTCTCCAACATGGCCGTTTGTCTGTATAGCAAAGCGTATTTTTCTGGGCGCAGTGCTCAGATTATTGCAAAGTGTGATTTCCCAGTAAGGTTATTTTTAAATCTGGCAAGTTGATTGCGTTCAAGAGATGTAAATCTATAATTCTTTAAATGACAATATAATATTTTACCAATGTTTTCTAATTTTAATTATTTAATTTGTGGTGCTGACTTGACTGCCGGCTATTGGAGGGAAACGATTTCCTGAACATCAACGCCATAGTAAACCGCTGTTTTTGGATATAAATATGAACTTGATAGAACTAAATATGCATTTATTGTCTAACATAATGTCCTAGGAGTGTCATCTGATGGAGATTGTTAAAGGTTAGTGCATCATTTTAGCTGGTTTTATGGTTTTGGTGACGCCTGTCTTTGAATTGACAAAACATTACACACAGCTATTGTCAATGTACTCTCCTAACATAATCTAACTTTATGCTTTCGCCGTAAAACCTCTTTGAAATCGGACAACGTGGTTAGATTAAGGAGATGTTTATCTTTCAAAGGGTGTAAGATAGTTGTATGTTTGAAAAATTTGAATTTTGACATTTATTTGGTTTCAAATTTGCCGCTCTTGAAATGCACCTGCTGTTGATAGGGTGCACCACGGGTGGCACGCTAGGGTCCCACATAGCCCCAAGAGGTTTTAAAATAAAGTGGTGATCCTAACTG
This sequence comes from Salmo salar, assembly GCF_965601325.2. Lineage (NCBI taxonomy): Eukaryota > Metazoa > Chordata > Actinopteri > Salmoniformes > Salmonidae > Salmo > Salmo salar. Next base: position 25,637,344 of record NC_138294.1, on the reverse strand, counting down.
ACCTAAGACATGGAATTTTTACTAGGATTAAATGTCAGGAATTGTGAAAAACTGAATTTAAATGTATTTGGCTAAGGTGTTTGTTAACTTCCAACTTCAACTGTATGTGCATAATAGCTAAATTAACCAGCATATTGGTGTTGAGAACAATGCAGCGGAGGCAGCAGCAGAGATCGGAGATGAGAAAACAGCCCTTGACTTAATTGTCTAAGAAACGTGAGGAGAGAGGAAACCAACTTAATTAGGTCTATAATCAATAGCCTAACTGTTAAATGTGCCTGGCTTTATGAATCATCCATATACAGTACCAGTCATAAGTTTGGACACACCTACTCATTCAAGGGTTTTTTCTTTATTTTTTTACTATTTTCTACAGTGTAGAATAATAGTGAATACATCAAAACTATGAAATAACACACATGTAGTAACCAAAAAAAGTGTTCAACAAATCAAAATATATATTGTATTTTATATTCTTGCAAGTAGCTACCCTTTGCCTTGACAGCTTTGCACATTCTTGGCATTCTCTCAAAGAGCTTAAACTGGAATGTTTTTCCAATAGTCCTGAAGGAGTTCCCACATATGCTGAGCACTTGTTGGCTGCTTTTCCTTCACTCTGCAGTCCAACTCATCCCAAACCATCTCAATTGGGTTTAGGTCGGATGATTGTGGAGGCCAGGTCATCTGATGCAGCACTCCGTCACTCTCCTTCTTGGTCAAATAGCCCTTATACAGCCTGGAGGTGTGTTGGGTCATTGTCCTGTTGAAAAACAAATGACAGTCCCACTAAGCGCAAACCAGATGGGATGGTGTATTGCTGCAGAATGCTGTGGTATCCATGCTGGTTAAGTATGCCTTGCAATTCTAAATAAATCACTGACAGTGTCCCCAGCAAAGCACCACATGCTTCACGGTGGGAACCACACATGCAGATATCATCTGTTCACCTACTCTGCGTCTCAAAGACATGACCAAAGAACAGATTTCCACCGGTCTAATGTCCATTGGTCGTGTTTCTTGGCCCAAGCAAGTCTCTTCTTCATACTGGTGTCCTTTAGTAGTGGTTTCTTTGCAGCAATTCGACCACGAAGGCCTGATTCACACATTCTCCTCTGAACAGTTGATGTTGATCTCTGAATAATTTATTTGGGCTGCAATGTCTGAGGCTGGTAACTCCAATGAACTTATTCTCTGCAGCAGAGGTGACTCTGGGTCTTCCTTTCCTGTGGCGGTCCTCATGAGAGCCAGTTTCATCATAGCGCTTGATGATTTTTGCGACTGCACTTGAAGAAACTTTCAAAGTTCTTGAAACTTTCCAGATTGACTGTCGTTTCTCTTTGCTCATTTGAGCTGTTCTTGCCATAAAATGGTCTTGGTCTTTTACCAAATAGGGCTATCTTCTGTATACACCCCTACCTTGTCATAACACAACTGATTGGCTCAAACGCATTAAGGAAAGAAATTACAAAAATGTACTTAAGACACAACTGTTAATAGAAATGCATTCCAGGTGACTACCTCATGAAGCTGGTTGAGAGACTGCCAATAGTGAGCAAAGCTGTCATCAAGGCAAAGGGTGGCTATTTGAAGAATCTCATAGGTTGATTTGTTTTAACACTTTTTTTGGTTACTACATGATTACATATGTGTTATTTCATAGTTTGTCTTCACTATTATTCTACAATGTCGAAAATAGTAAAAATAATGAAAACCTTGTAGGTGTGTCCAAACTTTTGACTGGTACTGTCTTTTTACAGAAATAAGACAGATCCTGCCTCTGTTTCCTGTTTGAGTGTTTGTTTAATAGCCTACTGATTCCGTGAACACCAAGCCTCACACAACAATTTAATAAATTTGGCTGTTTTATAATCATTGCTATGCTGTAATAAAAGCTTTACACTTTTTTGTTATAACAGCCTCTCTGGTATTATTTATAATTTATTTATTTTTTTTAAATTTTTTACACTGTTCTAAATTGTCAAATTATGTATAATAATAATAATAATAATAATAATAGTCCTCCTTTGTCCATGATCTCCTTGTTAGACGGCTCAAATCAATATCGGTCGGACTCCCGCAGGCACTGCGGGTTATGAGTCAACCCGCACATCACTAGCCTACATTATATTCACTGTTTTTATGCACGTTTTTGGGGTAATAAAATTCTATATGATGCAAACTAGTAAAAAGATCACATTTGGGATCTAGCTAAAGATTACCTCAATTGGGTAAATGCAGATAGTATTTATTAGGATCCTCATTAGCTGTTGCTGAAGCAGCAGCTACTCTTCCTGGGGACCACACAAAACAACTTCAATAGACAAGAACAGCTCAAGGACTGAACTACACACACGTGTCAAATAAAAACAACACAACCAAAAAATCTAGACATAAGGTGCCTTCAGAAAGTATTTTATTAAAAATTAAATACAGAAATATCTAATTGACATAAGTATTCACACTGAGTCAATAAATTGTAGAGTCTCCTTTGGCAGCGTTTACAGCTGTGAGTCTTTCTGGGTAAGTCTTTAAGAGCCTTGCACACCTGGATTGTACAATATCTGCACATTACTTATAAAAGCTCTGTCAAGTTGATTGTTGTCATACCATAGATTTACAAGCAGATTTAAGTAAAAACTAACTCTGCCATTCAGGAACATTCAGTCTTCTTGGTAAGCAACTCCAGTGTAGATTTGGCCTTGTGTTTTAGGTTATTGTCCTGCTGAAAGGTGAATTCATCTCCCAGTGTCGGGTGGAAAGCAGACTGAACCAGGTTTTCCTCTAGGATTTTGACTGTGCTTAGATCCATTTGTTTCTTTTGTTATCCTGAAAAACTACCGTCCTTAACGATTACAAGCGTACCTACCCATAACTGAGGATTTGTGGGCCCATACCAAACCTTTTCAACTTCCTGAGGGGAAAGAGGCGCCGTCACGTCTTCTTCACGACTATGCATGTGAGTGGACCATTTTAAGCCCTTAGTGATTTGGCACCGAGGACCTTGAAGCTCTCAGTCCCGCTGACGTGTATGGGGGTGTGCTCGCCCCCCCGTAGTCCACAATCAGCTCCTTGGCCTTACTGACGTTGATGGAGAGGTTGTTGTCCTGGCACCACACGTCACTGCCCTCCTCCCTGTAGGCTGTCTCATCGTCGCTGGTGATCAGGCTTATTACCGTCATGTCGCCAGCAAACTTGATGATGGTGTTGGGAGGTGTGCGTGGCCACTCAGTCATGGGTAACAGGGAGTACAGGAGGGGACTAAGCACACACACCCCTATGGGCCCCCGTGTTGAGGGTCAGCGTGGCGGAGGTGATGTTGCCTACCCTCACCACTTGAGGTCAGCCTGTCAGGAAGTTCAGGATCCAGTTGCAGAGGGAGGTATTCAGTCCCAGGGTCCTAAGCTTGGTGATGAGCTTGAAGGGGACACTGGTGTTGAACACTGGGCTGTAGTCAATGAACAGCATTCTCACATAGGTGTTCCTCATCTAGGTGGGTGAGGGCAGTGTGGAGTGCAATTTGAGATTGTGTCGTCTATGGATCTGTTGGGGCGGTATGCAAATTGGAGTGGGTCTGGGATAATGGAGTTAATGTGTGCCATAACCAGCCTTTCAAAGAACTTCATGATTACAGATGTTAGTGCTACATGGTGGTAGTCATTGTGGCATGAAGCTTTTGAGTTCTTGGGAACAGGAATGATGGTAGTCATTGTAATATGTGGGGATTACAGACTGGGACATGGAGAGGTTGAAAATTACAGTGAATATGCCTGCTAGCTGATCTGTGCATACAATGCTGTGTGTTGCCTTGAATTAGTTCTGGATTTGGGGACTGAAGAGACCCCTGGTGACATGTCTGGTGGGGTATGTACTGTATGTCTGTCAGAGCTATATGTACGTTGATTATACAGACAATTTGGAATTTTAACCTGTTTAGGATAGGGGGCAGTATTTTCACGACCGGATAAAAAAACGTACCCGATTTTAATCTGGTTATTACTCCTGCCCAGAAACTAGAATATGCATATAATTAGTAGATGTGGATAGAAAACACCCTAAAGTTTCTAAAACTGTTTGAATGGTGTCTGTGAGTATAACAGAACTCATATGGCAGGCCAAAACCTGAGAAGATTCCATACAGGAAGTGCCCTCTCTGACCATTTCTTGTCCTTCTATAGCCTCTTTATGGAAAAAAGAGGATCTCTGCTGTAACGTGACATTTTCTAAGGCTCCCATAGGCTCTCAGAAGGCGCCAGAACGGGGAATGATGACTCTGCAGTCCCTGGGCGAAAAACAGTAGGGGTTTTGGAAAGTGGTCGATCTGAGAACAATGACACGGGTGCGCGCGTGCATGTGAAGACTCCATTTTCTATTTTCAGTTTTTGAACGAAAACAAGGTCTCCCGGTCGGAATATTATCGCTATTTTACGCGAAAATTCGCATAAAAATTGATTTTAAACAGCGTTTGACATGCTTCGAAGTACGGTAATGGAATATTTAGAATTTTTTTGTCACGATATGCGCCGGCACGTCACCCTTCGGATAGTGTCTTGAACGCAAGAACAAAACGCCGCTATTTGGATATAACTATGGATTATTTGGAACCAAAACAACATTGGGTGTTGAAGTAGAAGTCCTGGGAGTGCATTCTGACGAAGAACAGCAAAGGTAATCCAATTTTTCTTATAGTAAATCTGAGTTTGGCGAGTGCCAAACTTGGTGGGTGTCAAAATAGCTAGCCATGATGGCCGGGCTATCTACTCAGAATATTGCAAAATGTGCTTTCACCGAAAAGCTATTTTAAAATCGGACACCGCGATTGCATAAAGGAGTTCTGTATCTATAATTCTTAAAATAATTTATGTTTATCGTGAGTAATTTAGTAAATTCACCGGAAGTTTTCGGTGGGTATGCTAGTTCTGAACGTCACATGCTAATGTAAAAAGCTGGTTTTTGATATAAATATGAACTTGATTGAACAAAACATGCATGTATTGTATAACAATGTCCTAGGAGTGTCATCTGATGAAGATCATCAAAGGTTAGTGCTGCATTTAGCTGTGGTTTTGGTTTTTGTGACATTATATGCTAGCTTGAAAAATGGGTGTCTGATTATTTCTGTCTGGGTACTCTCCTGACATAATCTAATGTTTTGCTTTCGTTGTAAAGCCTTTTTGAAATCTGACAATGTGGTTAGATAAAGGAGAGTCTTGTCTTTAAAATGGTGTAAAATAGTCATATGTTTGAAAAATGGAAGTTTTGGGATTTTTGAGGAGTTTGTAATTCGCGCCACGCTCTATCATTGGATATTGGCGAGGCGTTCCGCTAGCAGCACATCAAGATGTAAGAGGTTAAACAATAATATTTATCATAAAAACAAGAATTGATGCAGTCAATCTCTCCTGTACTTTGAGCCAAGAGAGACTGACATGCATACTGTTGACATTAGCCCTCTGTGTACGTTGAAGGGCAACACTTGCTGCTCTGTTCTGGGCCAGCTGCAGCTGTTCTAGGTCCTTCTTTGCAGCAATTCACCATATCACAGGGCAATATGGTCAAGATTAGATAAAACTAGAGCCTGCAGGACTTGTTTGGTTGACAGTGATGTTAAAAATGCTGAGCATCTCTTTATCCTCTCCACATCTTTACAACAATTGAATCAATATGCCTCGACTGACAATTTACATTCTAAGGCAGGGCTCTCCAACCCTGTTCCTGAACAGCTACCATCCTGTAGGTGTTTGTACAACAGTACTATAGCACACCTGATTCTAATAATTAGCTGGTTGATAAGCTGAGGTTAATTACAATTAGGTTTGGAGCAAAAATCTACAGTTGGGTAGCTCTCCAGGAACAGGGTTGGAAAGTCCTGATATACAGAAGATAGCCCTATTTAATAAAAGACCAAGCCCATACGTGGAGAGGCACACAGCAGAGAACCAAAAAACAGAATTAACTACCATTGTTGCTGAGTGTGTGGGGGACAGCAGTGAGGTGAGCGCTGTCTGGTAGCCATGACTGTGGTATACTGAACTGCATCGCCCCCTAGTGGTCATGCAGGACCATATCTGCATTGTACATTATGATTTTTTTTCTTGTTTGAATTAGTTTAATTATTTTTTGTATTTTTTTTTTACATTTGTCACAAACCTATTACCGGTACATGAGTTGAATTGGATTACAATGTTGTTGGGAAGTCTCTAAGCTCCCCTATGGCAGATAAATAAGGATGTACATGTAAGCAAGTGAATAGCTGCGGGGAGCCTTTCTGAAATAAACTGGCCACATTTGATGTACTGTAATTTTGATGTAATACTATGACACTAACCTCTATCACGATAACATGCTGGGCTAAGGTTCCACTCCCCTCATCAACAGTGATTGGTTGGTCATCTCTCCATGTATTGTGTCCCGCTGGCTTCACAAAGCTCCTGTGGCCTACAGTGAGATGTCCTTCACCTGAGAGTGATTGGGTAGAAGAGGTGGTTGGGTTAACTACTGTCAATGCTCAACGGTATATTGTACACTATTGACACTGTCTAGAATTGGCCAGGATGTAAGGTAACACTACCTATAACTTGTTGATATACTATGTATTGATCGATGTATTATGTTCCATGCATCACATTATTTTCATTGAGTAAATAATAGGAAATGCAGTAAATGAAGAATCTGGTTAGAATATGATATTGTGTGTTTGTGCAAGAGTCGTAATCAAGGGAATTATTGCATACTATCCCCAAAAAAGACCAAGACCCAATTCTGGTTAACCATATCTGTGGTAAACACATCTGAAGTCAAACATGCGCAGAGGGGAACGGGCCTACCTCTAGCCATTCCCCTGTATCGGTCAAGGATCTTGACATTTCTGGGACGACTGGAGAGGACGCGCTCCCGTGTCACCTTCAGTTCCTGAAGCTGTAGTTTCCTCCGCAATACCCGGTTTTCTTTCTGGCTTTGAGTTATTTCCAAACGAAACACTGCATAATCGTCGTCTACGAGTTTGCAGATGTCTTCCACGGCTGCATTTGCTAGCACCTCCATGATGGAGGCTATTTGAGTGTGAAAACCCATAAATTTAACGTTAGCCATTGTTCGCTAGCTAGCGTTACCTAAATAACATTTATCAACCAAGTCCTGTCTCCAACGTCAATTAAACACTACCTGGGGATAAGTATGTGAAGTTGTGCAGTTAAATAAGTCATATTTTAAGTTACAGGGTATTAATAAACGTCTAAATAAAAACGCGAATGTGGAAATTGTTTTAAGTCACTGTTCACTTCCGTTTACACAGAAGACAAAGGATGTTATTGGTTGACGTCGAAGCTGAAAGGGTGTGGTTAAATGAAAAAGGAATGCGGGCTGTTCTTTGAATTACGGTACTGCTAATTACGTTACAAATCAAATGTACTATGATCAGTATATTTCAAGCTCATCACAGACTTTTTTAAAAATAACTGTATTAACAAGAATAGTGTAGAAAGTAATATGACTTTTTCATTTACATCACCTCAGTACGGTAAACATTAAACTATCCTTGTTCTAACCTAGGTTTACTGTCTTTCTAAAAACATGTATTTACACAAGCCTGTTTCAAGTAACAAGCTAATGAGTGGTGTGAATGTAATTACCCTCTCACCCCAAGATACTTCACATGATAACTATAATATGTCAGATAAAAATCGGTTCCCAGATATCCGCTGTGTAAAACTCAACTTTGAGCTCCCTCCTTGACCTCTCGCCATTGTGTGGGTGTTGTTGGGATTGTGTGCTGTGTTATAGGCTAGGTACCACTTGTGGTAAACACCCATGCTGACCATGTCTGTATTGGTAAGCATGAGGTAGCTGAAGAAGGCTAGACTCAGGTCCAGACCAAGGCCTCCTATGAGCCCATTCACCAGGCATTAGACGAGACCCTGAAGGAGAAGAAATACTTCCTGTTAGACCCCCACCAGGGGGGCCTCCCACCACTCTCTGTAAAGGCAGGGTGACCTGCTCTGTTCATGATGGATACTGTGGTGTTTGTATCATAGGAACAGGAGGGTCTATCTCTATCAGCCCCAGGCCTTGCTTCATCCCTGCACTGAGACTGTGAAGAGAAGGGTCTGGGCTGCAGACTGGGTCCCTGACTGGAGCCTCCGTCTCTCTGATGACCACCAGTACTGAAGTTGTTCAGTCCACCTGTCCACTGGTTGTGTTCTGTGTGGTGGTGGAGTCTCTGTCCCTCGCGGTTCGGTCCTGGTTCCAACTCGGGAAAGAAGAGCAATGGCTCCTGATCCAGGGTTCTGATCCGGGGCCAGGGTTTGTGACTAGCCGCTTCAGAGGTCCAGTCTCTCCCGCCATCAACACTGGATATCAGCAGGTCCTCATTGACTGCAGACTGTAAACACAAATTGTACAGAAAAGCATAAAGGTTTATATAAGAAACTGTTTGCTGTTCACACAGAAACATGACACAATATTATAAAATGTTAACCACAATCTCATCTCTAACAGTGATTCAAGTACCTAACAATATGGAGCCATTGGAGTTCATTATAAAAAAAAGTATATATTTGTTGATTCAAGAATTAAGTACGATGTTTTGGTTCTACTGAGATGAGAAACTCTGCAAAAATAACCAAGTCAGTCAGCGCAAAGTCAATTTTGTATTTAATTTCAACAAAATGGTCATACATAACGTGAAGTACAGTACTTTTATTTCACAAAATGATACGTGACAAGTAGAATAACTTTTCTCACTATGGTAACACTTTACATTTTCTGTAAATCTTGTCCCCTCGCTTTGATAAAATGAATTGTAGAATACTTTGGAAAATGTTCGTCATTACATTACACACATCTTCACTAATTCATGTCAAGTAAACATGAGGTAGGCAGGTAGCCTAGCGGTTAAGAGTGTTTGGCAACTAAGCGAAAGGCCGTTAGCTAAAGAAATATATATATATTTCGATGTGCCCTTGAGCACCTAACCCTAATTGCTCCAGGGGCACCGTCAATAATGGCTGATCCTTGGCCTTGACCCCAGGCTCAGGGGGAGTTTGGAAATGCACAAAAGACATTTCACACTCGTACAGGTTACCTACTTGTACATGCAGTGAAACAGGATAAGTGTAAGACTTTGGCGTTGCCAGCTATATTCATTCCGTCTCTACTACTGTCATTTGTCAATGGGCTTGTGTAGCCACTCAGTGTTGAGGCACTGGCATTGTCTGTGGTCTGGTTTAACATTAGAGGAGTGTGAGGAGGATGAAGGCCAGGGAGTGAATGTGTTGTCGCATGGTCCATGTTCCAGTTAATAGATCCTATAGAAGGCAGGCTAAAAGCAGCACATGTTAGGGGGTTAACCTGAGGTGCCATCAATCTCTCTGAATCACAACTATAGGAGCAGGACGGAGCATTGCTAGCCGAGTTTGTGTCTGTTCTCTTACGGACACCTCCAACAAGTCACATAATTGGTTACATGGACTCACTCTGTGTGCAATAATAGTCTTAAACAGGATTTTTGACTGACTACCTCATCTCTGTACCCCAGAAATACATTTATCTGTAAGGTCCCTCAGCCAAGCAGTGAATTTCAACCACAAAGACCAGGGAGGTTATACAATGCCTTGCAAAGAAGGGAACCTAATATCCCTTTGAGCATGGTGAAGTTATTTATTACACTTTGGATGGTTTATCAATACACCCAGTCACTACAAAGATAGTTACAGAGGTTAATGGCTGTGATAGAAGACTGACGATAGATCAACAACATTGTAGTTACTCCACATTAATAACCTAAATGACAGAGAAAAAGAAGGAAGCCTGTACAGAATAAAATGTGGCAAAGAAATCAACTTTATGTCCTGAATACAAAGCATTATGTTTGGGGCAAATCCAACACAACACATCACTGAGTACCACTATTCATATTTTCAAGCATTGTGGTGGCTGCATCATGTTATGGATACAGTTGAAGTCGGAAGTTTACATACACTTAGGTTGGAGTCATGAAAACTCGTTTTTCAACCACTCCACGAATTTCTTGTTAACCTGTTGGTGACCCCTTCCCGTTCTCATCCCGTTAACGGGATTGATTTTGACAACAGCCAGTGGAAAATCAGAGTGCCAAATTTAAAACAGCTAAAATCTCATAATTCCATTTTCTCAAACAATCAACTATTTTACACCATTTTAAAGATAAACTTCTCGTTAATCTAACCACATTGTCCGATTTCAAAAAGGCTTTACGGCGAAAGCATAAAATTTGATTATGTTAGGACATAAACTTAACAAGAAACACCAAACAGCCATTTTCCAAGCAACTAGATGCATCACAAAAACCCAAAACACAGCTAAATGAAGCACTAACCTTTGACAATCTTCATCAGATGACACTTCTAGGACATTATGTTACACAATACGTGTATGTTTTGCTCGATAAAGTTCATATTTATATCCAAAAACAGCATTTTACATTGGCGCGTAATGTTGAGAAATGTTTTCCCTCCAACCCTCCGGTGAATGAGCACAATGAGCACACATAGTACGTAAATTCTCATCGTAAACATTGATCAATATAGAAGTGTTATGCACAGAATTATAGATACACTTCTAAATGTAATCGCTTTGTCAGATTTCAAAAAAGGTTCACGGCGAAAGCACAATTTGCAATAATCTGAGTACAGCCCAGATGACACTAACAACTAGCAAACAGAAACCTGCCATCTTGGAGTCAATAAAACTAAGAAATAACATTATAAATATTCACTTACCTTTTGATTATTTTCATCAGATGGCACTCCCAGGAATCCCAGCTCCACAATAAATGTTCGATAAAGTTCATATTTATTTCCAAATAATCAATTTTGTTCACGCGTTAGGTTCACTATCCAAATCCACAACGCGCGTGCTTATTTAGTCCAGACGAAAAGTCAAAAAAGTTATACTACAGTTTGTAGAAACATGTCAAATGATGTATAGAATCAATCTTTAGGTTGTTTTTATCATATACCTTGAATAAAATTCCAACCGGACCTATCCGTTCTCTTTAGGAGTGAAAATGAACTCAGCTCGCTCCCAAGTCATTGCGCGTGACTTGAGCCCATGCCTTATAATGGGACACCAGTTTACCACAGCTGGTATTCCCTTCAAATTCACCATAGAATCTTCAAACACCGTTCTAAAGACTGCTGACATCTAGTGGAAGCTTTAGGAAGTGCAAAATGAACCCTAAGTCACTGTATACAGTCAAGGCAATCACTTGAAAGGACTACAAGCACCAGACTTCCCACTTCCTGCTTGACTTTTTCTCAGGTTTTTGCCTGCCATATGAGTTCTGTTATACTCACAGATACCATTCAAACAGTTTTAGAAACTTCAGAGGGTTTTCTATCCAAATCTAATAATATGCATATTCTAGTTTCTGGGACAGAGTAGTAACCTGTTTAAATTGGGTAAGTTTTTCATCCGGCCGTGAAAATACTGCCCCCTAGCCCAAAGAGGTTTTAACAAACTATAGTTTTGGCATCTACTTTGTGCATGACACAAGTAATTTTTCCAACAATTGTTTACAGACAGATTATTTCACTTATAATTCACTGTATCACAATTCCAGTGGGTCAGAAGTTCACATACACTAAGTTGACTGTGCCTTTAACCTGTTGGGTCTAGGGGGCAGCATTTGCATGTCTGGATAAAAAAAATGTACACGATTTAATCTGGTTACTAATCCTACCCAGTAACTAGAATATGCATATACTTATTATATATGGATAGAAAACACTCTAAAGTTTCCAAAACTGTTTGAATGGTGTCTGTGAGTATAACAGAACTCATTTGGCAGGCAAAACCCTGAGACATTTTCTGACAGGAAGTGGATACCTGATGTGTTGTATTGACTTTAAACCTATCCCATTGAAAAACACAGGGGTTTAGGAATATTTTGGCACTTCCTATTGCTTCCACTAGATGTCACCAGCCTTTACAAAGTGTTTTGAGTCTTCTGGAGGGAGATCTGACCGAACAAGAGCCATGGAACGATGATGTCCCATTAGACACCTGGCGCGCGAGTTCATGTTGGGTACCCTCGTTCCAATACGTTATAAAAGAGTATGCATTCGTCCACCTTGAATATTATTCATGTTCTGGTTAAAAAAGGCCCTAATGATTTATGCTATACAACGTTTGACATGTTTGAACGAACGAAAATATATTTTTTCCCCTCGTTCATGACGAGAAGTCCGGCTGGCTTACATCATGTGCTAACGAGACGGAGATTTTTGGACATAAATGATGAGCTTTTTTGAACAAAACTACATTCGTTATGGACCTGTGATACCTGGAAGTGACATCTGATGAAGAGAATCAAAGGTAATGGATTATTTACATAGTATTTTCGATTTTAGATCTCCCCAACATGACGTCTAGTCTGTATCGCAACGCGTATTTTTCTGGGCGCAGTGCTCAGATTATTGCAAAGTGTGATTTCCCAGTAAGGTTATTTTTAAATCTGGCAAGTTGATTGCGTTCAAGAGATGTAAATCTATAATTCTTTAAATGACAATATAATATTTTACCAATGTTTTCTAATTTTAATTATTTAATTTGTTACGCTGACTTGACTGCCGGTTATTGGAGGGAAACGATTTCCTCAACATCAATGCCATAGTAAAACGCTGTTTTTGGATATAAATATGAACTTGATAGAACTAAAAATGCATGCATTGTCTAACATAATGTCCTAGGAGTGTCATCTGATGGAGATTGTAAAAGGTTAGTGCATCATTTTAGCTGGTTTTATGGTTTTGGTGACCCTGTCTTTGACTTGACAAAACATTACACACAACTCTTGTAAATGTACTGTCCTAACATACTCTAAATTTATGCTTTCGCCGTAAAACCTTTTTGAAATCGTAAAACGTGGTTAGATTAAGGAGATGTTTATCTTTCAAATGGTGTAAAATAGTTGTATTTTTGAAAAATTTGAATTTTGACATTTATTTGGATTCAAATTTGCCGCTCTTGAAATGCACCTGCTGTTGATGGAGTGCACCACGGGTGGCACGCTAGCGTCCCACCTAGCCCCAAGAGGTTAAACAGCTTGGAAAATTCCAGAAAATATCATGGCTTTAGAAGCTTCTGATAGGCTAATTGACGTCATTTGAGTCAATTGGAGGTGTACCTGTGGATGTATTTCAAGACCTACCTTCAAACTCAGTGCCTCTTTGCTTGACATCATGGGATGATCAAAAGAAATCAGCCAAGACCTCAGAAAAACTATTGTAGACCTCCACAAGTCTGGTTCATCCTTGGGAGCAATTTCCAAATGCCTGAAGGTACCACGTTCATCTGTACAAACAATAGTACGCAAGTATAAACACCATGGGACCACGCAGCCATCATACCGCTCAGGAAGGAGACGCATTCTGTCTCTTAGAGATGAACGTACTTTGGTGCGAAAAGTGCAAATCAATCCCTGAACAACAGCAAAGGACCTTGTGAAGATGCTGGAGGAAACAGGTACAAAAGTATCTATATCCACAGTAAAACGAGTCCTATATCGACATAACCTGAAAGGCCGCTCAGCAAGGAAGAAGCCACTGCTCCAAAACCACCATAAAAAAGCCAGACTACGGTTTGCAACTGCACATGGGGACAAACATTGTACTTTTTGGAGAAATGTCTTCTGGTCTAATGAAACAAAAATAGAACTGTTTGGCCATAATGACCATTGTTATGTTTGGAGGAAAAAGGGGGAGGCTTGCAAGCCGAAGAACACCATCCCAACCGTGAAGCACGGGGGTGGCAGCATCATGTTGTGGGGGTGCTTTGCTGCAGGAGGCACTGGTGCACTTCACAAAATAGATGGCATCATGAGGGAGGAAAATGATGTGGATATATATTTAAGCAACATCTCAAGACATCGGTCAGGAAGTTAAAGCTTGGTCGCAAATGGGTCTTCCAAATGGACAATGACCCCAAGCATACTTCCAAAGTTGTGGCAAAATGGCTTTAGGACAACAAAGTCAAGGTATTGGAGTGGCCATCACAAAGCCCTGACCTCAATCCCATAGAACATTTGTGGGCAGAACTGAAAAGCGTGTGCGAGCAAGGAGGCCTACAAACCTGACTCAGTTACACCAGCTCTGTCAGGAGGAACTGGCCAAAATTCACCCAACGTATTGTGGGAAGCTTGTGGAAGGCTTGACCCAAGTTAAACAATTTAAAGGCAATGCTACCAAATACTAATTGAGTGTATGTAAACTTCTGACCCACTGGGAATGTGATGAAAGAAATAAAAGCTGAAATAAATAATTCTCTTTACTATTATTCTGACATTTCACATTCTTAAAATAAAGTGGTGATCCTAACTGACCTAAGACAGGGAATTGTTACTAGGATTAAATGTCAGGAATTGTGAAAATGTGAGTTTAAATGTATTTGGCTAAGGTGTATGTAAATGTCCGACTTCTAATGTATATGCTTGTCATAGGCAAGGACTAGGGAGGTTTTTTTAAAGATAAAAATAAATGGAATAGAGCTTAGCACAGGCAAAATCCTAGAGGAAAACCTGGTTCAGTCTGCTTTCCTAAAGACACTGGAAGAAGAGTTCACCTTTCAGCAGCAACAATAACCTAAAACAAAAGGCCAAATATACACTGGAGTTGCTTACCAAGAAGACATTGAATGTTCCTGGGCTCTAACATCTATTGACTCAGGGGTGTGAATACTTATGTAAATTAGATATTTCTGTATATAATTTAAAAAACATTTGCAAAAATGTCAAAAAACGTGTTTTCACTTTGTCATTATGGGATATTGTGTGAAAACAAAACATATATTTAATCCATTTTGAATTCAGGCTGTAACACAACAAAATCTGAAATAAGTCAAGGGCTATGAATATTTTCTGAAGGCACTATATACAGTGCATTCGGAAAGTTACAGCCTTATTCTAAAATGGAATAAATAATTTTCCCCCTCATCACTCTACACACAATACCCCATCATGACAAAAACAGGTTTTTAGAAATGTTTACTAATGTATAAAAACAAAAAAAATTAAATATGTTTACTCAATACTTTGTTGAAGCACCTTTGGCATCGATTACAGACTCGAGTCTACATGGGTATGACGCTACAAGCGTGGCACACCTGTGTTTGGGAAGTTTCTCCCATTCTTCTCTTCAGGCCCTCTCAAAGTCTGTCAGGTTGGATGGGGAGCGTTGCTGCGGAGCTATTTGCAGGTCTCTCCAGCGATGTTTGATCGGGTTCAAGTCCGGGCTCTGGCTGGGCCCCTCAAGGACATTCAGAAACTTATCCCAACGCCACTCCTGTGTTGTCTTGGCTGTGTTCTTAGGGTCATTGTCCTGTTGGAAGGTGAACCTTCGCCCCAGTCTGAGGTCCTGAGTACTCTGGAGCACATTTTCATCAAGGATCTCTCTGTACTTTTTATCATTCCCTCGATTCTGACTAGTCTCCCAGTCCCTGCCGCTGAAAAACACCACCACAGCATGATGCTGTCACCACCATGCTTCACCGTAGGGATGGTGCCAGGTTTCCTCCAGACGTGACGCTTGGCATTCGGGCCAAAGAGTTCAATCTTGGTTTCATCAGACCAAAGAATCAGGTTTCTCTTGGTCTGAGAGTCCTTCAGGTGCCTTGTGGCAAACTCCAAGCACACCGTCATGTGCCTTTTACTGAGGAGTGGCTTCTGTTTCGCCACTACCATAAAGGCCTGATTGGTGGAGTGCTACTGACATTTTTACATTTTTAGTCATTTAGCAGACGCTCTTATCCAGAGCGACTTACAGTAGTGAAGGCATACATTTCATACATTTTTTTCTCCGTACTGGTCCCCCGTGGGAATCGAACCCACAACCCTGGCGTTGCAAACACCATGCTCTACCAACTGAGCCACACGGGACTGAGATGGTTGTCCTTCTCGAAGGTTCTCCCATCTCCACAGAGAAACTCTGAAGCTCTTTCAGAGTGACCACCTCCCTGACCAAAGCCCTTCTCCCCCGATTGCTCAGTTTGGCCAGGCAGCCAGCTCTAGGAAGAGTCTTGATGCTTACAAATTTCTTCCATATAAGAATGATGGAGGCCACTGTGTTATTTGGGACCTTCAATGCTGCAGACATTTTGTGGTACCCTTCCCCAGTACACCTACTCATTCAAGGGTTTTTCTTTACTTTTACTATGTTCTACATTGTAGAATAATAGTGAAGACATCAAAACTATGAAATAACACTTATGGAATCATGTGGTAAACAAACAATTGTTAAAACCTCTCTGGGATAGGGGGTGGTATTTTGACGTCCGGATGAAAAGCGTGCCCAAAGTAAACTGCCTGCTACTCAGGCCCAGAAGCTAGGATATACATATTATTAGTAGATTTGGATAGACAACACTGTGAATAATGTCTGTGAGTATAACAGAACTGATTTGGCAGGCGAAACCCCGAGCACAATCCATCCAGGGAATTTTCTTTTTGAGCTCAATCTGTTTTCCATTATTTTCTATGGCAATCCCTTTTTAATAGAAATATGCTTGCAGTTCCTATGGCTTCCACTAGATGTCAACAGTCTAGAAATTGGTTGATGTTTTTCCTTTGAGAAATGAAGAAGTAGCCCTGTTATTTTCATGTGTCACTCCAGGTGCACTCTAATGTTTTGGTTTGCGCGACCTGGAACGTGCTTCACTTTGTTTTCGTCCGGTATTGAGCACGGTATTTCCCGTCTTAAATTTGATCAATTATTTACGTTTTAAAATACCTAAAGTTGGATTAGGAAAGTTGTTTGAAATGTTTGGACAAAGTTAACAGGTAACTTATTAGATACTTTTTAGGCATGTTGGGCGAGTTGGAACCGGTGTTTTTCTGAATCAAACGCGCCAAATAAATGGACATTTTGGGGATATATAGAAGCAATTTATCGAACAAAAGGACCATTTGTGATGTTT
This sequence comes from Salmo salar, assembly GCF_965601325.2. NCBI lineage: Eukaryota > Metazoa > Chordata > Actinopteri > Salmoniformes > Salmonidae > Salmo > Salmo salar. The sequence goes on along the minus strand of NC_138294.1, from coordinate 25,620,400 downwards.
AAGGGACATTATAGAGTGCCAACAGAAGAAGATCTTCAAAGGTAAGGCATGAATTATATCGTTATTTCTGACTTTTGTGTAGCACCTGCCTGGTTGAAATCTGATTTTCATGTGTTGATATGCTGGGCGCTGTCCTCAGATAATCGCATGGTCTGCTTTCGCCGTAAAGTCTTTTTGAAATCTGACACTGCGGCTGGATTAACAAGAAGTTCATCTTTAAACCGATGTATAACACTAGTATGTTTTATGAATTCTTATTGAGTATTTCTGTTTTTGAATTTGGCGCGCTGCAATTTCACTGGGTGTTATCAAATCGATCCCGCTAAAGGGATTGGCGCGCGAAGGGATCCATAAGAAGTTAAACAAATCAAAATATATTTGAGATTCTTCAAAGTAGCCACCCTTTGCCTTGATGACAGCTTTGCACACTCTTGGCATTCTCTCAACCAGCTTCACCTGGAATGCTTTTCCAACAGTCTTGAAGGAGTTCCCACATATGCTGAGCACTTGTTGGCTGCGTTTCCTTCACTCTGTGGTACAACTCATCCCAAACCATCTCTATTGGTTTGAGGTCGGGTGATTGTGGAGGCCAGGTCATCTGATGTAGAACTTCATCACTCTCCGTCTTGGTCAAATAGCCCTTACACAGCCTGGAGGTGTGTTGAGTCATTGTCCTGTTGAAAAAGAAATGATAGTCCCACTAAGTGCAAAACAGATTGGATGTAGTATCGCTGCAGAATACTGTGGTAGCCATGCTGGTTAAGTGTGCCTTGAATTCAAAATAAATCACAGACAGTGTCACCAGCAAAGCAGCCCCACACCATCACACCTCCTCCTCCATGCTGATCATCTGTTCACCTACTCTGCGTCTCACAAAGACATGGCGATTGGAACCAAAAATCTCAAATTTGGTCTCAGACAGCTTTCCACTGGTCTAATGTCCATTGCTTGTGTTTCTTGGCCCAAGCAAGTCTCTTCTTATTATTGGTGTCCTTTAGTAGTGGTTTCTTACCCGCAATTCCACTATGAAGGCCTGATTTCATGCAGTCTCCTCTGAACAATTGATATTGAGATGTGTCTGTTACTTGAACTCTGAAGCATTTATTTGGGCTGCAATTTCTGAGGCTGGTAACTGTAATGAACTTATCCTCTGCAGCAGAGGTGACTCTGCGTCTTCCTTTCTTGTAGCGGTCCTCATTAGAGCCAGTTTCATCATAGCGCTTGATGATTTTTGCGACTGCACTTGAAGAAACTTTCAAAGTTCTTGAAATTTTCCGGTTTGATTGACCTTCATGTTTCAAAGTAATGATGGACTGTCATTTCTCTTTGCTTATTTGAGCTGTTCTTGCCATAATATGGATTTGGTCTTTTACCAAACGCATTAAGAAGGAAAGAAATTCCACAAATTTACTTTTAACAAGGCACACCTGTTATTTGAAATGCATTCTAGGTGACTACCTCATGAAGCTGGTTGAGAGAATGCCAAGAGTGTGCAAAGCTGTCATCAAGACAAAGGGTGGCTACTTTGAAGAATCTAAAATATATTCATTTAATACATGATTCCATATGTGTTATTTCATAGTTTTGATATCTTCAATATCATTCTACAATGTAGAAAATAATAAAAAGAAAGAAAAACCCTTGAATGAGTAGGTGTGTCCAAACTTTTGACTGGTACTGTATATATGCAGAAAAAACCCTGTCATCAGACAAACACATTACATTTAAGTCATTTAGCAGACGCTCTTATCCAGAGCGACTTACAGTAGTGAATGCATACATTTCATTTCATGCATTTTTTTTCTTGTACTGGCACCCCGTGGGAATCGAACCCACAACCCTGGTGTTGCACACACCATGCTGGCGTTGCAAACACCATGCTCTACCAACTGAGCCACAGGGAAGGCCCGACTAAACTATATTTGACGTGTACAGTAGGTGCTTGTTAGTATGTGTGTATTCAGAATAGGGTGAGGTCAGATGTGATGTATACTAAAGATAGTCTCAATGAAAATCTTGGAATGAAAAGTCCCATTTTGTGTTTATTAAACAAACAAGTTTTAAATACACCATATGAAAACCACACACGTCTCAACAACAAAAAAATCTGCATAAACTTGAAACTGCATTTTGTCATTAAAAGTGTCTTGGGGAAAAAATTAAGTAGTTGAATGGAAGTAATGAAATAGGCATTTTCTGAACATCATATACAGTGCCTTCAGAGAGTTTTCATACCCCTTGACTTATTCCACATTTTCTTGTGTTACAGCCTGAATTCAAAATTGATTAAATATATATGTTTTCGACACACAATAACCTATAAAGACAAAGTGAAAACATGTTTAGATATTTTAACAAATGTATTGAAAATTAAATACAGAAATATCTAATTTACATAAGTATTCACACCCTTTTGCTATGACACTAAACATTTAGCTCAGGTGCATCCAATTTCCTTTGATCATCCTTGAGACTTCACTACAACTTGATTGGAGTCCACATGTAGCCAATTCAATTGTTGGGCATGATTTAGAAAGAAACACACCTGTCTATATAATGTCCCACAGTTGACAGTGCATGTCAGGATAATCGGTTTTATTTGTTTTTCAGGATATATACAGATGGTTCAAAGGAAAAGGATCCAGTCAGCGGTAAGGTGGGGGCAGGGGTGTACAGTGCATTTGGAAAGTATTCAGACCACTTCACTTTCTTCACATTTTTGTTACGTTACATCCTTATTCTAAAATTGATTAAATTATTTTCTTCATCAGTCAACACACAATACCCCATAATGACAAAGCAAACATTTTTTTTCTTTCATTTTTGCAAATGAAATATTACATTTACATAAGTATTCAGACCCTTTACTCAGTACATTGTTGAAGCACCTTAAGCAGCGATTATAGCCTTGAGTCTCTCCATATTTTAAAATAAGGCTGTAACGTAACAAAATGGAGAAAAAGTGAAGGGGTCTGAATACTTGTTTGTGGAGATGATGGTGCTGTTATTGGGATTGGAGTGGTGGTAAGCTTTTACTGGGTTCCCGCCCATGTGGATGTGGAGGGTAATGAGAAGGCTGATGTGGTGGCTAAGAGGGTAGTGAGGAGAGAGGGGGTAGATATTCAGGTCCTGCTGGGCTGCAGGGAAGTCAAGTCCTTGATCCGGGCAAAAGGGCTCAATCTTTGGCAAAGGAAGTGGGATGCTAGTAAGGGGAGGTAATTGTATTGCATGCATCGGTCAGTAAAGGAAGAGGTGGGGAGTATGGGATGTAGGACAGACTTATTTGTGTGGAGTAGACTAAGGTTTGGGCACAGGTTTGAATGTCACGTTGTGGATGATAGGGAGACATGAAACAGGTCTGTTTGAGTGTTTAGTGGAGAAAACGGTGGGGCATGTGTTGATATGTTTGAACTGTATGACGTAGATAGCAAGAGATTGTGTGAAAGGGTTAGAGAGGCTGGACGGGGTTGGGGTTTGGGTCGTGTAGTGGGGGGTTGAAAGTGGAGAGGAGTGGTGTCTAGGGCTCTTTCACTTTCTTAGAGGAAAAGGACTAATGAAGATAATTTAATGTAGGTAGGCCGTGACTGACCTCACACTCCAGTACAGTAGGTGGCGGAGTACGCACCTTTAAAAGCTGGATGCGATCCACCAACCCAATTTCAAAGAAGAAGTGCATGTCAGAGCAGAAACTATAGCATGAAGTCCAACGAACTGTCCGTAGAGCACCGAGTTAGAATTGTGATGAGGCATATCTGGGGAAGGGTATAAAATAATTTCTAGAATGTTAAGTTTCCAAGAGCATGATCTCCATCATTGGGAAATTGAAAAATTACGAAACAATCCAGACTCTGCCTAGAGCTGGCCGTCCGACCAAACTGGCAAGAAGGACCTTGGTCAACGAGGTCCTTGGCTGAGATGGGAGAACCTGCCAGAAGGACAACAATCTCTACAGCACTTAACCAATCTGGGCTTTTTGAGAGAGTGGCCAGACAGAAGCCACTCCTGAGAAAAAGGCACATGACAAACAGCACGCCAGGAGCTACTGGTCTACGTGTAAGTTATGATTTTCATATTTACATTTTTGTGGTTAATAACATATTAAAATCATTGTCATGTGGTTAATCTAAATTCTATCGAAATGAAAATGATACAGATCTAAAAGTTAAAATTAATCTAATGCAAGAGTACCTGCATCTGCGAAATGGACACATTGTATTATACACCTTGAGCCATTGGCAGCTAAAGAACATATACCAATGCAAGTAACTATTAATGACAACTAGTTAAAAATAGCCTACATAAGCCAACAAATAAAAACATTGCAGGTAGAAAATATCCTGATAAAAATAAGTATTCTATAAATCACATTGGGTATGCATAGCAGTTTGTTAATGTTCTTTCAATTGCATTTATCTCTCTACTCCGCCTGTCTGCAAAGACCTTGAAACATTGTATCAACTGGGTCTGGCCTGAAGCTCCAGCTTGCAAACTTGCAGCATTGTATCAACTATTCTGGGCCCTCAGAGTTTCTCGCGCCAGTGAGTTCCGGACAGAGCCAGCTTTTTCGCAGGGGATAAGAAGTAATCAGGTATTTGCCATTTTTACTGGATCAGAGCATTACATTCTTCCCTTTCAAGCCTAGGCTCGGTGGTTTTCGAAAGGGAGAGAGCTGGAAAGATATTAAATACATTCGCTAGGTTTCCATCCAATTGGTGACAGATTTATGTGAATATTCTAAAATCTGCATAAAAACAATATGCACATTTTCCCATCAGAGGTGTGTGTCCAGTTTTACGTACACACAGTAAAAGGCCTATCTTGTTGCAGATAACAAGCTGTATGTGATGAGTTAGTGCACATAAATTACTTTTGCAGTTAAATTCCCATGTGCCGATAAATTGGTTTCCATCTTATTTTCAACTCTACTGATGGCACGTGCGCTCTAGCCAACACCACGCAGATACAATGAGGGTGTATAGTCTACGTGATAAGATTATTATGGACAAAAGAGCAAGATTATTTTTATCTGTTAAACGGCAGCCAAACATCAATCATTATGTCACCAGAATATTGGAAAGGAGCATCAAGCTCATCACCATGAACTTTCACCACCCTGTTCACCATAACTTATTTCATCTGTAGTCTAATAAACTGCATGTTTCCTGAGTCGTAGTGGCAGGACCACACAACATATCATCGCGTGCCTGCAAGTTTACTTCGAATTTATGAATATTATATCAATATTTGCACATAAAAGCGTTCCCACCGTCATTTCTCGCATTATTAATTTTACCGACACAAAGATCCCACCTTGTTTAGTGTATTTGGATTTGTCGTCATCTGGAAAGTTGACCGACAAACTTGCTGTTTCCATCAGGCCTGTAGTGAATATTTTGATCCGACATGTACTTTACTTATATAAAAGGGTTGGATGGAAACCTGGTTATTGTGGAACTACTGTCATTCTCAATGGATGTAAAAACAGACTTTGTTTAGGCTACTAGCTGTTTGAAGAGAAGAAGAAAAATTACTTTGAGAAGCTCCCCAGCTCATTAGTGGTGGTGAGTTAAGACAATCAGAAATACTATCAGACATCCCCAAATAGGCACATTTTATACATTTGCGTGCAGGCCAGGTAGCCTAGGCCTACTTCTATGTGTAATCAGGTCCATACTCAACATTGACAGGAGCTCTCCAAACAAAACACAATGAATAAATAGCCATTTATGGAAAACCAATGCAATTTCGAAACAAATGCAAGTTCACTGATTTAATCCATTTTATCAAATCGCTTGGCGTGCCTAATGTTATCGATGTCTGGTCTATGTCATAGAGTGGAATGTTTTTTCTGCTGGTGTATCCTGAGGAGGCACCTCTCTGAGAACCTCTTGCGTACAGACAAACTGCCTCTCTCCCATGTGGACCTTCAGGTGCATCTTCAGCTGGTGCTGGTGGGAAAACCTCTTCTCACACTGGGGGCAACTGTAGGATTTCTCCCCTGTGTGGACCGTCTGGTGCCTCTTCAGGCTTGATGAGTGGGAGAAGCGCATGTGACACTGGGTACAGCTGAAGGGTTTCACCCCTGTGTGGACCCTCTGGTGCCTCTTCAGGTTGCAAGCCTGGGCGAAGCACATGTGACACTGGGTACAGCTGAAGGGTTTCACCCCTGTGTGGACCCTCTGGTGGATCTCCACCTTCTGGGGGCAGCTGAAGCCTTTGCTACAGAACATGCAGAGGAACCGTTTCTCTTTACTATTGCCTGATGTGGTTCCCCCTCCATGAGTCTGGGCTCTAGCCCGGTCGTTTGAGTTAAATACCTGATGGAAAAGGACACGGTCATGTGAATCGGATGGCCCCATCGACGTGGACACTGGCTCACGATCCCTGATTGCGTGTAAAGGGGAGTGGGTCGTGATATTTGTATTTGTCTCTAAGCTTTCCCTGTAATCTAAAAAATCTCTGCCTTGTGAGTGTCCTTCTCCTAAGTGAGTCTCGTCTACATTCCATGTGGGAGGAGCATCGCCCTCCACTTTCACTTTATCTACGACTATAACCTCCCCTTTCTTATCTAGGCACCCTTCAGAGTACACACTACTACTGTACCGGTTCCAGTCCCCTCTAGACAGATCAGTCTGTGTCTCTAAACCCAAGGGCATGTTGCCAGGGTCCATCTCTGTAGTGTAAGAACAAGACGGATCATTACCAGTTTCTAACACATCACCAGAGTCCCGATGGGAATGAACCGTATTCGGGCTTGGGTTACCGTCTAGTAAATATTCTGAGCCTAGAGCAGGACAGCCAAGTGGCCCCAGCTCCAGTCTCTCTGGGTCTGATCTGTGGTCAGATCCTGTCTGTAAGAGCCTTTGTGTTTCTGTGACTGTCTCTGACTTGAGGATGGCGTTGGGCGTTCTACTAGCCTCCTTAATGCTGCATCGGGTCCTGGACTGGAGCGTGGAAGCAGTTGAGAGTTCTTCCGTGGCTACAGGGGGCACCACTCCAGCCGCTGCTCCAGTCTGGATGTCTGTGCTGTGTCGTGGGTCCTCTCCTTCAGTCCTCTCCTGCTTGACACCAGGACCTGCAGCCTGACACAAGGGGACGTTATTACCGGAACATGAGTTGAATTGGATAACAATGTTGTAGGGAAGTCTCACAATCTCCCCTATGGCAGATAATGTAAGCTAGTGAATAGCTGAGAGGAGTCTTTCTGAAATAAACTGGCCACATTTGATGTACTGTAATTTTTATGTAATACTATTACACTAACCTCTATCATGATAATGTGCTGGGTTGAGGTTCCACTCCCCTCATCAACAGTGATTGGTTGGTCATCTCTCCATGTATTGTGGCCCGCTAGCTTCACAAAGCTCCTGTGGCCTCCAGTGAGATGCCCTTCACCTGAGAGAGTGATTGGGGGAAAGAAGTGGTTAGGATAGGTACTGTCAATGCTCAACTGTATATTGTACACTAGTAACAGTTTTTTTTACACTGTCTAGAATTGGCAAGGATATAAGGTAACACTTCTCATAACTTTTGTTATACTATTTGTAGATCGACTTATGGTGTTCCATCCATCACATTGTTTTCGATTATTGATTTACTGCATTTCCTATTATTTAATGATCTGGTTAGAAAATGATGCGTATTTGTGCAAGATAGCTAAGTAATCAGGGTAATAGCATACTATCCAAAAATGCTGGGTAACACATCTGAACACATGTGCAGAGGGGAACGGAAAGGTACCTCTTGCCATTCCTCTGTATCGGTCAGGGATCTTGACACTACTGAGACGACTAGCGCAGACGCGCTCCCGTGCCACCTTCAGTTCCAGTAGCTGTAATTTCCTTCGCAATGCCCTGTTTTCTTTCTGGCTTTGAGTTATTTCCAACCGAAACACTGCATAGTCGTCGTCTACGAGTTTACAGATCTCTGCCACGGCCGCATTCGCTAACACCTCCATGATGGAGGCTATTTGAGCGTTAAAAACCATACAGTTAGCCATTGTTCGCTAGCTAGCGTTACCTAGATAACATCTATCAACCAAGTCCTGTCTCCACCGCGAATTAAAGACTACCTGGGGTAAGTATGTGATGCTGTGCAGTTAAATTAGTCATATTTTGAGTTCCATGGTGTTAATAAACGTCTAAATCTAAACCCTAACGTGAAAATTGTTCCTTGTCATTGTTTACTTCCGTTTCCACTGAAGAGAAAGGATGTTATTGGTGGCGTCGTTGGTCAAAGGGTGTGGCTAAATGGAAAAGGGTATGCGCGCTGTTCTTGAAATACGGTACTGCTTTACGTTACACATCAAAACTTATATTCATGATCATTATCTTCAAGCGGTCGTCACCAACTCCCGCAGACAGAATTATTGCAAAAACCCGCCTTAAAAAAAAAGTATATTTTTAAAGGAAAGGTTCACCCATTTCGAATGTTATATTACTTTTGTGCATCTCTGGGTGATGTTCTAGCGATTCCAAGGGCCACTTCATGTTTTCATGTGTATCTGATTTATTGGCGTTAAAGCGGGCAGAAATCCGGTCAGTATGACGTAGGCACCGTGTTAAGTCTCCCACTACACTGGAAGTTAATAGGAATACGACTTTTAGATCGCGAAAACGTCTATCATACATGTCAGATTTCAATACTGGCCGATGTGATAACTCGGGGAGGATGTCTTCTCTCGAATGAGCCATTGGTCATATTTTGCTTTATTCCTACCTAGGTAAAGACAATTTCAGGTTGGATATTCGCCTATAGTTTCCCTTACGTCCACCAACAGCAGTTAGGAACCGTCAACATGGTGACAAATCAAATTGTTCTAATTCCAATTAGTTATTTAACCATTACTCCTAAAACTTTCACAACTGGTTCTAGCTAACCCGATGGCATAGACACACATTGCACACATTTATTTTTTGTCGATTTACATCTCGCACTATTTTAAATTATTTATTTACATTTTTAATTAGGTCATATGACCTACTGGACTCAAACAAGGTTCAGAATGTCCATTGACTACCCTTCTATATTGCAAAACCTTTAGTTAGTCCATTTTCATTTCACAAGATTTTACATGAATTTTTCCAAATGTAAAATTTCAATAGCTCTGTGGTCATGTGACCTAGAGACTTCAAACAAGGTTCAGAATGTCCACTCAGTGGGCCTACACATTGCACACCCTTTAGTTAGTCCATTTTCATCTCACAAGATTTTACATTAATTTATTTAAAATGTAAAATTTCAAAAGCTCTGTGGTCATGTGACCTACTGACTTCAAACATGGTGCAGAATGTACCATTCTATATTGCACACTCTTGTTTGTGTGCTGTAAAATCACGCGGTTTAACGTACATTTTTCATAGTTTTACATTTCTATAGTCCATTGGTCATGTCAATTACACACCTAAGAAGCGTGCAGTGGATATACACCCATATTGCATAACCTCTTATATCTCTTCTATATTGTTGTACATTAACATTAGTTTCACAATTAGGGGGTTCAGTCCAGTGTTGTGTTTACCCTTTTCTTTAATATTTATCTATAATAATTGGTAGTTCTAAGTACCTATTTTCCCTGTTTTTTTATTTGTCCACAGTATTTAACAGCGGTACACAATAGGAGAGAGACAGATAATATCTCCTTTTGTCGTTAATATCAACCATAAAGGAAAAGGGCAAAGTACGAGAGTCATGCTATTAATTGTCCATAGCAGGGATGGAGAGTGAGCTAGTGAGGTAGGCTGCAGTGGGTTTGCTGGTCAATACATATACTGAACATGTACCCACAGTAATGGTGGCCAGTATATCAATGAATAAAAATTGAATATTGACAAATTAAACAGAAATTGTAGACCTCCAACATGTCAACAGACACTTAACTTCAAATAAGTATTAAACGTTTCACAGTGTTAACTTTCTCTTTATCCCTGGTTGATGTACATTTCAGAGCCTCTTCAGTGTGGATGGGGTATAGCGGACATTTTCAACAACAAAGACTGCACTTCCAGTTTGTGTTCTTTACTCTGAACTATTTTGTCTTCATTCTTAGTTACAGCACATGGAACCACCGTTGGCATGCAAAACATTCAATCTAAAACAAAACGTAACACGTTATAAATAATATCAATGTAGAATGACGAATTAGCCATCCATTGTGTTATATCATAAATTGTCTTACATGCCGTCACTGTTGTCAAAAGATTATAAACATGTTAAATAAAGTTACTAACCCAGTCAGTCTTTGGGCCACATCCAGGTTCTTTGTCAGTGGCACACATGAAGGAGTTGTTGGCTTTGTTGAACTCTGAAATCATAGGCATGAACTGAACATATGGCTGTCTGACACGACTACATAAAAATAAAGAATTTACATTTCATTTGAATTAAATGTCATTACATACCAGACATTTTTAGTGTATCCTCAGCCATTTCTTTTCGCAGTTGCTCCATGTGTTTTTGAAGGTTCCATATCAATTTGGGAGGGGAAGTTCTGTGCAACTTCCTTGGCCATCTACACCAAAAAATAAAATAGGATTTTTGACCTAACTGTCACATAACAGCTAACCATTCATTATTGAAAATATAACTCTCAAACCTGCATTACAAAGACCCTGCAGCTGAATGTGTCCTGCTGCATGGTGTGAGTTTTTTTCCCCTCCTTTCCACTTCATGTCCACCCAGTCGTCTTTTCCATGGCAGGATCTTCTCATTTTGAAATATTCTCTTTTTTATGTAAAGATAATGGAATTCTGATTAGTTATAGGCAAATGAATACACAAGCCAAATTTGTATGCCGTTTTCCTTATCACTATAATCTAGTAGTAATTTAGTAGTGGAGGTAATTTCCTTTATGCCCCATTCTACACACACAGGCTAAATTATAGGCACTGAACCATTTACAGGACAATAATACAAGTAGCATATAGGATCCAACCCTATCACAGAGTGAATAAATGTAGAGCGTTTGTAGACTTTAACAACAACAAAAATTAAGTGACAGTTTCATCAGTACGTGCTTAAAGTCAGATCACAGATGACAGTGCCCACCAAATCTATGACAATAGAGAATGAATTTTAAGCACCAAAGTGTGTTTGTCAAAATAATATCTGAAAATGTCAGTTGTTGAAAATAATACTTATATTTGCAATAGCAATTTATGATATAAGCAGTTGAGGAATATTCCATGTACCAACACTACATGTAGGATGGACATAAGACATTCCCACATACAGTATTTTTTATTTCACCATTATTTAACCAGATAGGCCAGTTGAGAGCAAGTTCTCATTTACAACTGTGACCTGGCCAAGATAAAGCAAAGCAGTGTGACACAAACAACAACACAGAGTTACACATGGAATAAACAAACGTACAGTCAATAACACAATAGAAAAGTCTATATACAGTGTGTGCAAATGAAGTAAGATTAGGGAGTTATGGTGATAAATAGGTCGTAGTGGCAAAATAATTACAATTTCGCAAATAAAGACGAGTGATAGATGTGCAGAAGATGAATGTGCAAGTAGAGATACTGGGGCGCAAAGGAGCAAAATAAAAAAACAAATATAAATAAAATAAATAATATGGGGATGAGGTAGTTGTATGGGCTATTTACAGATGGGCTATGTACAGGTGCAATGATCTGTAAGCTGCTCTGATAGCTGATGCTTAAAAATAGTGAGGGAGATATGAGTCTCCAGCTTCAGTGATTTTTGCAGTTTGTTCCAGTCATTGGCAGCAGAGAACTGGAAGAAAAGGCGGCCAAAGGAGGAATTGGTTTTGGGGGTGACCAGTGAAATATATCTGCTGGAGCGAGTGCTACGGGTGGGTGCTGCTATGGTGATCAGTGAGCTGAGATAAGGCGGGGCTTTACCTAGCAAAGACTTATAGATGACCTGGAGCCAGTGGGTTTGGCGACGAATATGAAGCGAGGGCCAGCCAACGAGAGCATACAGGTCGCAGTGATGAGTAGTATATGGGGCTTTGGTGACGAAACGGATGGCACTGTGATAGACTGCATCCAATTTGCTGAGTAGAGTGTTGGAGGCTATTTTATAAATGACATCGCCGAAGTCAAGGATCGGTAGGATAGTCAGTTTTACGAGGGTGTTTGGCAGCATGAGTGAAGGATGCTTTGTTGCGAAACAGGAAGCCGATTCTAGATTTAATTTGGGATTGGAGATGCTTAATATGAGTCTGGAAGGAGAGTTTACAGTCTAACCAGACACCTAGGTATTTGTAGTTGTCCACATATTCTAAGTCAGAACCGTCCGAGTAGTGATGCTAGGCGGGCGGTCAGGTGCGTGCAGCGATCAGTTGAAGAGCGTGCATTTAGTTTTACTTGCATTTAAGAGCAGTTGGAGGCCACGGAAGGAGAGTTGTATGGTTAGTTAACATGGTGTCCAAAGAAGGGCCAGATGTATACAGAATGGTGTTGTCTTCGTAGATGTGGATCAGAGAATCACCAGCCGCAAGAGTGACATCATTAATGTATACAGAGAAAAGAGTCGACCCGAGAACTGAATCCTGTGGCACCCCCATAGAGACTGCCAGAGGTCCGGACAACAGGGCCTCCGATTTGACACACTGAACTCTATCTGAGAAGTAGTTGGTGAACCAGGTGAGGCAGTCATTTGAGAAACCAAGGCTGTTGAGTCTGCCGATAAATTCCTAACTTCCCTGAAAAGTTGCATAGCGCGGGGGCTATTCGATGCTAATGCAGTACGCCACAGGATGTTTTTGTGCTTGTCAAGGGTAGTCAGGTCTGGAGTGAACCAAGGGCTATATCTGTTCCTGGTTCAAATTCTTTTGAACGGGGCATGCTTATTTTAGATGGTGAGGAAAGCACTTTTAAAGAATAACCAGGCATCCTCTACTGACAGAATGAGGTCAATATCTTTCCAGCATACCCGGGCCAGGTCGATTAGAAAGGCCTGCTCGCTGAAGTGTTTTAGGGAGCGTTTGACTATGATGAGGGGTGGTCGTTTGACCGCAGATCTATTACAGATGCAGGCAATGAGGCAGTGATCGCTGAGATCTTGGTTGAAGACAGCAGAGGTGTATTTAGAGGACAGGTTCGTCAGAATGATATCTATGAGGGTGCCCATGTTTACGGATTTGGGGTTGTATCTGGTAGGTTCCATGATAATTTGGGTGAGATTGAGGGCATCTAGCTTAGATTGTAGGACGGCCGGGGTGTTAAGCATATCCCAGTTTAGGTCACCTAACAGTACAAACTCTGAAGATAAATGGGGGGCAATTCATTCACATATGGTGTCCAGGGCGCAGCTGGGGGCTGAGGGGGGGTCTATAACAAGCGACAACAGTGACAGACTTATTTCTGGAAAGGTGGATTTTTAAAAGTAGAAGCTCGAACTGTTTGGGCACAGACCTCGATAGCATGACAGAACTCTGCAGTAGATTGCAACTCCACCCCCTTTGGCAGTTCTGTCTTGGGGGAAAATGTATACACATACATAGAGGCATTTTTCAGCTTTGATTTTACCACTCAGAATCCAGAATGGATATGGCAATGGATGTAATACACCCTTACAACAATCTACTTTTTGATCTTCTTGACTTCTTATCTGGTAAACTGCTTCTATGTGTCACGAAAATAGCCCCAATTAGGGGTTAGTGTACTCCAGTAAAAAAGGGCTGGTTTAGATTAAAAACTATTGCTCTGTGTCCCCGTTCATAGGGGCATGAGAGACTTGTCACTGGTAGAATTGAGTTGGCACTTTATTAGCCAAAAGACCCACAGACCCACAAGGTTGAGGTTACTCATGGACAGTAATTAGTAATATTTTTTTTTGCATTGATGCATTGTGTCTTCTAACTGTCCAAGAATTGGATCCAAAGTGTTACGAAATATTCGTTCCCATAAATACAAAGGAGGATGTCTCTCCTCATACCTCTGGCACTTTAGTCAGACTGCCAGACTGTGCACCACAGAGCCAATCAGAAGAGAATACATACAGGTCAACGGTGCCAATTGTAAGTCAAGGGGTGTGTCTGTGCTTTTTGGATTACTCTCTCTTTACAGAGAACCCCTGTGGTTCAAGTCAAGAGCTACCCTTTCAGTCTGCTCTGCGCATGTCTGAAAGTGACAGTAGCAGCAGCCAAGAGTTTTTCAGTGTCATAAAAAATTATTACACTTATGAATGTATGTAAAATGCTAATATGTATTAGATCCAGTACAATGGAATAACTTAAGATCTGAATTTGAATGCAGCGTGTTCCGATTCCTCCTTCTCTTTCTGTCCAGCAGGGTCAACCAAAAACACTTGGCCCGATGGTTCATGCAGATACTGGGGAAGCAATATAGAAATGTATTGATCCCTTAAATGATTTTACTATTAAATGACCCATATCACAACCCTCATACCTGTTCACAAAAATGTACCTAAATAAATGTTTGAAATAGGATTTTACTCACAAAAGACGTAGGAATTTATTTTTCCAGTTAGAAATAGTAGGCCATGCATCAAATAATTATTTTCATCAGAAAAGCCAACCCTCAAATGCACTACAGCATTTTGTAAGTGCAGGTGGCTTGTTGTGAATGCACTCAAATATCAAGTCATTATCAGGTTATGGAAACTGCGTTCTAACATGCTGACCAGACCGGACACGTCGCGTGCACGAGCGTCGAAAAATAAATGTAGAAATCCATGTTATTCAATTATTGCACCCACGCTGCTCGCGCATGCCAACGAGCGTCTGCGATGCCAAGGGATTAAATAGAACTCCTTTCTATTTCTGACGCAGATCGCGCTGAAAGTCCTGCCTCTCCCATCTCCTCATTGGTTTATAGAAGCAGGTACCCACGTGCCATCTCCTCATTGGTTATATCCACGTGGGTGATTGAAAGACGAACTGTTTTGGCGGTCGTCGTGGTAATACTATGAAAGTTTAGATGCCATATAAGTTCAAAGATGAAAAAGCCTAGAAGGAGAGATGACTAGAAACGATTCGGTTGGCCGTTTTATGTGTGGATTAATTATCGGAGTAGAGGACCTTGTGCATTCCAGGTAAAATAACAGCTTAATGTTTATATCCCAGGACAAATTAGCTAGCAAGTGCAAGCTAACTAGCTAAATTGCCATACATGTTTAATGCTTTTCGACCTGTCCCCAAATTAATGTCATTGGTTCAGAGTTTGTTTTGATATTTCAACCTGCGTGTCATGATCGCGTTTGGTGTACGGGGACAAAATAAATGTATGCGCGATAGCGCACGGCGCATCCTTGTTTGGGTTCCGTGTAATACTCAACGTAGAAGGATTGGTCTTAATGTACAGTATATGAAAGTGATGCTATGAAAAGGATTCTTTCACCTTATCAAGCTCACTCTGACTGAAAAATCCCTCCCTATTACTGTGATTAAAAAGAGAATATGAAACATTGTTTTTCATGAGGCCTACCTGTGCGCCTTCCTTTAAGCACCTCTGTTCGAACACCTCTCCTGTCCTTGATCCATACCATATACAGCCATTTGCCGATCTTTTCAGTGTCCATGTGAAAGATAGTTATTGCGAGGCTGGAACATTTATTAACTTTAAAAAAAATGTTTTAACACCCATGTGAAATGAAGGCCTGCAAAGCTTACAGATTTAAGTCTAATAGCATGATATGAAAGTAGAAAAACATCAGTGTGCGATATGAAGGTATAGTCAGTGGACATTCTGAACCTTGTTTGAGGTCAGTAGGTCACATGACCAAGGAGCTATTGAAATTTTACATTTAGAAACATTTATGTAAAATCTTGTGAGATGAAAATGGACAAACTAAAGGGTGTGCAATGTGTAGGCCCACTGAGTGGACATTCTGAACCTTGTTTGAAGTCACTAGGTCACATGACCAAGGAGCTATTGAAATTCTAAATGTTGAAAAATTCATGTAAAATCTTGTGAGATGAAAATGGATTAACTGAAGGGTGTGCAATATAGAAGGGTGGTCAGTGGATGTTCTGGACCTTCGTTGAGTCAAGTAGGTCACATGACCAATGAGCTATTGAAATTTGAATGTAAAAAAATGTGTACTTTGTTTATACTCCCTAATTAATTCAAGTAGGAACACAAAATGCTGCTCACATTTCCACATGTTTATTAACTTTGGAAAGCGAATTAATGTCCAAATCGTGAAAATAAGACCTGTGCAATGTTGTGCACAGTTTTTCCAACATAATGACACTTATTTGGAGTCTGTGGCTCAAGTGGTTTGAAAGCTATTGAGGTTTGAATGCGCGAATATCCGTTGAATATCCAACTTGAAACTGTCTTTACCTCTGTCGGAAAATTTTGGAACGATTATGTCCCATTTCAAGTAACTAGCTGCTGGCTTAAAGAAACATTCAGTCATATAGAATGGAGGTTTAAAAACTACAGCTGCATATGCATATTAGCCAACACAGCATATCTTGCAATACAATCTTCTCTAAAAACAGCTGGGCAAAATATATACAATGTGCTCTAGAATAAGATGACCAGAGATTGATTTTTAAACCAGATGAGTCCTCATGTCAGCATATTGCCCAATGCCATGGTGGGCATGCATAGTGTTGGATGCATTGGAATATACGGTATGGAGAATGATAGTCTGCAGGGTTATAGAAAAAGTAGTTGGGAAATTAATGTTTGAGCTTCATCTACTAAATGTTCAGTTAATGTGAATATATTTAGGTGGTTTAAATGATTAGCCTATCTTTCCAACTAACCTTTTAGAAGTTGACGGTGCCAAATTCATGCCAATCTATTATTCTACTACTAACTATGATTGATTTTTGATTTGATTTTGATTTGATTTGAGTGTGAGGAATGGTTTCCATAATGTACGTTTCATGCATATACATTCAAATAAAGAACATTATCACATTTAGTGTTTCACCATTTATTAAGTACGAAGACAAATAGAAAAAGGTGTCTCAGGAAGTATCTAAATATAGTGTAACCTACCAATCAATGTATATAGAGAGAGGAGTGCTTAAGATTGTGTGGTCCAGCGAGGAGAACTCTACCATCTACGGCAAAAGCCTGGGCTCCTGACAGAGACAATAGAATTATTATCCCTGCATGTTACAATAGTAAAACATAATCTGTTTGTCACCTCGTCAAACTGATTCTACATTGAATTTCGTCTTCGAGATGCTCTAACAAGAATGTGTATCTGTAGTTGGTGATTTGGTGCTCTTCAATTCTAAAATGCACTACACTGTGTAGACTGTTGTGGTGGTTCATTTCTTTACTATCAAATGAGGAGAGACAAACGTATCACACAAGTCAGTTATACTTAAACTAAATCTTTACTAGTGAGAGCTTTGCAATAGCAATGGCTGGTCGACGAATCACCGTTTCTGATGATCCGTTGAGAGCGCCGATACAAAGGTCTTTTATAGCCAAGATACACCCCTTTCAACCTGCATGACGAACAACAGATTTATAGAATGGGTCACAAGATTAAGATGTGTATGAAAGATACTTATAAAACATAGCAGACAGTATCTGCTGTGTCAACAGTTTTCATTGTATAGACCAGTGTCTAGCCCTCCAACTCCAAACTGGAACCATCTCTCCCTGGTACGGTATAGAACAGAAACATTAACTCATGCTCTGGAACGCTCTTTAGGTTTTATCACCCAAAAGACATGGTAAATCTCCTGTCAGTGTTAGCTCCCAGAGGCCCATCCTCAGTAGAACCCACATACACATTAGTTAAGAATACTCTATACTGTTGAAACAAAACAACCATGATGCAATAAAAGTATTATAACATAATCTTGCCATTTTTCTCTCACACTGTGTAAGACAAAACCCACAAAGAAAAGACAACAGGCAAATGCATATGTGGTCTCAATGTCTAATAGTGATGTCAGGGCTAGTTCAAACTGCAAAAGGATGGTTCTCCTCACAGGTGAGTGAATAGCACTTGGTTGATTTCTGGGAGCGGGACACAGGGGAGGAGAGCTGATTCATTTTAGACTACACAAGCTTACAAACAATTACAATGGCAAAGTCACAATAATCACAAGAAGGGCTTCAGATCAAAGTCTATGTTGAGACCGAAGGGAGCAAGGGTCTTTAAGTTAAAGATCCATGCAGCCTCTCGTTTTAACAATAAATGATCAAGGTCACCCCCTTTGATCTGAAGCCATTCTTGTGATTATTGTGACTTTGCCATTGTAATTGTTTGTAAGCTTGTGTAGTCTAAAATGAATCTATGATCGTATGCTATCCATTTGTTTTTTTGTATGCTGTTCTTTGTATGCCATTTTTATATTTGAGAATTAACCAATGATATTAGGCCACACTTGGCCATGATTACAGACACCTGTGTGTCTTTTGACACTATATAAACGAGTCATCTCACAGTGTTTGTGATTATACCCTGATGAAGACAGCTTGGCTGTCGAAACGTTGGATATTACATTTTTGCATCTGAGCTCCTAGAGTGTGCGGCTCTCCCTTATTTTCAAACAGCCATCACTAACATAGAGAGGCTGCTGCCAACATACAGACTCAAATCACTGGTCACTTTAATAAATGGATTTAATAAAGGTATCACTAGTCACTTTAAATAATGCCACTTTAATAATGTTTACATATCCTACATTACTCATCTCATATGTATATACTGTATTTTATATCATCTATTGCATCTTGCCTATGCCGCACGGCCATTGTGCATCCTTATATTTATATGTACATATTCTTATTCCATCCCCTTACATTGAGTGTATAAGGTAGTCGTTGTGAATTTGTTAGATTACTTGTTAGCTATTACTGCACTGTTGGAACTGGAAGCACAAGCATTTCGCTACACTCGCATTAACATCTGCATGTGACCAATAAAATGTGATTTGGTTTAACTGCCTTGCTCAGAGGCATATACTGTAGGCATAAAGGCCGAGACATTAAGAAGACAGTGGCAGAATAAATTCAACCACACCTTTTGTTTTATCACAAAACCATATAGCAACCTCTGTCCAGTTAAGTCCACAAAGCATATTCCATGTACAGTAACAGACAGTTACATGACCTACAGCATGGTCAAGCAAGTTAATGTTTCTAACATTTTCGGACCACTAGAAATCAGGAGCTGCCTCCACTATTCCAGCACCATTTAAACTTCAACATCATATAATCACCTCTGCTTAGTCTAATACAGTGACAACTAAAAGATACCAAAAACAATTTAGTCCAATCAACATAAGCTAAATATGATGTGGCTGTCTGATTTCTCTGTGTGTGTGTGCGCGTGTGTGCGAGTACAAAAACATGTTGACTCACCTTACTTGTAGAGAAACGCCAATGCCATCTGCCTCTCATGTTGACAAAACGATTTATCACTCTGTCATACAGTACATGCTTAAATTGTTGTCCTAGGCTACCTGGCTAACATGCTTGCTTGCTAGCCTAACTTCCATTCATGGGCAACGTTAGCTAGTTAACATTAGCCTTCTACATTAGGTACATATTGAACTTCCATCCTCTCAGGCCAGTGGCACAACAATGTATTAATTAATGGTTGGATCAAAATCACCAATCTGGCCAATCATTGGCCAGTATGGAGAATTAACAAAAATCACAAGTCCAAACCCCTATCTCCACCCATGGTTAATTTAGGAAAGTGACAATTTTATCTAGCTAGCTACCGTAGGACAACACAACGAGATGCAACAATTCAAGTTTCTGTCAATGACGTGCTCTCAATGCGATTTGATAGGAGGGACGTCTGAATCCAAGCTGGCTTCCCTTGACACTTAACTTTTATTTGGTGCGCCAGGATCATTCAGTTGAGCTTGGCCAGTTTAGCACCAATGTTGATTGGCAAATTTCTATAAAAAATGTTATCAAGGGAAGCCAAATGCTCGCTGGCTTCCCTTGCCTTCAATGCTACCGGTGGCAACAATGTCATACTCGTTTGGACCAGGCAGCATCAGATAGATGGCCTACATGTGGAGAGACAGAGGGGCGCTGTTTCGCTCGCTCGGATGCTTTCTACTTGTTCAAACATGTTTTATTGGACACACACAAGAATGGTGTGTAGGTATTTTGTTGAAAAGACAAGTATGCAATTATTATCTAAACATAAAAGAGCAGACAAACAAAAAGACCCAGAGTTATAGATACAAAGTAAATGATACAGAATAAGACACAGAACAAGGACAGGTAAACATCCATCAAATCTCCCCCCCCCCCCCTCCCCCACTGCTCGGGTGCCGAGGCAAACACTTGCCGCCCAAGGGTAGACAGTTGAGAGTGGGTTAAAATGTACAAAATCCGAATGGTCCGAGTAAGATTTGCCAGATTTGATCGATTCTTGATCATTTATTGTTCAGAATAATCTAATTCTTTCTAAGTGTACAGTGTTTACCAATTCTCTGAGCCATAATTTGTTAAAGGGTGCTTCCTTCCTTTTCCAAAACAACAATGAGACTGTAAGAGATGAGTTGTTTTGGGGGGTTGGTTAATCTGTTTAGGGTTTCAGACACTCCCAGGGCAAGACCCAGATGCAGACATGGGAGGCAGATGGTTAGAGTCTCTGATATTTATTATAATCCAAGGGGCAGGCAAGAGAATGGTTGTGGACTGGCAAAAGATCATAACCAGGTCAGAGTCCAGGAAGTACTGAGTGGCAAGCAGGCTCGAGGGCAGGCAGAAGGGTCAGGCAGGCGGAATCAGAGTCAAGGCAGGCAAGGGTCAAAACCGGGAGGAAAATCAGAGAAAAGGAAAAAGCAGGCGCACGGAAAAACACCCTGGTTGACTTGACAAAACAAGATGAACTGGCAACAGACAAACAGGAAACAAGAATAAGTACCCAGGGACTAATGGGAAAACAGGTGACACCTGGAGGTGGGTGGAGACAATCACAAAGACAGGTGAAACAGATCAGGGCGTGACACCCAGGATGATCAGAAACGGGTCTGGGTCAATTGAAGTCTCCGAAACTTCAGAGAAGATCCTAAAAATTCCACACCAATAACCATACAAGTTAGAGCATAGGGCAAAGCGGTGGAGTAGTGTACCCTGCGCAGCATTACATTTATCACACATAGAAGATGTATCAGGAAATATCCTATGCAGCTTTGTTTTGTTATAGTGTAATCTGTATAATACCTTGAATTGTATGAGACAATGTCTGGAGTTAATGGAGCAGGTGTAGCTATACTCCGAGCTATCTTCCCAGTCTGCCTCAGAAATGTAAGTCCCTAGCTCTTCCTCCCATTTTGCCTTAATGGCATCTGTAGAAGGTGTGCTAACAGATTTAAAAGCGCCATATAGACCGAGATATCAGTTTTCCTGAGGTGGGGCATATTTTTATGCATCCGTCAAACATGGAAGGTTTAGCATTCCCAAATGTCGGAAGATGTTTTCTAACAGTCTCTAATCTATAGGTATCTGAACAAATGAGTTCTGGGAAGATTATAGGTTTCCCTCAGCAAATCAAACGAGGCAAAGGTCCCTTCTATATATTGATCCCCTATGGTATTGATCCCTAGCTCTCCCCATCGCTCAAAGGTGTTATCAAGGTTAGAGGGGGTGAAGGAGGGATTCCTGGCAACAAGAAGCATGAATGATATTGGTATAAGGTCAAAGTAGACTTTAATTTGCTTCCAGATTCGGACTGTGCTATGTATACAGTGGGGCAAAAAAGTATTTAGTCAGCCACCAATTGTGCAAGTTCTCCCACTTAAAAAGATGAGAGAGGCCTGTAATTTTCATCATAGGTACACGTCAACTATGACAGACAAAATGAGAAGAAAAAAATCCAGAAAATCACATTGTAGGATTTTTAATGAATTTACTTAAATTATGGTGGAAAATAAGTATTTGGTCACCTACAAACAAGCAAGATTTCGGGCTCTCACAGACCTGTAACTTCTTCTTTAAGAGGCTCCTCTGTCCTCCACTCGTTACCTGTATTAATGGCACCTGTTTGAACTTGTTATCAGTATAAAAGACACCTGTCCACAACCTCAAACAGTCACACGCCAAACTCCACTATGGCCAAGACCAAAAAGCTGTCAAAGGACACCAGAAACAAAATTGTAGACCTGCACCAGGCTGGGAAGACTGAATCTGCAATAGGTAAGCAGCTTGGTTTGAAGAAATCAACTGTGGGAGCAATTATTAGGAAATGGAAGACATACAAGACCACTGATAATCTCCCTCGATCTGGGGCTCCACGCAAGATCTCACCCCGTGGGGTCAAAATGATCACAAGAACGGTGAGCAAAAATCCCGGAAGCACACGGGGGGACCTAGTGAATGACCTGCAGAGAGCTGGGACCAAAGTAACAAAGCCTACCATCAGTAACACACTACGCCGCCAGGGACTCCTGATGTAGTGGCCTGTCTCCTGGTAGCGCCTCCATGCTCTGGACACTATGCTGACAAACACAGCAAACCTTCTTGCCACAGCTCGCATTGATGTGCCATCCTGGATGAGCTGCACTACCTGAGCCACTTGTGTGGGTTGTAGACTCCGTCTCATGCTACCACTAGAGTGAAAGCACCGCCAGCATTCAAAAGTGACCAAAACATCAGCCAGGAAGCATAGGAACTGAGAAGTGGTCTGTGGTCCCCACCTGCTGAACCACTCCTTTATTGGGGGTGTCTTGCTTATTGCCTATAATTTCCACCTGTTGTCTATTCCATTTGCACAACAGCATGTGAAATTTATTGTCAGTGTTGCTTCCTAAGTGGACAGTTTGATTTCACAGAAGTGTGATTGACTTGGAGTTACATTGTGTTGTTTAAGTGTTCCCTTTATTTTTTTGAGCAGTATATAATTTTTTTCTATGAAATTACCTTTTTACTGAAATCCCTGATGTTATGCAAACTATCAAATTGAGAAAGAATAATTGGAAATAGTCATGTCAGATTGACAAAAACGTATCCTATTCAATTATATAAAACAGACATAGTGCTATGTCAGAAAACTTTCACATGTCGACATGGCTGCTTTCCCATCTTGTTTTCCCTACCCAAAACTCAAACCATTCGCCTGGCTGGCCATTCAAATCCCACCAGTCTTTCTACATTTTGGCACTTGTTTGAGAATATTTGGAAAAAAAGTAAACTTTGTTCCACTGTACCAAAAGAAGAATAGAACATAAAAAATGGGGGAGAAACTTTGTTGAACTATAACGACTTTACTTTGTATAAATCAGCATAAATCTTCATAGGCTTAATGCCATAGAAACGTAGGGATGTACAGTTTTTTTAATTTAATTTCACCTTTATTTAACCAGGTAGGCCAGTTGAGAACAAGTTCTCATTTACAACTGCGACCTGGCCAAGATAAAGCAAAGCAGCGCAACAAAAAACAACAGAGTTACACGTGGGATAAAACAAAAGTACAGTCAATAACACAATAGAAAAATCTATATACAGTGTGTGCAAATGGAGTAAGGAAGTAAGGCAATAAATAGGCCATAGTAGCAAAGTAATTAAAATTTAGCAAATTAACACTGGAGTGATAGATGTGCAGATGATGATGTGCAAGTAGAAATACTGGTGTGCAAAAGAGCAAAAAAAGTAAATAAAAACAATATGGGGATGAGGTATATTGTTTTAATTTACTTTTTTGGATCTTGGATGGGCAATTTACAGATGGGCTGTGTACAGCTGCAGCGATCGGTAAACTGCTCAGATAGCTGATGTTTAAAGTTAGTGAGTGAGATATAAGTCTCCAACTTCAGCGATTTTTTTTTTTTGCAATTCGTTCCAGTCATTGGCAGCAGAGAACTGGAAGGAAAGGCGACCAAAGGGGTGTTACCTTTGGGGATGACCAGTGAGATATACCTGCTGGAGCGCGTGCTACGGGTGGGTGTTGCTATGGTGACCAGTGAGCTGAGATAAGGCGGAGCTTTACCTAGCAAAGACTTATAGATGACCTGGAGCCAGTGGGTTTGGTGACGAATATGTAGCGAGGGCCAGCCAACGAGAGCATACAGGTCGCAGTGGTGGGTGGTATATGGGGCTTTGGTGACAAAACGGATGGCACTGATAGCAAATTGGATACAGTCTGAGTAGAGTGCTGGAGGCTATTTTGTAAATGACATCGCCAAAGTCGAAGATCGGTAGGATAGTCAGTTTTACGAGGGTATGTTTGGCAGCGTGAGTGAAGGAGGCTTTGTTGCAAAATAGGAAGCCGATTCAAGATTTAATTTTGGATTGGAGATGCTTAATGTGAGGCTGGAAGGAGAGTTTACAGTCTAGCCAGACACCTAGGTATTTGTAGTTGTCCACATATTCTAAGTCAGAACCGTCAAGAGTATTGATGCTAGTCGGGCAGGTGGGTGCGGGCAGCGATCGGTTGAAGAGCATGCATTTAGTTTTACTAGCATTTAAGAGCAGTTGGAGTCCACGGAAGGAGTGTTGTATGGCATTGAAGCTCGTTTGGAGGTTTGTTAACAGTGTGCAAAGGGCCAGATGTATACAGAATGGTGTCGTCTGCTTAGAGGTGGATCAAGGAATCACCCGCAGCAAGACCGACATCGTTGATATATACAGAGAAAAGAATCGGCCCAAGAATTTAACCCTGTGGTACCCCCATGGAGACTCCCAGAGGTCCGGACAACAGGCCCTCCGATTTGACACACTGAACTCTATCTGAGAAGTAGTTGGTGAACCAGGCGAGGCAGTCATTTGAGAAACCAAGGCTGTTGAGTCTGCAGATAAGAATACGGTGATTGACAGAGTCGAAAGCCTTGGCCAGGTCGATGAAGACTGCTGCAAAGTACTGTCTTTTATCGATGGCGGTTATGATATCATTTAGTACCTTGAGCGTGGCTGAGGTGCACCCGTGACCAGCTCGGAAACCAGATTGCACAGTAGAGAAGGTACAGTGGGATTCGAAATGGTCAGTGATCGTTAACTTGGCTTTCGAAGACTTTAGAAAGGCAGGGCAGGATGGATATAGGTCTAACAGTTTGGGTCTAGTGTCACCTCCTTTGAAGTGGGGGGATGACCGCGGCAGCTTTCCAATCTTTAGGAATCTCGGATGATACGAAAGAGAGGTTGAACAGACTAGTAATAGGGGTTGCAACAATGGGGGCGGATTTTAGAAAGAGAGGGTCCAGATTGTCTAGCCCAGCGGATTTGTACGGGTCCAGGTTTTGCAACTCTTTCAGAACATCAGCTATCTGGATTTGGGTGAAGGAGAAGCTGGGGAGGCTTGGGCAAGTAGCTGCAGGGGTGCGGAGCTGTTGGCCGGGGTTGGGGTAGCCAGGAGGAAAGCATGGCCAGCCGTAGAGAAATGCTTATTGAAATTCTCGATTATCGTGGATTTATCGGTGGTGACAGTGTTTCCTAGCCTCAGTGCAGTGGGCAGCTGGGAGGAGGTGCTCTTATTCTCCATGGACTTTAGTTTCCCAAAACGTTTGAGTTAGAGGTACAGGATGCACATTTCTGTTAGGAAAGCAACAGCTAGCTTTTTCAAACTGACTGTGTGTTTTGGTTCCTGACTTCCCTGAAAAGTTGCATATCGCGGGGACTATTCGATGCTAGTGCAGTCCGCCACAGGATGTATTTGTGCTGGTCGAGGGCAGTCAGGTCTGGAGTGAACCAAGGGCTATATCTGTAATTAGTTTTACACCAGATACCACTGGTCTGGGCCATTACATTCTACCCATTCAATTCATACTTGCTCAGGTCTTCAGAGACCACTTATTGTCGCATTTATTTATGCTTTTGTGCATGTAATTTGTTCCTATTTGCCGCATTCATTAAGAAGGTATTCATTTTCTCTTACATTTCGTGGAACAAACATGCCGTACTTAATACTGGAAGCCATTGTTACTCAATAGTCTCGAGAATCGATCCAAACAACAACAATGAGCCCCAATAAAATATCCCAAAGCGCTTCTTCTGCTTGAAAAATCTTTAAATCAATATAATCATAATCCCATAAAGAGATATTAACGTCCTTCCCATGTAAACAATTATAAGGTCTAATACCGGGAACATTGTTATTGTCGACATAAATCATTCTGATGAATGCAAAGAAGTGTTGCGAATTTATATCTTGATAAATCCAACGCATCAAAGGAACATTGTCCATAAATCAAAACCAACATTTTAGGGTGCTTTATGAAACGAAATATACATATTAAAGCCACTAAATACAGGCTTTTAAGTCACAACAAGCCCGACTTGAAATATGAAAATACCCTGCGCATTAAACTGTTGACCACAAATGCAAACTGTCAGATCAATCCTAAACATAATGCATTGAAATAAATGGCATGCAATCAAAGGAATTACTTACAATCATCAAAGAAGCATACATGTTTAATTAGTTCTCTCGGGGTTACAGGTTTAGCCGAACAGAAATCTAGATGTTGCTGTTTGGAAGCAAGCACGGGCATCTTCAGCATCAACGGCAATCGGCTGGCGTGGGTCTTCAACAGTCTTGTGGAGCTGTGCTTGGCCTGAAGGTGCTTCTTGATATTTTAAGTTGGCACAGTTTTTATTATGTTTTTTCTCCTTTTATTCTACCAATTCAGAACAATGTGAATACTTCCACGATGTAAAGGCTGTCTCTGCATCTTGCTAGCTTCCCGCCACAACCTTCCTGAAGAAACAGGAAGTGTGTGAACTTAGGGAAAGGATTTTAATTTTTTGGGGCCCAGAAAACAAAACAAAGAAAAAAGTAACAATTTGCTTATTTGAAAAAGTAACTAATTAACGGATTACCTCAGTTGAAAAACTACTGCGTTAAGTTACTCTTTACTACAAAAAAGTAATTTGAGTACTCTACACCCAACACTGCTGAGGAATCACTTTAACATTAGGCTGCAGCACCCAGCTCTCGCAACATGCGCTGTTGCCTTCACTATAAATCATATGCACAGTCAATCACACATTGTCAGCACATGCATACCCATTTTTATCCTGCTTATATGAAATAATCAGAACTGTGCATCATCATATGCAGTTTCACCAAAAGGTCCTTCCCTCCTGTTCATAAAAAGGAAAAGTTCCATGTCTGTCATTTGGAGTTTCATCCTGCTGAGACAATTTAATCCTTCACCTCAGCCATATCTGTCAGACGGAGCTTCAATTTAATCCTTCACTCTAGCTACCATGATTGTATAGCAATACACAACAACCCAAAAGTTGCGAAAAGAGCTCTCTTGTGACATAAACATACAGACAGTCATGCAGCACTCACAACCCAGGAATATATGAAGGAAACACACT
The DNA here is from genome assembly GCF_965601325.2 of Salmo salar. Lineage (NCBI taxonomy): Eukaryota > Metazoa > Chordata > Actinopteri > Salmoniformes > Salmonidae > Salmo > Salmo salar. Next base: position 25,593,191 of record NC_138294.1, on the reverse strand, counting down.
TATCAATGCTTTCCACACCAAACAGTTGTCCGATTCACTTCAGTTCTTTGCCAAATTGGTGGGGTCACACACAGAGACAAGTGTGGTCAATACTTTTAACATTAACTTTACAGTTGAGGTGGTGTGACTATAACAAATTAATCTAATTCTAAATTAAAATGAAAGAGCACTCACCTCTTTTGTCACGTGTCCTCCGGTGATGAGAAGCCCACCCTGCTCACAGCGCCAATGTTAGGAATTGAAAACTGGTCAAAGTTTGGAGAAATGCTTGATGTAAAATATAAGGTGAACAACTTCTATATTTTAAAGATCTAATAGACAAAGACAGACATATGGGGAGACAGACACTTTCCTCTAAGAGGTTGGCAGAAAATCTCCCCCCCTCCAGTGGGGAGGAATGACCTAAATATTCTTTACTTATCTGTTCGCTGTTTCACCCTTCTGTGCCCGGTGCCAAAGCATTAAATCAAGGCAGAGACCTTGGGGTTGAATAGACTATACATTTGAAACATCTTAAATCGCTTAATAAGGACACCCATGGACGGTTTTAAGGCTCAGGGGCCCAGATACCAGTTACAGAGACCTGCTTTACGGTGACATCTGGCCTTACAGAGGGTACCTGGAGGCCAAATTCCAATAGGGAATACTCATCATAAAATAGCATTCTAACACACAGAAATATGATATTATAAAATGTTAACCACAGTCAAGCCCATCTCTAACACGGTGAGTTTTTCCTAGCCACCGTGCTTCGACATCTGCATTGCTCGCGGTTTGGATTTTAGGCTGGGTTTCTGTAGAGCACTTGACATCTGCTGATGTAAAAAGGGCTTAATAAAAAAATGTCTTGATTCAAGTACCTAAGAATATGGAGTCATTGGAGTTTATTATTTAAATGTCATAAATGTCAGACTCAAGAATTAAGTATAATGTTTTGGTTTCACTGAGATAGGGAAACCTAGTCCCTGCAATGATACAAACATAGCCTAGTCAGTCAGCACAGAGTCAATTTTGTATTTTAATTTAAACAAAATGGTCATACACTCACATAACATTTAGTACAATAACTTTTCTCACTATGGTAACAAACTTTTCTGTAAATCTGGTGCCCTCGCATTTATCAAATTAATTTTAGAATACTTTGGAAAAGATTCAACATTACGCACATCTTCACTACTTTGTCAGGTAAACATGCATTAAGGCACTATCATTTCCTCATAAAGAACACCAACGTCAAACAGGACAAAATTGTCACTTCATCAGTGAAGCATTTGTACAGACACCACCACACCAACCATCCCCATATCATCTACTCTGCCTCATCATACTCATTCTTTCCTCAGTTCACCTCATCCAGTTCCCTACTACATCCAAAACCAACAGAATTAACTACAAACTAACTAGTACTACATTATATGTCACTATACTCTATACATGGGCGGTGTGCATTTTCTGCTGGTGTATCCTGAGGTAGCCCCTCTCTGAGAACCTCTTCCCGCACTGCATACAGGCGAACGGCTTCTCTCCAGTGTGGATCTTCAGGTGCCTCTTCAGATGGGGCTGGTGAGAGAACCTCTTCTCACACTGGGGGCAGCTGTATGGTTTCTCCCCTGTGTGGACCCTCTGGTGCCTCTTCAGGTTGGATGAGTCCGAGAAACTGACCCGGCACAGGTGGCAGCCGAACGGTTTCTCCCCCGTGTGCATCCTCTGGTGGATCGCCACCTGTTTGGGGAAACTGAAGACTTTCCCACAGAACGAACACGGGAAGCGCTTCTCTTTGGCGCTGAGACCTTTACTGATTCCGTCACTACTAATGTCATTTGTCAATGGGCTTGTGTAGCCATTTAGTGTTGAGGCACTGGCATTGTTTGAGGCCTGGTTTAACATTAGGGGAGTGTGAGGAGGACAAAGACCAGGGAGTGTCTGTGTTGTCGCAGGGTCCATGTTCCAGTTGATAGATCCTATAGAAGGCAGGCTGAAGGCAGCACCTGTTAGTGGGTTAACCTGAGATGCCATCAGTCTCTCTGAATCACAACTATAGGAGCAGGATGGAGCATCGCTAACCGAGTCTATGTCTGTTCTCTCCAGCTGCATACGGACACCTCCTCGTCCCCCCGGACCAAATCTATGTCTCATCCTGGTTTCAGCCAATCTGTTGTCATGGAGACTACGTTTGGTTGTTGTTTTGTGTTCGATTGTCTTTTTCTGGTTGTGGTTAACAGTGTTGTTCAGCAGCCTAGAGTTGAGGACGCTGTCCCATCCACTGACCTCCACTATGTCGCATCTGGTCCTGGCCTGCTCAGTGATGTCGTCCCCCTGGCCCTTGGCTGCACCCGTCTGGGAATCCAAGATGGCCGCCCAGTCTTCTCTGTCATCCTCCAGCCAACCACCTGCAGGAAGAGGTTACAAACATGACACAGAAAACTGAACAGAGTTTTTTTTCTTCTCAATTATTTGGTCAGGTTTATACATTGATGAGTTTTTGTATTTAAACATAAGTTGTATTAATTAAATTTTATAAATGAAGAAAAAATAATAGCCAGGCTTATCACTATTCCCATTGAAGATCTATTACTGTATGTAGGATATTTCTCTCTTACCTTGCTCCCCCATCTTTAGTCCACTCTGCAGATCAATGCTCTCTGGTCCATCTTCTATTGTCTCCTCTTTGATGAGCAGCAGATCAGGCTTCCCATCCTCCATGTCTACTGACTGTAAGAGATACAGAGCAGGTTGGGCAACGAGGGATTGCTATGAGTACTATGCAAAAATGTTAGTTGATTTGATACTATGCAAATGTTAGTACATTTGATTACTTGACACTCTTTAATGGTTTGATAATGCCAAGGCATGGTCCTACACTAATGACAACCTGGACCATATCCACAAAGCGTCTCAGAGTAGAAGTGCTGATTGAGGATCAGGTCCTCACTTGTCTACATATTCTAGTCTTATTCATTATGATCTTAAAGGCTAAACTGATCCTAGATCAGCAGTCCTACTCTGACAGGCTTTGTGGATACGGGCCCTGACCTAATACCATTCAGACCTCAGGTGGTGGTGTAGTCTGGTTGTCCTCCATGACCATGGTCCCGTCAGGGTTCCCCAGACCCTCCTCACTCCCCTCCTCCTTCACCAGCAGAACCTCTGGACCCTCCTCCTCCTGGAAGAGACAGGTGATACAGATTACACAGACATCTGAGGGAGTGTACGTACACACACACACAAAGATAAGCACACTTTAAACATTAATTGGCCATACTTGCAACTATTTACACTTAAACAGTTTCTCCGGCTCAAAATGCGTACCAGACAATTAAAAACTGATTTATTTGCACGTGACAGAACGCTAGATTGTAGTACACGTTAGCCCTATGCTAACATCACAAGGTGGCAGTGATTATATCCAGGAACAAGTTCACTAAAAGTTAAAGTCTACTATCGCTTTAAAAGTGTGTGCGGCCTAGAAGTGATGGTGAGAATGGTAGCCTACATGACTGCTACTAGACAAATCCATAAGGCTCTTCTGTTTTTTTCTTACGATGTACGATAAACTGACCTTATTTCTATTTGTTCCATAAAAGCACATGGATGTGTGTGAAACAGATAAACAAAAACGTGGGATTTTGTCCTATACACAAAAATGTGAAAATGTTATCTAACAGTAATAGCTAGTAGCCTTGTCAAGGATGCATCAATGCAATATTGGCATACAACATTTTGCTACAGACCAACGGAAGAAAAGCACATTTTGAACTATTGAATTTGACCTATTTTAAGAAATGTCATTGGTTGGGGCAGAGGCATCATGCCCATAGAGCCCCAAGGTGGAGGTGTCATAATACCCATAAAACCTAGTGGTTAAACTGCGAAATGGTTCTAATCTTTTTTCCACCATTGGGGATTTTAGAAACACTTAAAATAAGGGCTGTGTTTTGATAACCATTTAAATGTCTCTCGGACAATATATTCCTCACTATTTACTCTCAGTTATCGAAAATGCTAATTAGCATCAAAGTAGACATTATGCAAGACTACAAATCCCTGCAAACTCCTGCACGTCATCTCTAGCTGACACCTTTGCTAACAGGTATTGTGTCAATTTACTTGCACAAGACTGTTTACAATTGTCCATTTAAAGAAATGTAGCCAATTTATTCATTACTAAATGTAGCTAACATTAATCCAGAGAATCTTATCTTTGCCTCGATTTGGTAGTCTCATCCACATCATCATGGCATTTGTAGTTATTTATGATAGCCACATTAGCAGTTAATTAGCATTTCATTTTTGGGGGGTAAATACAGGCGAATATAATTGATAGTTACCTTGTCCAAGAGAGATTTACACGGTTATCAAAGCGTCATGCCAGGGTAAGCCTACACGAATACATCCCTTATTTTACGTTTCAAAAATCCCCTTTGGGAAAAATGAATGGTGGAAAAACAATTGGAACCATTTCCTTGTTTGACCTCAAGGTTTTATGGGTATTATGACACCTCCACCTTGGGGCTCTATGGGCATGATGCCTCTGCCCCAACCAATGACATTTCTTAAAATAGGTCATATTGTTGTCTATAGGGGGCACAGTCAGGAGGATTCAGAAGACTCAAGAGTTAAGCTTAGATATTAGGGCCGGGATGATAACAGTATCGCAATATTGTTTTTCATGGCAAAAATGAACACACGAAGCAGACAAAACTCTTTGGTCCTTTAAAAACCTGCTGTATGTAAAATAGTGTGTGTTATGGAAAATAAATAAATGTGAGTCTGGATGAAAACACAATCATGTTTGTTTTCAATATTAGGGCTGTTTTCCTCAAAGTTAAATCTGCTCCGTGTTTTGTTTCCTTGCCACGACACAAACGAATATCGCGATAGATATACAGAAAAATAGACATAAATATGATGTTGTGGGTAAAAATAAGTCCGCAATGATAAGTAAACATCAGACAAACTTGACTAAACTATTTTGATGTGTACAGTAGGTGTTAGTGTGTGGGTATGTGTAGGTATATTTAGTAAGTGTATATTGGTTATAAAGCGCTATCAGTGTAGAATAGGGTGAGATCAGATGTGATGTATACTAAAAGAGGGTCTCAATGAAAGTCTTGGAATGAAAAGTCCCATTTTGTGTTTATTAAATAAACAAGTTTTAAATACACCATATGAAAACCACACATACACATGTCTCAACTAAAAATCAGCATGAACTTGACGAACTGCATTCATTTTCTCATTAAAGGTGTCATGGGAAAACAATTAAGTAGTTGAATGGAAGTAATGAAACAGGCATTTGTGATCATCATATAGGCTACGCAGTACAAACACAATATGAAACAGACCTCAGGCTTATACTGTACACTAAGTATACAAAACATTAAGAACACCTGCTCTTTCTATGACAGACTGATCAGGTGAATGCTATGATCCCTTATTGATGTCACTTGATCAATCCATTTAAAATCTGTGTAGATGAAGGGGAGACATGTTAAAGAAGGATTTTTAAGTCTTGAGACAGTTGAGACATGGATTGTGTATGTGTGCTATTCAGGGGGTGAATGGGCAAGAGAAAAGATAAGTGCTTTTGAACGGGGGATGATAGTAGGTGCCAGGAACTGTAATGCTGCTGGGTTTTTCACGCTCAACAGTTTCCCGTGTGTATCAAGAAAGGTCCATTATCCAAAAGGACTTTAAACGCCTTGTAGAGTCCACGCACCGACGAATTGAGGCTGTTCTTGGGGGGGGGGCGCAATATTAAGGTGTTCCTAATGTTTGGTATACTCATGCCTTATACAGTGCTTTCAGAAAGTATTCATAGCCCTTGACTTATTCCACATGTCGATGCCAAGCATACCATGACGCAGCCACCACCATGCTTTAAATAAAATATGAAGAGTGGTACTCAGTGATGTGTTGTTGGATTTGCCCCAAACATAATGCTTTGTATTCAGGACATAAAGTTAATTTCTTTGGCAAATTTTTTCCAGTTTTACTTTAGTGCCTTATTGTAAACAGGATGCATGTTTTGGAATAATTTATTCTGTACAGGCGTCCTTCTTTTCACTCTGTCATTTAGGTTAGTATTGTGGAGTAATTACAATGGTGCTGATCCATCCTCGGTTTTCTCCTATTACCGCCATTAAACTCTAACTGTTTTAAAATCACCATTGGCATGGTGAAATCCCTGAGTGGTTTCCTTCCTCTCCGGCAACAGAGTTAGGAAGGACGCATGTATCTTTGTAGTGACTGGGTGTATTGATACACCATCCAAAGTGTAATTAATAAAGTCACCATGCTCAAAGGGATATTCAATGCCTGCTTTTTTTTTTACCCATCTACTAATGGGTGCCCTTCTTTTTGAGGCATTGGAAAACCTTCATGGTCTTATATATACAGTGCATTCGGAAAGTATTCAGACCTTCACTTTTTCCTCATTTTGTTACATTAGACTTATTCTAAAATGGATTAAATAGTTTTTTCCTCAATCTACACACAATACCCCATAATGACAAAGCAAATGCAGGCTACATTTTTTTTGCCAATGTATTCAAAATAAAAAACTGAAATATAACATTTTCATAAGTATTCAGACCCTTTACTCAGTACTTTGTTGAAGCACCTTTGGCAGCGATTACAGCCTTGAGTCTTCTTGGGTATGACACTACAATCTTGGCACACCTGTATTTGGGGAGTTTCTCCCATTCTTCTCTGCAGATCCTCTCAAGCTCTATCAGGATGGATTGGGAGCGTCGTTGTGTAGCTATGTTCAGGTCTCTCCAGAGATGTTAGATTGGGTTCAAGTCCGGGCTCTGGCTGGGCCACACAATGACATTCAAAGACTTTTCCCGAAGCCAGTCATGCGTTGTCTTGGTTGTGTACTTAGGGTCGTTGTCCTGTTGGAAGGTAAACCTTTGCCCCAGTCTGAGGTCCTGAGCACTCTGGGGCAGGTTTTCATGAAGGATCTCTCTGTACTTTGCTCCGTTCATCTTTCCCTTGATCCTGACTAGTCTCCCAGTCCCTGCCGCTGAAAACCATCCCCACAGCGTGATGATGCCACCACCATGCATCACCGTAGGGATGGTGCCAGGTTTCCTCCAGATATGACGCTTGGAATTCAGGCCAAAGCGTTCAATCTTGGTTTCATCAGACCAGTTTTCCCTTTAGGGTCTGAATAGTTTCCGAATGCACTGTGTGTGTATGTGTATATATATATATATATATATATATATATATATATATATATATATATATATATATATATATATGTGACCCGTTTCAGGAAACTAGATGTATGTCGCAAGTCACGACTTCACAGGAGATCCATTAAGTTTATTTTTTTCGAAATATGTTTTTTTGGCAGAAATGCCTTCTGGAACATGTGAACTTTCATTTGCCTTAATAACAAACTTGTATGCCATCTGTAAATATGAATAAAATTGTTAAATTACGAGCCTTGTTGGTTAAGCCACAGAAAGACAGCAGCCTTCCCACTAGCCATGATGGGCTAAGATAATGAGTGGGCTGGACATGCCGAGAGAGGAGTTCGGATTGGTCTGCCATATAGAATGCTTCTGTCTATTTGAGCTGGTCAGTCTGTGTTGGTAATCCTGTCGAACGCTGCTTTTTAAAAAATGTGTAGTGGAGCTGCATAAGTGTTGCTCTCCACTTTCTGAAGAATTGAGTTTATATATGTGTGTTTTCCTTTTTTTATTTAAAACAACAACACAATACAGACAACACAAATGACGGCTCCCAGAGGGTGCATTCGCACTCACCGGCCCGAGAAGCTGGCAAGGCAAAACATACAGTAATCCCATCCCCATCCCCGATTGCAGGACCTCAAACATTTACACTGTACATTTGTGCATATACTTATTCCAACAACACTTGAATTGGTTCTTTAAATTCACTGCTCATATGAGGGACCTTGCAGATAATTGTAAATGTGTGGGGTACAGAGATGAGGTAGTCGTTAAAAAAAATCATGTTAAACACTATTGCACAAAGAGTGACTCCATGTAACTTATGTGATTTGTTAAGCAGATTTTTACTCCTGAACTTATTAGGCTTGTCATAACAAAGGGGTGGAATACTTATTAACTCAAGAACTTTCAGCTTTTCATTTATTAATTTGTAAAAAATTCTAAAAACATAATTCCACTTTGACATTATGGTGTATTGTGTGTAGGCCAGTGACACAAAATCTCAATTTAATCCATTTTAAATTCAGGCTGTAACACAACAAAACGTGGAAAAAGTTGAAGGGTGCGAATACTGAATGCACTGTATCCCACAATGTCTGGGCTTTGCACTACAGCGCTCTTAGTTGTTGTAGAAATTGACCGGCTCCTGCAGTTTACTTTGTGCATTCGCTGAGTCTACCTTTAATGCAGGGTTTAATTTGTAAAAAGACAATCTCAATTTAATCAATTTTAAATTCAGACTGTAACAAAACAACATTTGGAGAAAGTCAAGGGATGTGAATACTTTCTGAAGGCATTGTATATCACACAATGTCTGGATGCAATATTCTACCCAGAAAAATCCAACACTGAAATCTGTTACTCTTGTTATTCCAAAAGCATCTGTGGATTTTTTCAGCTGACAATAAAAATTAATCTTTGACTTTATTATAAACGTCAGAAGCTATCGAGTGGAATGGTGACTTTCTATGTTATAGAGTGAAATGTTTTTTCTGCTGATGTATCTTGAGGTATCTCCTCTCTGAGAACCTCTTCCCGCAGTGCGTACAGGCGAACGGCCTCTCTCCTGTGTGGACCCTCTGATGCCTCTTCAGGTCACCAGCCTGAGCGAAGCGCATGTGACACTGGGTACAGCTGAAGGGTTTCACCCCTGTGTGGACCCTCTGGTGCCTCTTCAGGGTGCTAGCCTGGGCGAAGCGCATGTGACACTGGGTACAGCTGTAGGGTTTCACCCCTGTGTGGATCCTCTGGTGGATCTCCACCTTCTGGAGGCAGCTGAAGCCTTTGTTACAGAACATGCAGAGGAACCGTTTCTCTTTACTATTGCCTGATGTTGCTCCCCCTCCCTGAGCTTGGGCTCTAGTCGTGTTATTTGAGTTCAATACCTGATTGAAAACGACGCAGCCATGTGAATCGGAAGGCCCCATCGACGTGGACACTGGGTCGCGATCCTTGAACGTGTGTAAAGGTGAGTGGGTCGGGACATTTAGATTTGTCTCTAAGCTTTCCCTGTAGTCTAAGAAGTCACTGCTGTTTCCCTGCAAGTGTCCTTTTCCTAAGTGAGTCTCGTCTGCATTCCATGTCAGAGGAGAGTCACCCTCCACTTTCACAGTGACCTCATCTACGACCAGACCCTCCCCTTTCTTATTTCTTTCTATGGACCCTTCAGAGTATACACTACTAGTGTACTGGTTCCAGTCCCCTCTAGACAGATCAGTCTGTGTCTCTAAACCCAAGGATATGTTGCCAGGGTCCATCTCTGTAGTGTAAGAACAAGACGGATCATCACCGCCAGAGTGTAATGTGTCACCATCACCACGGGAATAAACCATCCACTGGCTCTGGTGAAATACCGGTAAATACTCTGAGCCAGGAGCATGAGGACAGCCCAGTTTCCCCAGCCCCAGTCTCTCTGGGTCAGATCCTGTGTGTAAGAGGCTGTGTGTTACAGTTAAAGTCTCTGTGTCTGTCTCTGACTTGAGGACGGCGTTCGGCGTTCCACTGACCTCCATGATGCTGCATCGGGTCCTGGGCTGGGGCGCGGCAGAGAGGTTCTCCGTGGCTTCAGGGGAAGCTCCAGCCACTGCAGTCTGGATGTTTCTGCTGTGCTGTGGGTCCTCCTCTCCTTCAGACCTCTCCTGCTTGACCCCAGGACCTGCAACCTCTGCATCCTGACACAAGAAGAGGAGGTTGTTACTAGTATCCAGTTCAATTGGATAACAATGTCATAGGGAAGTCTCACAAGCTCCCCTATGGCAGATAAATAAGGATGTAAATGTAAGCAAGTGAATAGCTGAGTCTTTCTGAAATAAACTGATCACAGTTGATATAGTGTAATTTTAATGTAACACTTTTACACTAACCTCTATCATGATAACGTGCTGGGTTGAGGTTTCACTCCCCTCATCAACAGTGATTGGTTGGTCATCTCTCCATGTATTGTGTCCTGCTGGCTTCACAAAGCTCTTGTGGCCTCCAGTGAGATCTCCTTCACCTGAGAGAGTGATTGGGGAAAAAGAGGTGGTTAGGTTAGCTACTGTAAATGCTCAAAAGCTTTGTACACGATTGACACTGTCTAGAATTGGCAAGAATGTAAGGTAACACTTCTCATAACTTCTTGATATACTATTTATTGATTGATTGATGTATTATGTTCCATGCATCACATTGTTTTCATTGAGTAAATAATAGGAAATGCTGTAAATCAAGAATCTGGTTAAATTATATTGTGTCTTTGCGCAAGATAACTAAGTAATCAGCTGAATTATTGTATACTAACTAACCAAAAACTGACCAAGACCCAATTCTGGTTAACCATATATGTGTTTAACACATCTAAAATCACACATGTGCAGAGGGGAACCGGCGACATGCCCCGCATCCTTGGCCTTATTCAAAATGTACCTCTTGCCATTCCCCTGTATCGGTCGAGGATCTTGACACTTCTGGGACGACTGGCGAGGACGCGCTCTCGCATTGTCCTCTCTGTGCGCTCCCGTGACAATTTCAGTTCAAGTAGCTGTAGTTTCCTCCGCAATGCACTGGTTTCTTTCTGGCTTTGAGTTATTTCCAAACGAAACACTGCATAGTCGTCGTCTACGAGTTTACAGACCTCTGCCACTGCTGCATTCGCTAGCACCTCCATTATGGAGGCTATTTGAGTGTGAAAAACCATACAGTTAGCAGCCATTGTTAACTAACTTAGCAGTTAGGTAGCGTTACCTAGATAGCTAACCTCTTGACCATCCAAGTCCTGTCTCCAACGCGGATTAAAGACTACATGGGATAAGTATGTAATGCTGTATGTAATGCATAGTTTGAGTTCCAGAGTGTTAATAAACGTCTAAATAAATAAAATAAAAAACGCTAACGTGGAAAGTATTATTAGTTACTGTTTACTTCCGTTTATACCGATGAGAAAGGATGTTGTAGCTCAAAGGGTGTGGCTTAATGAAAAGCGTGTGCGCAATGTTTTTTGAAATACGGTACTGCTTATCTCCTATTCAAGATCAGTCTTAAAAGCTTAGATTACTTAGAACCGTGTTAGCAAGATGTGTAGAATAAAATACAAAAACTACTTTTCCATCTACATCACCTCAGTACTGTAAATATTCAACTGTCCTTTTATCTAGCCTAGGTTTACTGTCTCTCTAAAAACAAGCCTGTTTCAAATGACAAGTTAATGAGGGGTATGTGTTCAAATAACCTACAAAACAGAAGGGTCGTTCCATTTGATTTCAATCACTTTTTGACCCCAACCCTTTTTGATTTGAATGAAATTTTCCATACATATTTGCCCATGGTAGAAGTGGTCATTAAAGTTACTTTTTGGAACTTAATTGCAAAACATGCACTCAAGGTTGAACCATTTTGCATACCATGAAAAAAACATGTTTTTAATAAAAATTGAAATTAACCTTTGACGTCAATTATTAAAAAACATGTAAACTGTTTTTTGTTGTTGCATATGTTGTAGTTTAGACACAGTTTTACATAATGAGGTGTTTGTTGTGCCCGCCATCGGTTGGGACACAGCAGGCTCATGAATACAGAGTGGGTGTCATGTTTTGGCTGATAAATGTTCTAAAATGTGAATAACATTGACATTTCAACTTTCAAATGGTACCACAAAGATGGTTGAAAGTCCACACATAAGAGAATGTGTCAACTTTGGGCACTTCCATCTCCTTAATGTTTTAGCCCCAATTATTTTTGAAAAGGTACTACTTTTTTTCATATGGTTGGGGTCGAGAATTTTCAGGTATCAAAATGGGGTTGCGGGCCCAAAAAAGTTTGGGAACCCCCCCCCCCCCCAAAAAAAAACTTACCACAAGACACTAAATCATATTTTTTATATTACAGAAAGAATAGTTCCCAGATATCCCGTGTACATCTCAAACCACACTGTTACGATTTCTCCCCATTGTGGACACTCCTATGTCTGATAAGGTCACTTAGGAAGGAGAAGCCCTCCTTAGTCATTGAGCTTCCTCCTGGACCTCTAGACATTGTTTGGGTGTTGTTGGGATTGTCTTCAGTGTTATAGGCTATGTGCCTCTCATGGTGAATGCCCATCCTGACCCTGTCTGTATTGGTGAGGTAACCCTGAGGTAACTGAGCAAGGCCACATCCAGGCCCAGATCTTCTATGAACCCAGTCCCCAGGAATTAGACGTGACACCGAAGGAGAAGACAGACTTGCTGCTAGACTACCAACAGAGGGGTCTCCCACCACTCTCTGTGAAGGCTGAAGCCCAGGGTGACCTGCTCTGTTCATCATGGATACTGTGGTGTTTGTATCATAGACCCTCCTGTTCCTATCAGCCCCAAGCCCTGCTTCATCCCTGCACTGAGACTGTGAAGAGAAGGGTCTGGGCTGCAGAATGGATTCCTGATTGGAGCCTCTGTCTCTCTGATGACCACCAGCACTGAGGTTGGTCAGTCCACCTGTTGTATTGTGGTGAAGTCTCGGTCCTTCGTGGTTGGGTCCTGATCCAGACTCGGGAAGTAAGAGTGACGGCTCCTGATCCAGGATCCTTATCCAGGTACAGGGTTTGTGACCAGCTGCCTCAGAGGTCCAGTCTCTCCCACCAGTAACAGTGGATGTCAGCAGGTCTTCATGGACTGCAGACTGCAAACAAAGATTGTACAGAAGAGCATAAAGGTTTATATAAGAAACTCTTTGCTGTACAAACAGAAACATGATATTATAAAATGTTAACCACAGTCAAGCCCATCTAACACTGTGATTCATGTACCTAACAATATGGAGCCATTGGAGTTATTTAAAAAAAAAGTTAAGTACAATGTTTTGATTTGACTGAGCTAAGGGAAACTCAGTCCCTGTAACAATACAAAAATATCCAAGTCAGTCAGCACAGAGTCAATTTTGTATTTAATTTCAACAAAATGTTAATGCAGTAACATAACTTTGAAGGACAGTACTTTTATTGCACAAAATGATACGTGTCAAGTAGAATAACCTCTCACTATGTTAACACTTAACATTTTCTAGAAATCTGTTACCCTCGACCAGTATCGAAATGAACAAAGTTGCCACTCTTCATCAGTGAAACATTTTTACAGACACCATCACACCAACCATCACCATATCATCTACTCTGTCTCATCATACTCTTTCTTTCTTCAGTTCACCTCATCCAGTTCCCTACTACATCCAAAACCAACAGAATTAACTACAAACTAGCTAGTACTACATTACATGTCACCACTATACTCTATACATGGGCTGTGTGCATTACTGCTGATGTATCCTGAGGTAGCTCCTCTTTTGAGAACCTTTTCCCGCAGTGCGTACAGCCTTTCTTTCATGTGGTGCCTCTTCAGCTGGTGCTGGTGGGAGAACCTCTTCTCACACTGGGGGCAGCTGTAGCGTTTCTCCCGTCTGTATCCTCTGGTTGATCTCTACCTGTTTGGGGAAACTGAAGACTTTACCACAGAATGAACACGGGAAGCGACGAATCTGTGTCTGTTCTCTCCCGCTGCATATGGACACCTCCCTGTCCCACGCAGACCAAATATATGCCTCGCTCTGGTCTCAGCCAGTCTATTGTCATGGAGACGACTAAATTCAGTTGGTGTTTTGTGTTCGACTGTCTGGTTGTGGTTAACGGTGTTGTTCCCCAGCCCAGAGTTGACGACGCCGTCCCATCCACTGACCTCCACTATGTTGCCTCTGGTCCTGGCCTGCTCAGGGATGATATCCCCTGGGCCCTTAACTGCACCACTTTGGGTCTGGGAATCTAAGATGGCCACCCAGTCTCCTCTGTTAGCCTCCAGCCAACCACCTACAGGAAGAGGTTACAAAATAAACTTTACAAACATGGTGGAGAACTCTACATGTGGAGTATTTTTTACTTTGTCAATTACCTGGTCAAGTTCATAAATAGGTTGTATTGATTTCATTTTATGAATTAAGAAAACATTAGCCAGGTGCATCACTATTCCCATTGACGATCTATTACTGTATGTAGGCTATATGCGTTTCTTCCATACCTTGCTTCCCCATCTTTAGTCCACTCAGCTGATCAATATTCTCTGGTCCGTCTTCTATTGTCTCCTCTTTGACCAGCAGCAGATCAGGCTTCCCATCCTCCATGTCTACTGACTGTAAGAGATACAGAGTGAGAGGATGTTAGATCAAGAAATCTGATATGAGCACCCTGCTATGGAGCATCTTCTGATTGGGCAATGAGGGATTTGTTACAGAACATGCAGAGGACATTGCCTGATGTGGCTCTCCCTCCCTGAGCCTGGGCTCTAGCCCTGTCGTTTGAGTTCAATACCTGATCGGAAAGGATTTGGCCGATTGAATCGGAAGGACCCATCGACATGGACACTGGGTCACGATTCCTGAACATGTGTAAAAGAGAGTTGGTTGCGACATTTTGATTTGTCTCTAAGCTGTCCCTGTAATCTAAGAAATCTCTGCCCTGTGAGTGTCCGTCTCCTAGGTGACTATTGGCATTCCGTATTTGAGGAATGTCGCCCTCCACTTTCACAGTCATGTCATCTGTCCCCAGACCCTCCCCTTTCTTTTCTTGGCACACTTCAGAGTATACACTACTACTGTACTGGTTCCAGTCCCCTCTAGACAGATCAGTCTGGGTCTCTAAACCCAAGGGCATATTGCCAGGGTCCATCTCTGTTGCGTAAGAACAAGACGGATCATCAACACCAGTGTAACGCATCACCATCTCCACAGGAATGAACAGTTCCCTGGTGAAATACCGGTAAAGACTGAGCCAGGAGCAGGAGGACAGCCCAGTGGCCCCACCACCAGTCTCTCTGGGTCTGATCTGTGATCAGATCCTGTGTGTAAGAGCCTGTCTGTTAAAGTCTTGGTGTCGGTCTCTGACTTGAGGACGACGTTCGGCGTTCCACTGACCTCCGTGATGCTGCATTGGGTCCTGGGCTGCGCTGTGGCAGTGGTAGGGTCCTCCGTGGATACAGGGGGTGCTTCAGGCACTCCAGTCTGGAAGTCTCTGCTGTGTTGTGGGTCCTCCTCTCCTTCAGTCCTTTCGTGCTTGACCTTTAGGACCTCCAGTCTGACACAACAAGAGAGGCGGTTAGGGCTGTGGCGGTCATGACATTTTGTCAGCCGGTGATCGTCAAGCAAATAACTGCCAGTCTCACGGTAATTGACCATTAAATCAACAAACGCATTAAGCATCTCCTGGCTTCCACTGATCTATTTAATATAGCCTACACCACAATAAATCCATAATTAATTTTAGACAGGTCTAAGAAAACATATGAAGAAAGTGTAGTCTATTTCAGAAGAACATACTCTGAGCTGTCCTTATGTTAGGTCCTGATCTGACTATGCCATATGGCTGTGGGCTACACTAGTACATTTAGCAGAAATGATTTGCTTAGAATTCTGTGGCATTATTTTATATTATGAAGAATAAAATTGAACTTTCTTTCCTTTATTGCACAAGCTGGGCATCATTCACTAGTGATAATACATAAAATTACAAGTGAAAGGCTAATATATTGTCACCCGGCAGACTTTTTTTTATTTAATCTTGTCTTTCATATACTAAATAATATACAGTGCATTCGTTAAGTATTCAGACCTTCACTTTTTCTTCACTATTTTCAGGTCTCTCG
Organism: Salmo salar; assembly: GCF_965601325.2. Classification (NCBI taxonomy): domain Eukaryota; kingdom Metazoa; phylum Chordata; class Actinopteri; order Salmoniformes; family Salmonidae; genus Salmo; species Salmo salar. The sequence goes on along the minus strand of NC_138294.1, from coordinate 25,577,350 downwards.
AGATGTTTGATCGGGTTCAAGTCCGGGCTCTGGCTGGGTCACTTAAGGACATTCAAAAACTTGGCGCAAAGCCACTCCTACTTTAACTTGGTTGTGTGCTTATAGTTGTTGTCGAGTTGAAATTTGAACCTTCGCCCTAGTCTGAGGTTCTGAGCGCTCTGGAGCAGGTTTTCGTCAAGGATCTTTCTGCACTTCGCGCCGTTCATCTTTCCCTCAATCTCCCAGTCCCTGCTGCTGAAAAACATCACCACAGCATGATGCTGCTACCACCATGCTTCACGTAGAGATGGTATTGGCCAGGTGATGAGCAGTGCCTGGTTTCCTCCAGACGTGATGCTTGGAATTCAGGCCAAAGAGTTGGTTTCATCAGAACAGAGAATCTTGTTTCTCATGGTCTGAGAGTCCTTTAGGTGCCTTTTGGCAAACTCCAAGCGGGCTGTCATGTGCCTTTTACTGAGGAGTGGCTTCTGTCTGGCGACTCTACCATAAAGGCCTGATTGGTGGAGCGCTGCAGAGATGGTTGTCCTTCTGGAAGGTTCTCCCATCTCCACAGAGGAGCTCTGTAAGAGTGACCATCCGGTTCTTGGTCACCTCCTTGACGAAGGTCCTTCTCCCCCGATTGCTCAGTTTGGCCAGGCGGCCAGCTCTAGGATGAGTCTTGGGGATTCCAAACTTATTCCATTTAAGAATGTTGGAGGCCACTGTGTTCTTGGGGACCTTCAATACTGCAGAACTTTTTTGGGGCCCTTCCCCATATGTGTTTTGACACAATCCTGTCTCGGGGCTCTACGGACAATTCCTTCGACCTCATGGCTTGGTTTTTGCTCTGACATGCACTGTCAACTGTGGGACCTTATATAGACAGGGAAGTGCCTTTCCAAATCATGTCCAATCAATTGAATTTACCACAGGTGAACTCCAATCAAGTTGTAGAAACATCAAGGATGATCAATGGAAACAGGATGCACCTGAGCTCAATTTTGAGTCTCATAGCAAAGGCTCAAAATTCTTATGTAAGTAAATGTTTGGTATTTTTTATTTTTATAAATCAGCAAAAATGTCTAAACCAGTTTTTTTGCGTTGTCATTATGGGGTACTGTGTAGATCGACGATGAAATATTTTTAGAATAAGGCTGTAACTTAACAATGTTGAAAAAGTGAAGGGGTCTGAATACTTTCCAAATGCACTGAATGTGTGAAATTAGTTTTGATTTAGAATGGACCATTATCATGCACCTGTCTTGGGAACGGGGGAAAAAAAGACATGTAATCTATACTTAAATAGAGAATGGAGGACGCTTTTCCTGTGGTTCATTTTCATCAGACAGGTAGGCTATACTCCTGTTGTAAAGCGAAGCAATGTGCTTAATATTAGGAAAGTTGAGAAACAAATATAGTAGGCCTAGCCTATAGAAATATGTGGAACATGAGCTCATGGGCTCTCAAAGTTTGATTTGATTTTCGATTAAATTTGCATTGATGTTAGAGGGACAATATAGTGCTGAGTACCAGACAATTAGCAAGTTTGGTATGCTACTAATGACCGTCAGCAGCATCAGAGCTGGAAGAAGCCTAGTTACCGTGACTAAACGGTCCTGTGGAATTTGACTACGGTCATGACTCATGACTGCCGGTGTGGTGGTAATTTGGTCACCGTAACAACCCCACAGATTATTACTGGTAAATAAATTGTATTGGATAACAATGTCGTAAGGAAGTCTCACAAGCTCCCCTGTGGCAGATAAATGAATTTGTACATGTAAGCAAGTGAATAGCTGAGGGGAGCCTTTCTGAAAGGAATGGCCACATTTGATTTGCAAAGTAACTATGTTTTTATGTAACACTATTACACGAACCTCTACCATGATAACATGCTGGGTTGAGGTTCCACTCCCCTCATCAACAGTGATTGGTTGGTCAGCGCTCCATGTATTGTGTCCCACTGGCTTCACAAAGCTCCTGTGGCCTCCAATGAGATGTCCTTCACCTGAGAAAGGTATTGGGGGAAAAAGAGGTGATTAGGTTAGCTACTGTCATTGCTCAACACTATATTGTACACTAGAATTGGCAAGGATGTAAGATAACACTTCACAACCTCTTGATATACTATTCATAGATTTGATTTATGTTCCATGCATCATATGGGTTTCAATTAGTAAATAATAGCAAAAGCAGTAAATCAAGAGTCTGGTAAGAATATGACAGTGTCTTGTGCTAAGTAATCAGGGGTATTATTGTCTACTATCCAAAAACGGACCTAGAACCAATTCTGGTTAAACGTATATGTGGTTGACACGGCTGTTTGCAAAATGTACCTCTTGCCATTCCTCTGTATCGGTCAAGGATCTTGACACTACTGGGACTTGCGAGGACGAGCTCTCGCATTGTCTTCTCTGCGCGCTCCCGTGTCACCTTCTGTTCCAATAGCTGTAGTTTCCTCCGTAATGTCCTGTTTTCTTTCTGGCTTTGAGTTATTTCCAAACGAAACACTGCATAGTCGTCGTTTACGAGTTTACAGATGTTTGCCACGCCTGCATTTTCTAGCACATTCATGGTGGACACTATTTGAGTGTGAAAAACCATACAGTTAGCCATTGTTAGCAGCTAGCTAGCGTTACTTAGATAACATCTATCAACCAAGTCCTGTCTTCAACGTGAATTAAACACTGCCTGGCATCTACTCTGACTCATCATACACTTTCTTTCCTCAGTTCACCTCATCCAGCTCCATACTACATCCAAAACCAACAGAATGAATTAAACTAACTAATACTACAGTACATGTCATTATACATGGGCCGTGTGCATTTTCGGAGGTAACTCCGTTCTGAGAACCTCTTCCTGCAGTTCGTACAGACGAACGGCATCTCTCCTGTGTGGACCTTCAGGTGCCTCTTTAGATGGTGCTGTTTGGAGAACCTCTTCTCACACTGGGGGCAGCTGTAGGATTTTTCTAGTGTGGACCCTCTGGTGCCTCTTCAGGTGGGAGAAAGTGGCCCAGCAGAGGTGGAAGGCGAATGATTTCTCCCCTGTGTGGATATACTGTATACCGGGCTATTTCAAAATAGACAGTGAGTTTTTTTTGGGGGGGGGGGGGGGGGGGGTTGTAGGGGTGTGTTCTATGCCACTGCTTAAGACATGTAAGATGTATCAAATCAATTATAGCCAGCTCAAGGCTCCAGCTATGCATTTGGTTTGCTAACTTGCTAGCTAAGTGACTAGATGTCAAGATCAAGCTTCTTGGTTACAGCAGAGATGTTCAATTCTCTCCTGGATCAAGATCCCTGTTGCCTAAATTGTTTTGTGCATAAAAAAATTGCACCCCTTGTGTGTACTTCCGGTAATACTGTATACCCCGGGATGGTACAGAAACGGTATGAAAATCTTGATACCGCCCAACTAGGGCTGGGCGATATGGCCAAATGGTATTTCTAAAAAAAATTTAACAGTTTGATGGTATTTTATGTTTTTGATTAATAAAAGTTATACATTTGCTTTATGAGTAGTGCGTGACCTCAGGGTGGCAACACACATTTGAAATTATTTCAATGGGTCTTTCTCCATTCTGATTATTTTATACTGTGCAAATCAACTTCAACCTAAAATAATTTTCTGCATTTCCATCAATTTCTGTATTTCCTGCACTCATTTGAGATCATTTCCACACTGCCAGATATGGGCCAAAAAAAACTAGGCCTTATTTTTAACCAAATGTTGCAATTGAATAGTGTTGTTTGACATGACAACGAATGAAAATGGCATGGATGAGTTATTGTGACAGGGTAGGAATCAAAGTGATGTTCAGTGTTTCCTAGGGGACTCTATAATTTACATTTACATTTAAGTCATTTAGCAGACGCTCTTATCCAGAGCGACTTACAAATTGGTGCATTCACCTTATGATATCCAGTGGAACAACCACTTTACAATAGTGCATCTAAATATTTTAAGGGGGGGGTTAGAAGGATTACTTTATCCTATCCTAGGTATTCCTTAAAGAGGTGGGGTTTCAGGTGTCTCCGGAAGGTGGTGATTGACTCCGCTGTCCTGGCGTCGTGAGGGAGCTTGTTCCACCATTGGGGTGCCAGAGCAGCGAACAGTTTTGACTGGGCTGAGCGGGAACTGTGCTTCCTCAGAGGTAGGGAGGCGAGCAGGCCAGAGGTGGATGAACGCAGTGCCCTTGTTTGGGTGTAGGGCCTGATCAGAGCCTGAAGGTATGGAGGTGCCGTTCCCTTCACAGCTCCGTAGGCATAATCTTTGGCTACATTAAATCTTTATTCATGTAGCCAACATATTCATGCTTTGCCTATTCCTCTTTGATTTAGAAGATACTGTTGCACAAACATGCTGATTTAGGCCTCCACCAGCACTGGTATCAGGCTGTATTAGCTAGCTACGCTTGCTCTGACTCAGTACTTTTATTAGCTCGTTAGCGATTAGCATTAGTGGCTAACACAATTTAGCTTAACTTGCTAAGAAAATACAAACTAGCTGTTTGCAGATGTAAGAAACACAAACTAATATTGTAATCATAGAACACTTGTGGATTTATATTAAGATCAAAGTGGAAACAACATTGTTGCATGTGCTGCATTGACCATGCAGACTGAATGAAAGTGTCTCGTGGTCAAGCAACAAATGCACTCCTTGTGTGACTAGGTCTGTGTGGATAGCGGCATGGAAAGAGAGAGAGCAGAGAGGGATGACTCAAGTAGCGGAGTAAACTCTAAAAATTTACGTTACACACGGCGTATCACATTTTAACAAACCAAACATTAAAACACCGTTATAGAAGGTAAAGTAAAAACCCAAACCGGTCCGTGCATCAATACCGGTATATAGTAAAATACGGTATACAGCCCAGCCCTACGCCCAACACTACTGCCACCTTTACTGATTCCGTCTCTACTACTGTCATTGGTCAATGGGCTTGTGTAGCCATTTGGTGTTGAGGCACTGGCATTGTCTGAGGTCTGGTTTAACATAAGGAGAGTGTGAGGAGGATGAAGGCCAGGGAGTGTCTGTGTTGTGGCAGGGTCCATGTTCCAGTTGATAGATCCTATAGAAGGCAGGCTGAAGGCAGCACCTGTTAGGGGGTTAACCTGAGACACCATCAGTCTCTCTGAATCACAACTATAGGAGCAGGACGGCGCATCGCTAGCCGAGTCTGTTCTCATACAGACCCCTCCGGTCCCCGCAGACCAAATCTACACCTCGCCCGGTTCTCAGCTAGTCTTTTTTCATGGAGATCAAGTTTTGATGTTTTGTGTTCGACTGTCTCTTTCTGGTTGTGGTTAACAGTATTGTTCCCCAGCTCAGAATTGAGGACGTTGTCCCATCCACTGACCTTCACTCGACCCGTCTGACATACAAAACGACAGACCAGTATCCCTTCTTTCTTTTCTTTTCAAAAACACTTGAGTGTGCTGTCTATGACCAACTCTCTCGTTATCTCTAATATATAATAATAATAATAGCATATGCCATTTAGCAGACGCTTTTATCCAAAGCGACTTAGTTATGCGTGCATACATTTTTACGTATGGGTGGTCCCGGCAATCAAACCCACTACCCTGGTGTTACAAGCTCCATGCTCTACCAACTGAGCTACAAAGGATCTCTCTGAGAACAATCTTGTCACAGGTTTCAAGACGGCTCACTCAACTGAGACTGCTCTCGTCCTTGTCACGGAGGCTTTCCACTCTGCCATAGCTGACTCTCTCTCCTCTGTTCTCATCCTCCTAGATCTATCTGCTACCTTAGACATCGTGAACCATCAGCTCCTACTCTCCACCCTCAGAGCTGGGCGTCTCAGCCTCTGCACAGTCCTGGATTGCATCCTAACTGGCAGGTCGCTCCTACCAGGTGACGTCTGCACCGCATGCTGTCACTACTGGTGCCCCCAGGGCTCGGTTCTAGGCCCTCTCCTCTTTTCTCTATACACCAAGTCACTCGGCTTTGTCATATCTTCACATGGTCTCTCCCATCATTGCTATGCGGACGACACGCAACTACTTTTCTCCTTCCCCCCTTCTGACACATCACATCTCTGCATGCCTGGCAGATATCTGAGCTTGGATGTCAGCCTACCACCTCAAGCTCAACTTCGACAAGACGGAGCTGCTATTTCTCCCGGGAAAGGCCTGCCTGCACCAAGACCTCTCAATCACGGTTGACAACTCTGTAGTGTCCCATTTCCAGAGTGCAAAGAACCAGGGGATCAGCTTCTGCTCAGCCCAGTCAATGTTCTTCTCTGGCCTGGCACCCTAATGGTGGAATGAGCTTCCCCCTGCAGCTAGGACAGCAGAGTCCCTTGCCCATCTTCCGAAAACATCTGAAACCTCGTTCTTAAAGCTATGGATCCGGATCCCGTTCTGCACATTTTACCCACCCTCTTCTGAACCATGATGATGTAGCCTACGTCTCTGCCTCATATTTCTGGACAGCCAAAATAAAAACCCTGCTGCGATTTGAACAAACATTTCAAGGCCATTATGAAAGCTACAACCTTGTCTGTCTGTTGTAACAGATATTGCAGTTGCACAAGCAGGACACAGTCCCTACACTGCATTGGAGCAAAGAAATTTGCTTTTTGTGATATGATGTAGGCTAATCTTTGTAGTTGCTGCCATATCTTAGCCACTAGCCAGAGTTGCTGAAAAAGAACACTTAAACTTTGACTGCCTGTCTGCCTCCTGCTTAGCCAATGTTTGTAATGATGATTAAAAAGATTAGCGATTTAGACTGCATGTCTGTGTGTTGCTTGTGTTTGATATGCTGGCTTGACAGCTGCATGTAACTCCCCACTTTAGTTTTTTGCCCCAATGTAAAACTATCTGAGTTTATACAAACATGTTTATCATGTCCTTTGTGTACAACATGTAAATAGCTGCATGTAGCCCAACTCCCCTCCTGAAAAAATAACATGAAATCGTGCTTAGGCTTAATAGCCTATTGAGGCATGGAATACAAATGTCCTTTGTGTACAACATGAAGTGTTTAAATTACACCAGACAAAGGCATTAATCACTGATCAAAGCGGCAGTGGAGCACTGAGCAGCAGCTACGTAGGCAATGTAGTGGGCAGCCGCTAAAAAAATCCTGCACATAAGCAGAAATCTCTGTATTTTTTTTGCCATGGCAGATGGGGTTTCCAGAAAATCTGGAAACAGAGCCACTACAATTTTTTTTTAAAGTTTGTGGGAGGTGAGCACCTCACGTCAAGTTCTATTTTTATAAACGCCAACTTTTGCGTGAACTGGCACACGCACATTTTGGGGTATATTTTGTATATGCACGGTTTATAAATGAGGCCCTTGGACCATCCTTCCAGGCTGTTGGCCCCTTCTCTTTAAACCCCCTGTAGATCTTCTGCTCTAAAATCTTACATTTTTGGGTGTAACTGCTGCTGTCACTACCACATCTACAGGTAACTGCCAAAATAAAAGAAACACCAACAAAGTGTTTTAATAGGGTGTTGGGCCACCACGAGCCATAACAGCTTCATTGCACCTTGGCATAGATTCTACACATTTCTGGAACTCTATTGGAGGGATGCGACATCCATTCATCCACAAAACATTCCATAATTTGGTGTTTTGTTGATAGTGGTGGAAAAAAGTCTCAGCATAGGACACTTTCTGCACAACTCGAATTCTGTCAATCTCAACCTGTCTCTCTCTCACAGGGCACACAGTTGACACAGTGCTTTCTCTATCCCAACTCCCAACACTCTCTCCGACTATGCTCTCCTGCACATTTCTCACATTGTGGGATCTCCCTTCTAAACACTGCTGCAACATGTCAATCCTTTACACCTAAAGCACTATAGCAGGGTTCGGAACATAGGCCCTCACAGAATTGCAAATATAACCTAACCATATCAGGTAGAAACTCTGTCATAGTTCAACAAGACAGATAGGGTATTCTCAGTCTTGTCATTACCACCAGATCTACGTCTCAACAAACAGCGGGCGTCACAAACACCAGAAATCTTCATTTTCATTTGATCCACCTCAACGCTACCCCATTCACTCTGTTGAACCCTCCTCTGGCAGGAGGGTTGTTACAAATCAACTTTAATAATCCCAGAGAGGCAATTCGTTCAGGCCTGACAGGGTGCTTCAGACAGGGCAAACAAAGACAGTAAATAAAACATTTTAAAAAGACACAAACGCATTAAGGCATCAGTTAATGGTGCATTTAAGTCCGTGGTAGCCACAGTTCTTAGTTTAGCTCTGCCATTAATTATCTCTAGAATAGTCCCTAGGTCTTCATTAATGGTCCTGTTAACCAGGCGATTTGCCTCAGGCACAAACAAGGCCCTGTGTCCATTGGTGGAACACTTGAGAAAGCACAGGCGACATCCCAAAGGGGAGCAGATGGAACTGCGGGTTGAGGACATGGTGCTGTTCCCCATGATTTCGTAGGCTTTCCTCCTGGCCTGCTGCTCAAAGAATGAGGCGAGACTTCTGAGGCAGCCTGGTGATCTTTGAGCAGGTGTTCAAATGGCTTGAACCAGAATACTTAAATTTTTTTTTTAAATAATTCACCTTTAACTAGGCAAGTCAGTTAAGAACAAATTCTTATTTACAATGACGGCCTACCGGGGAAGAGTGGGTTAACTGCCTTGTTCAGAAGCAGAACTGATTTTTTCCCTTGTCAGCTCTGGGATTCGATTTAGCATCCTTTCGGTTAAAGGCCCAATGCTCTAACCACTATGCTACCTGCCGCCCCCAAAAGGACAACACAGAATGCTCTTGATGAAAGAACTGTAAAAGGATTGCAATATTGATGTGGACACTTAGTTCAGTTTCCTGAGGAAGTGTTGTGTTTGCTATTTTGATGATGGCGTCTGTGTTTTGCTCAAACTTCCGGGTGTTATCAAAGATGGAATCAAGATATTTATACTGGTCCACATTGTCCACCTCCTCTCCATGAATGATCATCGTACTGGTGGGCTTCCTCCAGAAGTTGACAATAATTGCATTTCGTCTTGAATGTCTTTAACTCCAGCAGTGTACCGTCACACCAGTCAATGAAATCCTGGATGGCTGGGCCATGGTCCAGCTCCTGGGAGGATTGACAGAAGGACTGAGTCATCGGCAAACTTCACAAAATGGCGGTTGGCGTGGGCACTCAGTCATTGGTGTAGAGAATAAAAAGGGAGGGGTGACACCCTTGTGGTGAACCTGTGCAAGTGAGTAGGTTGTCTGACGTGGCACCATTAGCATAGACTCTACATAATCCACAAGTTAAGGCTGTGGTCAAGATTAAACTGTGAGTCAAAGTTTTTTTGGGGCGAGGATGGCAGTCTGCATGGTGTTAAATGCAGACAAGAAGTCCATAAATAGGAGCCTGACAGAGGCCAGATGTCTGTGGATGGTGTCCATCAAGAACAGCTTGGCGTCGTTCGCACCTGTCTGTACGCGAACTGGAGGGGCTCCATCTTAGCACCTGACACAAGTGTGATGTGGGCCTTGACCAGTTTCTCCAGGGCATTCATCACAAGAGCGGTCAGTGCAATAGGCCTATGGTTTTTGAGAAAGTGAAGCTTGTCTTTCTTGGGGATAATGGTGGATGTTTTCCATGGCAGCGGGACCAGGCTCTGGTCCATCGAGGATTGGAAAAGCTGGAGTAGGAGCCCACTAAGCTGCTCAGCACAGTACCTGAGGGTCCTGCCACAGATGCCATCTGGTCCTGGGTATTTGTTGATTGGTGTGTATTTTAGCAGATTCATCACATCATTTGCTTGAGGGGTGAACGTGGCACATGGCATGAAACTCTGCTTGAGCTCCACCGCATCTCAGGAGTGAGGTGGAGCTCAAGCAGAGTTTGTTCAGCTCGTTGGGCAGAGAAAAGTCACTTACCCCCGCCACAATGCCTCCTTTCTGACGGTGTGTTTACAGCAGCCATGTTTTGAATACCCTGCCAGGCTGCCATGTAATTCCCCTGCTCAAACTTCTGCTTGTGTGATGGCTTGCTTGACTTCCTTATTAACCCATTTCTTTGCTCCACTGTACCTGTGAAAAGTACCTTTTTTTTTTCTTCCCTCATTAAGAATGCCCTTGAGCTCGTGGTCACCCAGGGTGAAAAATGTTCATCTGTTTCGTTGGGATTGTTGAATCAACACAAAAAGTAATGTATTTTGACACTATTATTACTTGCTCATTTAAGATGGATAAATGATTCAAAGAACAGTTCCCAATTTGTGCAGTAAAAACATCCTCACAGTGCATCAATACTTGGGGCAGTCCATGTTTGAACTGTTCTCACCTCCCTCTCTACTCTCTTCACCACTGGAGTGTAGGTGGACGAGTAGAATTATACTGTGATCAGCTGAGCTGAGGGGGGCAGGGGGAGTGACCTATAGGCTCCTGAGAATGGGCCACAGCATAAGTCCAGAATCATATTGTGGTGAGAAGCACAGGTCACTTTTTTAATTTAACTTTTAACATATTGATGGTCGACTTTTTGTGCTTTATCCATGGTGCAATGGTTAAAAGCCCCAAGGACAAAATGGTGAGAATCTGGTGACATGGTATCCAAGTTTATGCAGGGTGTTTGCTCTGTGGATTTATCAACATTAGCGCGTGGGTGGATATAAATAATATAGAATAGTTGGGGGAATTCACGTGGCAGATAAAAGGGGCGAAGAGAGATGGTCTCGGCCCTAATACTGTTTTGCACCAGTTCTTATTTACATAAATGCAGACCCCACCCCACTGTTTTTTTACAGTCCTCAGCTTGTCTATATCCAAATGGACTGGTGTGCCAAATCCATCAATGGAAAGATTGTTGTCACCCACTCCACTATCCAACCAAGTCTCTGAAAGCAAGAACAAGCGTATTCCTACAGTTGAAGTCAGAAGTTTACATACACCTTAACTCAATTATTCACAATTTAATCCTAGTAAAAATGCCCTGTCTTAGGTCAGTTAGGATCACCACTTTATTTTAAGAATGTTAAATGTCAGAATAGTAGAGAATTATTTCAGCTTTTATTTCTTTCATCACATTCCCAGTGGGTCAGAAGTTCACATACACTCAATTCGTATTTGGTAGAATTCCTTTAAATTGTTTAACTTGGGTCAAACGTTTCGGGTAGCCTTCCACAAACTTCCCACAAACAGTTGGGTGAATTTTGGCCCATTCCTCCTGACAGAGCTGGTGTAACTGAGTCAGGTTGTAGGCCTCCTTGCTCGCACATGCTTTTTCAGTCCTGCCCACAAATGTTCTATGGGATTGAGGTCAAGGCTTTGTGATGGCCACTCCAATACCTTGACTTTGTTGTCCTTAAGCCATTTTGCCACAACTTTGGAAGTATGCTTGGGGTCATTATCCATTTGGAAGACCCATTTGCGATCAAGCTTTAACTTCCTGACTGATGTCTTGATGTTGCTTCAATATATCCACATAATTTTCTTACCTTATGATGCTATTTATTTGGTGAAGTGCTCCTGCAGCAAAGCACCCCCACAACATGATGCTGCCACCGTGCTTCACAGTTGGGATGGTGTGCTTCGGCTTGCAAGCCTCCCCCTTTTTCCTCCAAACATAATGATGGTTATTATGGTCAAACAGTTCTATTTTTGTTTCATCAGACCAGAGGACATTTCTCCAAAAAGTACGATCTTTGTCCCCATGTGCAGTTGCAAACCGTAGTCTGGCTTTTTTATGGCCGTTTTGGAGCAGTGGCCTTCCTTGCTGAGCAGCCTTTCAGGTTATGTCGATATAGGACTCTTTTTACTGTGGATATAGATACTTTTGTACCCGTTTCCTCCAGCATCTTCACAAGGTCTTTTGCTGCTGTTATTGGATTGATTTGCACTATTCGCACCAAAGTACGTTAATCTCAAGGAGACAGAACGCGTCTCCTTCCAGAGCGGTATGACAGCTGCGTGGTCCCATGGTGTTTTATACTTGCGTACTATCATTTGTACAGATGAACGTGGTACCTTCAGGCTTTTGGAAATTGCTCGCAAGGATGAACCAGACTTGTGGAGGTCTACAATTTATTTTTCTGAGGTCTTGGCAGATTTCTTTTGATTTTCCCATGATGTCAAGCAAAGACGCACCGAGTTATTTATTTTTTAACTTTCATTTAACTAGGCAAGTCAGTTAAGAACATTCTTATTTTCAAATACGGCCTAGGAACTGCCTTGTTCAGTGGTAGAACAACAGATTTTTACCTTGTCAGCTCAGGGATTCGATCTTGCAACCTTTCGGTTAGTAGTCCAACGCTCTAACCAAATCAAATGTATTTATATAGCCCTTCTTACATCAGCTGATATATCAAAGTGCTGTACAGAAACCCAGCCTAAAACCCCAAACAGCAAGCAATGCAAGTGTAGAAGCACTAGGCTACCCTGCTGCCACACCCAGTTTGAAGGTAGGCCTTGAAATACATCCACAGGTACACCTCCAATTGACTCAAATGATGTCAATTTGCCTATCAGAAGCTTCTAAAGCCATGACATTTTCTGGAATTTTCCAAGCTGTTTAAAGGCACAGTCCACTTAGTGTATGTAAACCTCTGACCCACTGGAATTGTGATACAGTGAATTATAAGTTAAATAATCTGTCTGTAAACAATTGTTTGAAAAATTACTTGTCATGCACAAGGTAGATGTCCTAACCGACTTGCCAAAACTATAGTTTGTTAACAAGACATTTGTGGAGTGGTTGAAAAAAAGAGTTTTAATGACTCCAACCTAAGTGTATGTAAACCTCCGACTTCAACTGTATATTCATGCAGGTAGCTCACATTTGCCTGCAACTCCTCCAGCTTGTGACGGAGGTAGCAAACATTTCCAAGGATTTGTTGCGGGCAGTGGAGAGTACGTTTAGGTAAGTCTCAATTTACATCTCAGTCCTCCTCGTTTCCCCCTTTTGTTGTCTCTGTTTCCTCCTGGGAGTAGATCCTTCATCCCGTGTGGCTCAGTTGGTAGAGCATGGTGTTTGCAACGCCAGGGTTGTGGGTTCGATTCCCACGGGGGACCAGTACGGAGAAAAAAAAATGTATGAAATGTATTCACTACTGTAAGTCGCTCTGGATAAGAGCGTCTGCTAAATGACAAATGTAAAATGTAATGTAAAATGAAATCATTGGGGTGCAACAGCTCCACTGGTATATTCCATGATGAATTAGCGGGGCCCGCGGCAGTGTGTAGATGCAGTAGGAACTCCATTGACAGTGGGGAGAAGACACCCATGGGATTACGCGGTGTATCGAACTTCAAGGCAAATACAGCGTCGGTGCCCACCGACAGGAGAAGCAGCAGTTGGTATGAGAAACTTTCAGATTCCTCTTAGCAAGGCAGGAGGGTTGTAAAAACAACACGTGAGTTACAGTGGCAAGAAAAAGTATGTGAACCCTTTGGAAATACCTGGATTTCTGCATAAATTGGTCATTAAATTTGATCCGAACTTCATCTAGGTCACAACAATAGACAGTCTGCTTCAACTAATAACACAAACAATTATACATTTTCATGTTTTTATTGAACACACTGTGTAAACATTCACAGTGCAGGGTGGAAAAAGTATGTGAACCCTTGTATTTAGTAACTGGTTGAACCTCAACCAAATGTTTTCTGTAGTTGCGGATCAGACCTGCACAATGGTCAGGAGGAATTTTGGACCATTCCTCTTTACAAAACTGTTTCAGTTCAGCAATATTCTTGGGATGTCTGGTGTGAACTGCTCGAGGTTATGCCACAGCATCTCAATCGGGTTGAGGTCAGGACTCTGACTGGGCCACTCTAGAAGGCATATTTTCTTCTGTTGAAGCCATTCTGTTGATATACTTCTGTGTTTTGGGTCGTTGTCCTGTTGCATCACCCAACTTCTGTTGCGCTTCAATTGGCAGACAGCCTAACATTCTCCTGCAAAATGTCATGATAAACTTTCATTCATTTTTCTGTCGATGATAGAAAGCTGTTCTGGCCCTGAGGCAGCAAAGCAGCCCCAAACCATGATGGTCCTTCCACCATATTTTACAGTTGGGATGAGGTTTTGATGATGGTGTGCTGTGCCTTTTTTTCTCGACACAGTGTTGTGTGTTCCTTCCAAACAACTCAAATGTAGTTTCATCTGTCCACAGGATATCTACTGGAACATCCAGGTGCACTTTTGCAAACTTCAGATGTGCAGCAATGTTTTTTTTTGGACAGCAGTGGATTCTTCCGTGGTGTCCTCCCATGAACACCATTCTTGTTTAGTGTTTTACGTATCATAGACTCGTCAACTGAGACGTTAGCATGTTCCAGAGATATCTGTAAGTCTTTAGCTGACACTCTAGGATTCCTCTTAAACTCATTGAGCATTCTGCGCTGTGCTCTTGCAGTCACCTTTGCATGACGGCCACTCCTAGGGAGAGTAGCAACAGTGCTGAACATTCTCCATTTATAGACAATTTGTCTTACCGTTGACTGATGAACATCAAGGCTTTTAGAGATACTTTTGTAACCCTTTCCAGCTTTATGCAAGTCAACAATTCTTAATCTTAGGTCTGAGATCTCTAACGAACATCTCCAATCTCATCTCATTGATTGGACTCCAATTAGCTTTTGGAGAAGTCATTAGCCTTTGGGCTCACATACTTCCAACCAACACTGTAAATGTTTAAATTATGTATTCAATATAGACAAGAAAAATACAATAATTTGTGTGTTATTAGTCTAAGTACACTGTTTGTCTATTGTTGTGACTTAGATGAAGATCAGATCAAATTTGATGACCAATTTATGCAGAAATCCTGGTAATTCCAAAGGGTTCACATACTTTTTCTTGCCACTGTAAACTACTAGGTGCCTTTTACTAGTAGTGATCGGATTAAAAACAAACGCACAAAGAAAACAAAAACAAAGAAAACACACAAACAAATCAGCGCACCAGAAAAGCACCCGAAAGCAGTTCTCTCAGAAACTTTGATATAACAGTCGCCAGTTTGATGTAAAAGTCCCCAGGATTTTCAGGGAAAACGTTGGAAGTCTCTACCCCACCTGTCGCCGCAGGTACTTCATCCTGGTCAGGCTCACTTCCAAACTCCATGTCACTCCCTCCATGGTCACTTGTAACAGGAGACAGGATCTCACATTCAGTAGTTGATCTGTATTCTTTAACACCATTACTAGGTATATATTCAGAAGACGTTTGAGCCTTGCGCCTTTCTTCCCACTCCGAGAGATCTAGACAAATCAAGACACCCGTCTACACTGAAGAGGAAGGATCTTATTGGTTGGCGTAATAGTTCAAAGGGTGTGGTTAAATGAAAAGGGTATGTGCACTGTTCTTTGTAATACGCTACTGGTTATTACCATACACATCAGATCTCATACTAATCGTATCTTTCAAGCTGAGAGCAGACTTGTTTAGAAAGAACAGAATAGAATGACTTTTCCATCTACATCACTTCAGTAAGGTAAATATTAAACTGTCCTTGTTCAAGCCTAGGTTTACTGTCTCTTAAAAACAAGTTAAACAGAGGATTAATGAGGGGTATGTGGGTATGTGGTTAATTACCCTCTTACCCCAAGACACTTCACACGATAACAACATGTCAGCTAAAGAATTATTCTCTGACATCCCCTGCGTACATCTGAAGATGCACTGCTACAATTTCTCCTCGTTGTGGACACTCCTATGTCTGATAAGCTCTTGTAGTTTAGTTTGCACTTGAAGGGTGTGAACGGTCTGGTGCGTCTTCACATAATTTGCCTCAGCAAAGCGCTTCCCACACGTGGGGCAGGCATACGGCATGTCTGTGTCCGTCCTAACGCTCGGTCTCCCATGTTGTGACCCAATGACACCAGAGGTAGAAGCAGGAGCCACCCTCAGTAGGTTAGTCTTTGAGCTCCCTCCTTGACCTCTAGTCATTGTTTGGGTGTTGTTGGGATTGTGTGTTGTGTTATAGGCTAGGTGAACGCCCATCCTGACCCTGTCTGTATTAGTGGGGTAACCATGAGGCAACTGAGGAAGGCTAGACCCAGGTCCAGGCTTTCTATTAACCCAGTCACCAGGCATTAGATGAGACCCTGAAGGAGAAGACAGATTTGCTGATAGACTACCACCAGGGCGGTCTCCCACCACTCTCTGTGAAGGCTGAAGCCCAGGGTGACCTGCTCTGTTCATCATGGATACTGTGGTGTTGGTATCATAGGAACAGGAGGGTCTGTCTCTATCAGCCCCAGGCCCTGTATCATCCTTGCACTGAGACTGTGAAGAGAAGGGTCTGGGCTGCAGACTGGATCCCTGACTGGAGCCTCCGTCTCTCTGATGACCACCAGGACTGAGGTTGTTCAGTCCACCTGTCCACTGGTTGTGTTCTATGTAGTGGTTGCGATGGAGTCTCTGTCCCCCGTGGTTGGGTCCAGGTTCTGACTGGGGAAGGAAGAGTGACAGCTCCTGATCCATGGTCCTGATCCGGGGCCAAGGTTTGTGACCAGCCGCTTCAGAGGTCCAGTCTCTCCCGCCAGTAACACCGGATATCAGCAGGTCTTCATGGACTGCAGACTGCAAATAAATATGGTACAGAAAAGCAAAGGTTTATATAAGAAACTCTAAAATGTTAACCACAGTCAAGCCCGTCTAACACTGTGATTCAAGTACCTAACAATAGTCAGTCAGCACCGAGTCAATTTAGTATTTAATTTAAACAAAATGGCATTACTCACATTTATTGCACAAAACGGCACAAGAATAACTTTCTATGGTAACACTTTTCTGTAAATCTGGTACCTCGCTTTGATAAAATGAATTTTAGAATACTTTGGAAAAGGTTCAATATAACATTACACACAGCTTCACTACTTCAGGTCAAGTAAACATGAATTAAGGTACTATCATTATTTCACTATAAAACATCAGTATCAACCTAAAAGGACATGTCCAGCAGCAGCTTGACCGCAGGGATGACAAACGCCCCTTCCCCCTCCACAATATAAATCTAAAGTAAAAATGTTTCCATCATCTGCCATGAATTTGCCTTGATCCGCCGTAACACAAACCCTTGCGACACCATCAAAGTCGACATGGTGTTGGTCCAGTTGACGACACTCTCAGCCGATCATGCCTTCACTCAACCGAGTTTGGCCCGAAATGTGAACAATGGCTGACAGAGGTAAGTTCAATCGTTTTTCAGTAGAGAAACTAACCAACCAATTAGCTACCTAATCAACTACAGTTAAAATTGTAGATCGTTTTTTGGTCTTCTATTACGAAAGCAGGCTATTGATTAGGCAAGCTAGGTTAAATGTCAACTAGCTTGAATGCTAACGTTAGCTAACTAGCTAACATTTAACCAAAGATTTTTATAACTAACCCAAGATGGACCACAGCCTGTCGTTTCCAATGGGAGAAAAGTAATCATAGCGGGCAGAACAAGCAAGGAGCTGGGCAGAGCCAAGCATGAGCTTGCGAGATCCTATTGGCACGTTCTCGCATGTATTCACAAATATCCGTTAGGGATCGTCTACTCTGAAGTGCACGTGTGCAATAACTCAACCTTGCACTCCTAAACACCACCATTTTTTAAAACTTTGGCAAAGGATAAAGTCTACAAAACTTAGTCCACTCTGTTCGTAACATATTGTAATTTTGGGAACAGAAACTGTATTGAGATCAAATGTTTTATTGATGAGAAAATTAGCAGAATGACGGCCAAATCCATCTTGCTTTATCTTCTCCCACTGCCGGCCACTGCGCTTCCTCTCATCACCATATTTGGTGGTGAGTAGAAATAACAACCGGACGCTTCAGATTTATACATCTGGTGAAACATCTGGCTCATTGTTCCATCTGTGGTTTAACCAAAGATGGTTTCGTTTTATATACACAGTATCTAGTTTAACTAAGAGCATTGTAGCGAAGTCAAAACTGAGCCATGCTGACTGACAAGTGGCATGAATTGGTACAGCTCGGCCCTAAATTGCACGTTATTATTTAGCTAAATTATCATCCATAGATGCCTACAGCCACAGCAGTCTTAAAATTGACTGTTACCTTGATTGCAACATTAAGATGCTAAAACATTTAAACTCCTATTGAACTGTGACATCATTTCCTGACATCTTGTTTCCCTTTCTCGCTCTCACTCCAGTTGTTCTCAATACATGTTTAACCAGGTGGAGACAGGTCGGCGTTTACCTTTTCCAATGTCTATGGATTGTACAATGATTGTAAATTGGGACTTTCACTCCATACTAAATCTAATTCCATCTCCTGTATCGTTCTGCCCTCTCTTAAGATGATGCTGCTGCCCCACTGTAAGAACCTGGAGATCTTCACTGATGGAGGTGACGTGGCCACAAACAGTGCCTGGGACTCGTTCCAGTGCTACCGCTGACTGGAGAACAGCCAGGGTGTGGTCAAGACAAATTCATCTTTAGTGTGTCAACTCTGCTGCACCTGGGAGCTAAAAGGTATGGCACCGCACTCCCAACACTCATGTATGTTTAAACATATTTGTATGCTAATTTACGTGTTTCTTAAAGTGACAATCAGCAGTTGAAACAATAACAAAGCATACTCCTCACCACTGTTTCTGTGAAAAAAGAGGGTGGATGGGGCTGGAGAAATGTAACCACTCAAATTCATAGACAGAGCTATGGATGCAAGGACAGACCTTTGCTCCTCCTTAAACCCCATTGGAGGAGATGTCCCAAGGTTCCTCGCCTCAGACCTGCTCCAATGGGGTTTGAGAAGGATGCGAGTAGAGGAAGTGAGGAGTTGATAAAGGAATTTGTTTAAAGTAATGACTAAAGAATTCCACCCTGAAACGTATTTAACGGTGTGAAATGTATTAGAATTATAAGACTATAATCCAATAATGTGTGTGTGAGACAAGTTAACGGTGAGAAATGTATAGTTGAGAAAACAAAGGACAACTGAACTACACATGACCTGGTTATAACTCTGAAAACTGACAACAGGAAAGAGGGCCCTTCCAAGGCCCCTCTAATCTAGGGAGGAGAGGAACGGCTAGAAATTGCCAGGCTGGTAGAAAAGTGATAAACTAGGAATGTGAACTGTGGAAAAAGATACAGCCCACCTAAAAGAAAGGTGGAGTTTCTATTGAAAAGAATTGAGCTGAGTGTGTGTGTGTGTGTTAAAGACTGTTCTCATTTTTTACATCTCTGAATAAAGAACAACGAACCTTTTGCAGTATCTGAGACTTTGTCTAATTCTTATTTTGAACCCGAGACTTACAACCTCAGGGAATTGGTCAAAGCTTAAATTATTTAGTTATCATCATTGGGATTGAAAATTCTCGTGACAGGAGTTGAGCAGAGATTAGTTGGGACAGAGGTCATGTCATTGTTTTAGTTGGAATCTTACGTTGAATGATACATTTTATTATCTGTTTGCACTTATCTATGTTCTACATATGCTTTTTCCACAGATGGCTCTGGCTTGCTGATGAAATCTGACTGAAATTACACTGTAGTCAAAACTTTCAATGCCAAATTGAAATCATTCAATATTCTGTAATTGATAGAAAATGATAGTTTCCAACCAGACAATTACTATACATCAAATCTGTTTCTCAGTGCAATGTTTGGTGAATGCATGGCATCGTTTTTTCTTCAGTCCTCCTTTGAATGCTGTGTGTACTGATTCAGTTCTAAACGACCATCATCGAGTCCATCCTCAACCTCCTTGATCACGGCAACGATTGGCCGGTCTGCTGAGAAGGTTATTGGCTGCCACCTGCCCTCCATTGAGGTTTCGCATGACTCCAGGGCAAGGAAGCGTGCAGAAAAGATCATCGCCGACCCCCTCCACCCTCTCTTCCAAACGGTTCAGGTCAATCACGACCCACCCACCTGAACAGCTCAAGCAATCACACTATGGGTTGCAGGCTGCGTAATAGCCAATCACAACACTGGACTGGCCCAGGGCAGGAATTTGTGAGTTCGTCCATCACTCCATGCACCTGCCTTTAAGCCCGGCCCCATTAGACTGAAATCCAAAAGGTGCCAAGACTTTAGAGAGAGTAATTGAGAAATTGAGAGCGAAAAATTTACCATGAAAAGTTACTATTGCTGGTGGACAATAATGCATTCAAATGTATTTTTACATGTTGAATCACATTTCTTTGCTTACAGTTCGATATGTATTATTTAAGACATTTTTCTGTGACAATTATGTTCTGCTTGTAGGACTTGAAGTTAACTGGATACCCAATAAGCTTGTTGTTGTTGATTGACAACTTCAGCGATTTAAATACTTAACAAAGAGCTGCAGTTAGCTTCGTAATGGGTAGCAAGTAATAAGTTAGTCCTAAATATTTCCAAAACTAAAAGCATTGTATTGGGGACAAATCCCTCAAACCCTAAACCTCAACTACATCTCGTAATGAATAATGTGGAAATTGAGCAAGTTGAGGTGACTAAACTGCTTGGAGTAACCCTGGATTGTAAACTGTCATGGTCAAAACATATTGATGCAACAGTAGATAAGATGGGGAGAGGTCTCTCCATAATAAAGCGCTGCGCTACCTTCTTAACAGCACTATCAACAAGGCAGGTCCTACAGGCCCTAGTTTTGTCACACCTAGACTACTGTTCAGTAGTGTGGTCACAGAAGGACCTTGGAAAATTGCAGTTGGCTCAGAACAGGGCAGCACAGCTGGCCTTTAAAAATACACAGAGAGCTAACATTAATGACATGCATGTCATTCTCTCATGGCTCAAAGTGGAAGAGAGATTGATTTCCTTATTACTTGTTATTGTAAGGTGTTGACAAGCTGAATGTCCGGAGCGGTCTGTTTTAAACTACTAGCAAACAGCTCGGACACTCAAGCATACCCCACAAGACATGCCACCAGAGGTCTCTTCACAGTCCCCAAGTCCAAAACAGACTATGGGAGACGCACAGTACTAAATAGAGCCATGACTACATGGAACTCTATTCCACATCAGGTAACTGATACAAGCAGAATAATCAGATTTAAAAAGCAGGTAGAAATACACCTAATGGAACAACAGGGACTGAAGAGACACACAAAAGGTACAGACACATGCATACGCACACATTATGATACTGTTGTATGGTGTGTTGTGGATATGTGCTGGTGTAGGGATGTTATATGATGTACTGTTTTATCTTTAGCTCATTCAGTACAAACATAGTTCAGTTTTATCTGTTGTTTTGTGGGTGCTTTGGTGTGTTTGGACCCCAGGAAGGGTAGTTGCTGCCTTGGCAGCAGCTAATGGGGATCCCTAATAAATACAAACTTCATATTTCACCTAGCTAGCCAGTTATATTTGCGAAGCCGTAGCAAAGTAGTGTGCAACAGCCATGGAATAATGCATACATTTTAACAGACATTACATCAAAAAAGTGTGAAAATGAGTACATACTACGCAGTTTAAGTACAGTATATCGGATGGTATTATGGGTATTCGGACACGGCCAGTGTCTGTGTTGTCGCAGGGTCCATGTTCCAGTTGATAGATCCTATAGAAGGCAGGCTGAAGGCAGCACCTGTTAGGGGGTTAACCTGAGGCGCCATCAGTCTCTCTGAATCACAACTATAGGAGCAGGATGGAGCATCACTAGCCGAGTCTGTCTGTTCTCTCCCACCGCAAACCGACATCTCCCAGTCCCCGCAGACTAAATCTACGCTTCATCCTGGTCTCAGCCAGTCTGTTGTAATGAAGACTAAGTTTGGTTGTTTTGTGTTCGACTGTCTGTTTCTGGTTGTGGTTAACAGTGTTGTTCCCCAGCCCAGAGTTGAGGATGCTGTCCCATCCACTGACCTCCACTATGTCGCCTCTGGTCCTGGCCTGCTCAGTGATATCGTCCTGCGAGCCCTTAGCTGCACCAGTCAGGGTCAGAGAATCCAACACGGCCACCCAGTATTTGTTAGCGTCCAGCCAACCACCTGCAGGAAGAGGTTACAAAATAGACTTTACAAACATGGCATGAGTTAGTTACCTGGTCAAGTTCATACATTATAATGTGCATTTTAGTATGTGAACATACATTGTATTGATTTAATTTTATGAATAAAGAGAAAATAATAGCCAGGTGCATCACTATTCCCATTGAAGATCTATTACTATTAGTATGTAGGCTATATGTATTTCTCCCTTACCTTGCTCCCCCATCTTTAGTCCACTCAGCAGGTCAATGCTCTCTGGTCCATCTTCTATCGTCTCCTCTTTGACCAGCAGCAGATCAGGCTTCTCATCCTCCATGTCTACTGACTGTAAGAGATACAAAGTGAGAGGATGTCGAATCAAGAAATCTGATATGAGCACCCTGCTATGGAGTATCTTCTGATTGGACAATGAGGGATTGCTATAAGTACTATGCAAACATGTTAGTTGATTTGATTACTTGACAATCTTTAATGGTTTGATAATTGAAAAGCATGGTCCCCACACTTAATCAAGACCTGGTCCCGTATCCACAAAGAGTCTCAGAGTAGAAGTGCTGATTGAGGACCAGGTCTCCACCTGTCTAATTGTCTTATTCATTATGATCTAAAAGGCAAAACTGATCCTAGATCAGCACTCCTACTCTGAAAAGCTTTGTGTATACAGGCCCTGACCTAATACCATTCAGACAGTAGTTTAGAGGGCTCACCTCAGTGAGACTGTGTGTGGTCCTGTGCTGCTCAGCTGGTTCCTCTGTGGGTTCAGGAGGTGTAGTCTGGTTGTCCTCCATGACCATGGTCCCCTCAGGGTTCCCCAGACCCTCCTCACACATCAGCAGCACATCTGAACCCTCCTCCTCCTAGAAGAGACAGGTGATACAGATTACAGACATACACAGATAATAAACACACTTTCAGCATGGAGTGTTTACCCATCCCCACTATGTTTGAGTCCTATACTGTAGTTACAGAATGATTTCACTGTTGTTAAACCCATCATGGTGGACATAAATATAATGTTGTGGGTATATGTGTCAGCTATGATAAGACAAAAGTCATCAAAAGACAAACTATTTTGACGTGTACAGTAGGTGTTTGTTAGTGTGTGGGTCTAGAGTCAAAGAAAGTCTTAGAATGAAAAGTCCTATTTTGTGTTTATTAAACATAAACTAGTGTTAAATGCACCATATGTATAAATCAGCATTCATTTCCTCATTAAGTGTCTTGGGAAAATGTGTGAACATTATATAGCCTACACAGCACAAACAATATGAAACAGAGACTTTTTAGGCTCATATCACACTATCTGTGGGATCTTCTCTGCTGTCAACAATGAAAATTAATCTTTGTCATGTTTGATCTAAACGTCAGAAGCTATTCGTGTGGAACGGTAACTTTATATTTTAAAGAGTGGAATGTTTTTTCTGCTGGTGTATCCTGAGGTAGCTCCTCACTGAGAACCTCTTCCTGCAGTGTGTACAAGTGAACAGCCTCTCTCCTGTGTGGACCCACTGGTGCCTCTTCTTGTTTCAGGTTAATGTCAACTGCACAAGTACAGTGAAATGCCTTCCTTGCGAGCTATAAACCCAGCAATGCAGTAATCAATAACAATGTAATATTAAAAATAACATAAGGAAAAAGTAAATAAGCATATTATATACATATTCAGGCAGTTCCAGTACCATACTACAATTTGCAATGATACTGGAGTGACAGAGGGAGACATGTATAGGGGTAAGGTGACAAGGAATCAGGATATATGATAATCAGAGTAGCAGCAGCATATATGATGATTGTATGTAAGTAGGTGTGCGTGTGTAGAGTCAGTATAAAAGTATGTGCATATTATGTGTGTGTGGGGAAATTATGAATTGAGTGTTTGTGTGTGTTGGAGTGTGCAGGGCCCTGTGAGTGTGCATAGAGACAGTGCAAAAATAAAATACAAGGGTGAACTCAGTCCATGTAGCCATTTTGTTAGCTATTTAGCAGACTTATGCCTTGGGGAACGAAGCTGTTCAGGAGCCTATTGGTGTCAGACTTGATGCACCGGTACCGCTTGCCATGCTGAAGCAGAGAGAACAGTCTATGGCTTGGCGGCTCGAGTATTGGCGACTGACCTCCGTGACGCTGCGTCGGGCCCTTGGCTGCGCTGGGGTGGTAGTGGGGTCCTCCGTGGCTACAGGGGGCGCTCCAGACTCTCCAGTCTGGATGTCTCTTCTGTGCCGTAGGTCCTCCTCTCCTTCGGACCTCTCCTGCTTGACCCCAGGACCTGCAGCCTCTATATCTGCAGCCTGACACAAGAAGATAATGTTGTAGGGAAGTCTCACTAGCTCCCCTATGGCAGATAAATGAGGATGTACATTTAAGCAAGTGAATAGATGAGGGGAGCCTTTCTGAGAGGCCACATCGACTTACAAAGTAACTATTTATTTTACGCAACACTATTACACTGACCTCTATCATGATAATGTGCTGGGTTGAGGTTCCACTCCCCTCATCAACAGTGATTTGTTGACCATCTCTCCATGTGTTGTGTCCCACCGGCTTCACAAAGCTCCTGTGGCCTCCAGTGAGACGTCCTTCACCTGAGAGAGTGATTGGGGGAAAAGTGGTGGTTAGGTTAGGTACTGCCAATGCTCAACGGTATATTGTACAGTATTGTCACTGTCTGCAATTGGCAAGGATGTAAGGTAACACTTCATAACTTATTGATATACTATTTATTGATCAATGTATTATGTTCCATGAATCACATTGTTTTTATTGACAAAATAGGAAATGCAGAAAATCTTAAATCTGGTTAGAATATGATAGTGTATTTGCGCAAGATAGCTAAATAAATCAGAGGAATTATTGCATACAATCCAAAAACTGAACAAGACCCAATTCTTGGTAACACATCACATGTAGAGAGGAATGGGGCGACAGGCCGCGCAACCTCAGCAAAATGTACCTCTTGCCATTCCTCTGTATCGGTCGAAGAGCTTGAAACTATTGGGACGACTGACAGGGACGCGCTCCCGTGCCACCTTCATTTCCAATAGTTTCCTCCGCAATCCTCTGTTTTCTTTCTGGCTTTGAGTTATTTGCAAACGAAACACTGCATAATCGTCGTCTACGACTTTACATATTTCTGCCACGGCTGCATTCGCTAGCACCTCCATGATGGAGGCTATTTGAGCGTGATAAACCATACAGTTATATATGTTTAGCAAGCTGGCGTTATAGAGATAACATCTATCAACTAAGTCCTGTCTGCAACGCGAATTAAACACTATGTGGGGTAAGTACGTGATGCTGTGCAGTTAAAGACTCATATTTTGAGTTTCAGGTTGTTTATAAATGTTTGATTAACAAAAGCGCTAATGTGGTCACAGTTCACTTCCGTTTACGTCTTTTTCTTAGTGTGAGTTTCCGGAAGACTTGACGCTATGTTGCGTGTTGCTTGCTGCCATTCACAGGTCGGAGGAGTCATGGGCTAGGAACATATATATATATATATATATATATATATATATATATATATATATATATATACAAAAATATATATATATATACAAAAATATAAAGGCAACATGCAAGTTACAGTTCAAATAAGGAAATCAGTCAATTGAAATAAATTGATTTGGCCCTAATCTATGGATTTCACATGACTGGGCAGGGCCTACCACTTGGTAGCCAGGCCAACCACTGTGGAGCCAGGCCCAGCCAATCCGAATACGTTTTTCCCCACTAAAGGGTTTTATTACAGACAGAAATACTCAAACGTTTCATCAGCTGTGCAAGTGGCTGGTCTCAGACTATTCCACAGGTGAAGAAGCCAGATGTGGAGGTCCGAGGCTGGCGTGGTTACGTGTGGTCTGCGTTTTTTTTTTTAGTCTGGTTGGACATACTGCCAGATTCTTTAAAATGATGGAGGAGGGTTATGGTAGAGAAATTAACATTGGATTCTCTGGCAACAGCTCTGGTGGACATTCATGCAGTCAGCATGCCAATTAGCCCCCTCAACTTGAGACATCTGTGGCATTGTTATGTGACAAAACTGCTCATTTTAGAGTGGCCTTTCATTGTCCCCGACACAAGGTGCACCTGTGTAATGATCATGCTGTTTAATCAGCTTCCTGATATGCACCACCTGTCAGGTGGATGGATTATCTTGACAAAGGAAACATGTTCACCAACAGGAATGTGCACAATGTTTGAGAGAAATAAGCTTTTTGGCAATATGGAACATTTCTGGGATCTTTTATTTCCGCTCATGAAACATGGGACCAACACTTTACATGCTGCCTTTAATTTTTGTTCAGTATATGTCAGGGGTAGGCAACTGGCGTCCACTAGTTGGCACAGCCACAAAGTCAAAAATGGCAATATCGTTAAAATTCATGAAAACTAAAATGAGCTTTTTGGGTTTCATTTAAAGTTAGGCATAGTGTTAGGGTTCCCACACGGCCATATATCCATGTTACAGCGACCACCTGTGCTAATTAGCAATCTCGCATCCTCAAAACCTGTGTGTAATCTAACTCGGAAGTGTAGTTTGGTCTGATGGAGGCACCCATAGCTGTATAAATCACATTTTAATCAGATAAATTGAAGAAATAGGCAGGGTTTATGACTTTATGGCAACTACTGAAGACCCAATGTAGGCAACCCTTGTCCTGGAGTGCTGCAGGCACTTCATGTTTTTGATTTAACTGACCTGGAAGCAGGATGACATGCCTGAGGGGGGGCATATTAAATCCATGGGGGGATGGGGGTACAACTGGTATTGCTTCAGAGCCCTAATAACACAAGGTAGATTGGTCCTACAACTGTTCTAATGTAACTAAACGTAGCCTTACGCAGTCACAACCGTCGCTTTATATAATAACACAAAGACATGCGCCCCACTACTAAAATGTGTGTATCCGAAATGCAGCTGTAGCTGCCATAGGCCTACACATATGCGCCCACCAACACGCACATATCAGCTCGACAGGTTGAGCACCAATAGCTTATCAAAGATTCTTAGTCTTCATAGATTAAGCTTCAACTGGATACCATGGGTATGACAAAACATGTATTTTTACTGCAATAATTACTTTAGTAACCAGTTTATAATAGCAATAAGGCACCTCAGGGGTTTGTGGTATATGGTCAATATACCATGGCTAATGGCTGTATCCAGGCACTCTGTACCCCCTCGTGCTTTATTGCTTAACTATAGGCTACATTTGTCGGATGTGACACTATGCAATGAGCGTAACCAAGCCGCCACTTCTCCAGGTGCGCAATATTTTCTGTATGAGAGCGTTTCAGAAAAGCTAACTAAATCAAACTAAGTGCACACTCTATAGTCATAGCTGATGCGAAATGTCCTACATGACAGTAACTCATTTGAATTTGCAGCGAATAAGAATAAATGCCCATTCCGAGAGCAACACACACATGCTATAGCAAGAGAGCAGTGTGGGGGCGAAAAAGTGTCGTTTTCATAGTTTTGACATCACTTTTACAGTAGCCTGTCACACAATGACTGTGTAATTGAAATGAATGATAAGCGTGTATGTTTGCCTACTTGTTTTAGTAGGCTACACACGGTATTGGTCCTATACTACTGCGACATAGAAAAAGGTTGGCCTATCTGAAATGCAGCTACATACACAACAACGGTCACCAAACCCAGATTTGTCCGTTAGACTGCCAGATGGTGAAGGGTGATTTATCACTCCAGAGAACGTGTTTCCACGGCTCCAGAGTCCAATGGCGGCGAGCTTTACACCCCTCCTGCCGACGCATGCGCATGGTGATCTTAGGCTTGTGTGCGGCTGCTCGGCCATGGAAACCCATTTCATGAAGCTCCCGACGAACAGTTCTTGTGCTGACGTTGCTTCCAGAGCCAGTTTGGAACACGGTAGTGAGTGTTGCAACCGAGAACAGGCAAAAAGAAAATACGCACTTCAGTACTCTGTGGTCCCGTTCTGTGAGCTTGTGTTACTTACCACTTCGTGGCTGAGCGGTTGTTGCTCCTAGATGTTTCCACTTCACAATAACAGCACTTAGAGTTGACCAGGGCAGCTCTAGCAGGGCAGACATTTGACAAACTGACTTGTCTGATAATGACTTTTGATGACTGGATGAGGTGAACTGAGGAAAGAATGAGTATGAGGCAGAATTGATGACAAGGTGGTGATGGTGTCTGTAAAATGCTTAACTGATGAAAAGGGACAACTTTGTCCTGTTTGATGCTGACAAACCTGACTAAACTATTTTGACGTGTATAGTAGGTTAGTGTATGGGTATGTGTAGGTATATTTAGTAAGTGTATATTGGTTATAAAGCACTCGTGTGTATGCAGAATAGGGTGAGATCAGATGTGATGAACAGCTGAAGTCAGAAGTTAATTTACACCTTAGCCAAATACATTTAAACTCAGTTTTTCACAATTCCTGACATTTAATCCTAGTAAAAATTCCCTGTCTTAGGTCAGTTAGGAAACCACTTTATTTTAAGAATGTGAAATGTCAGAATAATAGAGAGTGATTTATTTCAGCTTTTATTTATTTCATCACATTCCCGGTGGGTCAGAAGTTTAAATACACTCAATTAGTATTTGGTAGTATTGCCTTTAAATAGTTTAACTTGGTTCAAACGTTTCGGGTAGCCTTCCACAAGCTTCCCACAATAAGTTGGGTGAATTTTGGCCCATTCCGCCTGACAGAGCTGGTGTAACTGAGTCAGGTTTGTAGGCCTCCTTGCACGCACACGCCTTTTCAGTTCTGCCCACATATTTTCTATGGGATTGAGGTCAGGGCTTTGTGATGGCCACTCCAATACCTTGACTTTGTTGTCCTTAAGCTATTTTGCCACAACTTTGGAAGTATGCTTGGGGTCATGGTCAATTTGGAAGACCCATTTGCAACCAAGCTTTAACTTCCTGACTGATGTCTTGAGAGGCTGCTTCAATATAGCCACATATATATCCACATCATTCCTCATGAAGCCATCTATTTTGTGAAGTGCACCAGACCCTCCTGCAGCAAAGCACCCCCACAACATGATGCTGCCACCCCCGTGCTTCACGGTTGGGATGGTATTCTTCGGCTTGCAAGCCTCCCCCTTTTTCCTCCAAACATAACGATGGTCATTATGGCCAAACAGTTCTATTTTTGTTTCATCAGACCAGAGGACAATTTCTCAATAAAGTACGATCTTTGTCCCCATGTGCAGTTGCCAACCATAGTCTGGCTTTTTATGATGGTTTCGGAGCAGTGGCTTCTTCCTTGCTGAGCGGCCTTTCGGGTTATGTCGATATTGGACTCATTTTACTGTGGATATAGATACTTTTGCACCTGTTTCCTCCAGCATCTTCACAAGGTCCTTTGCTGTAGTTCTGGGATTGATTTGCACTTTTCGCACCAAAGTACATTCATCTCTAGGAGACAGAACGCGTCTCCTTCCTAAGCGGTATGACGGCTGCGTAGTCCCATGGTGTTTATACTTGCATACTATTGTTTGTACAGATGAACGTGGTACCTTCAGGCATTTGGAAATTGCTCCCAAGGATGAACCACACTTGTGGAGGTCTACAATTTTTCTTCTGAGGTATTGGCTGATTTATTTTGGTTTTCCCATGATGCCAAGCAAAGAGGCACTGAGTTTGAAGGTAGGCCTTGAAATACATCCACAGGTACACCTCCAATTGACTCAAATTATGTCAATTAGCCTATCAGAAGCTTCTAAAGCCATGACATAATTTTCTGGAATTTTCCAAGCTGTTTAAAGGCACAGTCCACTTAGTGTATGTAAACTTCTGACCCTCTGGAATTGTGATACTGTGAATTATAAGTGAAATAATCTGTAAACAATTGTTGGAAAAATGACTTGTCATGCACAAAGTAGATGTCCTAACTGACTTGCCAAAACTATAGTTTGTTAACAAGAAATTTGTGCAGTGGTTGAAAAATGAGTTTTAATGACTCCAACCTAAGTGTATGTAAACTTCCGACTTCAACTGTACAAATGTCTCAACAAGAAATCTGCATGAAGTTAATAAACTGTATTCATTTTGTCATTAAAAGTGTCTTGGGAATTTGTTTTTGTAGTTGAATGGAAGTAATGAGACAGGCATTTGTGAACATTATATAGGCTACACAGTACAAACACAATATGTAACAGACTTTTTAGGCTTATAAATGGTTTATACTGTATATCACACAATTTCTGGATGAAATATTCTACCCAGGAATTTTCAACACTGAAATTTGTACTCTCGTTCCAAATGCATCTGTGTATCTTTTTTGTTGACAACAATGACAATTCCAGTTTCTTTACTGCAGGGTGTGATCTACACGTCAGAAGCTATCGAGTGGAATGTTTTTTCTGCTGGTGTATCATGAGGTAGCTCCTCTCTGAGAACCTCTTCATGCAGTACATACAGGCAAACGGTCTTTCTCCTGTGTGGACCTTCAGGTGCATCTTCAGGTGATCAGCCTGAGTGAAGCGCATTTGACACTGGGTACAGCTGTAGGGTTTCTCATCTGTGTGGACCCTCTGATGGCTCTTCAGATTGGATGAGTTGGAGAAACTAGCCCAATCAACAGTAGAGCTATAACCTACATTAATTCCCATCAGATAGTGTCCTGCTTATGCTGTAACCTATTAATGCATATGGGACTTTGCATGGTACACCTCAATTTATGATGAACCCCATTTACTACCTAGGTCCTATTCCATATGTAGCCGGCTTCCAGGCCGGTGAGGTTAAAGCCTAGTGGAGCTTAGCTGGTTAGGACCCATTAGTGTAGGCTATCATTAGTAGGATATATTCCTATGAAGGCCTATAACATTTTATAGGCTATGCATTATTATAGTCATCCACTTCGTAACATGCGTTTTGAATTGAGCATGAAGGAACAGCGGTGAAGTTTTTTTTCCTAACAAAAAAGCTTGATGTGAGGGGGACTCATGGTTAAAGTGCACTATTGATTTAGAGTCAATCGCTTTAAAAGTGTGTGCTGCCTAGAAGTGATGGTGATAATGGTAGCCTATATGACTGCTACTGGACAAATCCATAAGGCTCTTGTTTCTTTTCTTATGATGATAAACGCATATGTAAGGGCCTTATTTAAATTTTTCCATGAAAGCACATGGATATGTGTGAAACTGAAACAAAAACGTGGGATTTTGGCATATTTGAAAACGTGAAAATGTCTGTTAGTAGTAGCTAGTAGCCTAGTCAAGGATGCATCAATGCAATATTGGCACAGAACATTTTGTTACAGCAAACCTTGAATTTGTAGGTTTATAATATCCCTTGAGTGGCCAAGGTTGACCTATTTTAAGAAATAATATTGGTTGGGGGATTTAAAGTATAAGATCTTTATAGATCTTATGAAGAATTCGTTACAGGATATAATCACTGCCACCTGGTGAGATAAGCATAGGGCTAACGTGTGCCACGTTATCTGATTTGACCAGGGCTGCATTCACTACGTTTTTACATTCTGCCCGTTAAATAAGTCACTCATTGCTTCAAGCCACACCCACCAAACAGTCTGTTAAATAACGTACAATAACGTTTTTGGGTAACGTGTCGTTCAGTACAAACCGTTCAACGTTCAAGCGAACTGAATGCACCTCGGCGACAATTCAGCGTTTTGTCACGTGCAAGTAAATCAACGGTTTTAATTGGCTGATACGCATTTTGAGCCAGAGAAATTTAAATGGTTGCTTATGTTCGCAAGTACGCGTGTTTACCTATCCCCACTATACGAGTCCTATACTGTAGTTACAGAACGACTTCATTGTTGTTAAACCCATTATGGTGGACATAAATATGATGATGTGGTTAAGTCAAACCTAACTAAATTATGTTTACGTGTACAGTAGGCGTTTGTTAGTGTGTGGTAATGGGTAGGTATATTTAGTAAGTGTATATTGGTTAGAAAGCGCTGTAGGGTTTACACAGAATAAAGTGAGATCAGATGTGATGTATCTGAAAGAGAATCTCAACAAAAGTCCGACTAAAAAGTCCCATTTTGTGTTTATTAAACAAACAAGTTTTAAATACACCATTATGAAAACCACACAGAGCTGCATGAACCTGATGAATTGCATTCATTTTAACATTAAAATAATATTGGGGGAAAAAATTAAGTAGTTCAATGTAAGTAATGAAAGATGCATTAGGCTTATACATGTCTTATACAGTGAGTGTACAAAACATTAGGTACACCTGTTCTCTGCTACTGCAGTGCGGTAGCTCCTGAACAGCTAATCAAATGCCTACCCAGTCTATTTGCATTGTCCCCCCACCCCCTTTTTTGCATTGTTGCTACTCTCTGTTTAGATATCTATGCATAGTCACTTTACCTCTACCTACATGTACATATTACCTCGACTAACCTGTGCCCCTGCACTGGTTAGTAACAGCCTCGCTACTGTTATTTTACTACTGCTCTTTAATTATTTGTTATTTAAAAATGTTTACTTAACCAACAATGCAGTTAAGAAAAATAAGTGTTAAGGGCTTGTAAGTAAGCATTTCACTGTAAGGTCTACACCTGTTGTATTTGGCGCATGTGACAAACACAATTTGATTTGACCTTCCTAATATTGAGTTGCACCCCCTTTTACCCTCAGAACAGCCACAATTCGTTGGGGACATGGACTCTACAAGGTGTCAAAAGCATTCCACAAGGATGCTGGTCCATGCTGACTCGAAGGCTTCCCACAGTTGTGTCAAGTTGGCTGGATGTCATTTGCATTCAGTGTTCAAAGGCACTTCAATATTTTGTGTTGCCCATTCACCCAATGAATAACACACATACACAATCCATGTCTCAATTGTCTCAAGGCTTAACAATCCTTCTTTAACCCGTCTCCTCCCCTTCATCTACACTAATTGAAGTGGATTTAACAGCTGACATCAATAAGGGACCATAGCTTTCACCTGGTCAGTCCATGTCATGTGTTCCTAATCTTTTGTATATTCCAATGTCTGGGCCTTGCACTTCCAACGCTCTTAGCTGTTGCTGAAATTGAAAGTCTACCTTTAATGCGGCTTTGATCTAAACGTCAGAAGCTATCAAATGGAATGGCTACTTTATGTTATAGAGTGGAATGGGTTTTTTCCTGATGTATTCTGAGGTAGCTCCCCTCTGAGAACCTCTTCCCGCAGTGCGTACAGGCGAACGGCCTCTCTCCCATGTGGACCTTCAGGTGCCTCTTCAGTTTGTCCTGGCGGGACAACCTCTTCTCACACTGGGTGCAGCTGTAAGGTTTCTCCCCTGTGTGGACCCTCTGGTGCTGCTTCAGCGTGCCAGCCTCAGTGAAGCGCATGTGGCACTGGATGCAGCTGAATGGTTTCTCTCCTGTGTGGACCCTCTGGTGGATCTCCACCTTCTGGGGGCAGCTGAAGCCTCTGTTACAGAACATGCAGAGGAACCGTTTCTCTTTACTATTGCCTGATGTTGCTCCCCCCACCCCCCACCCCCCCCCCGAGCCTGGGTTTTATCCCTGTTTGAGTTCAATACCTGATGGCCGTGTGAATCAGAAGACCCCATCGACATGGACACATGGTTGTGCTCTCTGAGCGTGTGTAAAGGGGAGTGGGCCGCAACATTTGGATTTGTTTCTAAGCTTTCCCTGTAGTCTAAGAAATCTCTGCCCTGAGAGTGGCCTTCTCTTAGGTGATCTGCATTCCATGTGGGAGGAACATCACCCTCCAATTTCACAGTCACTTCATCTATGACCAGCCCCTCCCCTTTCTTATCTAAGTACCCTTCTGAGTATACACTACTACTGTACTTGTTCCAGTCCCCTATAGACAGATCTGTCTGTGTCTCTAAACCCAAGGGCATGTTGGGGTCCTCTGGGTCCTCTGTAGTGTAAGAACAAGCAGGATCATCACCAACAGTATCTAACGTGTCTCCATTCCCACGGGAATGAACAGGCCTCTGGTGAAATTCCGGTAAATAGTCTGAGCAGGGAGCAGGAGGACAGCCCAGTCTCCCCAGACCTGGGTCTGATATGTGGTCAGGCCCTGTATGTAAGAGACTGAGTTATAGTTAAAGTCTTGGTGTCTGTCTTTGACTTGAGGACGGTGTTCAGTGTTCCACGGACCTCCGTGATGCTGCGTCAGGTCCTGGGCTGCGCTGGGGCGGTGGTAGGGTCCTCGACTCCAGTCTGGATATCTTTCCTGTGCCGTGGGTCCTCCTCTACTTCAGACCTCTCTAGCTTCACCCCAGGACCTGCAGCCTCTGCAGACTGACAAGAAGAGAGGAGGTTATTATCAGTACATGAGTAGAATTTGATAACAATGTCTTAGGGAAGTCTCACAAGCTCCCCTATGGCAGATGTACATGTGAATAGCTGAGAGGGCCTTTCTGAAATGAATGGGCCACATTTCATTTACAAAGTAACTATAATGCAACACTAAACAAAGCCAGGGCTCTCCAACCTTGTCCTTGGAGATACCCTTCTATAGGTTCACGCCAACCCCAGTTCTAAGTAACCTGATTCAGCTTATCAACCAGCTAATTATTAGAATCCGAGGCGCTAGATTAGGGTTGGAGTGAAAACCTACAGGACTGTAGCCACCCAGGAACAAGGTTGGAGAGCCCTGCACTGACCTCTATCACGATAACGTGCTGGGTTGAGGATCCACTCCCCTCATCAACTGTAATTGGTTGGTCATCATTCCATGTATTGTGTCCTGCTGGCTTCACAAAGCTCCTGTGGCCTCCAATGAGATTTCCTTCAACTGAGAGCGTGATTGGGGAAAATAGGTGGTTAGGTTAACTAATGTGGTATAGACCTCTTTCTGTGTTTGCAAACATTGCCACACAGGGGCGATGCATGCAATTTGATTACTGTACACTTGGGAGTTTTCAGAATACACAAACATTAAAAAACTTGTATTTCACACTACTTTTGGAACATAATTGGATTTTAAGCCTTGTATGAATGTCCTGTTTAAAGGCCCAGTGAAGTCAAAAACAATATTTATTTGTTATTTGTTATATATATATATATAACACAGTACCAGTCAAAATTTGGACACACCTACTCATTCAAGGTTTTTTCTTTATTTTTACTATTTAATAGTGAAGACTATGAAATAACACACATGGAATCATGTAGTAACCAAAAAAAGGGTTCAAATCAAAATATATTTGAGACTCTTCAAAGTACCCACCCTTTTCCTTGACAGCTTTGCACACTCTTGGCATTGGCATTCTCTCAACCAGCTTCATGAGGTAGTCACCTGGAATGCATTTAAATTAAGTTGTGCCTTGTCAAAAGTAAATTTTTTGAATTTCTTTCCTTAATGTGTTTGAGCCAATCAGTTGTGTTGTGACAAGGTAGGGGTTGTATACAGAAGATAGCCCTATTTGGTAAAAGACCAAGTCCGTATTAGGCAAGAACAGCTCAAATAAGCAAAGAGAAACAACAGTCCATCATTACTTTAAAGACATGAAGGTCAGTCAATCTGGAAAATTTCAAGAACTTTGAACGTTTCTTCAAGGCCAGTCGCCATAAATCATCAAGTGCTATGATGAAACTGGCTCTCATGAGGACTGCCACAGGAAAGGAAGACGCAGAGTCACCTCAGAAGATAAGTCCCGCAGAGGATAAGTTCATTACAGTTACCCGCCTCAGAAATTGCAGAAAAAATAAATTCTTCACAGCGTTCAAGAGACACATCTCAACATCAACTGTTAAGAGGAGACTGTGTGAATCAGGCCTTCATGGTAAGATTGCTGCAAAGAAACCACTACTAAAGGACACCAATAAGAAGAAGAGACTTGCTTGGGCCAAGAAACACAAGGAATGGACATTAGACCGGTGGAAATCTGTCCTTTTGATCTGACGATTCCAAATTTGAGATTTTTGGTTCCAACCGCCATGTCTTTGTGAGACGTAGAGTAGGTGAATGGATGATCTCCGCATGTGTAGTTCCCACCGTAAAGCATGGAGGAGGTGGTGTGATGGTGCTTTGCTGGTGACACAGTCTGTGATTTATTTAGAATAAGGCACACTTAACCAGCATGGCTACCACAGCATTCTGCAGCAATACGCCATCCCATCTGGTTTGTGCTTAGTGGGACTATCATTCGTTTTTCAATAGGACCATGACCCAAAACACACCCCCAGGCTGCGTAAGGGCTATTTGACCAAGAAGGAGAGTGATGAAGTGCTGCATCAGATGACCTGGCCTCCACAATCATATGACCTCAACCACAATGAGATGGTTTGACATGAGTTGTACCGCAGAGTGAAGGAAAAGCAGCCAACAAGTGCTCAGCATATGTGGGAACTCCAAGACTGTTTGAAAATAATTCTTAATAAAGCTGGTTGAGAGAATGCCAAGAGTGTGGAAAGCTGTCAAAGGCAAAGAGTGGCTACTTTGAAGAATCTAAAATATATTTATTTTTTTATTTGTTTAACACTTTTTTTTGGTTACTACTTGATTCCATGTGTTATTTCATAGTTTGTCTTCACTATTATTCCACAATGTAGAAAATAGTCAAAATAAAGAAAAACCCTTGAATGAGTAGGTGTCCAAACTTTTGACTGGTACTGTATTTCCACACTGAGGTTGGAATGGTACTGTAAAATTGTGAAAATTATGATAATCCCTTTCAGTGTAAGGGCTGTTTGGAAAGACCGCCTGAAATTTTCAGCCTGTTTTGGTGGGATGGAGTTTTGGCCTGCCTGGTAACATTAGTTAAAGTAAAGATTCACCCATTTTGAATGTTATATTGTTTGTGTGCATCTCTGAGTGATATTCTTTCCATTCCCTGCGTCTTTTCATATTTATCTGAGCTATTGCCATTCAAGCAGGCAACAATTCGGCCAGTATGACTTAGCGGCTTTATTGCAATGCTGTCACTCCACTGGAAGTTAATAGGACTACGACTTTTAGATTGCGAAATCTTATATCATGCATGTCAGATTTCAAATCAAATTTATTTGTCACATACACATGGTTAGCAGGTGTTAATGCAAGTGTAGCGAAATGCTTGTGCTTCTAGTTCCGACCGTGCAGTAATATCTAACAAGTAATATAACCTAACAATTCTACAACAACTACCTTATACACACAAGTGTAAAGGAATGAATACGAATATGTACATAAAAATATATAAATGAGTGATGGCGAATGGCATAGGCAAGATGCAGTAGACGGTATAGGGTACAGTGTATATATACACATATGAGCTGAGTAATGTAGGGTATGAAAACATAAAGCGGCATTGTGTAGCCTCTCTAGGCTATGTGGGATGCTACCGTCCCACCTGCGGGACACAGCCAGTGAAATAGCAGGGCGGCAAATTCAAAACAGCAAAAATCTCATAATTCAAATTTCTCAAACATACTACTATTTTACACCATTTTAAAGATACACTTCTCCTTAATCGAACCACATTGTCCAATTTCAAAAAGGCTTTACGGCGAAAGCAAAACATTAGATTATGTTAGGACAGTGCCTAAAAAATAAAAGCCACACAGCCATTTTCCAAGCAAGGACAGGCATCACAAAAACCAGAAATACAGCTAAAATTAAGCACTAACCTTTGATGATCTTCATCAGATGGCACTCATAGGACTTCATGTTACACAATACATGTATGTTTTGCTCGATAAAGTTCATATTTATATCCAAAAACACCATTTTACATTGGCCCGTAATGTTCAGAAATGCTTTTCCTCAGAAAACTTCCGGTGAATGAGCACATCAATTTACAGAAATACTCATCATAAACGTTGATAAAATATTAAACTGTTATTCAAAGAATTATAGATAAACATCTCCTTAATGCAACCGCTGTGACAGATTTCAAAAAAGCTTCACGGGTAAAGCACACTTTGCAATAATCTGAGTACTGCGCTCAGAAAACAACAGCAGGCAATACAGATACCCGCCATTTTGGAGTCATCTAAAATCATAAATAGCATTATAAATATTCACTTACCTTTGCTGATCTTAATCAGAATGCACTCCTAGGAATCCCAGGTCCACAATAAATGTTGTTTTGTTCAATAAAGTCCATCATTTATGTCCTCTTTGTTAACGCGTTGAGTAAGCTACTCCAAATGTAGGAAGCGCGACGAAAATTTCACCATGAAAAGTCAAAAAAAGTTATATTTACGTTCGTAGAAACATGTCAAACGATGTTTAGCATCAATCTTTAGGGCCTTTTTAACATAAAACTTCAATAATATTCCAACCGGACGATTCCAATGTCTTGAAAAATGTAATGGAACACAGCTACCCCTCACATGAACGTGCGCCAATGAACTCATGTCCTTTCCTGAGTCAACAACTTCCAACTTCCTTTGTTTGCTCTCTGTTCACCATAGAAGCCTCAAACACCTTTCTAAAGACTGTTGACATCTAGTGGAAGCCTTAGGAAGTGCAAAATGAACCCTAAGTCACTGTATACTGAATAGGCCCAGTCTTGAAAAACTACAAACCACTTCCTGGTTGGATTTTTTCTCAGGTTTTTGCCTGCCATATGAGTTCTGTTATACTCACAGACATCATTCAAACAGTTTTAGAAACGTCAGTGTTTTCTATCCAAATCTACTAATAATATGCATATCCTACGTTCTGAGCCCGAGTAGTAGGCAGTTTAATTTGGGCACGTCATTCATCCAAATTTCTGAATACTGCCCCGTCACTAAAAAGTTAAAGTGGCGAGTGATACTTTACATCAAGATTGCAAGATGTAAACGCAGGAGGTTGTCTTCTCTCAATTTGAGGGTCTACCAAATGTATCCTATTTGTCTGTCTCTTCCGTTGTTTATGTCAGACTCCCCTCTGTGAGGCACATCGATCTGCAGGTTTAACAAAGTGAGATTGTAGACTCCTAAATTGATAGTGCAGTTTGTTTAGGCGATGTTACGGATACAGGTATCCTGTGTGTGTGTGTGTTTCTTTTCTCTCCTTCTCCCCTCACAGGTGACAATCAGCATTCCCCAATCAGTCATCAATCAGTCACCAACCAAGACACCTGCTCCTTTTCCCTCAACCAATCACATCCCTTTCCCTTGGTTTAAAAACCCAGCCAGTTGTTTTCTCTTTAACTATAGAGCTCGCTTTTGTTTTGCAACTAATGTCACCCTGTGAGTATTGTTATAGTGTTTTACTGTTTGGTGGGAAAAGGGGGTAACAAGACAAGTCGCCCATGGGCCTACATTACCCGTAGGAAAACAGTGTCTAAATACACTAGTTAGAACTGAGCGGACCACCCACTGTATTTTTGGTTAGTTAGCTAGCTATTCTTGAAGTAGGCTAGTCTAGTTTAGGGGTGTTTTGGATTATTGTTTCTTTGCTTGGGTCCAGCTTAGCCCATTTTCTCACACCCCTTTACCGTGTGTTTAAAAATAAACATTGTGTTTGACGGTAACTTTTAGATGTCTGTGGTTTTTGTTCTCACTATTATAATTTGCATGAGTTACGTTACGGGTCTCGTTTCCATCCCCCCTAGACTGCAGGGCCAAAGGGATTCGTAACAGGCGATTTTACAGTTTACTAACTACTTCACATGATATTGACTTTGGTATTATTGTGTGTAACTTCATTTACTAGCTAGCTACCTAGCTAGCCAGCCCATAGAGCGCATTGCATTTTGAGTTTTGTAGTCCACTTGAGCCTTAACAGATTTTCACATGTTGCAACCGATCTTATTATGTTCTCACATATTCAGTTATAGGAATGAGTGGTTTTGGGTGGATTGTTTTTCCTTTAGACCAATCTGAAATGGAGTTCCAAACCGCTTTGCCAATAACTCATTTCAGTTTCTCTCCCCACTCCGATGGTCCTAACAAAATCCTTGCTTGAGAAATTGCTCTTTGCTAAGAATCTATTTTTACAATTTTAAATTAAAACAATCACAGTGAGGTACTTAATTGTTACCCATAAATTATTTGATAAAGATAATAGCTGCATTGGACCTTTTTAATATAATGGTTGTCTCATCACAAATCAACTGCATTACTTTTAAAACGCTTCAAACGGTAAAATGACTCTTTGGCTAACTTTACTACAGCAGATGACAATGAGCGTTAGCATTCTAGCTAACAAGTGATGCATCCAAAAGTTATTTTACAATGATCACTACCAAATATATTATTAGTGTCTGGTCAAGCTATAATCTAAACATTGTAAGCATCTCCAAAATATGGTTTTGGTTACAACAACTAAATGTTTATTCGTGGCAGCGGCGCTAACTGCTTTAATTCTTCATCCAAAGGTCTCGCGCATCTGGTTAGAATACGATAGTGTATTTTAGCAAGATGGGTAACTAAGTAATTATGGGAATTTTTCCATACTATCCAAAAACTGACCAAGACCCAATTATTGGTAAGACATCTGAACACATGGAAAACGGGGAGATGGCGTCGGCCTTCTGCAAAATGTACCTCTTGCCATTCCTCTGTATCGCTCGAGGATCTTGACACTACTGGGACGACGCGTTCCCGTGCCACCTTCAGTTCCAGTAGCTGTAGCTTCCTCCGCAATGCCCCGTTTTCTTTCTAGCTTTGAGTTATTTCCAAACGAAACACTGCATAGTCGTCTATGAGTTTACAGACCTCTGCCACGGCTGTATCCCCTAGAACCTCCATGATGGAGGCTATTTGAGTTTGAAAAACCATATCGTTAGTTAGCCATTCTTAGCAGCTAGCTAAATACCATTACATAGATTACATATATCAACAACTGCTTTCTCCAACACGAATTAAACACTACTTGGGGGTAAATATGTGATGCTGGGAAGTTAAATAAGTCATTTTGAGTTCCCCAGTGTTAACGCCTAAATAACTAAAACGTTGAGTAAATTATTATTGGTCACCGTTCACTTCTGTTTAAGGATCTTATTGGTTTGGCGTCATAGTTAAAGGACGTGGTTAAATAAACTAATACACGCTGTTTGAATTACGGTACTGCTTATTACACATCACATTTCCTATGATCAGTATCTTTCAAACTTAGAGCAGACTTGTTTATTAAAAACTGTTAACAAGAATACAGTGAATTACTTGATTCCATCTACATCACCTTAGTAAGATAAATATTCAGCTGGGCCGTATTAATTTGTATTTTATTATATTCATGACGCCGATTCTGTTGCAAAACGTTTCTTAAATGGAAGCAAATGGAACGAAACGGGGAGGGACCTACATGGACTGTAAAAAGAATGGGGACACACCTGCATTTGTCCATTAGAATCTCTCGTTTTACTTGCACAACTGTTTGGACTAATGATTACACCGTTGTCCCTGTTCTAGCCTAGGTTTACTGTCTCTAAAAACGGTGACATGCTGACGTACATCAGTATAAAAACAGCCAACAGTGTGCGGCTGAGTAAGTCAATTGCTTAGTGGCAATGTTTGCTACAGATTCATAGCAATAATACACATAACAAATATGGGAGATATACAGTACATGGGACATTTTGAATTTCAAAACACTTGGGCCATAGTAATAACTCGTTTTTGCTTGGATTGTATAAAAAAACATACGAGAGACATGTAAGCTAAGCCTTCTAAGGTCTCACATACGTGTGACATACATCTGCCCCTACTCGGATGGTATTGCGCCGTCCCAACCTTCGCTCTCTCTCTCCCGCTACTCTCTCCTCTTCCATCCTATCATCTCTTCCCTCTGCTCAAACCTTCTCCAACCTATCTCCTGATTCTGCCTCCTCTCCTCCCTTTCTGCATCCTTTGATTTTCTCTGTCCCCTATCCTCCAGGCCGGCTCGGTCCTCCCCTCCTGCTCCGTGGCTCGACGACTCACTACGAGCTCACAGAACAGGGCTCCGGGCAGCCGAGCGGAAATGGAGGAAAACTCGCCTCCCTGCGGACCTGGCATCCTTTCACTCACTCCTCTCTACATTCTCCTCTTCTGTCTCTGCTGCTAAAGCCACTTTCTACCACTCTAAATTCCAAGCATCTGTCTCTAACCCTAGGAAGCTCTTTGCTACCTTCTCCTCCCTCCTGAATCCTCCTCCCCCTCCCCCCCCCTCCTCCCTCTCTGCGGATGACTTCGTCAACCATTTTGAAAAGAAGGTTGACGATATCCGATCCTCGTTTGCTAAGTCAAACGACACCACTGGTCCTGCTCACACTGCCCTACCCTGTGCTTTGACCTCTTTCTCCCCTCTCTCTCCAGATGAAATCTCGCGTCTTGTGACGGCCGGCCGCCCAACAACCTGCCCACTTGACCCTATCCCCTCCTCTCTTCTCCAGACCATTTCCGGAGACCTTCTCCCCTTCCTCACCTCGCTCATCAACTCATCCTTGACCGCTGGCTACGTCCCTTCCGTCTTCAAGAGAGCGAGAGTTGCACCCCTTCTGAAAAAACCTACACTCGATCCCTCCGATGTCAACAACTACAGACCAGTATCCCTTCTTTCTTTTCTCTCCAAAACTCTTGAACGTGCCGTCCTTGGCCAGCTCTCCTGCTATCTCTCTCAGAATGACCTTCTTGATCCTAATCAGTCAGGTTTCAAGACTGGGCATTCAACTGAGACTGCTCTTCTCTGTGTCACGGAGGCTCTCCGCACTGCTAAAGCTAACTCTCGCTCCTCTGCTCTCATACTTCTAGACCTATCTGCTGCCTTTGATACTGTAAACCATCAGATCCTCCTCTCCACCCTCTCCGAGTTGGGCATCTCCGGCGCGGCCCACGCTTGGATTGCGTCCTACCTGACAGGTCGCTCCTACCAGGTGGCGTGGCGAGAATCTGTCTCCGCACCATGCGCTCTCACCACTGGTGTCCCCCAGGGCTCTGTTCTAGGCCCTCTCCTATTCTCGCTATACACCAAGTCACTTGGCTCTGTCATATCCTCACATGGTCTCTCCTATCATTGCTATGCAGACGACACACAATTAATCTTCTCCTTTCCCCCTTCTGATAACCAGGCGGCGAATCGCATCTCTCCATGTCTGTCAGACATATCAGTGTGGATGACGGATCACCAGCTCAAGCTGAACCTCGGCAAGACGGAGCTGCTCTTCCTCCCGGGGAAGGACTGCCCGTTCCATGATCTCGCCATCACGGTTGACAACTCCCTTGTGTCCTCCTCCCAGAGTGCTAAGAACCTTGGCGTGATCCTGGACAACACCCTGTCGTTCTCCACTAACATAGAGGCGGTGACCCGATCCTGTAGGTTCATGCTCTACAACATTCGCAGAGTACGACCCTGCCTCACACAGGAAGCGGCGCAGGTCCTAATCCAGGCACTTGTCATCTCCCGTCTGGATTACTGCAACTCGCTGTTGGCTGGGCTCCCTGCCTGTGCCATTAAACCCCTACAACTCATCCAGAACGCCGCAGCCCGTCTGGTGTTCAACCTTCCCAAGTTCTCTCACGTCACCCCGCTCCTCCGCTCTCTCCACTGGCTTCCAGTTGAAGCTCGCATCCGCTACAAGACCATGGTGATTGCCTACGGAGCTGTGAAGGGAACGGCACCTCCATACCTTCAGGCTCTGATCAGGCCCTACACCCAAACAAGGGCACTGCGTTCATCCACCACTGGCCTGCTGGCCCCCCTACCTCTGAGGAAGCACAGTTCCCGCTCAGCCCAGTCAAAACTGTTCGCTGCTCTGGCACCCCAATGGTGGAACAAGCTCCCTCACGACGCCAGGACAGCGGAGTCAATCACCACCTTCCGGAGACACCTGAAACCCCACCTCTTTAAGGAATACCTAGG
Source organism: Salmo salar (assembly GCF_965601325.2). NCBI lineage: Eukaryota > Metazoa > Chordata > Actinopteri > Salmoniformes > Salmonidae > Salmo > Salmo salar. Next base: position 25,533,752 of record NC_138294.1, on the reverse strand, counting down.
ATAGGATAAAGTAATCCTTCTAACCCCCCCCCCCCCCCCTTAAAATATTTAGATGCACTATTGTAAAGTGGTTGTTCCACTGGATATAATAAGGTGAATGCACCATTTTGTAAGTCGCTCTGGATAAGAGCGTCTGCTAAATGACTTAAATGTAAATGTAATACATTTCCAAGCACTTGCATACCAATGTCTGACGTCATTGAAGCACGCAACGTCACACTTATTGAGAATGAAGCAAAGTCTGCCGCGAGGAGTAGCAGGAGGAGAAAGGGGAAAACCTGGAGGGGGAGAGGAAGAATGATTGATAACAGTGATTCTATTTCATTATTACATGGAGATCTCGCAACAATTATTCTCATTCACATTGCTAGTAGTTCGGTGACAAATATCAAAACTAAGCAGGGTATGGCTTGGTTAAAACCCAGGATGGGAGACCAAAGGCATATCTGTAGATAAATAAACTGTCCAGTAGGAAGTGCTACCCATCCATAATCATGAAAACTCATATCTGAACATGTATATACAAATATTGTATTTTTCTTATAGTAATTATCATGTTTTTTTATGTTGACATTAAAACAATGTGAAACTATAAGAAAAGCATTTATTTTGTAGAGGTTACATTATCAGAGCATACAGTGCGTTCAGAAACGATTCATACTCCTTGATTTATTCCACATTTTGTTGTTACAGCCTGAATTCAAAATGTATTCAATCTTTTTTTTCCCTCACCCATCTACACACAATAACCCATAAGGTAAAACATGTTTTTAGAATGGTTTCAAATGTATTGAAAATGAAATACAGATATTTCATTTACCAAAGTATTCACATCCCTCAGTCAATTCATATTAGAATCACCTTTGGCAGCGATTACAGAGGAGTCTTTCTGGGTAAGTCTCTAAAGCCGTGCTCACATTGGCAGCTTGAAATTAATCAAATCTCATGTCTTTGCATATCCATTAGAATCTGTTATATTTCCTGTATTCTGAACAACCAAAAAGCACATGGAATCTGATATTTCAAGCCACATTTCATAGGTGGTTTGAAGTCAGTCGGATACAAATCTGATTCCTGGCCATTTGACCGTTCAGACACAAGTCACATCTGATTACATTCCCTCAAGTGGTTTTTAAACTGTTATTCGGCATATCTTGTTGCTTGCTGGCTACTCTGACAATTTGACAAAAACATGTGGTACGTTAGCTAACTAGCTTGTTCATTGTTTACATACAAATAAGTGAATGTGCTAAACAGCTATGTAAACTAGCTAGTTGACTGCTGGGGCTCGCCAAAAAAGGACTCGTTTTGAAAGTTGGATCATCTTATCCTTTGAGGCTTTAAATGTGTTCTTACCCTATGATTTTGAACATTCAAAACAACAAGGAAACGTCCTTGGCAAGCATTGTTGTCACCTTAGCTTGCTACATCAGCACAAGCACCACCACCAATCAGCCTACACCACTGCACACACACCCGTTGTTACTATGACAACTAGTGTAGCCTTGTCAGCAAACGAGGGTGTCAGCCAAAAATCATGTTTGACATTTATTGCACACAGAGTCCATACAACTTATGTGACTTATTAAGCACATGTTTACTCCTGAACTTATTTTGTTTGCCATAACAAAAAGGGTTGAATACTTATTGACTCAAGACATTTCATCTTTTCATTTAATTAATTTATAAAAATGTGTAAACATAATTCTACTTTGACATTGTGGTGTCTTGTGTGTAGGCCAGTGACAAAAAAATCTAAATGTAATCCATTTTAAATTCAGGCTGTAACACAAAATGTGGAAAAAGTCAAGGGTTGTGTATACTTTCTTAAAGCACTGTAAGAAACACTTTACTGTACACACAGAAACATATTATAAAATGTTAATCACAGGCAAGCCCATCTCTAACACTGTGATTCAAGTACCTAACGATATAGAGAAAATTGAGTATTAAAATGGCCATATGTGTTGATTCTATAAGGGCACAAGGTGAGACCCAGATGCAGACACAGGTCTCAGATGGTTTGAGTCTCTGATATTTATTATAATCCAAAGGGTAGGCATGAGAATGGTCGTGGACAGGCAAAAGATCAAAACCAGGTCAGTTCAGGAGGTACAGATTGGCAGGCAGGCTCGAGGTCAGGGCAGGCAGAATGGTCAGGTAGGTGGGTTCAGAGGCAAGGGTCAAAACTGGGAGAACTAGCAAAAACAGAGTGATGGAAAAAGCAGGAGAACGGGTGAAAAAACACGCTGGTTGACTTGACAAACAAGACGAACTGGCAACAGACAAGCAGGGAACACAGGAATAAGTACCAAGGGACTAATGGGAAAACAGGTGACACCTGGATGTGGGTGGAGACAATCACAAAGACAGGTGAAACAGATCAGGGTGTGACAGATTCAAGAATTAAGTATCATGTTTTGGTTTGACTGAGAAGGGTTCCTCAGTTCCTGCAATTAAACAAAAATAACCAAGTCAGCACAGTCAATTTTGTATTTAATTTCAACAAAATGGTTGCTCGATTGAGGGACCTTACATATTGAGGGACCTCAAGTAGAATATCTTCTCTCACTGGTAACACTACATTTTCTGTAAATTATGGTACCCTCGCTTTGATAAAATACATTTTAGAATACTTTGAAAAAGGTTCAACATTATGTTACACACAGCTTCACTGCCTTAATTCAAGTAAACATGAATTAAGGCACTATCATCTCATTATAAAACACCAGCATCAAACAACAGGACAAGGTTGTCACTTTTCATCAGTGAAGCATTTTTACAGACACCATCACACCAACCATCACCATATCATCTACTCTGCCTCATCATACTCATTCTTTCCTCAGTTCACCTCATCCAGTTCTCTATACATCCAAAATAATAAAAATAATAAAGAAATAGTACTACATATTACACTATTCATGGGCTGTGTGCATTTTCTGCTGGAGTATCACGAGGTTGCTCCTCTCTGAGAACCTCTTCCCGCAATGCATACAGGCAAACAGCCTTTCTCCTCTGTGGACATTCAGGTGCATCTTCAGCTGCTGCTGGTGGGAGAATCTCTTCTCACACTAGGGGCAGTTGTAGGGTTTCTCCTCTGTGTGGACCCTCTGGTGCCTCTTAAGGTGGTGCTGGAGGGAGAACCTCATCTCACTCTGGGGACAGGTGTAGGATTTCTCCCCTGTGTGCAACAATAACATTGTTGTCATCAATCGCCCACCAGGTGCCCTTTGAGTTCCTTAATGATCTTGACACCTTGATAAACTCATTTTCTGACGATGTCTCACCACTCTTTGTACTGGGTGACTTCAACCTCCCGACGTCTGCCTTCGATTAATTTCTTTCGAATTCTTTCTTTCCCCTCCCTTTGACATGACCCTTTCCCAGTCCCCTCCCACTCACAAGGCAGGCAATACACTTGACCTCATATTTACTAGAGGCTGTTCACCTACAAATCTCACGGCAACCCCAGGTCTCTGACTACTTTGTTTCCTTTTCTGTCTCCCTCTGCTCCAACCCTAGTCACTTAGCCCCTACCCAGATGGTCATGCGCTGTCGCAATCTTCTCTCTCTCCCACAACTCTCTCCTCTTCCATCATCTCTCCCTTCTGCTAAATCATTCTCCCTCCTGTCTCTTGATTCTGCTTCTTTGACCCATACTATCCTCCCTTTCCGCATCCTATGACTCGCACTGTTCCTTTTCCTCCTGGAAGACTCGGTCCTCTCCTTCGGCTCCGTGGCTGAGTGACTCATTGCGTGCTTAGAGAACAGGTCTGTGGGCAGCTGTGCGAAAATAGAGGAAAACTAAACTTACGGACGACCTATCATCCTTTCACTCCCTCCTCTTACTCTGTATCCACTGTAAAAGCCACTTTAATTGTCCACCCCCTCCCTTGCTGCGGATAACTTTGTCAACCACTTTGAAATGAAGGTTGATGACAACCGCTCCTCATTCACTCAGTCTATTGAGTCCACTGGTCCCACTCACACAGAACTACCGTACTCCTTGACCTCTTTCTCCCCTCTCTCTCCAGATGAAATTCTGCGACTAGTGAGGTCTGGGCCACCCGAACACCTGCCCGCTCGACTCCCTTCTCCAGACCATATCTGGAGACCTCCCATTCCTCACTTCCCTCATCCCTGACCACTGGCTGTGTCCCCTCTTCACTTCAAAATGGCCAGAGTCGTCACATTCTCAAGAAACTGACACTCGACCCCTCAGACGTCAAACTACAGACCGGTATTCCTTATTTATTTTCTTTCCAAAACACTAGTGTTCTGTCTCTGACGAACTCTCTCGCTATTCCTCTCAGAACAATGGGTCACTCAACCGAGACTGCTCTTCTCTGTGTCACGGAGGCTCTCTGCATTGCCAAAGCCGACTCTCTCTCTGTTCTCATCGTCCTTGATCTATGCACTGTCTTCAACACGGTCTGGACTACTGCAACTCTCTGTTGGCGGGGCTTGTCGCTTGTGCCATCAAATCCTTATCAAGAACGCTGCAGCAGGCTTGGTGTTCAACCTTCACCAATTCTCCCATGTCACACCACGCATACTCCACTGGCTTCCAGTCCAAGATCGCATCCACTACAAGACCATGGTACTTGCCTATGGAGCAGCAAGGTGAATTGCCCCTCCCTACCTTCAGGCTATGCTCAAACCCTACACCTCAACCCGAGTACTCCGTTCTGCCACCTCTGGTCTCTTGGCCCTCCCCCCCCTATGGGAGGGCAGCAACCAATCAGCCCAGTCCAAGCTCTTCTTTGTCCTGAAACCCAAATGGTGGAACCAGTAGAGGGCCTAAAATGTTGTTTTTGGACAACCGGCCACAGTGGCAGGTAGATTTAAAAAAAATGTACCAGGCACTCTGATTTTTTACCATTTATTACATTTTTTTAATAATTTTTTTTATTTCACCTTTATATAACCAGGTAGGCTAGTTCTCATTTGCAACTGCGACCTGGCCAAGATAAAGCAAAGCAGTTCAACACATACAACAACACAGAGTTACACATGGAATAAACAAGCATACAATCAATAATACAGTAGAAAAGTAAATATACAGCATGTGCAAATGAGGTAGGATAAGGGAGGTAAGGCAATAAATAGGCCATAGTGGCGAAGTAATTACAATATAGCAATTAAACACTGGAATGGTAGAATGTGCAGAAGATGAATGTGCAAGAAGAGATACTAGGGTGCAAAGGAGCAAGATAAATACAGTTTGGGGATGCGGTAGATTGGATGGGCTATTTACAGATGGGCTATGTACAGGTGCCGTTATCTGTGAGCTGCTCTGACAGCTGGTGCTTAAAGCTACTGAGGGAGGTAAGAGTCTCCAGCTTTAGTGATTTTTGCAGTTCGTTCCAGTCATTAGCAGCAGAGAACTGGAAGGAGAGGCGGCCGAAGGAAGAATTGGCTTTGGGGGTGACCAGTGAGACATACCTGCTGGAGCGTGCTATGGGTGGGTGCTGCTATGGTGACCAGTGAGCTGAGATAAGGCGGGGCTTTACCTAGCAGAGACTTGTAGATTACCTGGAGCCAGTAGATTTGGCGACGAGTATGAAGTGAGGGCCAGCCAACGAGAGCGTACAGGTCGCAGTGGTGGGTAGTATATGGGGCTTTGGTGACAAATCGGATGGCACTGTGATAGACTGCATCCAATTTGTTGAGTAGAGTGTTGGAGGCTATTTTGTAAATGACATCGCCGAAGTCGAGGATCGGTAGGATAGTCAGTTTTACGAGGGTATGTTTGGCAGCATGAGTGAAGGATGCTTTGTTGCAAAATAAGAAGCCGATTCTAGATTTCATTTTGGATTGGAGATGCTTAATTTGAGTCTGGAAGAAGAGTTTACAGTCTAACCAGACACCTAGGTATTTGTAGTTGTCCACATATTCTCTGTATTCTCATATTCTCTGTTGTCCACATAACCGTCCAGAGTAGTGATGCAGGACGGGCGGGCAGGTGCGGGCAGTGATCGGTTGAAGAGCATGCATTTAGTTTTACTTGCATTTAAGAGCAGTTGGAGGCCACGGAAGGAGAGTTGTATGGCATTGAAGCTTGTCTGGAGGTTAGTTAACACAGTGTCCAAAGAAGGGGCAGAGGTATACAGAATGGTGTCGTCTGCGTAGAGATGGATCAAAGAATCACCAGCAGCAAGAGCGACGTCATTGATGTATACAGAGAAGAGAGTCGGCCCGAGAATTGAACCCTGTGGCACCCCCATTTGACACACTGAACTCTATCAGAGAAGTAGTTGGTGAACCAGGCGAGGCAATCATTTGAGAAACCAAGGCAGTTGAGTCTGCCAATAAGAATGTTGTGATTGACAGAGTCGAAAGCCTTAGCCAGGTCGATGAATTCGGCTGCACAGTAATGTCTCTTATCGATGGCGGTTATGAGATTGTTTAGGACCTTGAGCGTGGCTGAGGTGCACCCATGACCAGCTCTGAAACCAGATTGCATAGTGGAGAAGGTATGGTGGGATTCGAAATGGTCGGTAATCTGTTTGTTAACTTGGCTTTCGAAAACCTTAGAAAGGCAGAGTAGAATAGATATAGGTCTGTAGCAGTTTGGGTCTAGAGTGTCTCCCCCTTTGAAGAGGGGGATGACCGCGGCAGCTTTCCAATCTGTGGGAATCTCAGACGATACGAAATAGGGTTGCAACAATTTCGGCAGATAATTTTAGAAAAAGAGGGTTCAGATTGTCTAGCCCGGCTGATTTGTAGGGGTCCAGATTTTGCCGCTCTTTCAGAACATCAGCTATCTGGATTTGGGTGAAGGAGAAGTGGGGAGGCTTGGGCGAGTTGCTGTGGGGGGTGGAGGGCTGTTGACCGGGGTAGGGGTAGCCAGGTGGAAAGCATGGCCAGCCGTAGAAAAATGCTTATTGAAATTCTCAATTATAGTGGATTTATCGGTGGTGACAGTGTTTCCTAGCCTCAGTGCAGTGGGCAGCTGGTAGGAGGTCCTCTTATTCTCCATGGACTTTACAGTGTCCCAGACCTTTTTTGAGTTTGTGCTACAGGATGCAAATACATGAACAACAATAAAACGGATGGCCATACTTTGATGTTTCAAAACAAGGAATGTATTAGTATGAAGTAATGTGGTATTTTGGTCAACTTCATACAACATTTTGTGACCTGAGTCTTTTAACCAAAATATCAGAGACAAAATGTTCAGCTGCCCCTTTAAGGGGGGAGGTTACCGTGGTATCGGGGCCACTCGAGTCATGTCAGGTGTGTCTGTGCGCGTGTGAGATTTTGGATCGGACTAGGGTGTCTCTTCACTATCAATTGAAGTAGCAGAATCAAAGTAATGTTGAAAAATAACCGAGCTTGTGAACAAAACAATGTAAATAGCCAAGAAACACGAGGACAAAGTCTCACTTTGTAGACTTGAGTAAATTAGACAAACTTTTACGCCTGTGTGCAGCGCCTCTAAAAATGAATTTCTCAGCACTTCAGTCAGTGCACACAGCTCCCCAGCCAGGAAGTGTTGCTGCGCGAGGTGGGATATAGGATTCCTATTTCTTTGTGCGATTAGCAGCTATGAAACAAAACAGATGTGCTCATACTTGACGTTTGACTATTTTTATTTGTAAATGTAATGCTGGCACTGTAGAGCCCTGGAAATTGACCACCTGCCAACGTGGCTGGTGAAATAGAAATTCTTCCCCGCCAATACCTAAATCTACCGGTGTAGCAGGTGTTAATTTTATGCCCTGAACCAGCTTCCCCCTGAAGCTAGGCCAGCAGAGTTCCTGCCCATCTTCTGAAAACAACTGAAACACTACCTCTTCAAAGAGTATCTTAAATAATCCCACAGCATCCCCCCTCCACTATGTCGCCTCTGGTCCTGGCCTGCTTGCTGATGTGCCCTGGGCCCTTGGCTGCACCGGTCTGGGAATCCAAGATGGCATCTCATTGAAGATCTATTACTGTATGTAGACTATATGTATTTCTCTCTTACCTTGCTCCCCCATCTTTAGTCCACTCAGCAGGTCAATGCTCTCGGGACTGTCTTCTATGGTTTCCTCTTTAACCAGCAGCAGATCAAGCTTCCCATCCTCCCTGTCTACTGACTGTAAGAGATACAGAGTGAGAGGATGTTGGATCAAGAAATCTGATATGAGCACCCTGCTATGGAGCATATTCTGTATGGGCAATGAGGGATTGCTATGAGTATTATGCAAACATAGTAGTTGATTTGGAAAAGTGATAGATGATTTGATTACTTGACACTCTAATGATTTGATAATTCAAAAGCATGGTCCCATATCCGCAAAGAGTCTCAGAGTAGAAGTGCTGATAAAGGATCATGTCCTTACCTGTCTACATAGTCTTATTCATTATTATCTACTCTGAGTTGCTTTGTGGATATTGGACCTGACTTAAAACTTCTTTGGGGTAGGGGGCAGTATTTTCACGTCCGGATGAAAAGCGTGCCCAGAGTAAACTGCCTGCTACTCAGGCCCAAAAGCTAGAATATGCATATAATTAGTAGATTTGGATAGAAAACACTCTGAAGTTTCTAAAACTGTTTGAATGATGTCTGAGTATAACAGAACTCATATGGAAGGCAAAAACCTGAGAAAAATCCAACCAGGAAGTGTGGAAATCTGAGGTTTGTAGTTTTTCAAGTGATTGCCTATCCAATTTACAGTGTCAATGGGGTCATATTGCACTTCCTAAGGCTTCCACTAGATGTCAACAGTCTTTAGAACGTTGTTTCAGGCTTCTACTGTGAATGGGGAGAGAATAAGAGCTGATTGAGTCAGGTGTCGGTCAGTTGGCCATTATTTTAGTTACGCGCATGGCCATGAGCACGAGCTCAGTTCTCTTTCCTTTATGAAGACAAAGGAATTGTCCGTTTGGAATATTTTTGAAGATTTATGATAAAAACATCCTAAAGATTGATTCTACACATCGTTTGACATGTTTCTACAAACTGTAATATAACTTTTTTGACTTTTCGTCTGGACTTTAGTGCGCGCTCCTTCTGCATTTGGAATAGTGAATCTAACGCGCGAACAAAATGGAGGTATTTGGACATAAAGATAAACTTTATCGAAGAAAACAAACATTTATTGTGGACCTGGGATTCCTGGGAGTGCATTCTGATGAAGATCCTCAAAGGTAAGTGAATATTTATAATGCTATTTCTGACTTCTGTTGACTCCACAACATGGCGGGTATCTGTATGGCTTGATTTGGTTTCTGAGCACTGTACTCAGATTATTGCAAAGTGTGCTTTCGCCATAAAGCTTTTTTGAAATCTGACACAGCGGTTGCATTAAGGAGAAGTTTATCTATAATTATGTGCATAACACTTGTATCTTTTATCAAAGTTTATGAGTATTTCTGGAAATTGATGTGCTCATTCACCGGAAGTTTTGGGAGGGAAAACATTTCTGAACATTACACGCCAATGTAAAATGGGGTTTTTGGATATAAATATGAACTTTATCGAGCAAAACATACATGTATTGTGTAACATGAAGTCCTATGAGTGCCATCTGATGAAGATCATCAAAGGTTAGTGATTCATTTTAGCTGTATTTCTGGTTTTTGTGATGCCTCTCCTTGCTTGGAAAATGGCTGTGGTTTTTCTTGTCTAGGTGCTGTCCTAACATAATCTAATGATATGCTTTCGCCGTAAAGCCTTTTTGAAATTGGACACTGTGGTTGGATTGACGAGAAGATTATCTTTAAAATGGTTTATAATACTTGTATGTGTGAGAAATTTGAATTATGAGATTTTTGTTGTTTTGAATTTGGCGCTCTGCTATTTCACTGGCTGTTGGCGAGTGGGACGCTAGCGTCCCACATACCCCAGAGAGGTTTTAATACCATGCAGACAATTGTTTACAGTGGCTCACCTCAGTGTGACTGTGTGTGTTTCCTCTGTGGGTTCAGGAGGAGGTGTAGTCTAGACCTCACACCCTCCTCCTCCTGGAAGAGAGAGGTGATACAGATTACACAGACATACACTCCCTCAGGTACGTACACACAGATAATAAACACACTTTCAACATGGAGTGTTTACCTATCCCCACTACGTTTGAGTCCTATACTGTAGTTACAGAATGATTTCATTGTTGTAAAACCCAGCATGCTGGACATAAATATGATGTTGTGGGTAAAAATAAGTCGGCTATGATAAATCAAAAGTCATCAGACAAACCTGAAAACTATTTTGACGTATACAGTAGGTGTTTGTTAGTGTGCGGGTAAGTGTGCCTATATTAACAAAGTCTATAATGGTTATAAAGCACTGTCGGGTGTATGCAGAATAGGGTGAGATGGGATGTGATGTATACTAAAGAGAGTCTCAATGAGTCTTAGAATGAAAAGTCTAATTCTGTGTTTATTAAACATGAACAAGTGTTAAGGTGGCAATCCAGTCGCCTTTTCACCTCATTTAACAGCGGATTTACTTAAAAGGCACATACATCTATAGCACAAGTGGGTGGCCCTTTTTTGTTCACTAGGCCGATGGCATCACAACTTCCTATCAAACCAACTCATTGAATGCCCTACTCCTTGAAGTTTGCAGTTGTGTAACAAAAAAACTTTTGCTAAATTTGTATTTATTTATTTAGACTTGGGATATCACTTTACAACAGAAAAAGATCAATCACAGGAGGAAGTCGTTAAATACACCATATGAAAACCACACATACACGTCTCAACTAAACCTCTGCATGAACTTAATAAACTGCATTCGTTTTCTCATTAAAAGTGTCTTGGGGGGAAAAATTGTAGTTGAATGGAAGTAATGAAACAGGCATTTGTGAACATCATATCCTACACAGTACAAACACTATGTAACAGACATTTTTTAGGGTTATACAGTATATCATACAGTATTATACAATGTATCACACAATGTCTGGATGCAATATTCTACTCAGGTATATTAAACACTGAAATGTGTTACTCTCATTATTCCAAATGCACCTGTGGGTCTTTTCGGTTGACAACAATGACAATTAATCTTTGTCTTTAATGAAGGGTAGGATCTAAACATCAGAAGCTATCGATTGGAATGGTGACTTTATATTTTATAGAGTGGAATGTTTTTTCTGCTGGTGTATCCTAAGGTAGCTCCTCTCTGAAAACCTCTTCCCGCAGTGTGTACAGGCAAATGGCCTTTCTCCCGTGTGGACCTTCAGGTGCATCTTCAGGTGACCAGCCTGGGCGAAGCGCATGGGACACTGGGTACAGCTGTAGGGTTTTTCCCCTGTGTGGACCCTCTGGTGCCTCTTCAGGTCACCAGCCTGGGCGAAGCACATGGGACACTGGGTACAGCTGAAGGGTTTCACTCCTGTGTGGACCCTCTGGTGCCTCTTCAGGTTGCCAGCCTGGGCGAAGCGCATGGGACATTGGGTGCAACTGAAGGGTTTCACCCCTGTGTGGACCCTCTGGTGGATCTCCACCTTCTGGGGGCAGCTGAAACCTTTGTTACAGAACCTGCAGAGGAACCGTTTCTCTTTACTACCGCCTAATGTTTCTCCCCCTCCCTGAACCTGGGCTCTAGCCCTGTCGTTTGATTTCAATACCTGATTGAAAAGGACGTGTGAATCGGAATGCCCCATCGACGTGGACACTGGGTCGTGATCCCTGAGTGCGTGTAAAGGGGAGTGGGTCTCAACATTTTGATTTGTCTCTAAGCTTCCCCTGTAATCTAAGAAATCTCTGCCCTGTGAGTGTCCGTCTCCTAGGTGACTATCTGCATTCCATGTGGGAGGAACGTCGCCCTCCACTTTCACAGTCACTTCCTCTACAACCAGACCCTCCCCTTTCTCATCTAGGCACCCTTCAGAGTATACACTACTACTGTACCGGTTCCAGTCCCCTGTAGACAGATCAGTGTGTGTCTCTAAACCCAATCGCATGTTGCCAGGCTCCATCTCTGTAGCGTAAGAACAAGACGGATCATTGTCAGTCTCTGACGCGTCACCTGAGTCCGGATGGGAATTAACAGCCCTCATGCTTGGGTTACCGTAAAGTAAATACTCTGAACCGGGAACAGGAGGACAGCCCAGTGGCCCCAGACCCAGTCGCTCTGGGTCTGATCTGTGGTCAGATCCTGTGTGTAAAAGCCTTTGTGTTACAGTTAAAGTCTCTGTGTCTGTCTCTGACTTGTGTCTGTCTCTGACCTCCGTGATGCTGCGTTGGGTCCTGGGCTGCACTGTGGCGGGGTCCTCTGTGGCTACAGGGGGCACTTCAGCCGTTCCAGTCTGAATGACTCTGCTGTGACGTGGGTCCTCCTCTCCTTCAGACCTCTCCTGCTTGACCCCAGGACCTGCAGCCTCTGCAGACTGACACAAGAAGAGATGAGGTTGTTACCTAAATTGGATAACAATGTCGTAGGGAAGTCAAACAAGCTCCCCTATGGTAGATGTGCATGTACGCAAGTCAATAGCTGAAGAAAGCTTTGCTGAAATTAACGGGCTATTGATTTACAAAGTAAAACATTTTTATGCAACACTATTACACTAACCTCTATCACCATAACATGCTGGGTTGTGGTTCCACTCTCCTCATCAACAGTGATTGGTTGGTCATCTCCCCATGTATTGTGTCCCCCTGTCTTCACAAAGCTCCTGTGGCCTCCAGTGAGATGTCCTTCACCTGAGAGAGTGATTGGGGGAAAGATGGGGTTAAGTTCGGTACTGTCAATGCTCAACGCTATATTGTACCCTATTGACACTGTCTAAAATTGGCAATGATTTAAGGTAACAACTTCTTGATATACTATTTATTTATTGATGTATTATGTTCCATGTATCACATTGTTTTCATTGAGTAAATAATAAGAAATGCAGCATATCAAGAATCTGATAGTGTCTTTACGCAAGATAGCTAAGTAATCAGGGGCATTATTGCATACTATCCAACAACTGACCAAGACCCAATTCTGGGTAACACATCTGAACACGTGCAGAACGAAGAGACAGGCACTGAGCTATATATGAACGGAGACAGGCCGCGTAGCCTCGGCAGAATATACCTCTAGCCATTGCTCTGTACCGGTCGAGAATCTTGACACTACTGGGACGACTGGCTAGGACGCGCTCCCGTGCCATCTTCAGTTCAAATAGCTGTAGTTTCCTCCGCAATGCCCTGTTTTCTTTCTGGCTTTGAGTTATTTCCAAACGAAACACTGCATAGTCGTCGTCTACGAGTTTACAGATCTCTGCCACGGCTGCATTCGCTAGCACCTCCATGATGGAGGCTATTTGAGTGTGGAAAACCATACCGTCAGCCATTGTTAGCAGCTAGCATTAACTAGATATCACCAAGTCCTGTCTCCAACGTGTATTAAAGACTACATAGGGTAAGTATGTGATTCTGTGCAGTTAAATGAATAATTTTAAGTGCCATTGTGTTACTACACGTCTAAATAGCAACAATAAACACGCTAACGTGGAAATTGTTCTTCGTAATTTACTTCCGTTTACACTGAAGAGAAATTATGTTATTGGTAGGCGTCATAGAAGGGTGTGGCTAAATAAAGGGTATGCGCGATGTTCTTGAATAACGGTACTGCTTATTACGTTACACGTCAAACCTAATCATGATCAGTATCTTTCAAGCAGTTGTCACTAGTATCCACAGCCAAAGTCATAATTATGTCTAAACCCTGCCTATTCCTACAATGTATCTTCTTAACATTTGATTTTAAAACGAACCTTAAATTCAGACCAAAAAGCTAATATTTGTTATCATTCAATTTTACGATATAGCCAATTTTGACAGTGGCCGTGGAATCTAGTGGAAACCCTATCATAGGTTCGTAGGAAAAGGAGGCCACGTTTTATTCTAAAGGATAAACAAGTACATAAAAAGTAAACATATCAAAAGAACATGATTTCTCATTAACAGATTTGATCACCTAATTATAGTACACAAAGGAACAGGTACCACCTGATTATGCAAAATAATGTTGGGAGAGACATTATGTTTGTTGACTAGAACAAAGGTAAAAAACAAATTCAAAGGGGGAATATACAGTGTATTTGGAAAGTATTCAGACCCCTTCACTTTTTCCACATTTGGTTACGTTAGCCTTATTCTAAAATTGATTAAATTGATTATTTTCCTCAATCAACATACAATACCCCATAATGACAAAGCGAAAACAGTTTTTTAGACATTTTTGCAAATTTATTACGAATAAAAAACAAATACCTTATTTACATAAGTATTCAGCCCCTTTGCTATGAGACTCAAAATTGAGCTCCGGTGCATCCGGTTTCCATTGATCATCCTTGATATGTTTCTACAACTTCATTGGACTCCACCTGTGGTAAATTCAATGGATTGGACATGATTTGGAAAGGCACACACCTGTCTATGTAAGGTCCCACAGTTGACAGTGCATGTCAGAGCAAAAACCAAGCCATGAAGTCGAAGGAATTACTCCTCAGTAAAAGGCACATGACAGCCCGCTTGGAGTTTGCCAAAAGGCACCTAAAAGACTGACCATGAGAAACAAGATTCTCTGGTCTGATAAAACCAAGATTGAACTCTTTGGCCTGAATGTCAAGCGTCACGTCTGGAGGAAACCTGGCACCATCCCTACAGTGAAGCATGGTGGTGGCAGCATCGTGCTGTGGGGATGTTTTTCAGTGGCAGGGACTGGGAGACTAGTCAGGGTTGAGGGAAAGATGAACAGAGCAAAGTACAGAAAGATTCTTGATGAAAACCTGCTCCAGAGCGCTCAGGACCCCAGACTGGGGTGAAGGTTCACCTTCCAACAGGACAATGACCCTAAGCACACAGCCAAGACAATGCAGGAGTGGCTTCGGGACAAGTCTCTGCATGTCCTTGAGTGGCCCAGCCAGAGCCAGGAATTGAACCAGATCATACATCTCTGGAGAGACCTTAAAATAGCTGTGCAACGATGCCCACCATCCAACCTGACAGAGCTTGAGAGGATGGGAGAAACTCCCCAAAATCAGGTGTGCCAAGCTTGTAGCATCATACCCAAAAAGACTCGAGGCTGTAATCGCTGCCAAAAGTGGTTCAATAAAGTACTGAGTATAGGGTCTGAATACTTTCCCGAATGCACTATTTACATATAGTGTTAGACTTCAAGGACAGTGTTTTGGCTATGCCAGCACACCAAACAACAAATCTGTATTATGTAAGAATGTTAGCATACCCAGATGCTCAACTGAGGCACTTAGTAATAAAAACTCTTAGCCCAGGACACTTCACATGATAACTATAATATTTCAGCTAAAGAATTGCTTTGATTTCTCCCCACTGTGGGAACACCTATGTCTGATGAGGTAACTCAGGAAGGAGAAGCTCTTGGAACATAGTTTGCATTTGAAGGGCCTCTCCTTGGTGTGAACAGTCTGGTGCTGCTTCACATACCTTGCCTCAGCAAAGCTCTTCCCACATGTGGGGCAGTCATACGGCTTGTCCGCGTCTGTCCTATTGCTTGGCCTCTTAAGTTTTGACCCTATGACACCAGAGGAGGTAGAAGCAGGAGCCACCACCATCAGGTGGTTAGTCTTTGAGCTCCCTCCTTGACCTCTAGTCATTGTTTGGGTGTTGTTGGGATTGTGTGCTGTGTTATAGGCTAGGAGCTCTTGTTGTGAACGCCCATCCTGACCCTGTCTGTATTTGTGAGGTAACTATGAGGTAGCTGAGGAAGGCTAGACACAGGTCCAGGCCCAGACCTTCTATGAACCCAGTCACCAGGCATTAGACTACCACCAGGGGGGTCTCCCACCACTCTCTGTGAAGGCTGAAGCCTAAGGTGACCTGCTCTGTTCATCATGGATACTGTGGTGTTTGTATTATAGGAACAGGAGGGTTTATCTCCATCAGCCCCAGGACATGCTTCATCCCTGCACTGAGACTGTGAAGAGAAGGGTCTGGGCTGCAGACTGGATCCCTGACTGGAGCCTCTGTCTCTCTGATGACCACCAGGACTGAG
Organism: Salmo salar; assembly: GCF_965601325.2. NCBI lineage: Eukaryota > Metazoa > Chordata > Actinopteri > Salmoniformes > Salmonidae > Salmo > Salmo salar. Next base: position 25,517,788 of record NC_138294.1, on the reverse strand, counting down.
GTTGTTCAGTCCACCTGTCCACTGGTTGTGTTCTGTGTGGTGGTGGGGTCTCTGTTCCTCGTGGGTCCGTCCTGGTTCCGACTCAGGAAGGATGATCGATGGCTCCTGATCCAAGGTGCTGGGCCCGGGTTTGTGACCAGCCGTTTCAGAGGTCCACTCTCTCCTGCCAGCAACACCAGATATCAGCAGGTCCTCATGAACTACAGACTAAACACAAATTGTACAAAAGAGCATATAAAAAGGTTCATATAAGAAACTCTGCTGTAGACACAGAAACATGACATATTATAAAATGTTAAACCACAGTCAAGCCTCTAACACTGATTCAAGTACCTAACGATATGGAGCCATTGGAGTTAATTATTTAAAAAATGTACATGTGTTAATTCGAGAATGAAGTATAATGTTTTGGTTCGACTGAGATAAGGGAAACTCAGTCCCTGCAATGATACAAAAATAACCAAGTCAGTCAGCACAGAATGAATTTTGTATTTTATTTCAACAAAATGGTCATACACTCACAATGTAAACTACAGTACTTTTTATTGCACAAAACAATAAGTAGGGTTGTGGTGGTCATGACATTTTGTCAGCTGGTTGTCATGCAAAAGCCTGCTGGTCTCATGGTAATTGACCAGTAATTAACATAAACAGGTTGAGCATCTCCAGCCCTCCATGCATACAAGCTGCTGATGAACTTTTGAACATCTACATTTAAAAATACATAATAAATCAATTGAATATACACCATCACAACAAAGCCATGATTTATTTTAGGCAAGTCTAAAGAAACATGATGTGAAGAAAATGTATTTCAGAAGAATAGAATGAGTTGCCCTACTGTACACTGTCAAAAATAAATATCATGTTATGGCTATGCGCCATGCTGTAGGCTTGTTCATTTAGCAGACAAGATATGCTTATAAGTCCCATGCCATTATTTTAGATTATATGATGTTATTGTAAAAAGATTATAATTGAACTTAAAATAGAAATTATATTTTTCCCATTCCGGAGGAGTGCGCATATGAAGTGTCTATGTTGAGCATAAAAGTCATCATTTGAAACAGGTCCTATATGCCAGATTTTCTGTAATTTGGCAACTTTAGTTGTGAATGATACAAACCTTAGAATACCTTAGAAATCAAAAGGTATCGACTTCATGATGCGACGATAAGCTATTGACGAATTTGAGAAAGTCGCAAAAAAAGCTTGTGCTCTGTTCCTTGCCTCAGGCTGCACATGCTGTTCTCTACTGCTCTCATCAAGTGATCATTATTTCACCAGACTATTCTCAATTTAATCTTAACTAATATGTAAAATGAGTTTAGATTTAGAATGTCCCATTATCACATTTGCAGAAACAGGGGCAAGAGAAAAGAATGCATATCATCCGTATCGAATAGCGAATGGAGGTCACTTTCCCGCAGCTTGGTCCCATTTCGGGGAAACTACTTCATGTGATAGATATTCTGCCCAAACTCTGCATGCAATGGGGCACTCCAATCCTGTTCCTGCAGCTACCCAGTGCTTAATTTGGGAAACCAAGTGAAATCTGTAAGGGAACATCGATAGTAACATGTTTTAACAACGAAACTGCGTACAGTATTTCATTAAACTGTTGACAGCACCTCTCTCTGCGCGCTGAAGAATGGCATGAAGTAAAGCGGGGAGGAGATGGAAAGGCATGGCGGTGAGATATTCTGTAGCTAAAGGTAACGTAGCAACCTATTAATTATGAAAAATATGAAATGTGCCCTATTACTAGGCTAAACAAAATAAAATAAAAATGCGCTATAATGTAGACTCTGAATTTGTTTACTTAGACTAGGCCAATTTTGTACCAAAGATATCTTAAATCAGTTTATGACAATTTTTCCCACTCAGATTCAATCGGTTGTTGAACAAATGTATTCAAATTGATCAATCAATCAATCACAGTGAGGTGAGTTTTAAAAGCACATACTGTTTTGATGATAAGTGTTTGTGATTTTCGATTACATTTGCATTGATGTCAGAGCGGCTAGAAGGACAATCGAGCCTTGGTACAGGCCATTAGCGACCTGATGATCGTTACCGAGTTGGGTACTACTAACATATAGTTGAAGTCGGAAGTTTACATACACTTAGGTTGGAGTCATTAAAACTAGTTTTTCAACCACTCCACAAATGTCTTGTTAACAAACCATAGTTTTAGCAAGTCAGTTTGGATATCTACTTTGCGCATGACACAAGTCATTTTTCCAACAGTTGTTTACAGACAGATTATTTCACTTATAATTCACTGTATCACAATTCCAGTGGGTCAGAAGTTTACACACACTAAGTTGACTGTGCCTTTAAACAGCTTGGAAAATTCCAGAAAATGATGTCATGGCTTTAGAAGCTTCTGATAGGCTAATTGACATAATTTGAGTCAATTGGAGGTGTACCTGTGGATGTATTTCAAGGTCTACCTTCAAACTCAGTGCCTCTTTGCTTGACATCATGGGAAAATCAAAAGAAATCAGCCAGGACCTCTGAAAATAAATTGTAGACCTCCACAACTACGGTTCATCCTTGGGAGCAATTTCCAAACGCCTGAAGGTACCACATTCATCTGTACAAACAATAGTACGCAAGTATAAACACCATGGGACCATGCAGCCATCATACTGCTCAGGAAGGAGACGTATTCTGTCTCCTAGAGATGAACGTACTTTGGTGCGAAAAGTGCAAATCAATCCCAGAACAACAGCAAAGGACCTTGTGAAGATGCTGGAGGAAACAGGTACAAAAGTATATATATCCACAGTAAAACGAGTCCCATATCGACATAACCTGAAAGGCCGCTCAGCAAGGAAGAAGCCATTGCTCCAAAACCGCCATAAAAAAAGCCAGACTACGGTTTGCAACTGCACAAGGGGACAAAGGAGAAATGTCCTCTGGTCTGATGAAACAAAAATAGAACTGTTTGGCCATAATGACCATCGTTATGTTTGGAGGAAAAAAGGGGATGCTTGCAAGCCGAAGAACACCATCCCAACCGTGAAGCACGGGGGAGGCAGCATCATGCTTGGTCGCAAATGGGTCTTCCAAATGGACAATGACCCCAAGCACACTTCCAAAGTTGTGGAAAAATGCCTTAAGGACAACAAAGTCAAGGTATTGGAGAGGCCATCACAAAGCCCTGACCTCAATCCTATAGAAAATGTGTGGGCAGAACTGAAAAAGCATGTGCGAGCAAGGAGGCCTACAAACCTGACTAAGTTACACCAGCTCTGTCAGGAGGAATGGGCCAAAATTCACCCAACTTATTGTGGGAAGCTTGTGGAAGGCTACACAAAACGTTTGACCCAAGTTAAACAATTTAAAGGCATTGCTACCAAATACTAATTGAGTGTATGTAAACTTCTGACCCACTGGGAATGTGATGAAATAAACAAATGCTGAAATAAATCATTCTCTCTACTATTATTCTGACATTTCACATTCTTAAAATAAAGTTGTGATCCTAACTTACCTAAAACAGGGAATTTTTACTAGGATTAAATGTCAGGAATTGTGAAAAACTGAGTTTAAATGTATTTGGCTAAGGTGTATGTAAACTTCCGGCTTCAACTGTATGTCCAGAGTGCTGAAAAGGAGATTACCATGATTGGTCACATAGAATTTTATTGTGGTCATGACCCATGAATGCTGGATTACCGCAACAGCCCTAGTGACAAGTAGAATAACTTTTATCACTATGGTAACAGTTGACCTTTTCTGTAAATCTGGTACCCTTCTCTTTGATAAAATGAATTTCAGAATACTTTGGAAAAGGTTCAACATTACATTACACACAGCTTCATTACTTTATGTCAAGTAAACATGAACTAAGGCACTATCATTTCCTCATTATAAAACACCAGCATCAAACACCATGATTACCTCTTCGCTATAGGGGGCAGTATTTTCACGGCCGGATGAAAAACGTACCCAAATTAAACTGGTTACTACTCTGGCTCAGAAACTAGAATATGCATATTATTAGTATATTTGGATAGAAAACACTCTGAAGTTTCTAAAACTGTTTGAATGATGTCTGTGAGTATAACAGAACTCATATGGCAGGCAAAAACCTGAGAAAAATCCAACCAGGAAGTGGAAAATCTGAGAATTGCAGTTCATCTTTTGAATCCTTATCGAAACAACAGTGTCTGTGGGGTCACGTTGCACTTCCAACGGCTTCCATTGGCTGTCAACAGCCTTCAGAAAGTTCTTTCAGCCTTCTCCTGTTACTGGGCAGATAATAGTAGCTCAGTCAATCAGTGGACTGCCTATGGACAAAGGGCTTGGGTATGCGCGATCCCGCGAGCGCGCCGTTCCATCTTTTTCTCCTGGAATGAATACGCTATTGTCCGGTTGGAATATTATCGCAATTTTATGTAAAAAATACCCTAAAGATTGATTGCAAACAACGTTTGACATGTTTCTACGAACAGTAATGGAACATTTTGACTTTTCGTCTCTGGAACTGCGCTCGCGCATTATGCCTTTGGATAGTGATCTGAATGCACGAACAAAACGGAGGTATTTGGACATAAATATGGATTATTTTGAACAAAAATAACATTTCTTGTGGAAGTAGCAGTCCTGGGAGTGCATTCTGACAAAGATCAGCAAAGGTAAGAGAATATTTATAATACTAATTCTGAGTTTAGTTGACCCCGAACTTGGCGGGTGTCTGTATAGCTTGCTGTGATGGCGAGCTATGTACTCAGAATATTGAAAAATGTGCTTTCTCCGTAAAGCTATTTTAAAATCTGACACAGCTGTTGCATTAAGGAGTAGTATATCTATAATTCTTTAAATAATTGTTATATATTTTGTCAATGTTTATGATGAGTATTTTTGTAAATTGATGTGCTCATTCACTGGAAGTTTTGGTGGGAATACATTTTCTGAACATCACGCGCCAATGTAAAATGCTGTTTTTGGATATAAATATGAACTTTATCGAACAAAACATACATGTATTGTGTAACATGATGTCCTAGGAATGTCATCTGATGAAGATCGTCAAAGGTTAGTGCTTCATTTAGCTGCGTTTTGGGTTTTTGTGACACATATACTTGCTTGGAAAATGGCTGTGTGGTTATTTTTGTTTATGTACTCTCCTAACATAATCTAATGTTTTGCTTTCGCTGTAAAGCCTTTTCGAAATCGGACAATGTGGTTACATTAAGGAGAAGTGTATCTTTAAAATGGTGTCAAATAGTCATATGTTTGAGAAATTGACATTATTAGATTTTTGATGTTTTTTATTTCGCGCCCTTCTGTTCCATTGGATTTTGGCTAGACGTTCCGCTGGCGGAACGGCTATAGCCAACAAGATAAGGTTGTCACTCTTCATCAGTGAAGCATTTTTACAGACACCATCACACCAACCATCACCATATCATCTACTCTGCCTCATCATACTCATTCTTCCCTCATGTCACCTCATCCAGCTCCCTACTACATCCAAAACCAACATAATTAACTACAAACTAACTCATACTACATTATATGTCACTATACATGGGCCGTGTGCATTTTCTGCTGGTGTAACCTGAGGTAGCTCCTCTCTGAGAACCTCTTCTCGCAGTGCGCACAGGCGAACGGCCTCTCTCCCGTGTGGACCTTCAGGTGCCTCTTCAGGCTGGACGTGTGGGAGAAACTGACCCGGCACAGGTGGCAGCCAAATGGTTTCTCCCCTGTGTGGACCCTCTGGTGCCTCTTCAGGCTGGATGAGTGTGAGAAACTGGCCCGGCACAGGTTGCAGCTGAACGGTTTCTCCCCTGTGTGCATCCTCTGGTGGATCTCCACCTGTTGGGGGAAACTGAACGCTTTCCCACAGAACGAACACGAGAATCGCTTCTCTTTGGCTCCACCACCTTTACTGATTCCATCTCTACTACTGTCATTTGTCAATGGGCTTGTGTAGCCATTTGGTGTTGAGGCACTGGCATTGTCTGAGGTCTGGTTTAACATTAGGGGAGTGTGAGGAGGATGAAGGCCAGGGAGTGTCTGTGTTGTCGCAGGGTCCATGTTCCAGTTGATAGATCCTATAGAAGGCAGGCTGAAGGTAGCACCTGTTAGGGGGTTAACCTGAGGCGCCATCAGTCTCTCTGAATCACAACTATAGGAGCAGGACGGAGCATCGCTAGCCGAGTCTGTGTCTGTTCTCTCCTGCCGCATACAGACACCACCTCGTCCTCGCAGACCAAATCTACGCCTCGCCCTGGTCTCAGCCAGTCTGTTGTCATGGAGACTAAGTTTGGTTGTTTTGTGTTCGACAGTCTGTTTCGGGTTGTGGTTAACAGTGTTGTTCCCCAGCCCAGAGTTGAGGACGCTGTCCCATCCATTGACCTCCACTATGTTGCCTCTGGCCCTGGCCAGCTCAGTGATGTCGTCCCCTTGACCCTTGGCTGCTCCGGTCTGGGAATCCAAGATGGCCGCCCAGTCTCCTCTTTTAACCTCCAGCCAACCACCTGAAGGAAGAGGTTACAAAATATACTTTTTAAAAAACATGGCAGAGAAAACTCTACATATGGAGTTTTTTTTGTCAATTACCTGGTCAAATTCATGCATTGTGTGTTTTGGTATGTAAACATAAGTTGTATTGATTTAATTTTCTGAAAAAAAAGAATAGCCAGGCACATTACTATTCCCATTGAAAATCTATTACTGTATATGTATTTTTCTCTTACCTTGCTCCCCCATCTTTAGTCCACTTAACAGGTCAATGCTCTCTGGTACGTCTTCTATGGACTCCTCTTTGACCAGCAGCAGATCAGGCTTCCCATCCTCCATGTCTACTGACTGTAAGAGATACAGAGTGAGAGGATGTTGGATCAAGACAACTCATATGAGCACCCTGCTATGGAGCATCTTCTGATTGGGCAAAGAGAGCTTGCTATGAGCAATATACAAACATGTTAGCTGATTTTATTACTTGATACTCTTTAATGGTTAAATAAATGAAAACATGGTCCCACACGAGACACAATGAATCAAGACCAGGGCCCGCATCCACAAAAAGTCTCAGAGTAAAAGCTCTCCTACTCTTATGGGTAAAAATAAAAGCTATGCTTGAAGAATCTTTAGTCATAAGAGTCCTACCTAGTCTACAGATATTTAGGAGAACTCATGAGCTGTTCAAACTAGTTGAGTTACCAGCAAGTGTCTAGATAATAGAAAAGGGCAGCGAGTCAGTGGCTCCTGCACCATAAGCAATTACTTTGGAGTTGTTGAAAGAATGTGTTGATATTTCTATATGATCAATCCATAAATTATCTAGACCTACCTGCAACAGTATCTCTTGCGCTTTTGACAATGATTTCACATGATATGCCTAAATTGTTTTAACCACTAGGCTAATAAATAATCTCAATTTTCTTTAGATTATTTCAATAACCTCCATTGTTATTTCACGTTATCCCTTTGGAGCGCAACATCATCTTGATAGACATTCAGTCTACCTTTAAAAAATATACTTAAATTGGGTATGCCTTTAGGTTTGGAAATTGAAAGCATATAGATAATGTTGCATAAAACGTTTGAAAGGTCTATAATTTTCACATGATAAGGCGTACGTTAAATTTGATTCTGTTTGACGAAAATGTTTGAATAGTCTAACGTTTTATGCAACACGACGGTGGTAGGCCTGATCACCGACGACAATGAGATAGCCTATTGGGAGAAGGTCAGAGAAGTGGCAGTGTGGTACCAGGACAACAACCTCTCCCTCAACGTCAGCAAGGCAAAGGAGCTGATCATGGATTACAGGAAACAAAGGGCTGAACACGGCCCCATTCACATGAGTGGTTCGAGTGCAACAAGTTCCTCAGTTTCCACATCACTAAGGACCTATCATGGTCCACACACACACCAACACAGTCATGAAGAGGGACGACAATGCCTCTTCCCCCTCAAGAGTCTGAAAATATTTGGCATGGGCCCTCAGATCCTCCAAAAGTTCTACAGCTGCACCCATGACAGCATCTTGACTGGCTTCATCACCGCTTGGTATGGCAACTGCTTGACATCCAACCGCAAAGCGCTATAGAGGGTAGTGCATACGGCCCAGTACCTCACTGGGGCCGACCTCCTGCCGTCCAGGACCTTTATACCAGACGGTGTCAGAGGAAGACCCTAAACATTGTCAAAGACCCCAGCCACCCAAGTCATAGACTGTTCTCTCTGCTACCGCAGGGCAAGTGGTCCCGTTGCACCAAGTATGGAATAGGGCTGTTGCAGTGACCTTACCGCCACACCGGCGGTCACGAGTCATGAAGGCAGTCAAATTCCCCATGACCGTTTAGTTACAGTAATTAGGCTTCTCCAAGCTCTGATGCTGCTGATCGTCATTAGTAGCCTACTAAACTTGCTAACTGCCTGGTACTCAGCACTATATTGTCCCTCTAATCACTCTGACATCAATGCAAATGTAATGGAAAATCTAATCAAACACTTCATGAGAACCCATGAGCTCATGTTGCACAACATTTCAATAAGCTATGCAATTCTGCGAGAAAACAGAGTGATGGCCTCTTAAAAAGAGGAGGCTCCCATCAGCTTTCTATAGGCTAGGCCGACTATATTTATTTCTTAACTTTCCTAATATTAAGCACATTGCTTCTCTTTACAACAGGAGTATAGCCTACCTGGCTGGCATGAAAATAAACTACGGGGTAAAACGTCCTCCGTTCGCTATTTAAGTGCATAGATGACATGTATTTTTTCCGCTGCCCCTGTTTTGATACAGGTGCATAATAATGGTCCATTCTAAATCAAAACAAATTTCACACATATATTATTTAGTATATGTAAAGACAATATTATATCAAGAATAGACTGATGGGTGACAATATTAGCCTATCATTTGTGAATGATAAACAGTTGAAGTCGGAAGTTTACATACACTTAGGTTGGAGTCATTAAAACCCATTTTTCAACCACTGCACAAATTTCTTGTTAACAAACTATAGTTTTGGCAAGTCGGTTAGGACATCTACTTTGTGCATGACACAAATAATTTTCCCAACAATTGTTTACAGACAGATTATTTCACTTATAATTCACTGTATCACAAGTCCAGTGGGTCTGAAGTTTACATACACTAAGTTGACTGTGCTAATTGACATCATTTGAGTCAATTGGAGGTGTACCTGTGGATGTATTTCAAGGCCTACATTCAAACTCAGTGCCTCTTTGCTTGACATCATGGGAAAATCAAAAGAAATCAGCCAAGCCCTCTGAAAATAAATTGTAGACCTCCACAACTCCGGTTCATCCTTGGGAGCAATTTCCAAATGCCTGAAGGTACCACGTTCATCTGTACAAACAATAGTACGCAAGTATAAACACCATGGGACCACGCAGCCATCATACCGCTCAGGAAGGAAACGCGCTCTGTCTCCTAGAGATTAACATACTCGCTCAGCAATGAAGAAGCTACTGCTCCAAAACCGCCATTAAAAAAAGCCAGACTACGGTTTGCAACTGCACATGGGGACAAAGATCGTACTTTTTGGAGAAATGTCCTCTGGTCTGATGAAACAAAAATAGAACTGTTTGGCCATAATGACCATTGTTATGTTTGGAGGAAAAAGACAATGACCCTAAGCATACCTCCAAAATTGTGGCAAAATGGTTTAAGGACAACAAAGTCAAGGTATTGGAGTGGCCATCACAAAGCCCTGACCTCAATCCCATAGAAAATTAGTGGGCAGAACTGAAAAAGCGTGTGTGAGCAAGGAGGCCTACAAACCTGACTCAGTTACACCAGCTCTGTCAGGAGAAAGGGCCCAAAATTCACCCAATTTATTGTGGGAAGCTTGTGGAAGGCAATGCTACCAAATACTAATTGAGTGTATGTAAACTTCTGACCCACTGGGAATGTGATGAAAGAAATAAAAGCTGAAATAAATCTCTCTCTACTATTATTCTGACATTTCAAATTCTTAAAATAAAGTGGTGATTCTAACTGACCTAAGACATGCAATTTTTACTAGGATTAAATGTCAGGAATTGTGAAAAACTGAGTTTAAATGTTTCTAAGGTGTATGTAAACTTCCGACTTCAACTGTATGATCACTTGTGAATCATGCCCAGCAAAAGAAACAATGCCTTTTTTTTGCGACTTTTTCGAATCATAGTCGCACACCTCATGTAGCCTAGCCCATAGGCCTACATGTTTTGATAAGGTTTGTATCACAACTAAAGTGGCCAAATAACTTCTTAAAATTAAGCACATTAATCCACTTTACAAGGGGTGTAGAGCCTAACTGCCATACATAAGCAACGTGTGAGTGTCAAGTTTGGGGAAGATACATTTGACCATAAAAATGCACCTTTATAATAAAAGCATTAAGGCCTCCCAAGTGGCGCAGTGGTCTAAGGCACTTCATCGCAGTGCTAGCTGTGCCACTAGAGATTCTGAGTTCGAGTCCAGGCTCTGTTGCAGCCGGCCGCGACCGGGAGACCCATAGGCCGGCGCACAATTGGCCCAGCATCGTCTGGGTTAGGGGAGGGTTCGGCCGACAGGGATGTCCTTGCCCCATTGCTCACTAGCGACTCCTGTGGCGGGCCGGGCGCAGTGTACGGTGTTTCCTCCGACACATTGATGTGGCTGGCTTCCGGGTTAAGTGGGCATTGTGTCAAGAAGCAGTGTGGCTTGGTTGGGTTGTGTTTCGGAGGACGCACGGTTCTCGACCTTTGCCTCTCCCGAGTCTGTACGGGAGTTGCAGCGATGAAACAAGACTATAACTACCAATTGGATACCAGGAAATTGGGGAGAAAAATGGGGTAAATTTTTTTTATAATAACAAAATATAAAAATAAAAAGCATTACATGCATAATCGCATTTGTGATCACTTTTGATAATGGTGTTTTCCCGCTAATGGAACATTTGCGCTTATAGCCTACTGCCGTGTGCGCATTGCGGCGCATATAATTTGAAGAAATAGCATAATAGTTTATCAACATTTTAAACTAAACATTCTGATCTGTTGTATCAGCCACATTGCTTAAAAAAGTTTTTTGATGCTAGTGGTTGTATTAATTTGGGATCTATCTCATCCCACAACTGTCCCAGACTATGTTTGGAATATTTATTTCTCGCAGAGCATATAATAGACCAACTTTTGTACTATGGGGGATAGTAGATTGACATAGGCTAGAGCTTTTGCTGTACGTTAGGCCTACTCATCTTGTTAGCTGACGAAAAGGTAATGTGGACAGTTCTTCCAATATCTTCAATATGCACTTCGGAATTGGATAAGGACATGCACAGTTGCGTCCCCAATGTGTCTGTCTTCACTTGTAGCCTGTGAGAAAGACCAGATCAGGTGATGGAGAGCCGTGTGAGTGATTCGGAGCAGGCAGCACTCAGGGAGAAGGGCTGCAAAAGGCATGGATTTTTTTTGGGCGCATTATGGCCACACAAAGGGGATGCCGCCGGGAAATTCGAGGCATTACAAGTTGCTTCTCAAATTGTGAATAAGAGACTGACGAAGTGTGTTCAGCCTGCGCAAAAAACAAAGCAGAGCTCATGCCTTTCAAGCAACGTTTTTCATATCATCATTAGAGTCGCATCACGCACCCTTACAATGTATTACAAATCAAAACATACAGCCCAACGTTTGTAGAACAACTAAAGATACATTAATAACTCTAAATTAAGCATACAGGAGTACCTATTTATTTGTTAACCGCTCAACACAGAATAGCCGCATGTGCGCACTCCCTCAAATTGTTTGGAGAAAATGTCCTTTATTTTATTCAGCTTTGTTCAATTGTATTCTTCATACTATAAAATAATGCCATGGAATTCTAAGCAAATCTTGCCTGCTAAATGAACTAGTGTAGCCCACAGCCATTTGGCATATCCAGATCAGGACCTAACATAAGGACATGCTATTCTGTTCTTCTGAAATAGACTACATTTTCTTCATATCATGCTTCTTTAGACCTGTCAAAAATAAATAATGGATTGGTTGTGAAGGTGTAGGCTATATTACATGGATTTATTAGACTTTTTAAAATGTAGATGTTCCAAAGGTCTGCATCAGTGACTTGTGTGGAAGCCAGGAGATGCTAAATGTGTTTATCAAATCAAATTGTATTTGTCACATGCGCCGAATACAACAGGTGTAGACCTCACAGTGAAATGCTTACTTACAAGCCCTTAACCAATGATGCAGTTTTAAGAAAATACCAAAAAGATTAAAGTTTTAAAAAGTAAGTAAGAGATAAGAAAAACAAATAATTAAAGAGCAGCAGTAAATAACAATAGCGGGGCTATATAAAGGGGGTACCGGTACAGAGTCAATGTGTCAATGTGCGGGAGCACTGGTGTTGAGGTAATTGAGATAATTATGTACATGCAGGTAGGGTTGTTGAAGTGGCTATGCATAGATATAACAGGAATAGGTTTTGTCGTGCCCTCTTCACGACTGTCTTGGTGTGGTTGGACCATGTTAGTTTGTTCGGGTGATGTGGACACCAAGGAACTTGAAGCTCTCAACCTGCTCCACTACAGCCCCGTCGATGAGAATGGGGATGTGCTCTGTCCTCTTTTTCCTATAGTCCACAATCAACTTCTTTATCTTGATCACGTTGAGGGAGAGGTTGTTGTCCTTGCACCACATGGTCAGATCTCTGACCTCCCTATAGGCTGTCTCATCGTTGTCGGTGATCAGGCCTACCACTGTTGTGTCATCAGCAAACTTAGTGATGGTGTTGGAGTTGTGCCTGGCTGTGCAGTCATGAGTGAACAGGGAGTACAGGAGGGGACTGAGCACGCACCCCTGAGGGGCCCCCGTGTTGAGGATCAGCGTGGCGGATGGGTTGTTACCTACCTTTACCACCAAGGGGCGGCCCGTCAGGAAGTCTAGGATCCAGTTGCAGAGGGAGGTGTTTAGTCCCAGAGTCCTTAGCTTAGTGATGAGTTTTGAGGGCACTATGGTGTTGAACGCTGAAATGTAGTCAATGAATAGCATTCTCACATAGGTGTTCCTTTTGTCAAGGTGTGGAAGGGCAGTGTGGAGTGCAATAGAGATTGCATTATCTGAGGATCTGTTGGTGCGGTATGGAATTTGGAGTGGGTCTACGGTTTCTGGGATAATGGTGTTGAGCCATGACCAGCCTTTCAAAGCATTTCATGGCTACAGACGTGAGTGCTACGAGTCGGTAGTCATTTAGGCAGGTTACCTTAGTGTTCTTGGGCACAGGGACTATGGTGGTCTGCTTGAAACATGTTGGTATTACAGACTAGGACAGGGAGACGTTGAAAATGTCAGTGAAGACACTTGCCAGTTGGTCAGCACATGCTCGGAGTACACGTCCTGGTAATCCGTCTGGCCCAGCGGCCTTGTGAATGTTGATCTGTTTAAAGGTCTTACTCACATTGGCTGCGGAGAGCGTGATCACACAGTCATCCGGAACAGTTGATGCTCTCATGCATGTTTCAGTGTTACTTGCCTCGAAGCGAGCATAGAAGTTATTTAGCTCGTCTGGTAAGCTCGTGTCACTGGGCAGCTCTCGGCTGTGCTTCCCTTTGTAGTCTGTGATAGTTTGCAAGCCCTGCCACATCCGACGAGCGTTTATGTTAATTAGTGCTCAATTACTGTGAGACCGACAGTTATTTGCTTGACAATCACCGGCTGACGAAATTTCGTGACCGCCACAGCCCTAGTTTGGAACCAACAGGACCTTGAACAGCTTCTATCCATAAAGCCATAAGACTGCTAAATAGTGAGTTAAATAGTTAACCAAATAGCTACCTGGACTATCTTCATTGACCTTTTTGCACTAACTTTTCTGACTCATCACATACGCTGCTGTTTATTATCTGTCCTGTTGAGTAGTCACTTCATTCCTAGTTATATGTACATATCTACCTCAGTTATCCTAGTACTGGTACCCTGTGTATCATTACTCATTCTGTATTTATTATTATTCTGTTATTACTTTTCTATTATTTCTCTATTTTCTTTCTCACTGCATTGTTGGGAAGGGCCCATAACAATGTCAATGAGCATCATCACTATCTTTCCATTACGGTACCTAAAACTGACATGATTACCAGCTGAGAAACTTTTAAGAGTTGATTTTACTCCTGGCTCAGAGTTGGTCTGAGCAGTGTTTTAACATCATCCTAAAAACTATTCTGAGCTTAGTGTTTTTGTTGTTGTTGTCTTAAAACAGGTTTTAACCAAATTCCTATGACCTTTTCTGAGACGCTTTGTGGCTACGGCCCCAGGGTAGTCTCAGAGTAGAAGTGCTGATCAAGGATCAGGTCCCCATTTGTCTATATTGTCTTATTCATTATGATCTAAAAGGCTAAACTGATCCTAGTTCATTCAACACTCCTACTCTGAGAGGCTTTCTGGATACGAGTTCTCACCTAATACCATTCAGATAGTAGTTTACAGTTGGCTCACCTCAGTGAGACTGTGTGTGGTCCTGTGCTGCTCAGCTGGTACCTCTGTGGGTTCAGGAGGTGTAGTCTGGTTGTCCTCCATGACCATGTTCCCCTCAGGGTTCCCCAGACCCTCCTCACACCCCTCCTCCTTCACCAGCAGCACCTCTGGACCCTTCTCCTCCTAGAAGAGACAGGTGATACAGATTACACAGACATACACTCCCTCAGGTACGTATACACACACAGACACTTTCAACATGGAGTGTTTACCCATCCCCACTACATCATGTACTGTAGTTACAGAATGACTTCATTGTTGTTAAACCTATCATGGTGGATACAAATATGACTTTGTGGGTAAAAACATCAGCTATGATAAGTCAAAAGTCATTATCAGACAAACCTGACTAAACTATTTTGACGTGTACAGTAGATGTTTGTTAGTGTGTGGGTATGTGTAGGTATATTTAGTAAGCATATATTGGTTAAAAAGCACTGTCGAGTTTATGCAGAATAGGGTGTGATGTATACTAAAGAGTCTCAATGAATGTCTTAGAATTAAAAGTTTTAAATACACAATATATAAACCACACATACGTCTCAACTAAAAATCTGCATGAACTTGATAAACTGCATTCATTTTCACATAAAAAATTAAGTAGTTGAATAGAAGTAATGATAAAGGCATTTGTGAACATCATATAGCCTACACAGTACAAACACAATATGAACTTCTTGAAGAACAATCTGGCCTTAATGGCCATGTACTCTCTCCACCCGGCACAGCCAGAAGAGGATTGGCCACCCATCAGTCTTCTCAATGTTTCTTGCTAGGTTCCTGCCTTTCTAGGGAGTTTTTCCTAGACACCATGCTTCTACATCTGCATTGTTTACTGTTTGGGGCTTTAGGCTGGGTTTCTGTATAGCACTTTGTGACAACTGCTGATGTAAAAAGGGCTTTATAAATACATTTGATTTTTGATGTATTAGACTTTTTAGTGTTCATAGATTTGTATTTATTTATTTATTTATGTAACTAGGCAAGTCAGTGAGAACAAATTCTCATTTACAATAATGGCCTAACCCGGACAACGCTGGGCCAATTGTGCGCCGCCCTATGGGCCTCCCAATCACGGCAGGTTGTGATACAGCCTGGAATCGAACCAGGGTCTATCGTGACGCCTCTAGCACTGAGATGCAGTGCCATAGACCGCTGTGCCTTAGACCGCTGGCTTATATATCACAAAATGTCTGGATGCAATATTTTACTCAGGAATATTCAACACTAAAATCTGTTACTCTCATTATAATAGATATTAATATTTGTCCTTCAATGTTTGGAATGGTTACAAATCACGTTACATATTGCTTGACATGTCAGTTACATATTGCAATATAATTTTGGGACAATATTATATCGATATTTGACTCCAATTACCGATTTTAAATCAAATTAAAATAAAAAAAATTGTATTTTGTATTATTCTTATTATTTTAACTTTTTTTGCTACTGTAGGTAGCGCTAGCTGGCGCTAGTCGGCTGTACCTGCGCAAAAACTCCAGATATTTTTCATCCTATAGCTTGTTCTCCATCTTCTTTTTAAATAGAGGTGCCAACATGTTTTCAGCACTTTTATTTCCCTGAGTCATCAAAACTCGACTCGATTTCTCATGCTCTCTCCTCTCTCTGCAGCAGACATATAGTGAGCAATATGTTTGGAACATCAAATCACAATATCGAATCGGAATACATATTGAATTGTGAGAAGCGTGATAAATATTTTATCGGCACCTAAGTATTGTGATAATATCTTATGAGGTCCCTGGCAATTCCCAGCCCTACCTTCTATGTTTATATAGTGGAGTTTTTCTGCTGGTGTATCCTGAGGTAGCTCGTCTCCCAGAACCTCTTCCCACAGTGCGTACATGTGATGGACTTTAGCAAACTACAGTATCTTCTGTCGAGGGAGGAGCTGGTTTTCAGAGTGTATATTTATTACTTCTGAACACATTTCCGTTACTTTTCTATTATCTCTCTATTTTCTCTCTCTGCGTTGTTGGGAAAGGCCGAAAGTAAGCATTTCACCGTTAGTCCACACCTGTTGTTTTACAAACCATGTGACAAATAACATTTGATTTGATTCAGCAACATTGGTGACCGGGGTGGGATCATTTCGATATGCTTTGGCTAGTCAAACATTGGCTAGCTTTCAATAAATTTGCTGGACACAAATGCTCCTAAAGGTGTAATAATGAATCATGCGTTGATGACAGTTCTACGGTCTCCATCAGAGGCCCAAGCTTTTGGCATAGATGGTAAAAGATCTCTGGACTAACATTGTATGTTTGTGATTGATAGGTTACACTACATTTAGATACTGAGACACCTTTGCTATTTGTCTCCATAATCAATAAATGGTGGAACACTATTTGTGATGGTGTTCTTTGTTCGTGTGTACAGTGCATTCGGAAGTATTCAGACCTCTTGACTTTTTCGACATTTTCTTACATTACAGCCTTACTCTAAAATTGATTAAATTATGTTTTCCCCTCATCAATCTACACACAACGCTCCATAATGACAAAGCAAAAACAGGTTTTAGAAATGTTTACACATTTATACCCAAAAATAATTCAAAAATAAGAAATATCACATTTACATAAGTAGTACTTTGTTGAAGCGCCTTTGGCATCGATCACAGCCTCGAGTCTTCTTAGGTATGACGCTACAAGCTTGGCACACCTGTATTTGGGAAGTTTCTCCCATTCTTTTCTGCATATCCTCTCAAGCTCTGTCAGGTTGGATGGGGAGTGTCGCTGCACAGCTATTTTCAGGTCTCTCCAGAGATGTTTGATCGGGTTCAAATCCGGGCTCTGGATGGGCCACTCAAGGACACTCAGAGACTTGTCCCGAAGCGACTCCTGCATTGTCTTGGCTGTGTGCTTAGGGTCGTTGTCCTGTTGGAAGGTGAACCTTCGCCCGAGTCTGAGGTCCTGAGCACTCTGGAGCAGGTTTTCACCAAGGATCTTTCTGTACTTTGCTCCGTTCATCTTTCCCTCGACCCTGACTAGTCTCCCAGTCCCTGCCGCTGAAAACCATCCCCACAGCATGACGCTGCCACCACCATGCTTCACCGTTGGGATGGTGCCAGGTTTCCTCCAGATGTGACGCTTGGCATTCAGGCCAAAGAGTTCAGTCTTGGTTCATCAGGCCAGAGAATCTTGTTTCTTGGTCTGAGAGTCTTTAGGTGCCTTTTGGCAAATTCCAAGCGGGCTGTCATGTGCCTTTTACTGAGGAGTGGCTTCCGTCTGGCCACTCTACCATAAAAGCCTGATTGGTGGAGTGCTGCAGAGATGGTTGTCTGTCTGGAAATTTCTCCCATCTCAACAGAAGAACTCTGGAGCTCTGTCAGAGTGACCATTGGGTTCTTGGTCACCTCTCTGACCAAGGCCCTTCTCCACTGATTGCTGAGTTCAGCCGGTCGGCCAGCTCGAGGAAGAGTCTTGGTGGTTCCAAACTTCTTCCATTTAAGAATGATGGAGGCCACTGTGTTCTTGGGGACCTTCAATGCTGCAGACATTTTTTGGTACCCTTCCCTAGATCTGTGCCTCGACACAATCCTGTCTCTGAGCTCTACGGACAATTCCTTCGACCTCATGGCTTGGTTTTTGCTCTGACATGCACTAACAACTATGTGATCTTATATAGATGTGTGTACCTTTCCAAATCATGCCCAATCAATTGAATTTACCACAGGTGGACGCCAATCAAGTTGTAGAAATAGCTCAAAGATGATCAAATGAAACAGGATGCACCTGATGTCAATTTCGAGTCTCATAGCAAAGGGTCTGAATACTTTTGTAAATAAGGTATTTCAGTTTTTTTATTAGCAAAAATGTATAAAAACCTGTTTTTGCTTTTTCATTATCGGGTATTGTGTGTAGATTGATGAAGAAAAACATTAATTTAATATTTTTAAATAAGGCTAACGTAACAAAATGTGGAAAAAGTCAAGGGGTCTGAATACTTTCCGAAGGCAATGTATATGCACGAAACGTACATTATGGAAAATTTGTCTCACATTCAGTCATAGTTAGTAGAATAATGAATGGGCAAGATTTTGGCACAGTCCATTTTTAGAAGGTTAGTAGGAACGTTAATCATTTAAACCACCTAAATATACACACATTCACTGAAACTCATAAAAAACTAAAACATATATTTCCCAACTGCTTTTTCTATAATCCTAAACTCTTTATCATTCTCCATACCAATTGATCAAACATTATGCATGCCCACCATGAGATTGGGCAGCTGTAATTTGAGAACTCATCTGGTTTAGAAATCAAACTCTGGTTATCTTATTGCAAAGCATATTGTACAACTGTTTTTAGAGGAGATGTAATGAAAGGTATGCTATATGTATGTATTGGCTAATATGCATATGCAGCCGTCATTTTTAGACCTCCATTCTAGCATTCATGACACACATTTTTCTATCTACATGCTTTTATTTGGGTTTCTATGCAAATTAGATGATTGAATGTTTATTTAAGCTTGCAGCTGGTTACTTGAAATGAGACAAAACATTATTTAAAAAAATTGGATTCACTGACAAAGAAAGCTAATGAAACACAAATTGACATTTACAGTAGCTGACTAGGCTAGTCAAACTGTAACATTTGCTAGCTTTCAATAAATTGGCTAAACGGTCAACGAAGTTACCTCTTCATACGATCAAAACAATTGCTGTTGCATGCTGCATATTTCAAGTGCACTTAAACAGATATTTATTTTATTTCAGTCTTTTTATAATCTGTTCCTCTTCATCAGACAGCAGTTTGCGTTTTCACAAGAGGCAGTGTTTGCGTCGTAGATAGAAGCAGGCCATTGGCTGCCTTCATCACAACGGGTATGTGATTAGTTCAAAGTTTAGCAGTTTCAAAAATTTCCCCAACAAAATTATGGAATATACTTATGAGAATTTAAAGTACCAACAAATGTAATAGTCATCATAAAAATGTTTTACTGTTGTTAGGTTTTAATTCTCAGAGTAAAACACTCAACGAACATTATGAAAGCTTAACCAAGTTTATTCTTCCCAGAGGATCAATACAGCTGCATTAGACAAAAACATTTTCACACAAGCACTGATATTTAACCGTTCCTCATAGGCTGAGTCTCCTCCTACCCATCTGTACAAACATCGTTCTTTACTGCTAGGCAGGACAGCAGTGATACGGGCCATAAACTTTAATTTTTCCCTTTAAGGTGACTTGAACCCCCCTTCATCACTAATCCATGGCTCTCTTCCCTTATCAATGCCTGCCACATGGAATCGCTTCCCTGCACTCAACACATTCCAAGCTTAATTGCACACACTATATACCTTCCTCCTATATCCATTAACTTCTGACCCTCTAAACCTCAGCACTCCATCAGTGACATGAATAAGTATATTTTCATATTCTCAGAACCCAACACTATCATATACAAAAATCAGCTCCTCCCTCGACGGGGATCAATAAACTTCACATTTTTCGGCCCTCCACCTAGTCTATCTCATGTGGACCTTCAGGTGCCTCTTCAGATGGTGCTGGTGGGAGAACCTCTTCTCACACTGGAGGCAGCTGTAGGGTTTCTCCCCTGTGTGGACTCTTTGGTGCCTCTTCAGGTCACAAGCCTGGGCGAAGCATTTGTGACACTGGGTACAACTGAAGGGTTTCTCCCCCGTGTGGACCCTCTGGTGGATCTCCACCTTCTGGGGACAGCTAAAGCCTTTGTTACAGAACATGCAAAGGAACCGTTTCTCTTTACTATTGCCTGATGTGTTTCCCCCTCTCTGAGCTCTAGCCTTGTCGTTTGAGTTCGATACCTGATCGAAAAGGATGTGGCCGTGAGAATCGGAAGGCCCAATCAACGTGGACACGGTGTCATGATCCCTGAGCGAATGTAAAGGGGAGTGGGTTGCAACATTTGGATTTGTCTCTGAGCTTTTCCTGTAATCTAAGAAACCTCTGCCCTGTGAGAGTCCATATCCTAGGTGATTATCTGCATTCCATGTGGAAGGAACCTCACACTCCACTTTCATTTCATCTATGACCAAACCCTCCCCTTTCTTATCTAGGCACCCTTCAGAGTATACACTACTATTGTACCGGTTCCAGTCCCCTCTAGACAGATCAGTCTCTAAACCCAAGGTCATATTGCCAGGGTCCATCTCTGTATTGAAAGAACAAGACGGATCATCTAACGTGTCACCTGAGTCCCGATGGGACTGAACCGTCCTCAGGCTTGGGTTATCATGAAGTAAAGACTCTGAGCCGGGAGCAGGATCAAATCCTGTGTGACAGACCAGTCTCCCTTGGTCTGATCTGTGGTCAGATCCTGTGTCTAGCCTTTGTGTTTCAGTTAAAGTCTCTGTGTCTATCTCTGTCTTGAGAACGGCGTTCAGCGTTCCACTGACCTCCGTGATCCTGCGTCGGGTGCTGGGTTGCGCTGGGGCGGTGGTAGGGTCCTCTGTGGCTACAGGGGGCGCTCCAGCCGCTCCAGCCTGGATGTCTCTGCTGTGACGTGTGTCCTCCTCTACTTCAGACCTCTCCTGCTTGACCCCAGGACCTGCAGCCTCTGCAGACTGACAAAAGAAGAGAGGAGGTTATTACTGGTACATGAGTTGAATTGTATAACAATGTCGTAGGGAAGTCTTACAAGCTCCCATATAGCAGATGTACATGTAAGCAAGTAAACAGCTGAGGGAAGCTTTTCTGAAATAAACGGGCCAAATTTCATTTACAATTTAATTGTAGATGTTTATGTAATACTACACTCACCTCTATCACGATAACATGCTGGGTTGAGGTTCCACTCAGCTCATCAACAGTGCTTGGTGGGTCATCTCGCCATGTATTGTGTCCCGCTGGCTTCACAAAGCTCCTGTGACCTCCAGTGAGGTGTCCTTCACCTAAGAAAGTGAATGGGGGGAAAGGTTGTTCAGTTAGCTTCTGTCAATGCTCAACGCTATATTGAACACTATTGACAGTTTTGACACTGTCTAGAATTGGTATGGATGTAAGGTAACACTTAGCATAACTGCTTGATATACTTTTTATTGATCAATGTATTATGTTCCATGCAACAAATTGCCTTTATTGATGAAATAATAGTAAATGCAGTAAATTAATCTGGTTAGGATTTGATATTGTTTCTTTGTTCAAGATAGCTAAGTAATCTGGGGAATTATTGCATACTATCCAAAAAGTGACCAAGACCCAATTCCAGGGGAACGGGGCGACAGGCACTGAGTTATATACAGTTGAAGTCAGAAGTTTACATACACTTAGGTTGGAGTCATTAAAACTCGTTTTTCAACCACTCCACAAATATCTTGCTAACAAACTATATTTTTGGCAAGTCAGTTAGGATGTCTACTTTGTGCATGACACAAGTATTTTTTCCAACAATTGTTTACAGACAGATTATTTC
Organism: Salmo salar; assembly: GCF_965601325.2. Lineage (NCBI taxonomy): Eukaryota > Metazoa > Chordata > Actinopteri > Salmoniformes > Salmonidae > Salmo > Salmo salar. Next base: position 25,495,870 of record NC_138294.1, on the reverse strand, counting down.
ACTGTATCACAATTCCAGTGGGTCAGAAGTTTACATACACTAAGTTGACTGTGCCTTCAAACAGCTTGGAAAATTCCATAAAATTATGTCATGGCGGTAGAAGCTTCTGATAGGCTAATTGACATCATTTCAGTCAATTGGAGGTGTACCTGTGGATGTATTTCAAGGCCTACCTTCAAACTCAGTGCCTCTTTGCTTGGCATCATGGGAAAATCAAAAGAAATCAGCCAAGACCTCAGAAAAAAATTTGTAGAACTCCACAAGTCTGGTTCATCCTTGGGAGCAATTCCCAAACGCCTGAAGGTACCACATTCATCTGTACAAACAATAGTACGCAAGTATAAACACCATGGGACCACGCAGCCATCATACCGCTCAGGAAGGAGACGTGTTCTGTCTCCTAAAGATAAACGTACTTTGGTGTGAAAAGTGCAAATCAATCCCAGAACAACAGCAAAGGACCTTGTGAAGATGCTGGAGGAAACGGGTACAAAAGTATCTATATCCACAGTAAAATGAGTCCTATATCGACATAACGTGAAAGGCCGCTCAGCAAGGAAGAAGCCACTGCTCCAAAACTGCCATAAAAAAGCCAGACTACGGTTTGCAACTGCACATGGGGACAAAGATCGTACTTTTTGGAGAAATGTCCTCTGGTTTGATGAAACAAAAATAGAACTGTTTGGCCATAATGACCATTATTATGTTTGGAGGAAACAGGGGTAGGCTTGCAAGCCGAAGAACACCTTCCCAACCGTGAAGCACAGGGGTGGCAGCATCATGTTGTGGGGGTGCTTTGCTGCAGAAGGGACTGGTGCACTTCACAAAATAGATGGCATGAGGGAGGAAAATTAGGTGGATATATTGAAGTAACATCTCAAGACATCAGTCAGGAAGTTAAAGCTTGGTCACAAATGGGTCTTCCAAATGGACAATGACCCTAAGCATACTTCCAAAGTTGTGGCAAAATGGCTTAATGACAACAAAGTCAAGATATTGGAGTGGCCATCACAAAGCCCTGACCTCAATCCCATAGAAAATTTGTGGGCAGAACTGAAAAAGCATGTGCGAGCAAGGAGGTCTACAAACCTGACTCAGTTACACCAGCTCTGTCAGGAGGAATGGGGCAAAATTCACCCAACTTATTGTGGGAAGCTTGTGGAAGGTTTCCCGAAACATTTGATCTAAGTTAAACAATTTAAAGGCAATGCTACCAAATAATAGAGTGTATGTAAACTTCTGACCCACTGGGAATGTGATTAATGAAATAAAAGCTGAAATAAATCTTTCCCTCTACTATTATTCTGACATTTCACATTCTTAAAATAAAGTGGTGATCCTAACTGACCTAAGACAGGGAATTGTTACTAGGATTAAATGTCAGGAATTGTGAAAAACTGGGTTAAAATGTATTTGGCTAAGGTGTATGTAAAATTCCGACTTCAACTGTATGAATGGCGACAGGCACTGAGTAATATATGAATGGCGACAGGCACTGAGAAATACACTGCTCAAAAAAATAAAGGGAACACTTAAACAACACATCCTAGATCTGAATGAAAGAAATAATCTTATTAAATACTTTTTTCTTTACATAGTTGAATGTGCTGACAACAAAATCACACAAAAATAATCAATGGAAATCCAATTTATCAACCCATGGAGGTCTGGATTTGGAGTTACTCTCAAAATTAAAGTGGAAAACCACACTACAGGCTGATCCAACTTTGATGTAATGTCCTTAAAACAAGTCAAAATGAGGCTCAGTAGTGTGTGTGGCCTCCACGTGCCTGTATGACCTCCCTACAACGCCTGGGCATGCTCCTGATGAGGTGGCGGATGGTCTCCTGAGGGATCTCCTCCCAGACCTGGACTAAAGCATCCAGCAACTCCTGGACAGTCTGTGGTGCAACGTGGCGTTGGTGGATGGAGCGAGACATGATGTCCCAGATGTGCTCAATTGGATTCAGGTCTGGGGAACGGGCGGGCCAGTCCATAGCATCAATGCCTTCCTCTTGCAGGAACTGCTGACACACTCCAGTCACATGAGGTCTAGCATTGTCTTGCATTAGGAGGAACCCAGGGCCAACCGCACCAGCATATAGTCTCACAAGGGGTCTGAGGATCTCATCTCGGTACCTAATGGCAGTCAGGCTACCTCAGGCGAGCACATGGAGGGCTGTGCGGCCCCCCAAAGAAATGCCACCCCACACCATGACTGACCCACCGCCAAACCGGTCATGCTGGAGGATGTTGCAGGCAGCAGAACATTCTCCACGGCGTCTCCAGACTCTGTCATGTCTGCCACTTGCTCAGTGTGAACCTGCTTTCATCTGTGAAGAGCACCGGGCGCCAGTGGCGAATTTGTCAATCTTGGTGTTCTCTGGCAAATGCCAAACGTCCTGCACGGTGTTGGGCTGTAAGCACAACCCCCACCTGTGGACGTCGGGCCCTCATACCACCCTCATGGAGTCTGTTTCTGACCGTTTTAGCAGACACATGCACATTTGTGGCCTACTGGAGGTCATTTTGCAGGGCTCTGGCAGTGCTCCTCCTGCTCCTCCTTGCACAAAGGCGGAGGTAGCGGTCCTGCTGCTGGGTTGTTGCCCTCCTACGGCCTCCTCCATGTCTCCTGATGTACTGGCCTGTCTCCTGGTAGCGCCTCCATGCTCTGGACACTACACTGACAGACACAGCAAACCTTCTTGCCACAGCTCGCATTGATGTGCCATCCTGGATGAGCTGCACTGCCTGAGCCACTTGTGTGGGTTGTAGACTTCGTTTCATGCTACCACTAGAGTGAAAGCACCGCCAGCATTCAAAAGTGACCAAAACACCAGCCAGGAAGCATAGGAACTGAGAAGTGGTCTGTCGTCACCACTCCTTTATTGGGGGTGTCTTGCTTATTGCCTATAATTTCCACCTGTTGTCTATTCCATTTGCACAACAGCATGTGAAATTTCTTGTCGATCAGTGTTGCTTCCTAAGTAGACAGTTTGATTTCACAGAAGTGTGATTGACTTGGAGTTACATTGTGTTGTTTAAGTGTTCCCTTTATTTTTTTGAGCAGTATATATTAATGGCGACAGGCACTGAGAAATATATAAATGTCGACAGGCACTGAGAAATATATAAATGGCGACAGGCCGCGCAGCCTCTGCGAAATGTACCTCTTGCCATTCCTCTGTATCGGTCGAGGATCTTGACACTTCTGGGACTGGCGAGGACGCGCTCTCGCGTTGTCCTTTCTGCACGCTCCCGTGACACCTTCAGTTCCAGAAGCTGTAGTTTCCTCCGCAATGCCCTGTTTTCTCTCTGGCTTTGAGTTATTTCCAAACGAAACACTGCATAGTCGTCGTCTACGAGCTTACAGATATCTGCTACGGCTGCATTCGCTAGCACCTCCATGATGGAGGCTATTTGAGTGTGAAAAACCATACAGTTAGCCATTGTTAGCAGCTAACAAGCGTTACCTAAAAACACGTATATCAACCAAGTCCTGCCTCCAACGCGAATTAAAGACTACATGGGGTAAGTATGTGATGCTGTGCAGTTAAATTAGTCATATTTTGAGTTCCATGTTGTCAATAAACGTCTTAATAGGAACAATAAAAACGCTAATGTGGAAATTCTTATTGGTCACTGTTCACTTCCGTTTACACTGAAGAGAAAGGATGTTATTGGGCGGCGTCATAGCTCAAAGGGTGTGGCTAAATGAGAAGGATATGCGCGCTGTTCTTTGAATTACGGTACTGCTTAAGTCTTTAAGGTTTTATAACAAACTACACCTAGTGTGGTGTATTGCCTCCACCTAATGTACGGAGTATTGAAACAAAATATTCCATTGTTGGAAGGGGGGTAAACCGAGATCATACAAAAAATACATCAAGATACCACTCCACTCCTTCAGTCACAATTCAAATCCCATCCATAAACAGGCTCAGGTGCCTGTGAGGATGGAGCATTAAATCGACAGGATTCCTTGTAATGCCTCTGTCAAATCCCGGCGTCCCAATAAAAAAACATGCTGAAGCAGTGAAGAAAGTGGCTGAGGAAGATTGGTAAGGGATCCTGAGAGGATTTCTGTGAGTAGGCAGAAACTAAGAGAGTGATGGAAATAATATGTGCTTCAGTAAGGTAGGTTTCTTGGCATTCATAGCTATGGTTGTCAATTTTACTGCAGAAATGGATCTAAAGTCGCAGAAAATGGAGGTTGTGGTGGCAGCAGCAGAGAAATACTTGGGATTGCGAGGTTTTACTGCAGAACAGTTGTAGGGGGTGTTGAGTGGTAGTGGTCTGTCCTCCCAGACCGTTAGATGTAGCTAGCAGGAGCAGACGGCTAAAACGCCCCTTTCCTGGAATGTGTTAGCAATACAGCTATCAGTTTATTCTAGGTAATAGTTTAAGACAACAAAAATCTATAGGACAAGTACTGTAAATCTAATACAGTCATCAAGGCAGGACCCACTAATTTAATTCATACTGACAAATAATAAATGCCACATTATCCCTGTCAATAATAGTATGATTGCAGAGCAGCTTGCCTCAGTCTGTCAGGATGTTCATTTTCTATCTCACAAACTACATTGCTTTGCTGCGATTTATTTGATTCATTCTTGTCTCACATGATCTATTCAGCTCTCCTGTGTTCTGCTCCAAGAGATCAACCAAGTGCTATTCACCCGTGGTGTAAAGTACTTAAGTAAAAATACTTGAAAGTACTTCTTAAGTAGCATCTGTACTTTACCATTTATATTTTTGACAACTTTTACTTTACTACATTCCTAAAGAAAATGATGTACCTTTTACTCCATCCTTGACACCCAAAAGGTACTCTTTACATTTAGAATGCTTAGCAGGACAGGAAAATGATAAAATTCACACACTTATCAAGAGAACATCCCTGGTCATCCCTACTGCCTCTGATCTAAACACATGCTTCGTTTGTAAATAATGTCTGAGTGTTGGAGTGTGCCCCTGGCTTTCCGTAAATTAAAATAAGCAAGGAAATAATGCCGTCTGGTTTGCTTAATATAAGGAATTTGAAATGATTTATACTTTTACTTTTGATAATTAAGTAATAGTTTAGCAATTACATTTACTTTTGACACTTAAGTATATTTTAAACCAAATACTTTTAGACTTTTACTCAAGTAGTACTTCACTGGGTGACTTTCACCTCTATTCTAGTCATTTTCTATTAAGGTATCTTTACTTTTACTCAAGTATGATAATTGTGTACTTTTTCCACCACTGCTATTCACTGACTGGTAGCTAATGAAACACAAATTGACATTTACAGTAGCTTGCTTGACTAGTCAAACATTGGCTAGCTTTCAATAAATTGGCTAAATGGTCAATGGAGTCTTCATATGATCAAAACAATTCGTATTGCATGCTGCATATTTCAAGTGCACTCAAACAGATATTTATCTTATTTCAGTCTTTGGAAGCTAGCTATATCTGTTCCTCTTCAGACAGCAGCTCGCGTCTGACAGGTGACAAATTTGTTTTATATTACTATTTTAACATGGAATGTGGACAATTTTATTGTCCCCGTCAGGAGCCCAGGCTTTTGCCAAAGATGGTAGAGTTCTCGTCTCTGGACCACACAAGCTTTAGATTGCATTCTGCTAAGGTCCTTGCCTCTTTCTACATCGGTCAGCTACATTGGTGACCAGGGTGGGATCCTTTCAATATGCCTATAGGGCCTGGACACATGCGCCAAGAGAGAAGGGGTAATACTGAAGAATGCAGCGATAACAGTTCTACAGTCTCCATCAGAGGCCCAGGCTTTTGGCATAGATGGTAAAGCTCTCATGTCTGGACTGCAACATTGTAAGATTGTGCCCTCCACGGCACTTGATATACATTGATTGGTAGGTTACACTATATTTACATACTCCAAATACTGCCTGAGGTACCTTTGCTATTTGTCTCCGTACTCATCAATCAATGAATCACATTTATTTATAAAGCCCTTTTTACATCAGCAGATGTCACAAAGTGCTTATACAGAAACCCACCTAAAACTCCAAACGGCAAGCAATGCAGGTGTAGAAGCACGGTGGCTAAGAAAACTCCCTGGAATGGTAGGAACCTAGGAAGAAAACTAGAGAGGAACCAGGCTCTGAGGGGTGGCCAGTCCTCTTCTGGCTGTGCCGGGTGGAGATAAGAGTACATGGCCATTATGGCCAGATTGTTCTTCAAGATAGATAAATGGTGAAACATTTTATGGTGTTCTTTGTTCAAATTTATACGCATGAAGCGTATATTATGGAAAGCATGTCACCGTCAACTTTTAGAAGGTTAGTAGTAAAGTTAATCATGTAAACTACCTAATTATACATTCACTGAACATTTAGTGTTTAAAGCTCAAGCATTCATTTCCAAACTGCTTTTTGTATAATCCTACAGGCTCTATCATTCGCCATACTTTATATTCCAATGCATCCAACATTATGCATGTCCACCATGGTATTTGGCACCTGCTATTTGAGAACTCACCTGGTATAGAAATCAAACTCTGGTTTCCTTATTGAAGAGCACATTGTACAACTGTTTATAGAGAAGATTGTTTCGTTAGGTATGCTATATGTGTAGGCTATGCCATATGTATGGGCTAATATGCATATTCTGCTGTTGTTTTTAAACCTCCATTCAGGCATGCATGACACATCTTTCTATCTACATTTATTTGGGTTTCTATGCAAATTATGATTGAATGTTTCTTTAAGTCTGCAGCTAGTTACTTGAAATGAGACACATAATCATGCCGAACAAAATTGAAACATTTAATTCACTGACCGAGAGATCACTAGCTAATGAAACACAAATTGACATTTACAGTAGCTGGCTAAATACTCTGAGCCGGGAGCAGGAGGCCAGCCAAGTCTCTCTGGGTCTAATCTGTGGTCAGATCCTGTGTGTTACAGTTAATTACTGACCTCCGTGATGCTGCCGCGGGTCCTGGGGCGGTGGTGGGGTCCTCCGTGACAACAGGGGGCACTCCAGCAACTCCAGTAAATAAGGATTTTGCAAGCAGTAGGCATTTATAATTAAATGTGGAGTGGAGCTTTATAGTTACGCGGGGATGCCCCCGCGTTCCTTCAAAATCATTTGGCAATCATTTTTTTGAAAAATACAGTTTCCATCATAATTTGCCATAATAAAGAAAGTTAGACTAAAGAAAAATCCACCCCTGTTGAATGGATAAAAATTGTATTTAGAAAGTTTGTCCTATATCTGCCATTTCATTACGCCTGTCGCAATATTTTTTTTGTCGACATTGTTTTTGTTGAATAAACCTGGGTCATTGTTGAAATCTGCCATCTGATCCCTTTATGAACTGACAATCACTGGGCGAATGCCCACTGTATGAAATACCCATGAACAACAGTAGCCAATAGGATTACAGGGGACGTGCCAACACATGCACACAAACAGGGTGAGCACAGGGGTGCAATGACTGTACAATCGCTACACAATGATATTGTGTCTTTGCGCAAGATAGCTAACTAATCAGGGGAATTATTCCATACTATCCAAAAACTGACCAAGATCCAATTCTGGCCTGGTTAACACATCTGAACACATGCAGAGGAGAACGGGTGACAGGCACTGAGATATATTGAAGGTGACAGGCAGCGCAACCTCTGCCTTCTGCAAAATGTACCTCTTGCCAATCCTCTATATAGGTCGAGGCAGGGGCGCCGCCAGGGATTTTGGGCCCCATGAAAGAATATCACATTGGGCCTCACCACCACAGGCCACACGAACCCTGTGCAATTGCTGTAACCACACACCTCCAGAACCCAATCGACCCATTCAAAGCTTTAAATAACTCTACCTTTGCAGGCTTGCAACTCTCTTAGAGTCAAATATTTACTGACAGTGAGCTGTGAAAATATAACACTGTGCAGACATGCATGCAACATTCTGCATACAGTGGAATTCACTTTGATGCAAGACTGATACCCTCTATAAGAAATGTTCTAAAGGCCATCTTTTACAGTCTAAATGGAATTTTAATGGAATTTTCTCATTAATGGATAACTTAAATATACATTAACCTCTTAAATGAAGATGATCATCTATAGAATATAACAAACAAAATAATAAAATCAGCAGCAGATTTGAACTAAGTATACATACCAACTAGAAAATTAGCAGCTGTAAAAGTGGAAATGGAAATGAAAAGGTCCGTTAGGGGCGCGAGAGGAAAGGTCAAGTGGTCACCAAATCAATAGGTTTCTTCCAGTTGGGGTCTTTATTGTGCACAACACATTTTATGGAAATCCAGCCATTACTTTGAGATATAGAGAATACAGTAGAAGGCATGTGTCCGAAAGTGATTGATGACCTATTTTATGTGTCACGTGGTTATGCCCATTTATGTACATCCTGTCCGGATGTTCTCACGCTATAGAGGGAGTGCTTATGTAACCTGATAGTGCAGCTGTTTTGGGTAAAGCATGTGTTTGCAATAAAGCTGTCCTGGTGATTGCAGTATAGTGACTTTGTTGAACTCTGGAATGTGTTTGAACATTTGAAAGAGTTGGGAAATTTTGTCGTGAACTTATGGCTCTGCTGTTTAGGGATCTTGTATATGAAACAGTCATTTCTGGGGTAGGTATGCCTGAGTATAAGTAAGAGCTGTGAACACTACGAGCAACAAGAAACCTCAAGAAAGATAAACCACCGAAGTCTCTAAGAAATAAAATAAAACATGGATTTGTTAAGTTGTCATGAACCGGCTCGAAGTCCGTAACAAAAAGGGAGACTGTGGAGATAAGGAAAAACAAAAATATATTTATTAACTGAAGTAACCGAAATACAATTAACAATGGTGTGTGTAATCAGTAGTGTAAGTGAGTGGTTGCGTGCATAGATGTGATAATGAGGGGTGCTGAAAGGTGCCAAAGCAAACAAAACGGCCACAAACAAAATCCAACAGTGTGTCTGCATGGAGAGAGTCTCCTCAATGAATGGGGAAAAGGTGTATTTATCCCGGGTCATACCCGAACCCAGGTGTGTCCCATTTTGCTGACAACCCTCCCGGCTCCGCCCACTGACATCCTATTAAGAAAAACAAGAGCAAAGAGAAAGAATTTGGCAGACAGAGTGGGAGGGTCATCACAAGTACTGACACGCCCGTGACAACCTTAACATCAGAAAATGGACACATCGTTAAAACATAGAGAAAGGGATGAGTGTAAATCAGCAATATACGATGCGCCAAAAAAGCGTTTTATAAATTTGTATAGAACCCAAATACCTCCCGTAACTGTGCTGAAAGATCAAGTGTTGATGTCTAATGGACAACTACGTTTGATTACCCGGCCTGTAGAGTGAAACTCTATACCATAGCCGAAGGAGAAGAGTATACAGACCAGACCTTAGGAGTGGACTACAGGCTTGAAGACTGGCATGTGTTTCTCAAGGTGGTGTGTCCTGAACTGAGAGTTAGCTCAAAGGGTTATAGCTTGTTCACGGGCTACGAGGCCCATTGGGAAGTTTCCCCTGACTCCTCAGGAAGAATATTTCATAGGGTGAAAATACAAAGAAAGAATGGACTTCCTTGTGGATGCGTGGAGTTCGATATCAGCAACAAGAAAATCCGCAACGGCAACATCCGTGATGGTGAACTGACTGGGGATTTTAGGTTGCGTATGCTTATTCCTTTTTAAAGGTTGGGATATAACAAAGCCAACGGCGGCAGAGTATTGTTAAACGAAGGAAGTGCATTATACATATGAATCCTAAGGATGGTGATTCAAAGGAACCCCCAGAAGGGTCATCCCCTGAAAAAAAAACTCAGTATGTGGGTGTTACCTTAACCACGCCGCGAGCCCCAAGGAATGCTTCAACAATAAAACGGGGTGACCATAACTATTATGGTTCTTCATTTCAGCATATACCATGGATATTCATATAACATATGAGGACTCCAATACGTTGTGGGTTCCGGACCCTAAGGACTCTATGCCTCACTACTCCCCCCAAGCATTCCCCCCGACACCCCCTACATGTACACAGCACGAGGATGTGTTTGATGGGGTGGTCAGTACTATTTTTGTGGATACCATCAAGGCCTCTGTAGTCGCACTTTTAGATGTGGTGATTGGAGGGTGTATTTGTGAGAAATGCCATGTTTGTGAGATCAATCACCCCAGCCAGCAATGACATCCTTGTTTATATGACCCATCCAATTACTTCTCCTTCAACCACTTTGATGAACAGGTGAAAAGACTGTGGTCCGTCCGTTTTATAACATCGATGATCAGAGCCCTGGAGTCTATGGGTCTTGTGCCATCTATTGTTAGGGTTTATGGTGTAACAGAGGCTTTCCTACATGAACTGAAGGAGGCGATCTTCATCCATGAGAAACTCAAAGAAATCAGGAAAGCACTGGTGGACGACAACAAATACAAGGAAGCTTTGGTGGCTGATGTAGTGACTTTCTGGCTTAATAAGCCCCAAGAAAACGAGTGACATTATTATAAAAAAAAATTATTAGATAGTATGCAAATAGTTACCCATTGTTTTATATGTTAGAGAGAATAAATACATTTTTTCTTTTGAGAGAATTTACAACTCTTATTCAACAAATTATCGCTCTACACATCCAACAATAGAGGGGTTAATGCAGAGCGTGTGTTAAAAATGGAACAAATCATGAGTCATTTAAGACACACGGGGAAGACTACACTGGTCACAACAGGTATCACATCTTGTGGATGATTCTGAAGAACTAGAAACATCCTTGTCTAAGATTTTAGTTTATTTGTTTGAACCATCATTTAATTGTAACATGTATCATATTTTTTGTTAATATACTTATATACCGGATGTATGTGTTTTAAAAATTCAGAGATATATGCCTGTAAATGTAAACCAAGTATACCATGTGTTGCATGCATGGGTCATTGAGAAAACAGGTACTAATATCTTGCTTCGTATCCTGAATTGTCTGGATACGTAATACTAAAAATGTATGCAAAAATGAAATGTTCTCGTTATTTGAAATGGGCTCATTAATGTTATTGTACATCAGAGAGGCAAGAAGGATGGCTGAGCAGATGATGAAAATGTTTTATTATACCCCCTCTAACCCCTTTCGGAGGAAGGAGAAGTTCCAGAGAGCTATAGCTGAAGAAACAGGTAGCAGGTTAGGCGACTCTCAAGTGAATGATTGGCTAGCAGAGCAGGATGCTTACACTCTGCATAAACCCGTGCGAAAACAATTTCCTCTAAATATAGTTTTTTCTACTCATTCCATGTCCCAGTTTCAGGCAGATCAATGTGACATGCAGGCACTTGCTGATAAAAATGATGGAAATCGATACATGCTAAATCGATACATGACATTTTCTCTAAAATAGCATTTGTAAGGGTCTTAAAAAAAATAAGAGTGGGGCAGAGGTGACCTGGGTCTTTGATTCTATCTTGGAGGAAGGAGGAGCTCCCAAGAAAGTGCAGACTGACAGCGGTAATGAATTTTTTTATAATACTTTTCAGAAACTCATGAAGAAGTACAATATCGTACATTTTGCTACAGGTTCGGATTTGAAAGCTTCAGTTGTTGAACGCTTTAACAGAACTTTGATGGAGAGGATGTGGAAATACTTTACGGCTCACAACACCCATAGATATGTGGATATAGTTCAAGATTTAGTAAAGGGTTATAACTACAGCTACCATGAGAGTATACGTATGAAACCCTCTGAGATCTCTTACGAAAACTCTTCAAGTCTATAAAAATCTGTATGGTTTGTTTCCCTTTCGCTGTAAGAAAAAATACGATTTTAAATTCATAGTGGGTGACTTGATACGTATATCCAAGTTGAGGGGTGTTTTCAACAAAAAATATGAGCAAGGTTACAGCGATGAGCTGTTCACAGTTACTGAATGTCTACCACATATACCTGCTGTCTACAAGTTAAAATATTATGATGGGGAGCTTATAGAGGGTTCCTTTTATGAGAAGGAACTCCAGAAGGTAAAGATGGGTAAAGACAAAGTGTTTCACGTGGAGGAGATTCTGGATCAAAAGAGAGAAAATGGTTAAAAAAAAGGGTTTTGGTCCGTTGGAAAAACTGTCAACAAAAGTTCAACAGTTGGGTATTAGAGGAAGAGGTGGTGGAGGCAGTGGGGGTTAACTTAAACCCTCATGCAGGATAAAAACACCTCCATTCGAGTGTACACTGGAGCACAGTGGATTTTACCTGACTCTCCCCAGTAATGCGTCTGCAGATATATATCGGAATAACAAAAGTTTGAATTATACAACCAATTTTCCAAAGCCTATAGAGTTATCAGAGGCTTGGGAAGTAGGTCTCAGCGAGATTACATACCCACATAGTTGATATAATATCAAGGATAAGGACCGTGTTTTTTTTATTTTAAAAGGACATCTGAATGCCCTAAACCTATTAAAACCTCTTAGGGACCCCTTAACTGTTTGGGATAGGGGGCAGTATTTTCACGGCCGGATAAAAAACGTACCCGATTGAATCTGGTTACTACTCCTGCCCAGAAACTAGAATATGTATATAATTAGTAGATTTGGATAGAAAACACCCTAAAGTTTCTAAAACTGTTTGAATGGTGTCTGTGAGTATAACAGAACTCATATGGCAGGCCAAAACCTGAGAAGATTCCATACAGGAAGTGCCCTGTCTGACAATTTGTTGTCCTTCTGTAGCATCTCTATCGAAAATACAGCATCTGTGCTGTAACGTGACATTTTCTAAGGCTTCCATTGGCTCTCAGAAGGCGCCAGAAAGTGTAATGCGGTGTCTGCTGTCTCTGGGCGAAGAACAGCAGGATAATTTGTAAGTGGTCAGCCTGGGAACAGTGACACTGAGAGGCGCGTACACGAGAATTCTCAATTTTTTTCTTTCAGCCTTTGAATGAATACAACGTCGCCCGGTTGGAATATTAGCGGTATTTTACGAGAAAAATTGCATAAAAATGTATTTTAAACAGCGTTTGACATGCTTCGAAGTACGTCACCCTTCGGATAGTGACCTGAACGCACGAACAAAACGGAGGTATTTGAATATAACTATGGATTATTTGGAACCAAAACAACATTTGTTGTTGAAGTAGAAGTCCTGGGAGTGCATTCTGACGAAGAACAGCAAAGGTAATCCAATTTTTCTTATAGTAATTCTGAGTTTAGTGAGCACCAAACTTCGTGGGTGTCAAATTAGCTAGCCTGTGATGGCCGAGCTATCTACTCAGAATATTGCAAAATGTGCTTTCGCCGAAAAGCTATTTTAAAATCTGACAACGCGATTGCATAAAGGAGGTCTGTATCTATAATTCTTAAAATAATTGTTATGTATTTTGTGAATGTTTATCATGAGTAATTTAGTAAATTCACCGGAAGTTTGCGGTGGGTATGCTAGTTCTGAACATCACATGCTAATGTAAAAAGCTGTTTTTTTTTTATATAAATATGAACTTGATTGAACAAAACATGCATGTATTGTATAACATAATGTCCTTGGAGTGTCATCTGATGAAGATCATCAAAGGTTAGTGCTGCATTTAGCTGTGGTTTGGGTTTATGTGACATATATGCTTGCTTGGAAAATGGCTATGTGATTATTTGTGTCTATGTACTCTCCTAACATAATCTAATGTTTTGCTTTTGCTGTAAAGCCTTTTTGAAATCGGACAATGTGGTTAGATTAACGAGAGTCTTATCTTTAAAATGGTGTAAAATAGTTGATTGTTTGAGAAAATTGAATTGTGGTATTTTAGTTGGTTTTGTATTTTGCGCTGTGCGATGCCATTGGCTGTTGGCTAGGGGTTCCGCGGCCGGAACAGGGTTCCGCTAGCGGAACGTCGGTCCTCAATAGGTTAAAGAGGAGTCCATAATTTGCTTTCTAATGATCATGATATTTTCCTCAAAGAAGTTCATGAATTTATCACAATTGAAGTGAAAGTCATCCTCTCTTGGGGAATGCTGCTTTTTAGTTAGCTTTGCGACAGTATCAAAAATAAATTTAGGATTGTTCTTATTTTCGTCAATGAAGTTTGAAAAATAGGATGATCGAGCAGCAGTGAGGGCTCTTTGATACTGCACGGTACTGTCTTTCCAAGCTAGTCGGAAGACTTCCAGTTTGGTGTGGCGCCATTTCCGTTCCAATTTTCTGGAAGCTTGCTTCAGAGCTCAGGTATTTTCTGTATTCCAGGGAGCTAGTTTTTTATGACAAACGTTTTTGGTTTTTAGGGGTGCGACTGCATCTAGGGTATTGTGCAAGGATAAATTGAGTTCCTCAGTTAGGTGGTTAACTGATTTTTGTACTCTGACGTCCTTGGGTAGGCAGAGGGAGTCTGGAAGGGCATCACGGAATCTTTGGGTTGTCCGAGAATTTATAGCATGAATTTTGATGATCCTTGGTTGGGGTCTGAGCAGATTATTTGTTGCGATTGAAAACGTAATAAAATGGTGGTCCGCTTGTCCAGGATTATGAGGAAAAACATTAAGATCCACAACATTTACTCCACGGAACAAAACTAGGTCCAGAGTATGACTGTGGTAGTGAGTAGGTCCGGAGACATGTTGGACAAAACCCACTGAGTCGATGATGGCTCCGAAAGCCTTTTGGAGTGGGTCTGTGGACTTTTCCATATGAATATTAAAGTCACCAAAAATGTGAGTATTATCTGCCATGACTACAAGGTCTGATAGGAATTCAATGTATCTAACATTTTTCCTGTTAAGTGCTGGAACATGTGTCAACATGTCATGCATAACATTATCTTCAACATGCATTTGATCTTCAACCTGTAAGATCTCTGGTCCAGGCATTACAGGGGCATGGCTCTCTCTATGCTCTTCATCCTTTAAGGGTTCCGGTCGGGAAAGCGATAAATGGTTGGTCTCTCTCTCGCCTTGTTTTACCTAGGCCAAATACCTTTGCAAGAGGTTTGTGTATTTTTAGACCTCATCATAGGGATTCAACCCTTTTCTGTTCAAAATATCCTTCATGGCCATATCCAAATCATTTTCCGCTGTTTGTCTGATATTTTCAGGACCGTGTAATTGTTGTTTAAGTCTATCCAACTCTTGTTGAGGCACTAAGTACATTTTATTGGCCATCATACTCTGTGTTCAACCCCCACATCGGGCAGCAATAAGGCAGGTGATGAAGGGCACGGCTATACTTAGTAAAGGTAGAAGAAAACCCAGACTGTTGTATGGTATGTCTTTTCTTTTGAAGACTTGCCCTTTTATTGGCAAAGAGTTTGATCGCTGTCTTTTGTCTCTTTTTTAAAAAATGTAGGGTGAGTGGAATGCGTCCTTTGAGAAGATTCAAGCAATCTCACATAGTGATAATATCTGAAGAACATTGACCCAAGATGGCCTTACGTTCTTCATGGGTAGCCCCAACTAGGGGTCTCAAGAGTGGTAGGTTTTCTTTTTAAACGCAGAGAATTATATATATACATTTTGTTTTTTTACTTTTTCAGAATGTAAACTGTCGGCCACTCCCACGGAAACAATCCTGTTCTGAGCCTCAGGTGTTCTGGAGTATTTGATTTCAAATCCACGATTAAATAAGAAAATGGTGCTTTAGTAGCATCCTCATAGCTTTCCATAAAGTAGGATTTCCGTCCAGGGTACATCTGCTGAGCTAGAATGTTTATTTGTAGTTTGTCTCTAGGGTCGTAGACTACCCGGAATCTTTTAGTAAGTGGGGCATTACGTAGATGGAACCCCTTTTTATCCCTAACAATCTTTTTGTAGGAGTTCAAAATTTCTAATACACTATTTCGGTCATTTATAAAACCCTCGACTAAGCATGCGATTGATTCCAAGTTTACACGCGGGGCATTTTCATAGTTTTGTGTCACGCCTTTGGCTTTCAACACCATGTGATTGTTTTTAGTCCTAAAAGCATTGCTTTTGGGGCCACAAGTTGTCCATTCTATGATATGGTCACCATCTTCGAGTTCACTTGTTAAACCACCCAGATAGTTGCTAAGAGCGGGGTTCCAATCACCAGGTTTGATACATAGACCACAGAGTCTGTGTCATGGTAAAGAACCCACCTCTGCAGCTGCTCCATGAGGGTGTATAGTTCAAGTCGCCCATAGGCCGTGGTAAATGCTGCAAGAAACACATTTACATTACCCGGGGGTAGAACCCACTTCTTGTTACGTCTCCATAGCACCAGAGCTATGTCTTGACTCAACAACAAAAAATGTGAAATGTTATATTGGTCTGAAAAAACTTCGGTACCTTTAATGATAGATGTTGTTAACATATTGCTTCTCTGGGCCATTTTGCCCCAAAGCGAATTCAGAAATAATTTTGGTATATTTCTTTTGGTTTTGTTGACCTCTATTCTGTCAGGGTCAAGACGTATGCCTTCTTTTTCATGATAGTCCTGAATGTATCTGTCTTTGCTGTCTTGATCAGTGACTGATGCAGGATACCCTGAAGCCATTTGCTTGCATCTCAAGAAGGTCTTGATGTACTCTTTAAAAAGAGTGTCTGATTTCCTGGGAAAGTTCCACACTTCAAAAATTTGGCCACACAATACCCCTTCTCTATAGCCTTAGAGAATTCAACGGTGACCCATACACCGGTCAAGGCACTTTCTTGATCTGATTGATCACAAGGCTTTTCCTGGTGGTTGTTTTCACTGCAGGTGCGACAAAGGGGAAAGAAAAGTTTTCCTTGAGTCCTTGTAAGGCAACACTGGCAGAAACAAGCCCCGGGGAGGGTAAACAGTTTCATTTATCAGACCAGAATAGTTTTGTGGTAAGTCAAAGTCACAGTGAATAATTTCAGGATGCCCTATTGGATAACGAGGAACTCATTACATGAGGATAAAGGGAAGTAAAATCTACATATCCAATTTTCTGATCAGGTTGCACTATATACCTTAATGTCAAAGAATTGGTATGACCCCCAAACAAGGCCTTGCGAGTTTCCATGGGTTCCAGTATGTCAAAGGTGGGAAGGAAAGATCGAACATGAGGATCAGACTTTTTGAGTTCTGTCCACTCGTGCTCCCACATCACTGTCACTTTCACCCCATAAGCAACCTGTAAAGATTCCAATTTGTCTTGGAACTCCTGGTACATATCCACAAAAGTATTTTGGGTTAAGACACACATGGCCTGGGGCACAAAGCAAGATTTACAACCGTGGAAGAAACAACCGTTGTACTCATACACTGTCTCAGCACCGTCAATATGTGTGTGACCATCTACATGGTAGGGTCCAATCTTTTTTTCCCCTTTATTCAAAGCATGTTGAATAAAAATGTTTTTAGCCTGGGACAAGTACTCCAACCATTGAATGGAGCCGCTAGAGTATGACTTGAATTGTCGGCGGTAGTTGTCAGGCGATGGAATAGCTATATAGGCTGGAGTTAAAAAGTGTGTACGATAGGTTTCCATGCATGCCGATGCAATAGTTGTACAAGTCAAGGGGTCAATGCAGGCATCTTTGATTACCTCTTCTCTGAATCTGAAGCATCCTTCACGCAGTATAACCACATCCTTGTCACAGTATAATTCCATCTCTTTATGGAAATCAAAGGTATTATGACATACAGTCTCATACCATGTCATGAATCTCTCTCGCTCTTTGGGAGGCATTTGATCACAGCCGTACATTTCGGGACTGGTATAAGCTCCAATATGTTGTAGATTCTCCTCAGATGTGAAGAAATTAGGAAACCAACCTTTCACCGAGTTTTCAAAACCCAAGGCCTCTGGCATTGGAGCCAATCTCATGGGTAAGAAACGTAAACTGTCAATGTATCTCTGGTTGAAGGCTGGGTCTACAAAACACAAGATTGTACTACCTTGGGCTATGACACTGGGTGCAACGCCTTGTTGTATCAAGGGGTTCAAAAGAAGATAGGAATCATAGGCTCTAGAATTGTGAGCTACAAAAGTGAAGTTTTTGTACTGGGGTTTTCTGAAATGTTTTAGTAAGAGTAGTGCACAATTGGGGCCCTCTGCCGACCACATTTCACCCTTGAAAGTCATGGTAGATACAAAAATAGGCAGATGAACCCCTGATTGCTGATTACTCTCAAAGTCATAAAACACATATTTCTCTGAATGTTCATCTTCAGCCAAGGGCTGAATATAGAACTCATGTTCCACTTCTTGAACCACTTCAGTGTCTCTGCTTTTCAAAGCCCCTTTACAGATCGTGCAGTGTATGATACCACATACGTGAGGTTGGGGGTTGTCTATTTTAAGGTTGTAATTACAATGGCATTTTGGACATTTCTTGTTAATGTCACAACTGCTTACAGATTTACATGCCTTGGGGTGCCATGTTTAAAAAATTTTTTTTTTTTTGTAGCAGTAGGAGGAACGACATGTACGATGACAATCCTCACATGGTGTTAGGTGTAAGGGCTTAGTTATAACGGCGAGTGCACCCCCGTCGGGTGTAGCCTGAATGACATGATGGACACACATATGGTGCTCCTAAGAAAGCTCTGATGTCGGTAATACCATAAAAATGGTTGTTTTGCACATAAAAGTACAGAATACGAGGATGAGGTTGAGGGTTGTTCTGGAATTTCAAGAAAGCTGAATTAGCTCTACTATGGTACAAAACCACAATCTTGATGTTAAGCAAATTTGACTATGTCAGAGAAAGCCATAGGCTCATGTATACATAGACCTACATCCTTTTGGAGGTCACTAGCCTTTTATAAAACTTCTAGATCAGTACATCCAGGGTTGAGTATATGTGATAGGCCTACATCCTTTTGGAGGTCACTAGCCTTTTGTAAAGCTTCTAGATCAGTACATCCAGTGTTGAGTAAATGTGATAGGCCTATTGCAAAGCATAACTGATTACCAGGATTGTTAACGTTTATGAGATAGGCCTGCTTATTTTTTATGAATTCTGATTGCATGAGACTATCAAGTTTCCTTCTTTGTCCACCTCCGGCTATGGGTTGGCGGACTATTTGTATAACAAGTTCTAAGGTCCTATCAGCTATGATAGATAAATTAGATTGAACAAGACGTTCCAGCAGGGCTATAAATTGTTCAAGATCTGCTTCGCCATTAGGTAAAACAAGAGATAGTATGCAAAACACAGTATCACCACACATCACGAGTTTCTGCAAAATCTGTAGCCCGTTCTAAAAGTTCTCCTAGATTATCCAAAATCATCACATAAAAAACAGCATAATCATGGCTCTGATTCATACATGTGAAATAAAAAAACGGACAAATCTCTGTATTGTTAATTTTATTGCGGTACAAAACACAGACACTTCTATCAATACCGCCCCCATCTGATTTATTACACAATTTTCCCATTCATCAAAATCATCGTGGGGTTGCTCATTGTCTTCATAGCCTGCAGGGGTTGTAGGTGCCATGTCTTGATGTGTGGGGGGTGTTGTTGAAAGAGGGCTTAGCTCGTTAATTTGGTTAATTAAGGAGCTAAGTTCTGGTGGGACCTGTGATAATGTGTCATTTGCATGATTTAAAAGAGGAGTTGAGGGTTGTTGTGTGGTGTTGAAGGAGGGGTGCTCTTGTTAATTTGGTTAATTAAGGAGATAAGTTCTTGGGGTATTCTAGAAGTATCCATGTTACGTACGGCTTTTATCGTTTGTTTTGGCGTTTATTAATCAGATTGATGCTTATCAAGCTTGGCATGGTTTTCTTCCAGAAGGCTAGGTTTTGGCTGTACTGCCGTCTTAATAAAGCAACCATACGTTTGTGTGGCTGGACCTTTCTGGCTTTTAGAGCCCTGTAAAAGGCTGTGAGAAACCTATCTCAAAGATCTATATCATGATCAGTGTCCTCATTGATGCCATCTTCAATCAGTATAGGCTCTACCTCAGAATTGATTGTATCAAGCTGATTAGCCGCATCATGCAACATCACATCATCCTCATCATAGCTCAACCCTTCATCATCCCCATCGTTGACCTTAGCATCATTGACATTAACAGCATTGAATGTATGAACCTGTTTAGATGTTTTACTCAGTATGTCATCATCGTTCTCTTCCTCCTCTTGCTGTATTGGGTCTTCTATGTTTGTATAGGCCTTGGAGGAGTCTGAAAGAAAAATATATACAAAATAGTGTATTAAAAATAAAATATATATACTACGTGTTTGGGGAGCCGTGCAGGACTACGATATGGTGTAGGCACCCGATTATATACTGAATGCCTAGGGGTGCTTGGAGGCGTGTATATGTGTGACAAATCTTCGATTCTTGGGCTGTTTTGAGTTTTGTCAAAGCCGGCCTTACAGAACGGTAGAATATCGTCGTTTTCAATTCCCTCGATGTCATTCAATGGTAGAGCCGATAATGCTTTGGGTACTGTTGTTTGGGGGCTGTCAGCTGTAAACACAAGATTAGGTTTTTAAAATAGTGTACACGATTTGTTTAATGCTTATTGTATAAAGATTATTATGCATTTTATTTTTGACTCACGTCTAAAATATCTTGATGGTGTGGGACTGAGTAAAGATACAGCTGCGGTATGTTGGTCCTCAAAATCATCGTCTTCTTTCATGATAACTTCTGATGGTTGATGATCCAAATCAATTATTGCGGGTAACACCTGGGTAAATGTAGGGTATCGCATAGATGTTTCAAATAATATTAAAATATATTTATAAAAAGATATACATTTTTACTTAAAGTGTCCAGTGATTGGGTCTCAGTGTAGTTTGTGATGGCAATTTAACAGTCTGATATATGTTTTATCCAAAACATTTTGGGATGAATACCTATGTAGTCCCTAGTCCATTCTCGTTTAACAAATAAATTAAACATTTATCAATAACCCCTCCTCTCATTCAATATATATATATATATATATATATATGTGTGTATATATATATATAATACCTTATTAAAAACAGTAATTTATAATATACAATATAAACATATTTATAAACCTGCATCGTTAGATATCAAAAGAATTCATTATATTGTAATTTCAATTCGCTTTCAAAATGCTCCATGGGTGATAAGGATTTACGGAGTCTCTTGAGATTGTTCTGTCAGCAGTCCTATGGTCGTCTGTGTCCTAACTGAGAAAAATGTATGGACTCTCTTTTTATAGGTTGTATGGATAGGTAGCCTCTTTGTTTAAGAGAATGGCCTGATTGACTGCGACAACCACACCAGGACATATTCTGAGAACACATAAAAACGGTTTTCTGACATTTTCTTTTGCTGACCCTACATATGGATATGGATAAGTCTTTTGGAGGAACCCTTGGCTCGTGTGTAGAGAGAAACAGATTGGCGAGACAGGGAGAGAGACATAGAGCTTTCCTTCATTAAAGGTAAGATACAATTTTCTTTTTAAATATAATATTTTCTTTCAAAATGTTAATCCCGCAATGCCTACTGTACAGACCTTTAAACATATTACTATTATTAAAAAGTGTACCATGCAATATTAAACTATAGCTGTTTTTTTTATTACTAAAAAGGTATATTAAACATATATATTATTATCACACAATACTACACTTTAATACCCCTTAAATGTTTACATGTATAATTGTTTTGTTGTAAGAAAGACAGAGACATATGGCCCGAGGAAGAGCTGTCATTCATTGAAGTTAAATTACATTGTAAAACCCTTTTATTTTCCATCGAAATGCCTACTGTACAGACCTTTAAACATGTTACATTTATTAAAAAGTGCACTATGCAATATTAAAAATATGCCGGATTTTATTTGTATTTTTACTAAACAGTTATATAAATCATACATATTATTTCCCAATACTACACTTTAATATCTATTAAATGTTTACAGTTATAATTGTTCTTTAATTCCTTTCTTAGAAAATAATGTTCTCAGCAAGTTTCTCTGCTTGTAACCTAACGCCCTGCCACACCCACATGTTCACACCCCGAGGGGGGTGACAAAGGTTATGAGCTCCTCAGGCATCACAGGACCCCCACTGTTTTCAGACAGTTGTTTCAAAGACCTTCCACACACACAAACATGCACACGCACACTGACGCACACACACACACAACCTTTGAGGGACAGAAACAGCCTGATATTTCATTCATTTAGTACCAAAATGCATACATATTACACGTTATTATTGAACAATACTACCGTCTAGGTTTTGTATGTTTTCTTTTCCATGATAGGTCAACCTTCTTGCCTTTAGCCCCAAGTTATGTCCTGAGGACAGAAGGACTCATCTCCGTAAATGTTCGTAAATGTTCACGATGTTGGAAAAGATTTTCCACTTGTTTCATCATTTCAAGGACTTACATATATATATATATATATATATATATATATATATATATATATATATATATATATATATATATATATATATATATTATTTTTTATATATTTAAAAAAAAAAAAAAAAATGTATGAAATGTATGCATTCACTACTGTAAGTCGCTCTGGATAAGAGCGTCTGCTAAATGACTAAAATGTAAATTTTTTTAAAATAATAATCTCCCCACCTAAAGCTAAAGAGATTCTTATGGCTTTCAAATCTTCTCGCCCGCAGACTTCCTCTTCCAATGCGTACCCAGGCAGGGATGTTCCACTCAGGGCCTGTTCGAACTGACATAGAGCAAGTCTCATCTTAAGCCATTCTCTCATCCGCAACGTAGGAGAAAAAGTCACCGTTTTTGGTTGAAAAAGGGTGCTGAGGCAGCTGTTTGTGATAATCTTCACCGTTGAATCGCCCGGTTGGAAAATGTACTCCACATGTCCGTCACACCATTAAAACAATCAGGTGCATCACAAAGAATGGCTTCGATGGATTTGTCATTGTGTTCATGGCATGAAGGACACAATACCCATTGGTCTAGGAGCCATGTTTTATTTCTTCTTTAGAGTCTTCGGTGGTTTATCTCTCTTGAGGTTTCTTGTCGCTCATAGTGTTCACAGCTCTTACTTATACTCAGGCATACCTACCCCGGAAATTACTGTTTCATATACAAGATCCCTAAACAGCAGAGCCATAAGTTCACTAAAACATTTCCCAACTCTTTCAAATGTTCAAACACATTCCAGAGCTCAACAAGGTCACTACACAGCAATCACCAGGACAGCTTTATTGCAAACACATGCTTTACCCAAAACAGCTGCACTATCAGGTTATATAAGCACTCCATCTATAGCATGAGAACATCCGGACAGGATGTACATAAATGGGCATAACCACGTGACACATAAAATAGGTCATCAATCACTTTCGGACACATGCCATCTACTGTATTCTCTTATATCTTGATCTCAGCCTTTGGGCATCGGGTGTAGTGGTCCAATATCCATAGCCGAGCCTTCTTGCTAGAGCCTTCTTGCTAGCAAAGTCACTGATCAGCTTGTTTTTCAACATCCTCACTTTGTCTGTCTCTTTCTGTGCACCTGCTCTCATTTGCTCCATCCTCATCATCTGTATTGGTACTCCCGGCACAGTCTTTCACCTCTTCCTTCACTTCCACACTTCTCCCTGACAAAACTGCATCACTTGAAGAGGATCCTGGCTCTGTAGAGTGTACATGACACATATGATAATATATCCTATAATATAATACCATTTGTAATAACATCAACCAAAATTTCAGTTACTTCCATTTTGTTGATTTAAATTAACTGCATGCATCATGGAAAAAATGAAACTGCACTGAATCTTGCAGAACATGGACCCAAATTACCAGCAGTTGCGTATTACCACCACTAGATGTCAGTAAACGACCATATTTCAGTCTGCTTCAAAGCCATGGAGACATACCTTGGCTATTTTTATTTTTTATTTTTTTATTTCACCTTTATTTAACCAGGAAGGCCAGTTGAGAACAAGTTCTCATTAACAACTGCGACCTGGCCAAGATGAAGGAAAGCAGTGCAACAAAAACAACAACACAGTGTTACACATAATCAAACGTACAGTCAGTAACAGAAAAGAAAAATAGAAAAAAATAGAAAATCTATGTACAGTGTGTGCAAATGACCTGAAGCCCTGAAGGTATTATTTTAATATTGGCTGTCACTTATACAGACTGAGTCACTCTGCTTCAAACTATCCAGCATCCAATACAGACTATAGGCTGTTTTTGTTTCATATAATGATCATTGTGGAAAAATAATTAGTGTTTGAATTCTTATCATTGAAAAGGATTTAATCATTTTCTTTTTTCATACAGAGGCTCTCTGGATGTTTACTTTTTGACAAAAACAAGAAAAGAAACCGTTAGTTTTATTAGTGCATTGCAAATAAAATATTATATTAATGATAGGTCATTTTTTTTCCATTTTTAACCTAATGTTCTAATAATTTTTTAGGGCTCCTGTCAGTCACAGGCCATTAGAATCGTCCTAACTTTTCCCCCCATACGGCGCCGTATGGGTCGATCTGCGCACTCTCGTGCCATCTTCAGTTCCAGTAGCTGTAGTTTCTTCTGCAATCCCGTTCTTTCTGGCTTTGAGTTATTTCCAAACAAAAGACAGCATAGTTGTCGTCTACGAGTTTAGTAGGCTATTTGAGTGTAAAAAAAAAACACACAGTTAGCGATTGTTAGCAACTAGCGTAAACTAGATAACATCTATCAACTAAGTGCCAGGGTCACAGGAAGTCAAGTCGACAGCAAAAAACAACTAGATACAAAATAGACAAAAAAAAAAAACATCCCAGTCCTTCATTCATATCCCTTTGACAGGATTTCTTACAATGCTTCGGCTGTAAACTCACTGAGTCCCAAAAAAGCATTGTGCTGTGCAGTTCATGACCATTGCAAAAAATGCTACAAAGTTCACCCGTTTCACATGTAATATAGTGCATTCAGAAAGTATTCAGACCCCTTGACTTTTTCCACATTTTGTTACCTTACAGCCTAATTCTAAAATTGATTAAATCGGTTTCCCCCCCAAATCAATCTACACACAATACCCCATAATGACAAAGCAAAAACAGGTTTAGACATTTTTGCAAATTTATAAAAAATGTAAAACTGAAATACCAAATTTACACAAGTACACTCAACAAAAAAAGAAACGTCCCTTTATCAGGACCCAGGACCCAAAGATAATTCGTAAAAATCCAAATAACTTCACATAGCTTCATTGTAAAGGGTTTAAACACTGTTTCCCATGCTTGTTCAATGAACCATAAACAATTAATGAACAAGCACCTGTGGAATGGTCGTTAAGACACTAACAGCTTACAGACGGTAGGCAATTAAGGTCAAAGTTATGAAAACTTAGGACACTAAAGAGGCCTTTCTACTGACTCTGAAAAACAACAGAAGAAAGATGCCCAGGGTCCCTGCTCATCTGTGTGAACGTGCCTTGGGCATGCTGCAAGGAGGCATGAGGACGGCAGATGTGGCAGGACGGACAGCTGATCGTCCTCGCAGTGGCAGACCGTGTAACAACACATGCACAGGATTGGTACAACTGAACATCACACCTGCGGGACAGGTACAGGATGGCAACAACAACTGCCAGAGTTACACAAGGAACGCACATCAGTGCTCAGACTGTCCGCAATAGGCTGAGAGAGGCTGGACGGAGGACTTGTAGGACTGCTCGTTCTGTGCGGGATTTCCTGCAAGACAGGAATATCAGTCTTCTGCCATGGCCAGCGAAGAGCCCGGATCTCAATCCCATTGAGCACGTCTGGGACCTGTTGGATCGGAGGGTGAGGGCTAGGGCCATTCCCCCCAGAAATGTACGGGAATTTGCAGGTGCCTTGGTGGAAGAGTGAGGTAACATCTCACAGCAAGAACTGGCAAATATGGTGCAGTCCATGAGGAGGATATGCACTGCAATACTTAATGCAGCCGGTGGCCACACCAGATACTGTTACTTTTGATGTTGACCTCCCCCTTTGTTCAGGGACACGTTATTCCATTTCTGTTAGTCACATGTCTGTGGAACTTGTTCAGTTTCTGTCTTAGTTGTGGAGTCTTATTTTCATACAAATATTTACACATGTTAAGTTTGCGGAAAATAAACACAGTTGACAGTGAGGACGTTTCTTTTTTTGCTGAGTTTATTCAGACCCTTTACACAGTACTTTGTTAAAGCACCTTTGGCAGCAACTACAGCCTCGAGTCTTCTTGGGTATGACGCTACAAGCTTGGCACACCTGTTTTTAGGGAGTTTCTCCCATTCCTCTCTGCAGATCCTCTCAAACTCTGTCAGGTTGGATGGAGAGCGTTACTGCACATCTATTTTCAGATCTCTCTAGAGATGTTAGATTGGGTTCAAGTCCGGGCTCTGGCTGGGACACTCAAGGACATTCAGAGACTTGTCCTGAAGCCACTCCTACGTTGTCTTGGCTGCGTGCTTAGGGTTGTTGTCCTGTTGGAAGTTGAAACTTTGCCCCAGTCTGAGGTCCTGAGTGCTCTGGAGCAGATTTTCAATTACCATTTCTTCTTCAACTCCACTTGCTCCTTCTACTCTTCTCACTGCTTCCAGAGGGGGGCCGCAATGGAGAGGCTCAAGTTCCTCGGCGTGCACATCACTGAGGAGCTGAAATGGTCCCTCCACACTGACAGCGTGGTGAAGAAGTAGTGCCTCTCAACCTCAGGAGGCTGAAGAAATTTGACTTGGCCCCTTAGAAATTCGCCATCGAGAGCATTCTGTCAGGCTAGTATCTCCACTTAGGATTTTGCCTCTGCTTAGCTCCATTCCATTTATTTTTTATCCTGAACCCCCCCCCCCCCCAGTCCATAACGATTACAAGCATACCCATAACATGATGCAGCCACCACTATGCTTGAAAATAGGGAGAGTGGTACTTAGGAATGTGTTGTATTTGCCCCAAACAAGACTTTGTATTCAGGACAAAAAGTTAATTGCTTTGTCACATTTTTTGCAGTATTACTTTAGTGCATTGTTACAAACATGAAGCATGTTTAGGAATATTTCACTAGGGCCAAGCTTCCTGCCATCCAGGATCTCTATACCGGGCGGTGTCAGAGGAAGGCCCTAAAAATTGTCAGCACCATGTCTAGGTCCAAAAGGCTCCCGAACAGCTTCTACCCGCAAGCTGAACAGTTAATCAAATGGCTAGCCGGACTATTTGCATTGACCCCCTTTTTTACGCTGCTGCTACTCGCTGTGTATTATCTATGCATAGTCACTACCTACACTACCTACTCACTACCTACCCCTACCTACATGTGTATATTACCTCAATTACCTTGACTAACCTGTACCCCTGCACATTGACTCGGTACCGGTACCCCCAGTATATAGCCTTATTTTATTGTGTTACTTTTTACTTCCGTTTATTTACCCCCTGCATATAGCCTTGTTATTGTTATCTTTAGAAAGAACAGTGTGTTAGAAAGAATAGAGTAGAAAATCATGGAATTACTTTATTCCATCAACATCACATCAGTAAGGTAAATATTAAACTATACTTGTTCTAGCCTATTTTTACTCTCTCTCTTAAAACAGGTTTTTACACAAGCCTGTTTCAAATGACAATTTAACAAAGGGTTAAAATGATGTACTCCATTTTGTAGAGAACAGTCAGTCTGTAATATCAAGTACAGGGTTACATTCGTTCATGTTTAATATTTCACCCGTCATCACAAGACCTGGAGCCTTCAGGCCATTTACTGCAAATAGCTTGAGGTCAAGGACTGTTTGTAAAGATCTCATACCACAGATGATAGATAAGAAAAACTCCAGAGTTCACAAGCTTAACAGAAACAGTTAAGTGGGACTTGACTTGAGAATGTTTTGACGTACATCAGTATAAATATTGCCAACAGTGTCTAAGTCAATTATTGAGTGGCAATGTTTGCTACAGCCATAACAGATATGAGAGACTAAAAATATCTGATTAAGGAGAACTCCTACCTACTACCCAGTGCCATGGGAGGGCAATAGGGCAAAGGGACACAGTAAGGGGTTGTCTTTGGACCTCTTCCCCAATGAAAGCATGACCTCAGGGTCGTCTCATCTCACCTGACTTGTTATAAAGATGTTATAAAAAAGTATTTTATGAATAGAACATAAGAAAAAACACATTCAGAGGGGAAATATAGTCTTACTCTTCAATAACATGACAGTGTTTTGGCTATGCCAGCACACCAAACAAGTCTGTATCATGTGAGAGTGTGAGCATATCCAGATGCTCAACTGAGGGATCAAAATAAAAAACGAGTTCCCAGACATCACTCGTATACATCTCAAGCTATGATTTCTCCCTGTTGTGGACATTCCTATGTCTGATAAGGCTACTTAGGAAGGAGAAGCTCTTGTAACATAGTTTGCACTTGAAGTTGTCCTTGGTGTGAACGGTCTGGTGCTGCTTCACATATTTCGCCTTAGCGAATCGCTTCCCACACGTAGGGCAGGCGTATGGCTTGTCGGCATCCGTCCCAATGCTCGGGCTCCCACGTTTTGACCCAATGACACCAGAGAGCCCTCCATGACATGGAGCCATTCTTTGGCTGTTGTTGGGATTGTGTGCTGTGTTATAGGCTAGGTACCTGTTGTGGTGACTGCCCATACTGACCCTGTCTGTATTCGTGGGGTAACTATGAAGCAGCTGAGGAAGGCTAGACCCAGGCCCAGGGGGATCTCCCACCATTCTCTGTGAAGGCTGAAGCCCAGGTTGACCTGCTCTGTTCATCATGGATACTGTGGTGTTTGTATCATAGGAACAGGAGGGTCTATCTCTATCAGCCCCAGGCCCTGCTCCATCCCTGCACTGAGACTGTAAAGAGAAGGGTCTGGACTGCAGACTGGGTCCCTGACTGGAGCCTCCGTCTCTCTGATGACCACCAGGACTGAGGTTGTTCAGTCCACCTGTCCACTGGTTGTGTTTTGTGTGGTGGTGGAGTCTCTGTCCCTCGTGGTTCGGTCCTAGTTGCGACTCGGGAAGGAAGAGCGACGGCTCCGGATCCAGGGTTCTGATCCGGTGCCAGGGTTTGTGACCAGCCGCCTCAAGGGTCCGGTCTCTCCCGCCAGGAACACCAGTTATCAGCAGGTCCTCACGGACGGCAGACTGTAAACACATTGTACAGAAGATAATATACAGGTTTATAGAAGTAATTCTTTGCTGTACAAACAGAAACATGACATGATATTATCAAACGTTAGCCACAGTTAAGCCCATCTCTAACACTGTGATTCAAGTACCCAAAAATATGGAGCCATTGGAGTTCATTATAAATAATGTCCATATGTGTTGGTTCGACTGTGACAAGGGAAACTCAGTCCCTGAAATGATACAAAAATAACCAAGTCAGTCAGAACAGAGTCAATTTTGTATTTAATTTCAACAAGATGGTCATACACTCACATAACGTGAAGTACAGTACTTTTATTACACAAAATGATACTTGACAAGTAGAATAACTTCTCACTATGGTAACTAGAATACTTTGGAAAAGGTTCAACATTACATTACACACATCTTCACTACTTTATGTAAAGTAAACATGAATTAAGGCACTCATTATAAAACACCAGATCAAACAACAGGACAAGGTTGTCACTCATCAGTGAAGCATTTTTACAGACACCATCACACCAACCATCACCATATCATCTACTCTGCCTCATCATACTCATGATTTCCTCAGTTCACCTCATCTAGTTCCACACTACATATAAAAACAATATAATTAACTACATTACATGTCACTATACGCAATACAAACAAACTACTACTACATTACATGTCACTATACATGGGCCATGTGCATTTTCTGCTGGTGTATCCTGAGGTAGCTTCTCTCTAAGAACCTCTTCCCGCAGTGCGTACAGGCAAATGGCCTCTCTCCCGTGTGGACCTTCAGGTGCACCTTCAGCTGGTGCTGGCGGGAGAACCTCTTCTCACACTGGGGGCAGCTATAGGGTTTCTCCCCTGTATGGACTCTCTGGTGCCTATTCAGGCTGGACGATTGAGAAAAACTGGCCCGGCACAGGTGGCAGCCGAATGGTTTCTCCCCCGTGTGCATCCTCTGGTGGATCTCCACCTGTTTCGGGAAACTGAAGGCTTTCCTACAGAACGAACACTGGAAGCGCTTCTCTTTTGCGCTGCCACCTTTACTGATTCTGTCTCTACTACGGTCATTTGTCAATGGTCTTGTGTAGCCATTTAGTGTTGAGGCACTGGCATTATCTGAGGTCTGGTTTAACAGAAGAGTGTGAGGAGGATGAAGGCCAGGGAGTGTCTGTGTTGTCGCAGGGTCCATGTTCCAGTTGATAGATCCTATAGAAGGCAGGCTGAAGGCAGCATCTGTTAGGGGGTTAACCTGAGGCGCCATCAGTGTCTCTGAATCACAACTATAGTAGCAGGACGGAGCATCACTAGCCGAGTCTGTGTCTGTTCTCATATGGACACCTCCCTGTCCCTGCAGACCAAATCTACGCCTCGTCCTGGTTTCATCCAGTCTGTTGTCATGGAGACTAAGTTTGGATGTTGTTTTGTATTCGACTGTCTGTTTCTGGTTGTGGTTAACAGTGTTGTTCCCCAGCCCAGAGTTGAGGACGCTGTCCCATCCACTGACCTCCACTATCTCGCCTCTGGTCCTGGCCTGCTCAGTGATGTTGTCCCCTGGGCCCTTGGCTGCAGCAGTCTGGGTATCCAAGATGGCCACCCAGTCTCCTCTGTTATCCTCCAGCCAATCACCTGCAGGAAAAGGTTACAAAATAGACTTTACAAACATGCAGAGAACTCTACATATGGAGTTTGAGTCAAATAAATCATCAAGTTTATACATTATGTGCTTCTACACCCGCAATGCTTGCTGTTTGTGGTTTTAGGCTGGGTTTCTGTACAGCACTTTGATATATCAGCTGATGTAAGAAGGGCTATATAAATACATTTTATTTGAGTTATAAACATACACTGAGTATACAAACATTAAGAACACCTGCTCTTTTCATGACAGACTGACCAGGTGAAAACTATGATCCCTTATTGATGTCACTTGTTAAATCCACTTCAATCATTGTAAACGAAGGGGAGGAGACAGGTTAAATAAAGGTTTTTAAGCCTTGAGACAATTGAGACATGGATTGTGTATGTGTGTGTCACGGCTCCTCTGCAGTGCAGGGGCGGTTCCTCCTGCAGGCAGAGCAGGGTCGTTAGTGATTGGAGCTGGCGTGATTGGAGCCACCTGGGCTCACGGTATTAAACTGCTCCACTAACCACTCTCTCTCTCTCCCTGCTCCTCCAGGTAGGATCCTGTTTTGTTTGTTCCTTTGTAGGTTTACTTAGTTTCCACTCAGTTATGTTCACACACAGATTCATGCACCTTACATACACCCTACATTATGACATTTCCACACCTCATTCCTTTTTCTTTCTTTAAAGTTAGTTTTTTCTTTTACAATAAAGAACCTTTTGATTGGCCTATACCTGTTGTTCATGTCCCCTCATTTTTGCCACAGGCTATGAGCCGGCCTGTGACAAGTCGGGGCTCGTCCGTAAGTTAATTGTACTTTAGTCTTACTTTAGTATTTGTTTACTTTAACATTTTGTCATAGTAGGTTTAGGTGTTGTCGCGATTGTCTTTGCTTTATTATTGATACGTTTGTTTATTTGTAATTTGGCTTATTTGACTATTTTATAGTTAACTTGGGTTAGTCTAGTTCAGATTGCCAATTTTTTTTTGGTTTGAGGGCATGTTTTGGTTGGGCCAATATGGTTGGAGAGCGTTGAGAGCCATGTGTTCTTTTGGTTCAGTTAGCTTGGTAGCTAAACTTGGTTAACAATTCACTCTGGGTTTTTCTGGGTTTTTGTTCAAGTGGGAGTCCTCTCCTGTTCAGGCTTATCAGCGAGTGTCAATAGGAGGCTCGTGGTGTTTGTTTTAGGTGGCAGTGAACGTGGGTAGAGTTTTCCTTTTTCCCCTTCATCGGCTCGGGAGGACCTCCGTGGTTATGGGGGAGCCGCCAGTTTCTGGTTGTCTTTTCCACTCCACTGGTTTTGTGTGCATGAAACCCCACCACATGTGACTGCACGAAGACCAGGGCCAGTTAGTTGTTTTTGGAGGATAGTGGGGTGTGGCTCCTGTCCTTGAACCCAGACTAACAGCAGGTGAGTTGTGTATTTTTTGGGGAGCATTTGTAATAGTTGTATTGGTTGAGAAAAATGTCTTCCATTCTGAGTGGTTTTGTTCAAGCTCCTTCAGAGGTAGCTTTAGAGTTGTGTACTAAGGAGCAGTTAATTGAAATTGCTGAACATTATCAGATTGAGATTGTTGACTGTTAAAGCTAAATTAAAGCAGGGTCTTAAGGAAATGGGTGTTTTTCGGGGTCAGTCTGCTAGTAGTGAGGGTACAAGTTCCCAGTAGTCCTTCATTAACTTTTGAGCAGCAGCGGGAGCTGTTGCAAATGCAGTTGGAGATAGACCAAAATAATTGCCACAGTTTGTTTCACAGAATCTTTGTTTGTTGCCTAAATTTGATGAGTCAGATCCAGATACTTACTTTGCTTTATTTGAGCGTATTGTGGAAGCTAGAGCTTGGTCAGATTTGGACATGACTATGTTGTTGCAATGTGTACTTACAGGTAAAGCACGTGAGGCTTTTGCAGCACTGAGTGTAGCTGACAGTGAAGTGTATGCTAAAGTTAAATCAGCAGTTCTGAAGGTTTACGAACTTGTGCCAGAGGCATATAGTCAACGTTTTCGTTACAGGAAAAGTTAGATTCACCAATCTATTCTGAGTTTGTTCGTGATTTGACTTCTGCATTTAATCGTTGGTGTACTGCTTCTGAAGTTAGTACTTTTGAGGGTCTGTCTAATTTGATTGTTAGAACAGTTAAATTGTGTGACCAGGTTGCTACATATATGAATGTAAAATTAAGTCTCCAAGTGATGCAGCAGTCCTTGAAGATGAGTACAGGCTAACACATAAAAGCCATTTTGAGTCAAACAGTGACATGTACCATAAAAATAACTTTACTTCTAGGAATAGTAGGTCCATTTTTTTTGGAGCTTCTTTCCAAAAGCCTCAGCAGAAGTTTAGGTCTGGGACTTAAAGCACCAGTTAATGCTAATACCTGTCACTACTGTTTAGTTGAAGGACATAGGTAGAGGATGATCTTTCTTCCAAAGTCAAAAAAGTCAGGTCAAGTTAAACCTGTTGTGTTGGCAGCTCCTGTTTCAGCCTCTGACCACCAGGGTGAGCTTTTTCAGCCACTAGTTGAGTTTGATTCTGTCTTCCCACTGATTTTCCAGCCTTTATTTCAGATGGTGTAGTGTCCCTGCTAGATGGCAACCAAAATGTTTCAATCAAGATCTTAAGAGACACTGGAGCTTTAGATTATTTTATTCTGGAATCTGTTTTTCCATTCTCTAAGGAGTCTGATACTGGCAGATGTGGTATGGGTTTAGTTCCATTATCTTCTCCTTTACACGAAGTTAGCCTAAAATGTGGTCTGGTAGAGGGTGATGTAGATGTTGGGGTTAGACCCCAGTTGCCAGTAGAGGGAGTCCACATGATTCTGGGGAATGACTTGGCAGGTAGTAAGGTGTGGGCAGATGGCAAACTAAACATCTGTATGAAGCAACCTTCAGTGTCCCCAGCAAGGGTATCTTCAGATCGCGACTGTCTCCTGAGGTATTTCCAGTTTGTGCTGTTACCTGCGCTGCCTCTCGTAATAAGGTTGAGAGTAAGCCAGAAAGTCTTGAGTTGCCAGTCAAACTCCAGACAAAACAGTTGACTAGTTCTAGAGATTCATTGATGGCTGAGCAAAAGGCTGATACTACCTTGGCTGATCAATTTGAGAAAGTTGTTCCTGATTCAGTGGTGAGGAATAGTGCTCAGTGTTATTTTCTTCTTGATGGGCTGTTGGTTATGAAATGCGTTCCACACTATGATCAGGGTCTAGGAGAACCAGTCTTTCAAATAGTTGTACCTACTACTTTGCGAAATAAAGTGTTGCAAACTTCACATGGTGATGTGGCAGGTCATATGGGTGTTCGTAAAACTTATGATCGCATACTCCGTTATTTTTTTCTGGCCACTTTTAGCGGGATGTAGCTCAGTTTATTAAAACTTGTCATACGTGTCAGCGTGCAAGCCAAACCAGGTTGTAAGCCATGTGAACCTGTTAAAATGTTATCACTCCTGTGATCTAAGCAAAGTGGAAGGCACTCCAGCGGTGAGGTCAGCGTTGACTGCTGCTCCAGTCACAGCATCTTGAGGCTTTAACTTTGTGGAGGGGGGAGAAGAGGAGGTAGTTAGGGTTTCGGATGAGGTCTTACAAGGTTGGTTGAAAAACTCCCAGACTTTACAAATCCTTGGTTTTGGTAGATCATTTAGACTCAGAAACATGATGAATTGGTAGCTCTTATTAGAAGCTACCCTTGTTTTCTGACACTCTATCGAAAACCCATTTAATTGCGCATGACATAGACATCGGAGATGCTAAGCCTATCAAACAGATTTTATTGTGTATCTCAGGAGAAGAGACTGCAATTGGACGACGTGGTCGTCTACTCAGACTCGTGGGAGGAGTATGTCTGGAGAGTGCAAGCCCTGTTTGAAAGACAGGTGTGGGCCAGGTTGACTATCACTTTGGAAAAGTGTGAGTTTGCCAAAGCTACTGTCACATACCTAGGCAAGGTTGTTGGTCAGGGTGTTGTCTGTCCCGTGGAAGCCAAGGTTCAGGCTGTGAAGCAGTTCCCACAGCCCTCCACAAAGAAAGAACTGATGCGCTTCCTGGGAATGGTGGGGTACTACCGTGCTTTCTGTAAACGTTTCGGTAGTAGTGTCCCCCCTGACAACCTGTTAAATTCAGCCTTGGCCTTCATCTGGTCCACCCAGTGTCAAGAGGCATTTGATGCAGTTAAGGCTCTTTTGTGTTTGGCACCCATGCTGCCAGCACCAAATTGAGAAACCTTTCAAATTGCAGGTAGATGCCAGTCAAATCGGTGCTGGGGCTGTGCTTCTCCAGGAAAATGATGACAATGTTGAGTGTCCAGTCAGTTTCTTTTCCCGGAAATGTAATAAGTATCAGCAAAACTATTCTGTAATTGAAAAGGAGGCTTTAGGTCTCATTGGTGTTTTACAGCACTTCGAAGTCTATGTTGGTTCTGGTTTAACCCCTTTAAATGTAGTCACTGACCACAACCCACTTATTTTTCTGAAGTCCCTGCAAAATCCCAACCAGTGCCTGATGTGTTGGGCTTTGTTCTTGCAACCATTCAACCTCAATATTACTTACCTTAGTGGTAAGGATAATATCATTGCTGATGCTCTGTCCTGTGCTCCTTTAGCCTAGTTTGTATTTTCTCTCTGCTGACCCCTGTGGGTCTGTCTGCGCCTCTTTTCTCTTAAATTGCTCCCCAGGTACCAGGGCTGCTGAGTTTGAGGATGGACAGTCAGCTAGGGGACATGGGGCTGCTGCTAGGAGCTGGGACTGGGGGGGAATTTTGGAATGTTTTAAATATGTTGGGTCGTAATTTGGAATGAGGGGGGGACCCTCATTTTAAGGAGGGGGGGGGGGGGGGGGGGGGGGGTCACGGCTCCTCTGCAGTGCAGGGGTGGTTCCTCCTACCGGCAGAGCAGGGTCGTTAGTGATTGGAGCTGGCGTGATTGGAGCCACCTGGGCTCACGGTATTAAACTGCTCCACTAACCACTCTCTCTCTCCCTGCTCCTCCAGGTATGATCCTGTTTTGGTTGTTCCTTTGTAGGTTTACTTAGTTTCCACTCAGTCATGTTCACAAACACAGATTCATGCATCCATGCACCTTACATAAACCCTACATTATGACATTTCCACACCTCCTTTTTCTTTGTTTAAAGTTAATAGTTTTTTGTTTTACAATAAAGAACCTTTTGATTGGCCTATACCTGTTCATGTCCCCTCATTTTTGCCAGAGGCTATGAGCCGGCCTGTGGCGTGCCATTCAGAGGGTGAATGGGCAAGGCAAAAAATTTAAGTGCCTTTCAACGGTTTGTGTCAAACTGCAACGCTGCTTTTTTTTCACCCTGAACAGTTTTCTGTGTATAAACAATGGTCCACCACCCAAAGGACATCGAGCCAACTTGACACAACTGTGGGACAGCATCCCTGTGGAATGATTTTGACACCTTGTGGAGTCCATACCCTGATGAACTGAGGCAGTTCTGAGGGTAAACGTGTGGGGTGGGTGCAACTCAATATTAGGAAGGTGTTCCTAATGTTTGGTATACTCAGTTTTATTGATTTCATTTTATGTAGATGCATCACTATTCCCATTGAAGTATATCTATGTCTCCCTTACCTTGCTCCCCCATCTTTAGTTCACTCAGCAGATCAATGCTCTCTGGTCCATCTTCTATTGTCTCCTCTTTGACCAGCAGCAGATCAGGCTTCCCATCCATGTCTACTGACTGTAAGAGATACAGAGTGAGAGGATGTTGGATCAAGAAATCTGATATGAACATCTTCTGATTGGGCAATGAGGGATTGCTATGAGTACTATGCAAACATGTTAGGTGATTTGCTTACTTTACACTATTTAAAAGGATAGTTCGGGATTTTGGAAATGAAGCCCTTATCTACTTCCCTTGAGTCAGATGAACTGGTGTATACCATTATGTCTCTGCGTCTAGTATGCAGGCAGTTTGAGGTCATTTGCAGAGCCAATGCTAACTAGTTTAGGTCAAAGAATGGAAGTCTTTGGGTACCCCTAGCATGCTTGCTGTACCCAAATACTTCCAGTGTTTAAGCTGAGCTAGTTAGCACTGGCTTGCAAAATGACCTCTAACTCCCTACATACTAGACGCAGAGACATAATGGTATACACCAGTTCATCTGACTCAAGGGAAGTAGATAAAGAGCTTAACCTGTTAGGGCTAGGGGGCAGTATTGACACGGCCGGATAAAAAACGTACCCGATTTAATCTGGTTACTACTCCTGCCCAGTAACTAGAATATGCATATAATTATTGCCTTTGGATAGAAAACACCCTAAAGTTTCTAAAACGGTTTGAATGGTGTCTGAGTATAACAGAACTCATATGGCAGGCCTGAGAGGATTCTATATGGGAAGTGGCCTGTCTGACAAGTTGTTGTTCATCTGGGCTCTTTTTATTGAAGACTGAGGATCTTTGCTCTAACGTGACACTTCCTACGGCTCCCATAGGCTCTCAGAGCCCGGGAAAAAGCTGAACGATATCGAGGCAGCCTCTGGCTGAAACACATTATCGCTTTTGGCAAGTGGCCAATCAAAGTACTATGGGCTTAGGCGCGTGCACGAGTCGACCCCGTGCTTTATTTTCTTTCGTCTGTTTACCTAAATGCAGATTCCCGGTCTGAATATTATCGCTTTTTTACGAGAAAAATGGCATAAAAATGGATTTTAAACAGCGGTTGACATGCTTCGAAGTACGGTAATGGAATATTTCGAATTTTTTTTGTCACGAAATGCGCCATGCTCGTAACCCTTATTTACCCTTTCGGATAGTGTCTTGAACGCACAGACAAAACGCCGCTATTTGGATAACTATGGATTACTTGGGACCAAACCAACATTTGTTATTGAAGTAGAAGTCCTGGGAGTGCATTCTGACGAAGAACACCAAAGGTAATAACATTTTTCTTATAGTAAATCTGACTTTGAGTGCTAAACTTGCTGGGTGTCTAAATAGCTAGCCCTGTGATGCCGGGCTATCTACTGAGAATATTGCAAAATGTGCTTTCACCGAAAAGCTATTTTAAAATCGGACATATCGAGTGCATAGAGGAGTTCTGTATCTATAATTCTTAAAATAATTGTTATGCTTTTTGTGAACGTTTATCGTGAGTAATTTAGTAAATTCACCGGAAGTTTGCGGGGGGGTATGCTAGTTCTGAACGTCACATGCTAATGTAAAAAGCTGGTTTTTGATATAAATATGAACTTGATTGAACAAAACATGCATGTATTGTATAACATAATGTCCTAGGTGTGTCATCTGATGAAGATCATCAAAGGTTAGTGCTGCATTTAGCTGTCTTCTGGGTTTTTGTGACATTATATGCTAGCTTGAAAAATGGGTGTCTGATTATTTCTGGCTGGGTACTCTGCTGAAATAATTTTAAACCTCTCCCTGTCTGAGTCTGTAAACCAAACATGTTTCAAGCAGACCACCATAGTCCCTTATGCCCAAGAACACTAAGGTAACCTGGCTAAATGACTACCGATCCGTAGCACTCACATCTGTAGCCATGAAATGCTTTGAAAGGCTGGTCATGGCTCATATCAACACTATTATCCCAGAAACCGTAGACCCACTCCAATTTGCATACTGCACCAACAGATCCACAGATGATGCAATCGCTATTGCACTCCACACTGCCCTCTCCCTGTTCACTCATGACTGCACGACTCCAACACCATCATTAAGTTCGCTGATGACACAACAATGGTAGGCCTGATCACCAACAACGATGAGACAGCCTATAGGGAGAAGGTCAGAGACCTGACTTTGTGGTGCAAGGACATCAACCTCTCCCTCAACGTGATCAAGACAAAGGAGATGATTGTGGACTACAGGAAAAGGAGGACTGAGCACGCCCCCATTCTCATTGACGGGGCTGTAGTGGAGCAGGTTGAGAGCTTCAAGTTCCTTGGCATCCACATCAACAAAAAACTAATATGGTCCAAGCACACCAAGACAGTCGTGAAGAGGGACGACAAAACCTATTCCCCCTCAGGAGACTGAAAAGATTTAGCATGGGTCCTCAGATCCTCAAAAGATTTTACAGCTGCACCATCGAGAGCATCCTGACGGGTTGCATCACTGCCTGGTATGGCAACTGCTCGGCCTCCGACCTGCCATCCAGGACCTCTATACCAGGCGGTGTCAGAGGAAGGCCCTAAAAATTGTCAGACTCCAGTCATCCTAGTCATAGGCTGTTCTCTCTGCTACTGCACGGCAAGCGGTACCGGAGCGCCAAGTCTAGGTTTAGGGGCAGAACTACAGATTTTGACCTTGTCAGCTTGGGGATTCGATCCAGCAACCTTTTGGTTACTGGCCCAATGCTCTAACCACTAGGCTACCTGCCGCTCCAAAATGTTATCTTATGTTTATGCACCAAATGGTTGTTTTATGAAATAGAGTAATAGATAATGTCTCATCTTCCTGGCATCTGGGAAACTAAGCTGGGTTGTGGGTAAAACACCATCCTGTGTATATAACCAAGGTGCCTTAACGGAGTTGGAACCAGTCTGACTAAGTATTTTTAGGTACTATATAATCAGTTCATTTTCAGTTAGGCTCTCAGCCCAACAGCTGTTGTGTTGACGGTTTCATTATTGCAATAATTAATCGATATTAAATAAAGATTGTTTGAAGCAATGACAAAGTCTCGCTCGGTACTAAATTTCCACGACTTGTAAACTCACTTTTGAGAAAGTGGCTTTGAATGTTTTGGTACTACTAATGGAGAGCCCTTTGTCTACACCCATTCAGCACCGTTCACACACTCTTAAGCTTTAAAGGTTGATCCGAGTGTTCTGTACTAACTTGCTAGCTACTTCCAGACATCTAAGTGAGAGAACGGCTCACTGAACATTACTCGCCCTAGCAGAGCTCGTTAGGCTGCTGTGTTATCCAGAGCGTTGGTGACTGCAACTGTGCTGTCAGATTGTCCATTCGTAAATTCATAGCGTTTAGCGTTCAGAGCTCACACTGGACGCTCTGGCCGATGAGTAGGGTTGATCCAAACGTTCTGACCTCACAACGGCAGTCAAGCGCCCAAGCTAACATTGGCTAGCTACTTCCAGACAGATAATGAGAGAACACCCCACTGACCATTTTATTCGACCTAGCAGGGCTGTTTTCATATTATCCAGAGCGATGGTGACTAACTGTGCAGCTGGCAACAATTTCATTTAGCTTTTTTGCTGACGTTTACTGACACCGGCTATTTTCAACGGGCTATTTTCAACGGGTGTTGAGCGTTCATAAATTCATCCGTTATTCTGCGCTCTGGCACACTAAGACGAGAGTCTTTTGTTAAGACATGTAGCTAGCTAGGTAAACAATGACCCATAATCCGAACTCATGACATTACTACCCTGCATGAATCTGCAGGTAGCTAACCAACCAGGTTCAATGTTAGCTAGCTAACATTAGGCTATAACTAGTCAAGCAAATGTGTCAAACGTGTAATATCTGAAAATGTAGCTAGCTAGACTATCTTACTAGTATACATCATGGTTGGACGCGACTCCTGTCGGATGCCATGGTTGCCCTTAGTTTGAAGATGTAATCCGGAGACAGGTGTTTACTCCATGTCCTTAGATATCATACTCAAATTCCACTGATTTCAAAACTCGGTCTCCAGACAGTAGAGAGCATACACATAACGTTAGCTAGCGAGCCAGCCACCTAACACTAGCTAGTTAACAGTACACTTTAACTTGACATTAGGTTTATAAATTTTTACTACGGGATCCATTTTTTAAAAAAAGTAGCGTTAGACAGGATAACCTAGACATACTGACAAGCTCAAATAGACAAGTGTGCTATATGGCAGACCAATCGAAACTAATCTCTCTGCATGTCCAGCCCCCTCATTATTTTAGCAACCTTCCCGCTAGCCATGATTTGCTGTCTTTTTTTTCTGGCTAAACCAACTAGGTTTGTAATTTAACCATTTTATTTGTATTTACAGACAGCATACAAGTTTGGGTCACATATTGGAAGACCTGTCCATTTAATTTATCAGCCAACAATATGAGTAGGCCTAACGAACAGCAAAAGCACTATTCAATCTACTTGTACAAAGGTCGACCTATTCCATTCTGTGCGAGAAATAAATATTCCTAACAGTCTGGGACAGTTGTGGAATGCGATAGATCTCATTAATACAACTACTAGCATCCCAAAAACTTTTTTACGCAATGTGACAGATCAGAACGCTTAGCTTAAAATGTTGATAAACTATTAGGCTATTTCTTCACATAAGAGCTGCAATGCGCACATGGTAGTAGGGTATAAGCGCGAATGTTCCATTAGCGGAAAACACCATTATCAAAAGTGATCGCAAAATGCAATTTTATGGTGAAAATGATCTAACCCAAACTTGAAACGCACTGCTTATGTATGCCAGTTAGGCTCTACACCCCTTGTAAAGCGCTAAATTGTGCTAAATTTTAAGAAGTTATTTGGCCACTTTAGTTGTGATACAAACCTTATAGGGCTATGGGCTAGGCTACATGAGGTGTGTGACTATGATTTGGAAATGTTGCAAAAAAAATGCATTGTTTCTTATGCTGGGCATCATTCACAAGTGATAGGCTAATATTGTCACCCATCAGACTATTCTTGATTTAATCTTGCCTTTAAATATTATTTAGTATGTATGTGAAATTTGTTTAGAATGGACCATTATCATGCACCTGTATCGAAACGGGGTCAGCGGGAAAAAAATGCATGTCATCTATGCACATAAATACCGAATGGAGGACACTTTCCCCGTGGTTTATTTTCATGCCAGCCAGGTAGGCTATACTCCTGTTGTAAATATAAGCAATGTGCTTAATATTAGGAAAGTTGAGTATGTAGGTAGGCCTAGCCTATAGAAAGCTGATCCTCCTATTTTTAGTAGAGGTCACTGTTTTCTCACGGACGATGCTGGGCCAATTGTGCGCCGCCCTATGGGACTCCCAATCACGGCCGATTGTCATACAGCCCAGGATCGAACCAGGGTCTGTA
Source organism: Salmo salar (assembly GCF_965601325.2). Taxonomy (NCBI): domain Eukaryota; kingdom Metazoa; phylum Chordata; class Actinopteri; order Salmoniformes; family Salmonidae; genus Salmo; species Salmo salar. The sequence goes on along the minus strand of NC_138294.1, from coordinate 25,454,225 downwards.
GTGACTCCTCTAGCACTTAGATGCAATGCCTTAGACTGCTGTTCCACTCAGTAGCCCATAAATATTCACAATAAGCACTTCTGCATTGCCCAATATAACATGTTTGAAAATAAACCGACCGTTGAGCTCAACATACTGAGACTTTAACTTGTGCTTAATAGTATTCTTGAACAGCACTGCCACTCCCCTTGCTTTGGGTATTATAATAGTATTTTGAAGATAAATACACAACGCAGAGGACGAGAGTACTAAACTAGAGTACTAATGGTAAATAGAGAATTGTCAATGGAAATAGTTGGTTTTCAGTTAAACAGCTGTTTAGAATTTGTGGCATGTCAGTCCTGAACTCAGAGCCACGTTTTCATTGGTCTGTACATTGAGTCTGGAGCAGGACATTTGTTATTTGGCCATTGGCCCAGTTGTACTACAAGGTCATCTGACTGGTCTACCCAAGGCTAGGGTGGGGTGTTATAAGTGGCATCCTGTTTCTTTGTTCTGTGGAGAAAATCTGAGGACAGGGGGAATGAACATCTACCTCCCAGAATAACATCTATGATTTGTCCTTTTCAAATAAATCTATTTTTCTCCCCCTGATTTGCTTTGGAGTTTGTGTTATTGAAGAATAACATCAACTGCTAACAGTGACTAAGATGTTAAAAATATTTCTCCAAAATATTTTTTCATTTGTTCCAAGACTTGTCCCATTAAATTAGTTTCTTGCAACAGGGCTATGACACAATTTCTTAATATAATTAATTATTTGTTTCCTTTTAATGTGACGTGCCATAGTTTCATGGAATGTGAAATCTATGTTCAATTCATTACCTGTCTTCTGTCTACTGGCCATAAATTAAAATACAAATGAGTAAACAAATGTCATAGCTGTAGTACCATAGGATGAAGTAGCCTCTCAGAGTAGGAGTAATCTAGGATCAGTTTAGCCTTTTAGATCATAATGAGTAAGGTTATTTGGAAAGATCAGTACTCTTACTCTGAGACTTTGTGGATACAAGCCCGGGTCTTGATAAATTTAGTCTCAAAAGGCCCTGTGCAGTCATATGTATTTTTCCTGTATTTTATATCCATTTCCACACTATTAGGTTTGAATAATACTGTAATATTGTGAAAATTATGATAATGCCTTTTAGTTTAAGAGCTGTTTAAAAAGTCCGCCTGAAATTTCAACCTGTTTTGGTGGGATGGAGTTTTGGCCTGCCTGGTGAAATCACCAGTTGGTAAATTGGTTAAATGGATACTTCGGTATCTTTGGTGATTTCATAATTACCCAGTCAGACACTCATGGATACCATTTTTATGTCTCTGCATGCAGTTTGAAGAAAGTTGAAGGTAGCATATACTGTAGTTAGCTTAGTGCAGTTGCTAAGTCTATGGGTATCTACTAGCCCGCTCCTCTCAAAGGCAGGGAAATGGACATTGTAACTACTTCAAAGCTAGGTGGTTCACACTTTGTACTCTTATTTTAACGTTAGTTGTTTGAAAAACATTTTTTGTAACTATTTTCTCCGAACTACGCATTTCATTAATCCGCTGTGACAGTGGGTGCAAGGATAGGCTGTGCGTGAGTGTCAACAGCTAAGACAGCGGGACAGCGACAGTTTTGAATGAGTTTGCTAGATATCAAGTAAACAAAGTATGAGAAGAGTACATCAACAATAAACCCCACAGTCAAAAAATGTATTTAGACCAGGATGAGAGAACGATGTAATGTGTTGAAATGTGGTGTGTTTAATGTTGGTTGAGTGTGATAATGTTGTAAAGAAATTTTAAAAAATTAAATACAAGTTTTTCTCAGAAGTGCTGATCGAGGATCAGGGCCCAGATTCACAAAACTTTCTTAAGAAATATGTTCTTAACTGCCATTTTTTTCCTTAACTATAGACTTAAGAAGCAAGTTAAGCAAAGTTGCTATTCCTCAAAGGTTATTGGAAATGTTCTTGCGCTATTTCTAATGTTTCTCCTTAAGCAAAAAGTTAAGAAATTAGATTCTGGAAAATGAAGTTATTGGAAATGTTCTTAATTACAAGATAGCTAAACCCTTGTCTTAAACTCAGGGCAGTGAGAGAAAAAGCTCATGAAAGCAATTGAACATGTTTAATTCACACAAACTTAATCTGAAAGTTCAGCATTGATTATTTTAAACCCAATAACATGTTTTAGAACAGTCATCTCAGTACGAAATATGCCAACATGATTGCCATTGCCAGCTAAATAGCTAGATAAAACGGTTGCCTAGCAACAAATATCTTAAGATTCGGAAGAAAATCATTAAATCTTAAGACATTGTTGAGGAATTGCACTTACTATCTTATGAACTAAGAACAAGAAGGATCCCCAAAAAATTCTTAAGATGGTTCGTAAGTTTGAGTAAGATGTGTTTTGTGAATCTGGGCCCAGTTCCCCACCTGTCTATATATTCATTATGATCTAAAAGGCAAAACTGATCTTAGATCAGCACTCCTACTCTAAAATGCTTTGTGGATACGGGCTCTGACCAAACACCATTCAGACAGCAGTTCACAGTGCACTCACCTCAGTGAGACTGTGTGTGGTTCTATGCTGCTCAGCTGGTTCCTCTGTGTGTTCAGGAGGAGGTGTAGTCTGGTTGTCCTCCATGACCATGGTCCCCTCAGGGTTCCCCAGACCCTCCTCACACCCCTCCTCCTTCACCAGCAGCACCTCTGGACCCTCCTCCTGGAAGAGACAGATGATACAGATTACACAGACATACACTCCCTCAGGTACGTACACTCAGATAATAAACACACTTTCAACATGGAGTGTTTACCCATCCCCACTACATGAGTCCTATACTGTAGTTACAGAATGACTTCATTGTTTTTAAACCCATCATGGTGGACATAAATATGTTGATAAGCTATGATAAGTCAAGTCAACATCAGACAAACCTGACTAATCTTTTGACGTGTACAGTAGGTGTTTGTTAGGTATTGGTCGTCCCTAATTAACACAGCCACACAATAAAAATTGGCTATAACATAAACATTAATGAAAACAAAAACGTGCTTTTTGGTTTTAATTTAAGATTAGCCATAAGGTATAGCAGTGAAGTTAAGTTTATAATCTAATTTTAAGAAGATACATTTTAGAAATAGGCAGGGTTTAGCCATAATCATGACTTTGTTAACTAGTGACTAACTTGGCTATGAAGCGCTGTAATGTGTATGCAGAATAGGGTGAGATAAGATGTGATGTATACTTAAGGGAGTTTCAATGAAAGTCTTAGAATGAAAAGTCCCATTTTGTGTTTATTAAACATAAACCAGTTTTAAATACACCATATGAAAACCACACATACACACTCAACAAAAAATCTGCATGAACTAGATAAACTGCATACATTTTCTCATTACAAGTGTCTTAGGAAAAACATTAAGTAGTTGAATGAAAGTAAGGAACTAGGCATTTGTGAACATTATATAGGCACCACAGAACAAACACTATGTAACTGACTTTTTCGGCTTAAATATGCCATATATAAACACACAATGTCTGGATGCAATATTCAACACTGAAATCTATTACTATCGTTATCTTTTTGCTGACTAAAATTAATATTTTCCTTTAATGCAGGGTTTGAGCTAAACGTCAGAAGCTATCGAGTGGAATGGTTACTTTCTATGCTATAGAGTGGAATGGTTTTTCTGCTGGTGTATCCTGAGGTAGCTCCTCTCTGAGAACCTCTTCCTGCAGTGCGTACAGGCAAATGGCCTCTCTTCCGTGTGGACCTTCAGGTGCATCTTCAGCTGGTGCTGGCGGGAAAACTTCTTCTCACAGTGGAGGCAACTGAAGGGTTTTTCCCCTGTGTGGACCCTCTGGTGCCTCTTCAGGTCACCAGCCTGAGCAAAGCGCATTTGACACTGGGTACAGCTGAAGGGTTTCACCCCTGTGTGGACCCTCTGGTGCCTCTTCAGGTTGCCAGCCTCAGCAAAGCACATATGACACTGGGAACAGCTGAAGGGTTTCTCTCCTGTGTGGACCCTCTGGTGGATCTCCACCTTCTGGGGGCAGCTGAAGCCTTTGTTACAGAACATGCAGAGGAACCGTCTCTCTTTACTATTGCCCGATGTGGCTCCCACTCCCAGAGCCTGGGCTATAGCCCTGTCATTTGAGTTCAGTACCTGATTGAAAAGAACGCTGCCATGTGAATTGGAAAGTGCCTTAGAAGTGAATACGGCATCGTGATCCCTGAATGCGTGTAAAGTGGAGTGAGTCGTGACATTTAGATTTGTATCTAAGCTTCCCCTGTAATCAAAGGAATCTCTGTCCTGTGAGTGTCCGTCTCCTAGGTGACCATCTGCATTCCATGTGGGAGGAGCGTCGCCCTCCACTTTCACAGTCACGTCATCTACCACTATAACCTCCCCCTTCTTATCTAGGCACCCTTCAGAGTATACACTACTACTGTACCGGTTCCAGTCCTCTCTAGACAGATCAGTCTGTCTCTCTAAACCCAAGGGCATGTTGCCAGGGTTCATCTCTGTAGCGTAAGAACAAGACGGATCATCACCGCCAGTGTCGAATGTGTCACCATCTCCACGGGAATTAACTGTCCCCTGGCTCTGGTGAAATACTGCTAAGTATTCTGAGCCGGGAGCAAGACGACTGCCCAGTCTCTCTGGGTCTGATCTGTGGTCAGATCCTGTGTGTAAGAGCCTTTGTGTTACAGTTAAAGTCTCTGTGTCTGTCTCTGACTTGAGGATGGTGTTCAGCGTTCCACTGACCTCCGTGATCCTGCGTCGGGTCCTGGCCTGGGGCGCAGCAGCGAGGTCCTCGGTGGCTACATAGGGCGCCACTCCAGCCGCTGCTCCAGTCTGGTGCCGTGGGTCCTTCTCTCGTTCAGTCCTCTCCAGCTTGACCCCAGGACCTGCTGCATTTTCATCTGCAGACTGACATAAGAAAAGGGGAGGCTATTACCGGTTCATGAGTAGAATTGGATAACAATGTTGTAGGGATGTGAGCAAGTGAATAGCTGAGGTGAGCCTTTCTGAAATAAACTGGCCACATTTGATTAACTGTAAGTTTGATGTAATACTATTACACAAACCTCTATCACAATAACATGCTGGGTTGAGGTTCCACTCCCCTCATCAACAGTGATTGGTTCATCTCTCCACGCATTGTGTCCCGCAGGCTTCACAAAGCCCCTGTGGTCTCCAGTGAGATGTCCTTCACCTGAGAGAGTGATTGGGGAAAAGGTTGGTTAGGTACTGTCAATGCTGAACGCTAAATTGTACACTATTGACAGTTTTGACACTGTCTACAATTGGCAAGGATGTAAGGTAACACTACTTATAATTCCTTGATTTACTATGTATTGATATGATGCGTGGAACATAATACATCTATTGTTTTCTATTAGTAAATGGGAAATACCAGTAAATCAATAATCTGGTTTGAATATGATAGTGTTTTTCTGCAAGTTAGCTTAGTAACCAGGGGAATTATTGCATACTATCCCAAAACTGACCAAGACCCAATTCTGATTAACCATATGTGGTAAACATCTAACGTCACACATGCGCAGATGTGATCGGGGCGACAGGCCCCGCAGCATCGGCCTTCTGCAAAATGTAGCCAACCTCTTGCCGTTCCTTTGTATCGGTCGGGGATCTTGACACTACTGGGACCACCGGCGAGAACGCGTTCTCGCGTCCTCTCTGCGCGCTCCCGTGCCACCTTCATTTCAAGTAGCTGTAGTTTTCTCCGCAATGCCCTGCTTTCATTCTGGCTTTGAGTTATTTCCAAACGAAACACTGCATAGTCGTCGTCTACGAGTTTACAGATATCTGCCACGGCTGCATTCGCTAGCACCTCCATGATGGAGGCTATTTGAGTGTGAAAAACCATAGGCCTACAGTTAGCCATTGTTAGCAGCTAGCTAGCGTTACCTTAATAACATCTATCAACCAAGACCTGTCTCCAACGCGAATTTAACACTGCCTGGGGTAAGTATGTGTGGCTGTGCAGTTACATAAGTAATATTTGGAGTTTCAAGGTGATAATAAAAGTCTATATAACAATTAAAACGCTGCCGTGGATATTGTTCTTGGTTACTTTTCACTTCCGAATACAGTTCTTCTTCAGTGGTTTTTAAATGGCGGTTGGCAACCAACTTTAGTGATGCATTACCGCCGCAAATTGAACTGGAGTGTGGACCAGAGACGGCGAAGGTCAAAAGCCTAGTTCACCTCCCTACCCAATTAAACCATTATACCTAAGGAAATTGAATACATTAAATACAATATCACCTTATGGTTTTCTGAATGTTAAAGAGTAAGCTGTTCGATCCATGTACGGATCGTTCAATCAATATCTGAACTTCTTGACCGGAACCTTGGGTAAACCACTAGGAGCAGAGCGCCACGATATAGAACTGTCAAACGTTCACTCCTGAGATGGATAATGAGAGCAACATGGAAATTGTGTTTGTGAGAAGAGACTTTCATGCATGGGCAGGGTGTATTTGTGAGAGTGCAGAAATCTCTGCATGCACTCGGACTAATTTATTGCATTCGACAATGATTTTGAACTTGTTCAATATCAATGTTTCAAGCTCTCAAGTTTAATTTCCAGCCCAGCCCTACCTATGCACGATCAAAGTAGTTTATGCGCTCGCGCAACTAGTTTTCTTAGATACAAATCTGCTCGCGCTGTGATTTATTTTCTTGCTCGCGTGCTCATCTCGATTTGGCACTCATCTGACGCCATAGACAATCAGGATACAGAACCAATTAACATTGTACCTATAGTATTGCCTCTAATGATTAATGGTTCAAATGAAAGGGATTTGCATATAACTTGTTATTTGCATTTTAAAAAAAGTACATTTTTTTTGTTGTATTTTACCCCCTTTTTCGATCTTGTCTCATCGCTGCAACTCCCCAACGGGCTGGGAGACAAAGGTCGAGTCATGCATCCTCCGACACATGACCCGCCAAACCGCGCTTCTTAACACCCGCCCGCTTAACCCGGAAGCCAGCCGCACCAATGTGTCGGAGGAAACACCGTTCACCTGACAACCGACGTCAACCTGCAGGCGCCCGGCCCGCCACAAGGACTTGCTAACCCGGATGACGCACTCCCTACCCTGTAGTAACATCTCTAGCACTGCAATGCAGTGTCTTACATGTTGACCACACCGCTCGCGTCCATGTTGATTTTGGCCACCCACATCAGACACGATCAGGACACGCAGGTTGAAATATCAAAACGAACTCTGAACCAACTGTATTAATTTGGGTACAGGTAGAAAAGCATTATACATTTATGGCAATTAGGTTGCTGTTGCTAGCTAATTTGCCCTGCGATATAAACATTGGGTTGTTAATTTGCCTGAAATGCACAAGGTCCTCTGACAATTAATCCAGAGAAAAGGGAAAACAGAGTTTGTTTCTAGTAATCTCTCCTTCTTTGGACTTTATATGGCAGTTGGCAACCAACTTTAAGGTGCAGTACCACCACCAACAGGACTGGAGTGTGGACCTCAGTTCACCTTTCAAATCACCCACGTGGATATAAACTCCTAAATACCAATGAGGATATGGGAGAGGCTATGCAGACGTGCGCAAGCAGTGATGGAAAATAAATGTACATACATGTTATTCAAACGCTTGCGCAATTATACATGCGGACCACACTGCCCGCGTCATGTGCGCGAGCATGCAAAATAAACATTTTATAGATTGTCAATCATCAAATCATTGGAATGAGAAAAGCAGTCACTGTAGTGGGTCATGTGACCAACCCTGAGTCGAAATTGGCCTTGGTCAGTGAGACAGTAACTTCCACATCCTTTACAACCTTAACGACTAAGCTGTAGCCTACAATATTGTGGATAGGTTCTATAACATGCCACCGATCACCACAAGCTTCAGTGCCTAAGAGTTTAGACAACATGACCACATGGGCAGTCAGCCGCGATCAGGTGAAATTCGCGCGTCATGACCAATGATAGATATATATACCAGGGTTTTCCAAAGTTGGTCCTTTTGGGGACGGACACCACCTTGGAACATAATAAATAAAATAAAAACATGTAAAACCAAAATGTGTGCAGTAGAGGGGTTAGTTACTGTATACAGTGCATTCTGAAAGTATTCAGATCCCTTGACTTTTTCCACATTTTGTTACGTTACAGCCTTATTCTAAAATGTATTCAATTGTTTTTTTCCCCCTCAAATTTACACACAATACCCCATAATGACAAAGCTAAAACAGTTTTTATACATTTTAGCAAATTTATATATACACATAAAATAATTTACATAAGTATTCAGACCCCTTTACTCAGTACTTTGTTGAAGTACCTTTGGCAGCGATTACAGCCTTGAGTCTTGGGTATAATGCTACAAGCTTGGCATACCTGTATTTGGGCAGTTAATCCCAAGCTCTGTCAGGTTGGATAGGGAGCATCGCTGTACAGCAATTTTCAGGTCTCTCCAGAGATGTTCAAGTCTGGGCTCTGGCTGGACCACTCAAGGACATCAGAGACTTGTCCTGAAGCCACTCCTACGTTGTCTTTGGCTGTGTGCCTAGGGTCGTTGTCCTGTTGGAAGGTGAACTCTAAACGTGACGCTTGGCTTTCAGGCCAAAAAGTTCAATCTTGGCTTCATCAGACCAGAGAATCTTGTTTCTTATGGTCTGAGAGTCCTTTAGGTGCCTTTTGGCAAACTCCAAGCGGGCTGTCATGTGCCTTTTACTGAGGAGTGGCTTCAGTCTGGCCACTCTACCATAAAGGCCTGATTGGTGGAGTGCTGCAGAGATGGTTGTCCTTCTGGAAGGTTCTCCCATCTCCACAGAGGAGCTCTGTCAGGGTGACCATCGGGTTCTTGGTCACCTCCCTGACCAAGGCCTTTTCCCCCGATTGCTGAGTTTGGCCGGGCGGCCAGCTCTAGGAAGAGTCTTGGTGGTTCCAAACTTCTCCCATTTAATAATGATGGGAACTTTTATATAGGTGTGTGCCTTTCCAAATCATGTCCAATCAATTGAATTTACCACAGGTGGACTCCAAGTTGTAGAAATATCTCAAGGATGATCAATGGAAACAGGATGCACCTGAGCTCATAGCAAAGGGTCTGAATACTTATGTAAATAAGGTTAATTATTATATTTTTTTTTGTACCCCCTTTTTTCTCCTCAATTTTGTGATTACGAACTCGTCTCATTACTGCAACTCAACGGGAGAGGGCAAGGTCGAGTCACGCGTCCTCCGAAACATGACTTTGGTCGTCAGTTGAACAGTGTTTCCTCCGACGACACATGGTGCAGCTGGCTTCCGGGTTAAGCGAACAGGTGTTAAGAAGCGCGGTTAGGCGGGTCATGCGTCCTCCGAAACATGACTCGACCTTGCCTTCTCCGGAGCCCGTTGGGAGTTGCAGTCACAATGTGTTAATCTGATTAGGCTACTTCAAAAGTCCCCTGTAGGCTACCTGCCCATGATCATCCACTCCACTCTGATATAACTCCAAACTGCACAATGGCCATTTGATTAATGGAACGAGACATCTGTTGCAAAACACCAAAAAGTTTAATGACGTTCAAAGATTGTCAAACCAAGCCTTCGATACTGAGTAGGGATGGATGTATTTTTTTGTTTGTCGAGATTGACGTACTCTACTTGATTGTGGCACAAACCATGATGAGAAGCGCTAAAAGTCGGTAATCGGTATTCAATTGTGCGTTGCTGATTGGTTGTGTGTGGCGCATTCGTACAGAAACCTGTTGGTTCAAAATTCATTGCATATATTTGATATCATCATGAATATAGCATCAAAATGTTGAAATTCTGACTTCCCCCTAGCTGATCATTATCTGCAGCCAGCTCTGATCATAGTGTAATGAGACAGGCAGGGAGAGTGAGTTTGTCGGTTGTGGTCAGCGAGTTAGCCCTGCGTGGCATCGACTGTGCCACAAAACCATTCTGAAGTGGTAAAGTCGATATCCAAGTTTACAAACACAGGGTTGCATCAGTTATTGTTATTCATGGTGTTAATAATCATTTTAGAGTTCATTTTATGAGGGGGGAGGGTGTTTATTTTAACTGTCCCTAAACAATTCATTGTAATTTATGGTAAATTCATTAAACATATCATTTAGACCCCGTGTTTATTTGAAACAGGCCTTTATTTGCTGAAATGTGTGCTGTTGTCCTGTTATTAAAAGGGACTGGCGGCGAAATTTGAGACTAAGTTTAATTGAAGGTCAATATTCACAAAGCCTCTGAGTAGGAGTGCAGACCTAGGAACAGTTTTGCCTATTAGATCATAATGAATACTTTTACACTGAGAATCTTTGTGTAAATGCGCCAAGGTCTTGATTAATTTTGTCTTAAGTGTGGGACCATTACTTTGAATTATAAAACCATTAAAGAGTGTCAAGTAATCAAATCAACTAACATTTGCATAATACTCATAGCAATCCCTCATTTCCCAACTAGAAGATGCTCAATAGCAGGGTGCTCATGTCAGATTTCTTGATCCAACATCCTCTCACACTGTATCTCTTACAGTCAATAGAGATGGAGAATGGGAAGCCTGATCTGCTGCTAGTCAAAGAGGAGACAATAGAGAACGGACCAGCGAGCATTGATCTGCTGAAGATGGGAGAGCAAAGTAAGGGAGAAATACATATAGCCTACATACAGTAGATCTTGTTGTGGAAATTCTTACTAAGAGAGACTGTCATTTCTTCAAACAATGATCTTAATTCAATATCGATTAATTATTGCAATAATGAGGCTGTCCACCCTACACTCTAAAATGTGTTGCCTAGGCTTAACCTTTACAGACAATGCTGGTTCTTATATAACACACTAAGAATGCTTAGTCATGGCTGGTTCCACCCCTCCCATGCCGATCATGCCGATTGGCGGCATGGGAGGGGTGGAATGCCTTTGGTGCTGTTTCCCAGATGCAAGAATGATTAGACACAATAAGGGTTTTGTTCTATTCTTCTAGGCTCTCTCTCTGTCTCTCTCTGTCTCTCTGTCTGTGTCTGTCTGTTACACCCACCACATATTATCTATGGAATGCCAGCTGTAGGTTTTTAGGCTCCTCTCAGTTCACACAGACACAGATGAGAGAGTACCCATCAAAGCTGTTCGATGCATAAACAGTATTATAACATAATCTTGTAATTTGTCTCACAATCTTCAATGGTAAAGTGATGCGCCTGGCTATTATTTTGTCTTTTTCATCATTCATAAAATTAAATCAATGCAACTTATGTTACAAACACACATTATAATGTATGAACTTGACCTACCACCTATTTGTGACCTATGTAGCAAAATTAGAAAGTGTTTTTTACATTGGATACCAGTTTCTCTACTTTTATATCATACAATGTGAAAGTAATTCTGCTTTGAAAGTTGATAAACTTAACCCCACTTTTGAGAAAATGTCACTTGAATGTTTTGGTACACCTACTGGAGCGCTCTTCTTTGTCTACACCCATTCAGCATAGTTCACTCCCTCTTAAGCCTTAGCCCCACCCATCTCTTTAAGGATTCACATGTGAGGCCACGTGGTAAACATAGTAAGATGGCATAGTAAACAACCAAAGATTTCAAGACTTCAAAGCAGTGAAAGTAGTATAAAAAAGTAATAGTAAAAATACACTATCTAGTCCTTGGCCTATATCCTAATTTGGCTTTGGTGCAGGTCATGTTGTTCTTCACATTACCGTCTCTGGTAAACACACACTAAAATCAACGTTTATTTGTCACATGCACAGGATACAGAAGTTGTAAACGGTACAGTGAAATGATTACTTGCATAGTGGAGTGTTTTGTTTAGACAGGTAGGTAGCTAGCTAAACAATCAACCATAATCCCAACTCATACTACCATGCACCATGCATGAATCTGCAGGTAGCTAAAGCTAACCAACTTGGTTCAATGTTAGCTAGCTAGCTAACATTAAGCTATAACTAGCAATGCAAATGGATTTCTGAGAGACAAATAATATTACTACACAGATCATACACGTAACGTTAGCTAGTGAGCCAGCCAGCTAATGTTAGCTAGCCAACAGTACACTAACTTGCATTGAAAACAACTTTCTGAAAAAAATTCTAACATATATGAAATTGTAGCTGGACTCTTATCCGTATACATGGATGAACGCTTCTCCCTCTCTGTCATGGATGCCATGGTTGGCCTTAGTTGAAATGTAATCCAGAGACAGTTGTTTTATACAACCGCCTTCAGGGTCCTCTTTTTGACTCCCTTCGCAATTGCAATCATACTCTGTTTCCACCAGACATTCCACTGATTTCAAAACTTGGTCAACTTCTTCCATGACAACAACACTGTTGATCGCCGTTTCTTCCACATCACTGTCATCAAAAGACTACAATGTCTGGTTAAATGAAACTGTTTTTACCTAAGTCAGGGATTTCCTCATTGTCTGATTCATTTTAAGAGTCCTAGAGTCAGCATGGCACGATCGTCCTCCAGAAAGTAGACCTTCACAACTCTTTCTCTCTGATCGTTGTCGATAGCGCCTGTTTCATTAAGGGCACTTTTGCAGTTCTTCATGACGTCTTTCACAAATCTGTGGTAGAAATTATTATCTACACATACTGAGAAGCTCATGTTATAGATGGAAGCATGCTACATGGCAGACCAATCCGAGCTCATCTCTCTGCATGTCCAGCCCATCCATTATCTTAGCCAATCATGGCAAGCAGGAAGGTTCCTGTCTCTTTCTGTGGCTAAACCAATTAGGCTCACAATATAACAATTGTATTCATATTTACAGATGGCATACAAGTTTGTTATAAAGGCATATGAAAGTTTACATGTTCCAGAAGGCATTTCTGCACAAAAACGCATTTTGATTAAAAAAACAAACATTTTGTTACGTTCAAATACCTCTCCTGTGAAGTAGTGACGTGCGACATACGCCTAGCTTCCTGAAACCGGTCACATTTTCTAACCTCTTTCTGTAGGTGGTTGGCTGGAGGCTAACAGATGAGTCTGCGTGTCAATCTTGGATTCCAAGACCCAGACGGGTGCAGCCAAGGGCCTAGGGGACGACATCACAGATCAGGCCAGGACCAGAGGTGACATAGTGGAGGTCAATGGATAGGACAGCGTCTTCAAATCTGGGCTGGGGACAACACTTTTCACCACAACCAGAAACTGACAGTTTAACACAAAACAACAACAAAACTTAGTCTCCATGACAACATACTGGCTGAGACTAGGGCGAGGCATAGATTTTGTCTACTTCATTCTGGAATCAACACATATGGACTTCTTTTTTTTACTCCAATGGCTCCATATTGTTAGGTACTTGAATCCCAGTTTTAGAGACTGGCTTGACTGTGGTTAACATTTTATAATTATCATGTTTCTGTGTGTACAGAAAATTGTTTCTTATATAAACCTTTATGCATTTCTGTAGAATTTGTGTTTACAGTCTGTAGTCCATGAAGACCTGCTGGTTTTCGGTGTTGCTGGTAGGAGAGACTGGACCTCTGAGGTGGCTAGTCACAAACCCTGGCCCCGGATCAGGACACTGGATCAGGAGCCATCTCTCTTCCTTCCCGAGTCGGAACTGGCACCGAACCGCTAGGGACAAAGACTCCACCACCACACAGATCACCACCAGTGGACAGGGGGACTGAACAACCTCAGTCCTACTGGTCATCAGATAGACCGAGGCTCCAGTCATGGATCCAGTCTGCAGCCCAGACCCTTCTCTTCAGTCTCAGAGCAGGGATGAAGCAGGGCCTGATAGAGAGAGACCCTCCTGTTCTTATGATACAAACACCACAGTATCCATGATGAACAGAGCAGGTCACCCTGGGCTTCAGCCTTCACAGAGAGTGGTGGGAGACCCCCCTGATGGTAGTCTATCAGCAAATCTGTCTTCTCCTTCAGGGTCTCATCTAATGCCTGGTGACTGGGTTAATAGAAAGCCTGGACCTGGGTCTAGCCTTCCTCAGTTGCCTCATGGTTACCCCACCAATACAGACGGTGCCAGGATGGGTATTCACAAAAAAAGGTACAGTGCATTCGCAAAGAATTCATACCCCTTCCCATTTTCCACATTTTGTTACGTTACAGCCTTATTCTAAAATGGATACAATTTAAAATTAGGTGTTTATCGAACATATGATTAAATGTACTGATATGCTGATTGTGAAGGTGGATTTTATGGTGTTTATCGAACATATGATTAATTGTACTGCATAAACGAACAAAAAGTCAAAGAAACTGGAGCTGAAAAGTTTTTGGGTTTCCAGGACTTCACTGCCGAAACATGGCAAAGAATACTGTCCGAATATGCTCTTCTTCTCAGGCCCCAGAGCCTAAATAAAGGAGTACATTGAGTTTTGCCTTGTTTATTTGTATTTTGTTAATTATTTGGGCGGATATACAGCCAAAACAGTAGGTGGCGGCATGCACCTACAGCATTTGTTTTCGGACCGCCATAATATCAAAGAAGACCCCGTAGGCGGCTGCAATACATCAATAGGTGTAATCGGCCATAAAACTTTAAAGAAGAACGGAAGTGAACAGTAACCAGAAAGAAGCGTTGTTATTTAGACATTTTAACATAATTACCCCAGGCAGTGTTTAATTAGCATTGGTCCCGGGGCTTTGTTTATAGATGCTATCTGGCTGCTGGTTAGCTAAAAATGGCTAACGTTAACTGTATGGGTTTTCACACTCAAATAGCCTCCATCATGGAGGTTCTAGCGAATGCAGCCGTGGTAGAGATCTGTAAAGTCGTAGACGACGACTATGCAGTGTTTCGTGTGGAAATTTCTCAAAGCCAGAAAGAAAACAGGGGATTGCGGAGGAAACTACAGTTATTGGAACTGAAGGTGGCACGGGAGCGCGCAGAGAGGACAATTCGAGAGCGCGTCCTCGCCAGTCGTCCCAGTAGTGTCAAGATCCTCGACCGATACAGAGGAATGGCAAGAGGTACATTTAGCAGAAGGCCGAGGCAGCGGGGGCTGTCGCCGTTCATATATAGCCTAGTTCAACCGGCCTTTTACATCATTTGGCATCCTACGTCCAACTTTAATGTATTCGGCCAGCAATACACTTGTCCCCCATGGATCGGCTGGTACATAAAACAACTTCCAGTCAGGCTTTAAAGGCTTCAGTTTCCTTCTTAACTTGAGTTAATGGCTCGTCTGTGGGGAAAACACGGACGAAATGTGCGTACTCTACTAATAATTCCACCACCACTTTCGGATGTTGCACACCACGTGAGTCTGTCTACCCCTGGCAACATCAGGAAGTAGCATTAGCCACCCTAGAAGACAGTACGCGTTTTTTATTTGTGTCCTTTGATCGCGGTGGAGGCACTAGTAATGTCTCCAGTTTTCAGTTTGGCTATTTGTTTCAAGTGTATTAGTCTATAAATAAATCTCTTTGCCAAAATTCGTCATCTCTCCCATGTCTTATTCGACTAGTAGTTGTTCTACATTTTACTCCCTTCTCTATGTTTAATATAACACACATGCATTAATTATTAATTTCGGTTGCCTATTCTGACGTGAAGTTTGTTCCCCAATCACGTTCTCAGGTGAAGGACATCTAACTGGAGGCCACAAGAGCTTTGTGAAGCCAGCAGGACACAATACATGGAGAGATGACCAACCAATCACTGTTGATGAGGGGAGGGGAACCTCAACCCAGCATGTTATCATGATAGAGGTTAGTATCATAGTGTGACATCAAATGTGGCCAGTTTATTTAAGTAAGGCTCCCCTCAGCTATCCACTTGCTTACATGTACATCTTTATCTGCCATAGGGGAGCTTGTGAGACTTCTCTACAACATTGTTATACAATTCAACTCATTTACCGGTAATAACCTCCACTTCTTCTGTCAGTCTGCAGATACAGGTCCTGGGGTCAAGCTGGAGAGGTCTGAAGGAGAGGAGGACCCACGGCAAAGCAGAGACATTCAGACTGGAATGGCTGGAGTGCCCCCTGTAGCAATGCAGGACCCCACCACCGCCCCAGTGCAGCCCAGAACCCGACACAGCATCACGGAGGTCAGTGGACCGCTGAACACCGTCCTCAAGACAGAGACAGATACCAATACTTTAACTGTAACACACAGGCTGTTGCACACAGGATCTGACCACAGATCAGACCCAGAGAGACTGGAGCCACTGGGCTGTCCTCCTGCTTCTGGCTCAGAGTATTTACCGATATTTCACCAGAGGACGGTTCATTCCTTTGGGGATGGTGACGCGTTAGACACTGGTGGTAATGATCCGTCTTGTTCTTACGCTACAGAGATGGACCCTGGCAACATGCCCTTGGTTTTAGAGACACAGACTGATCTGTCTAGAGGGGACTGGAACCGGCACAGTAGTAGTGTATACTCTGAAGGGTGCCTAGATAAGAATGGGGAGGGTCTGGTCATAGATGAAGTGACTGTGAAAGTGGAGGGCGACGTTCCTCCCACATGGAATGCAGCTAGTCACCTAGGAGACGGACACTCACAGGGCAGAGATTTCTTAGATTACAGGAAAAGCTTAGAGACAAATCCAGATGTCATTACCCACTCCCCTTTACACATGCTCGGGGATCGCGACCCAGTGTCCACGTCGATGGGGCCTTCCGATTCACACGGCCATGTCCTTTTCGATCAGGTATTGAACTCAAACGACAGGGCTAGAGCCCAGGCTCAGGGAGGAGGAGCCACATCAGGCAACAGTAAAGAGAAACGGTTCCTCTGCATGTTCTGTAACAAAGGATTCAGCTGCCTCCAGAAGGTGGAGATCCATCAGAGGGTCCACACAGGGGAGAAACCCTTTAGTTGTACTCAGTGTCATATGCGCTTCACCCAGGCTGGCCACCTGAAGAGACACCAGATGGTCCACACAGGGGAAAAACCCTACAGCTGTACCCTGTGTCACATGCGTTTTGCCCAGTCTGGTGACCTGAAGAGGCACCAGAGGGGTCACACAGGGGAGAAACCCTACAGCTGCCCCCTTTGTGAGAATAGGTTCTCAGAGAGGACCTACCTCAGGATACACCAGCAGAAAAAACATTCCACTCAATAGAAAATAACCATTCCACTTGATAGCTTCTGACTTGAGATAAAACCCTTCACTAAATCCAAGGATTTATTTTTATTTTTGTCAGCAGAAAATACCCACAGATGCATTTGGAATAACGAGATTAACAGATTTCAGTGTTGAATTTTCCTGGGTAGAATATTGCACCCAGACATTGTGTGATATATATATATATATATATATATAAAGGCATATACAGTTGAAGTTGGAAGTTTACATACACTTAGGTTGGAGTCATTAAAACTCGTTTTTCAACCACTCCACAAATTTCTTGTTAACAAACTTTAGTTGTGGCAAGTCGGTTAGGACATCTACTTTGTGCATGACACAAGTAATTTTTCCAACAATTGTTTACAGACAGATTATTTCACTTATAATTCACTGTATCACAATTCAAGTGGGTCAGAAGTTTACATACACTAAGTTGACTGTGCCTTTAAACAGCTTGGAAAATTCCCGAAAATGATGTCATGGCTATAGAAGCTTTTGATAGGCTAATTGACATCATTTGAGTCTATTGGAGGTGTACCTGTGGATGTATTTCAAGGCCTACCTTCAAACTCAGTGCCTCTTTGCTTGACATCATGGGAAAATCAAAAGATATCAGCCAACACCTCAGAAAAAAATAGTAGACCTCCACAAATCTGGTTCATCCTTGGGAGGAATTTCCAAATGCCTGAAGGTACCACGTTCATCTGTACAAACAATAGTACGCAAGTATAAACACCATGGGACCACGCAGCCGTCATACCGCTCAGGGAGGTGACGCGTTCTGTCTCCTCGAGATGAATGTACTTTGGTGCGAAATGTGCAAATAAATCCCAGAACAACAGCAAAGAACCTTGTGAAGATGCTGCAGGAAACGGGTACAAAAGTATCTATATCCACAGTAAAACGAGTCCTATATCGACATAACCTGAAAGGCCGCTCAGCAAGGAAGAAGCCACTGCTCCAAAGCCGCAATAAAAAAATCCAGACTACGGTTTGCAACTGCACATGGGGACAAAGATAGTACTTTTTGAAGAAATGTCCTCTGGTCTGATGAAGCAAAAATCGAACTGTTTGGCCATAATGACCATCGTTATGTTTGGAGGAGAAAGGGGGATGCTTGCAAGCCGAAGAACACCATCCCAACCGTGAAGTATGGGGGTGGCAGCATCATGTTGTGGGGGTGCTTTGCTGCAGGAGGACTGGTGCACTTAACAAAATAGATGGCATCATGAGGTAGGAAAATTGTGGATATATTGAAGCAACATCTCAAGACATCAGTCAAGAAGTTAAAGCTTGGTTCCAAATGGACAATGACCCCAAGCATACTTCTAAAGTTGTGGCAAAATGGCTTAAGGACAACAGAGTCAAGGTATTGGAGTGGCCATCACAAAGCCCTGACCTCAATCCTATAGACAGTTTGTGGGCAGAACTGAAAAAGCGTGTGCGAGCAAGGAGGCCTACAAACCTGACTCAGTTACACCAGCTCTGTCAGGAAGAATGGGCCAAAATTCATCCAACTTATTGTGGGAAGCTTGTGGAAGGCTACCTGAAATGTTTAATCCAAGTTAAACAATTTAAAGGCAATGCTACCAAATACTAATTGAGTGTATGTAAACTACTGACCCACTGGGAATGTGATGAAAGAAATAAAAGCTGAAATAAATCATTCTCTACTATTATTCTGACATTTCACATTCTTAAAATAAAGGGGTGATCCTACCTGACCTAAGACAGGGACTTTTTACTAGGATTAAATGTCAGGAATTGTGAAAAACTGACTTTAAATGTAATTGGCTAAGGTGTATGTAAACTTCCGACTTCAACTGTATAAGCCTAAAAGTCTGTTACATATTGTGTTTGTACTGTGTAGGCCAGGGCTGGGCAATTGGCGGCAATTGCTTTAAAAATGCAACATTTTCTCTACGCCCAATGGCAAAATGTGTATAATTGCAGGGAATTTTGCAAGTACATCAAATTTTCACGTGTTCCATCGCAAAATGTCATAAACAAACCTCACAAGTATCAGACACCGCAAGCTCCCAGCTACTATCTAATCAACACTGTATTGACATTATCCACCCCTGGTTAGTCACTATTGGATGAAAAAGCCAAATTTAACACTATCTCCCAATACATTTTCAGCAATATTGCCTCTGTGTGGTGCAGGCATTTGTCTATCACTCTGTGTGTAGCCAGTTGATGTGATAACTGTCTTTTGAGTTTCCCCAAAACCTTTTCAATTAAATATGAACTTGTTTGTATCTATTATTTGTTATTTGCTAACTTTGCCATGAAATGAGCAGCAGCAGTACAGAACCATCGCTAGACGCATAATTAAAGGGCCAGATGCGCAATTAAAGGGGAATATATTCTTCCAGGCAGAACAAAAAAAACAATTTTGGGGAAAAAAAATCTGATTTTATAGGGCCCCCCTAGTTGTTTATTAACCATGAATTTACCAGGTATATTGACAGAACACGACTTTCTCTTATACAATAAGGACCCAGGGAAGAGTTGCAGGGGAGAGAAGAACGTGCCTATTTGAAAGCTAGAAAAAAAAGTGGCTTGTGACATGTTCCATTTTTTTCAGTAGCTCATGCTAGAAAAGGTTGGAGACCCCTGCTGTATGCTATATGATGTTCTCAAATGCATGTTTCATTACTTCCATTCAACTACCTAATTTTTTTCCCCAAACGACACTTTTAATGACAAAATGAATTAAAAGTGTCGTTGCTGATTTTTTTGTTGAGATGTATGTGTGGTTTTCATATGGAGTATTTAAAACTTGTTTCTGTTTAATAAAGACATGGGACTTTTCATTCTAAGACTTTCATTGACTCTCTTTAGTATACATCACATCTGATCTCACACTATTCTGCAAACATACAACAGCACTTTATAACCAATATACACTTACTAAATATACCTACACATACCAAACACACTAACAAACACCTGGACACGTCAAAAAGGTTTAGTCAGGTTTGTCTGTCTTTTCACTTCATAGCTTACTTGTTTTTACCCACATCTTTATGTCCACCATGATGGGTTTAACAATTAAGTAATTCAGTAACTACAGCATTGGACTCAAACATAGTGGGGATGGGTAAACACTCCATGTTGAAAGTGTGTTTATTATCTGTTTGTACGTACCTGAGGGAGTGTATGTCTGTGTAATCTGTATCATCTGTCTCTTCCAGGAGGAGGAGGGTCTGGAGGTGCTGCTGGTGAAGGAGGAGGGGTATGAGGAGGGTCTGGGGAACCCTGAGGGGACCATGGTCATGGAGGACAACCAGACTACACCTCCTCCTGAACCCACAGAGGAACCAGCTGAGCGACACAGGACCACACACAGTCTCACTGAGGTGAGTCCACTGTAAACTACTGTCTAAATGGAATTAGGTCAGGGCCCGTATCCACAAAGCCTCTCAGAGGAGGAGTGCTGATCTAGGATCAGTTTTGCCTTTTAGATCATAATGAATTAGACTATATAGACAGCTGGGGACGATCAGCACTTGAACTCTGAGACTCTTTGTAAATATGGGCCCAGGTCTTGATACATTTTAGGTGTGGGACCATGCCTTTGAATTATCAAACCCTTAAAGAGTGTCAAGTAATCAAATCAACGAACACGTTTGCATAGAATCAAATAAATTGACCTGTTTGCATAGTATTCACAGCAATCTCTAATTGCCCAATCAGAAGGTGCTTCATAGCAGGGTGCTCATATCAGATTTCCTGATCCAACATCCTCTCATTCTGTATCTCTTAGTCAGTAGACATGGAGGATGGGAAACCTGATCTGCTGCTGGTCAAAGAGGAGACAATAGAAGATGGACCAGAGAGCATTGATCTGCTGAGTGGATTAAAGATGGGGGAGCAAGGTAAGAGAGAAATACATATAGCCTTCATACAGTAATAGATCTTCAAATGGAATAGTGATGCACCTGGCTATTATTATTTCTTTATTTTCTTCATTCATAAAATTAAATCAATACAACTTATGTTTAAATACAAAAACACACATTATAATGTATGAACTTGACCTGGTAAAAAATAAATAAACTCCATGTGTAGAGTTCTCTGCATGTTTGTCAAATCTATTTTGTAACCTCTCCCTGTAGGTGGTTGGCTGGAGGCTAACAGTGGAGACTGGGGAGCCATCTTGGATACCCAGACGGGTGCAGCCAAGGGCCCAGGGGACAACGTCATTGAGCATGGCAGGAACAGAGGCGACATAGTGGAGGTCAATGGAAGGGACAGCGTCCTTAATGCTGGGCTGGGGAACAACACTGTTAACCGCGACCAGAAACAGACAGTCGAACACAAACCAACAACCGAACTTAGTCTCCATGACAACAGACTTGCTGAGACCAGGGCAAGGCCTAGATTTGGTCTGCGAGGACAGGGAGGTGTCGGTGTGAGTCAAGAGAGAACAGACAGACTCAGCTACTGATGCTCCGTCCTGCTCCTATAGTTTTGATTCAGAGATACTGATGACTCCTCAGGATAACCCCCTAAAAGGTGCTGCCTTCAGCCTGCCTTCTATAGGATCTATCAACTGGAACATGGACCCTGTGACATCACAGACACTTCCTGGCCTTCGTCCTCCTCACTCTCCTAATGTTAAACCAGAACTCCGACAATGCCAGTGCCTCAACACTAAATGGCTACACAAGCCCATTGACAAATGACAGTATTAGTAACGCTATCAGCAGATCTGGTGGCAAAGAGAAGCGCTTCTTGTGTTCGTTCTGTGGGAAAGCCTTCAGTTTCCCCAAACAGGTGGAGATCCACCAGAGGATGCACACAGGGGAGAGATCGTTCATCTGTACCCAGTGTGATATGCACTTCGCCCAGGCTGGTCACCTGAAGAGACACCAGAGGGTCCACACAGGGGAGAAACTGTTCAGCTGTCCGCACTGTGAGCAGAGGTTCTCCCACCAGCACCAGCTGAAGAGGTACCTAAAGGTCCACCCGGGCGAGAGGCCGTTCCCCTGTATGTACTGCGGGGAGAGGTTTGTACTGCAGACAGGGTAAGGATGGGCATTCACCACAAGAGGTACCTAGCTTATATCACAACACACAATCCCAACAACACCCAAACAATGTCCAGAGATCAAGGTGGGAGCTCAAAGACTAACCACCTGAGGGCGGTGACTCCTGCTTCTACCTCTGGTGTCAATGGGTCACAAGGTGGGAGGCCGAGCGTTAAGACGGAAGCAGACAAGCCATACGCCTGCCCCACGTGTGCGAAGTGCTTTACTGAGGCAAACTATGTGAAGAAGCACCAGACCGTTGACACTAAGGAGAGGCCCTTCAAGTGCAAAGTATGTTACAAGAGCTTCTCCTTCCTGAGTAGCCTTATCAGACATAGGAGTGTCCACAATGGGGAGAAATGGTATCAGTATGTCTTGAGATTTACACAGAGGACATCTGGGAACCTTTCTGTAGCTGACGTACAATGCATTCGGAAAGTATTTAGACCCCTTGACTTTTTCCACATTTTGTTACGCCACAACCTTATTCTAAAATGGATTCAATAAATTTTCCCCCACATCATTCTACACACAATACACCATAATGGCAAAGTGAAAACAGTTGTAAAAGTGTTTTTGCAAATGTATTAAAAATAAAAAACAGTACAATTTAAAAAGTATTCAGACCCTTTACGATGAGACCCAAAATTTAGCTCAGGTGCATTCTGTTTCCATTTATCATGCTTGAGATGTTTCTGCAACTTGATTGGACTCCACCTGTGGAAAATTAATTGATTAGACATGATTTGGAAAGGCACACACCTGTCTATTAAAGATCCCACAGTTGACAGTGCATGTCAGAGCAAAAACCAAGCCATGAGGTCGAAGGAATTGTCCGTAGAGCTCCGAGACAGGATTGTGTCGAGGCACAGATCTTGGGAAGGGTACCAAAACATTTCTGCAGCATTGAAGGTCCCCAAGAACACAGTGGCCTCCGTCATTCTTAAAAGGGAGAAGTTTGGAACCACCAAGACTCTTCCTAGAGCTAGGCGCCCGGCCAAACTGAACAATCTGGGGAGAAGGGCGTTGGTCAGGCAGGTGATCAAGAACCCGATGGTCACTCGGACAGATCTCCAGAATTTCTCTGTGGGGATGGGAGAACCTTCCAGAAGGACAACCATCCCTGCAGCACTCCACCAATCAGGCCTTTATGGTAGTGTGGCCAGATGGAAGCCACTGCTCAGTAAAAGGCACATAACAGCCCGCTTGGAGTTTGCCAAAAGGCACCTAAAGGACTCTGACCATGAGAAGCATGGTCAGGACCTCAGACTGGGGCAAAGGTTCACCTTCCAACAGGACAACAAACTTAAGCACATAGCCAAGACAACGCAGGAGTGGCTTCGGGACAAGTCTCTGAATGTCATTGAGTGACCCAGCCAGTGCCCGGACTTGAACCCGATCAAACATCTCTGGAGAGACCTGAAAATAGCTGTGGAGTGAAGCTCCCCATCCAACCTGACAGAGCTTGAGGATGTGCAGAGAAGAATGGGAGAAACTCCCCAAATACAGATGTGCCAAGCTTGTAGCGTCATACCCAAGAAGACTTGAGGCTGTAATTGCTGCCAAAGGTGCTTCAACACAGTACTGAGTAAAGGGTCTAAATACTTATATAAATGTTTTTTTATTTGTTATAAATGTGCTAATATTCCTAAACCTGTTTTTGCTTTGGTATTTTGTGTAGATTGAGGGGGAAAATAGATTAACAATTTTAGAATATGGCTGTAACGTACCAAAATGTGACAAAAGTCATGGGGTCTGAATACTTTCCGAATGCACTGTAGTTATGTTTAGTGTCTTGTGCTAAGAGGGTAAATAACCACATACCCCTCATTAATCCTTTGTTAATTTAACATTTGAAACAGGCTTGTGTAAATACCTGATTTTAGAGAGACAGTAAACATTGGATAGAACAAGGACAATTGAATATATATCTTACTGAGGTGATGTAGATGGAATAAATGTATTCATTATCAATTTCTCCTATCGTCTTGAAAGATACAGATCATAAGAGATTTGATGTGTAACGTAATAAGCTGTACCGTAATTAACAGAACAGCGCGCACGACCTTTTCATTTAACCACACCCTTTAAGTTATGACGCCAAACAAACGGAAGTGACCAATAACAATTTCCACGTTAAGGTTTTTATTGTTATTTCGACATTTATTAACACACTGGAATACTGCTAATTTAACTGCACAGCATCACATACTTAACGTTACCCCCAGTTTGTGTTTAATTCGCGTTAGCTAACCATGGCAAACTGTGACGGTGTGGTTTTTCACACTCAGATAGCATCCATTATGGAGGTGCTAGCGAATGCAGCCGTTGTAGAGATCTGTAAACTCGTTGACGATGACTATGCAGTGTTTCGTTTGGAAATGTCTCAAAGCCAGAAAGAAAACAGGGCATTGCGGAGGAAACTACAGCTTCTGGAATTGAAGGTATCACGGGAGCGCGTCCTCGCGAGTCGTCCCAATAGTGTCAAGATCCTCGACGAATACAGAGGAATAGCAAGAGGTACATTTTGCTGAATGCCGAGGCTGCGCGGCCTGTCGCCCGGTTATCCTCTGCTCGTGTTCAGATGTGTTACCCAGATTTGGAACTTGGTTAGTTTTTGGATAGTATGCAATACATCTGATATCCATCTTGTACAATGTTTGTATTTTACCAGGAAGATCAATTTAAGAAAAGTATTCTTGCACCGACAGAATTGCTTTGTCCGAATACATATATTTGCGTTTTAAATAATAGGCCTTTTAGGTATGCCAAAATAGTTTTATAGTATGTGAATTTTCGAAAATTGAGTATGCTTTGAGTGTCCGTATGTTATACTCATGTCGGCTTTTCATCTAGTATAAATCAACGTTCACTTTCGAGTAAGACTCACGTGTGTTTGACAACAGCTGATATGGATGAGTTACTAAATTAACGATTGGCGGGAAACATCGCAATTAGATGACGCGTTCAAAACAACTCAGAACAAGTACATCTCAGACTTCCAACTTCTCTGCATTCAAAACAACAGCAGGCAGAATCGACACACTATCTAATGTAGAAAAGTGGATTAGCCTAGTATGTTGGTATTTGTTGCTTACTGTATTCTTTTTGTACTAACCAGTAAGTTCTAAGTAGCATGTTATACGATTAGTAGGCAGTTTAAGTAAGTAGTAGGCAAGCCGGATTTCGGACACAGACAGTATCATATTCTAACCAGCTTCATGATTTATTGAATTTCCTATTGTCATACTCAATTAAAAAAAAAAGTGGTGCATGGAAAATAATCAAATTAGGATATCAAGATATTATGAGAAGTGTTACCTTGCGTCCTTGCCAATTGTAGACAGTGTCAATAGTGTACAATATAGCACTGAGCATTGACAGTACCTAACTAAACCACCCCTTTCCTTCAATCACACTCCTAGGTGAAGGACATTTCACTGGAGGCCACAGGAGCTTTGTGAAGCCAGCGGAACACAACGCGTGGAGAGATGACCAACCCATAGCTATAAATGAGGGGACTGGAACCTCAACCCAGCATGTTATCGTGATAGAGGTTAGTGTCATAGTGTAACATAAAACATTACAGTACATCAAATGTGCCCCATCTATTTCTGGAAGGCTTCACTCCGTTATTAAAGGGCCACCTCGGAAGAAGTTATCGCACTAATTTCGAGTAATTCCTGTCCTAGAGTGGAAGTTCTCGTTTTAGGTTCAACCTCAGACTGACACAGGAAAGTTGTGAGCACCATTTCAGTTAACAGGCCTACTATTAGGTGAAAATAATTATTTCAGAAAGACTACCTGTCAACAGTTGAATCTCAGCTAAACCGTGCCTATACGAATTGTTGAGGGTTGCCGTTTGTCTGATTCTTGCCTGTTGATAATTCCAGTGAAACCATATAGGATTAATATTTGGATATGCACACAGACATGATCAAATGGCTATATTCTTTGTTCTCTATATAATTTCAGCTAGCTATATATCAATGTATTATCTAAATCGCATAAGCAAATCCGCCATAGAAATAGAAAGAATAGAAGATCTGGTAATATGGGTAGCCTAATGTTTGGAGCGTGTATTCGTTTTGGTTGGCCCGGTCCCCCGGGTGGGTAGAGATTTCTATTTAGAATCAGTGGAATGGTTGAAAATGAGCAAATCCAACTCACCCGCAGCACTGGGCCATGGATTAAAAAAAAGAAATCTTCGTTAGTGGTCAAAACCATTCATGGGGAGACGGGGGTAGTGGGTTCTAAAATGCATAAAGAGCACCTGCTCTTTCCATGACATGGACTGACCAGGTGAAAACCACGATACCTTAACAAGTGACCTCAATAAGGGATCAGAAAGGTATTGGGAAGTTCAGAAAATCATCAGGCCATAATTTTGTATGCTCTTCTGTGTAGAAAAGAACATCATCATTGATGTTCTTTCTCCACCAGTCTGATTTAGTGACTGGTCTAGTCCACTCTGTTCTAATGAGACTTGTGGGCATTTATAGAGGGAGACACATATGTATTCCTGAGTCTTATCTTTCAGTGATGGGGGTCATAATATTTTGTAGCTTAAACCGTACAAAATATAGAGCCACATTTTATTTGTAGGAAGGAAACAGAAACCGCTCAGTTTATTACAACCGCGGCTAACGGAGGTTACTGACGTAACCCGGGTTCTATGAACCAAGCGTATTTTATTTCATAGTTTCTCTTGCGACACCGTTTTTAATTCACGACCCCTAGTTTGGGACACGTTGGCATAGTCAGTGCAATATAGGGTCACTGCAGATAGTTCAATAATTAACTATTTAGCGGTGGCTATTTAATGTCTCTGATTATTCTGGACTAAAACCCTAAAACTGTTGTTGCAGGATCTGAAAAACCATCAGTCAATAGGAAATATCATTATACTGTTGGGTAAGCTATTTATTGTTATGGAATTATCGGTAGAAATGTTACAAATAGGGAGGTTCAAGACCCTCGTAAGACATCATAGTAAAATGGAGGGATGTATTGCAAAAGGAAATGGCAAAATGCATTATACTGGGAAAGATGGGTTAATCTGTGGATATCGAAGGGTTGGAGTTAAACTCAGAATGACTGGTGGATTGGCCGCTGTGAGTGATAATCTAGCACTTGAAGAAAGAGGAAATTAGGATTATATGTATAATTATTTAGTTACAGGTACCGTAGATGTGAACGAAATGGCTGTAAGTAGAATTATTGTTGTCCGTTAGTTTACTCTAATAAGGGTAGGGGGGGAAGTGTATATAAAAAAAATAAACATGGTTTCCATGCATTTGATGCCATTCCATTCGCTCCGTCCCAGCCATTATTATGAGCCGTCCTTCCCTCAGCAGCCTCCTCTGACAAAAACAAAGATATTTTTGGCTTAATCAAATTTGGATCTTACCAGGAAGCCAATAACTAAACGGAGCATGAGTTGTAGTTTGGGTAAGCCAATGTCTGTCAATCAATTAAATGTATTTATAAAGCCATTCTTACATCAGCTGATGTCAAAGTGCTGTACAGAAACCCAGCCTAAAACCCCAAACACCAAACAATGCAGGTGTAGAACCACGGTGGCTAGGAAAAACTCCCTAGAAAGGCGGAATCTAGGAAGAAACAGAGAGGACCCAGGCTATGAGGGGTGTCCAGTCCTCTTCTGGCTGTGCCGGGTGGAGATTATAACAGAACATGGCAAAGATGTTCAAATGTTTGTAGATGACCAGCAGGGTCTAATAATAATAATAATAATAATAATAATAATAATAATAATCACAGTGGTTGTAGAGGGTGCAACAGGTTCGCACCTCAGGAGTAAATGTCATTTGGCTTTTCATAGCCAATCATTCAGAGTATCTCTACCGCTCCTGCTGTCTCTAGAGAGTTGAAAACAGCAAGTCTGGGACAGGTAGCGCGTCCGGGTTCCATAGCCACAGGCAGAACAGTTGAAACTGGAGCAGCAGCACGACCAGGTGGACTGGGGACAGCAAGGAGTCATCAGGCCAGGTAGTCCTGATATTGAGTTTATTTTTACTTGTCCATTCGGACAACTCATCTACATTTTTCTTGTCGGACTTATTTTTTTACTTGTCCCGGACAAAAGGACAAGTGTTAATGTCGAGCCCTGCAGATTCATGACTGTCATACTGGCAACATTGCTACAAAGATAACTGCTTGTTACCGCAAATATTTGTGTTCTTAGGCTCACACGTGCTCCTTGTAAAAAAAGGTCAGTGTAGAGCTCTGCTGAGGGGCCCTGGTTTTGAAGGTCAACGTGGCGGAGGTGTTGTTGCCTACCCTCACCACTTGGGGCTGGCCTGGCAGGAAGTCCAGGATCCAGTTGCAGAGGTAAGGTGTTAAGTCGCAGGGTCACACAGTCATCCGGAACAACAGGGGCTTTCACGCAAGACTCAGTGTTGTATTCCTCGAAGCTAGCATAAAAGGCATTTCGCTCGTTTGGGAGTGCTGCATCACACTGGGCATCTCACGGCTGGGATTCCCTTTGTAATCCGTTATCGTCTGCAAGCCCTGCCACATACGACAAGCGTTGGAGCTGGTGTAATAGGATTCCACCTATGGCTGGGCGATATGGCCTAAAAATCATATCCATTTTTTTTTTTCAAACTTAAAGGGCCGATTCACGATATACAGTTGCATTCAGAAAATATTCAGACCGCTTCACTTTTTCCACATTTTGTTACGTTACAGCCTTATTCTAAAATGTATTAAATGTTATTTTCCCCCTCATCAATCTAACATAATACCCCATAAAGACAAAGCAAAAACAGGGTTTCTGACATTTATGCATTTAAAAAAAAACTGGAAATCTCATTTACATAGGTATTCAGACCCTTTACTTAACTTCTGTGGGCTAGGTGGGACGCTAGCGTCCCAACTGCGGGACACAGACAGTAAATATCTGGGCGGAAAATTAAAACAATGTCATAATTCAACTTTCTCAAACATACAACTATTTTACACCATTTTAAAAGAAACTTCTCGTTAATCTAACCACATTGTCCGTTTTCAAAAAGGCTTTACAGCAAAAGCAAAACATTAGATTATGTTAGGAGAGTACATAGACAAAAATAATCACACAGCCAGTTTCCAAGCAAGGACATGTGTCAATAAAACCCAAAACACAGCTAAATGAAGCACTAACCTTTGACAATCTTCATCAGATGACACTCCTAGGACATTATGTTACACAACACATGTATGTTTTGTTCGATAAAGTTCATATTTATATCCAAAAACAGCATTTTACATTGGCGCGTGATGTTCAGAAAATGTATTCCCACCAAAACGTCCGGTGAATGTGCACATCAATTTACAAAAATACTCATCATAAACGTTGACAACATATATAACAATTATTTTAAGAATTATAGATAGACTACCCCTGGATGCAACCGCTGTGTCAGATTTTAAAATAGCTTTACGGAGAAAGCACATTTTTCAATATTCTGAGTACATAGCTCAGCTATCACGGTGAGAAATTCAGACACCCGCCAAGTTCGGGGCAACCTAAACTCAGAATTAGTATTAGAAATATTCTCTTACGTTTGCTGATCTTTGTCAGAATGCACTCCCAGGACTGCTACTTCCACAAGAAATGTTTTTGTTCTAAATAATCCATATTTATGTACAAATACCTCCGTTTTGTTCGTGCGTTGAGGTCACTATCCAAAGGATAACGCGCGAGCGCGGAACGAGAGACGGAAAATAATGTTCCATTACCGTACTTAGAAGCATGTCAAAAGCTGTTTAAAATCAATCTTTATGGTATTTTTAACGTAAAATTGCGATAATATTCCAACCGGACAATGGCATATTCATTCAAGAAGAAGGAGGGGCGCGCTCGCGGGACCGAGCATATCCAATCCCTTTGTTGCCAGGCAGTCCACTCAGAAACTGAGCTCCTATTATCTGCCCAGTGACAGGAAAATGCTCAAACCACTTTCTGAAGGCTTTAGACAGCCAATGGAAGCCTTAGGAAGTGCAACGTCACCCCACAGACACTGTAGCTTCGATAGAGAATCAAAAGAACTACAATTCTCAGACTTCCCACTTCCTGCTTGGAATTTTCTCAGGTTTTTGCCTGCCATATGAGTTCTGTTATACTCACAGACACCATTCAAACTGTTTTAGAAACTTCAGAGTGTTTTCTATCCAAATCTACTAATAATATGCATATTCTAGTTTCTGGGCCAGAGTAGTAACCTGTTTAAATTGGGTACGTTTTTCATCCGGCCGTGAAAATACTGCCCCCTAGCCCAGACAGGTTAATACTTTGTTGAAGCGCCTTTAGCAGCAATTACAGCCTTGAGTCTTCTTGGGTATGATGCTACAGGCATGGCACATCTGTATTTGGGGAGTTTCTCCCATTCCTCTCTGCACATCCTTACAAGCTCTGTCAGGTTGGATGGGTAGCATCTCTGCACAGATGTTTTCAGGTCTCTCTAGAGATGTTAGATCAGGTTTAAGTCTGGGCTCTGTCTGGGCCACTCAAGGAGACTTGTTCCAAAGCAACCCCTTTGCGTCTTCGCTTTGTGCTTAGGATTGTTCTCCTGTTGGAAGGTGAACCTCTGCCCCAGTCTGAGGTCCTGAGCGCTCTGGAGCAGGTTTTCATCAAGGATCTCTGTACTTTGCTCTGTTCATCTTTCACTCAATCCTGACTAGTCTCCCAGTCCCTGCCGCTGAAATACATCCCCACAGCATGATGCTGCCGCAACCATGCTTCACCGTAGGGATGGTGGCAGGTTTCCTCCAGACGTGATGCTTTGCATTTAGGCCAAAGAGTTCAATCTTGGTTTCATCAGACCAGAGAATCTTGCTTCTCATGGTCCGAGAGTCTTTAAGTGCCTTTTAGCAAACTCCAAGCGGACTGTTGTGTGCCTTTTACTGAGGAGTGGCTTCTGTCTGGCCACTTTACCATAAAGGCCTGATTGGTGGAGTGCTGCAGGTCCTCCCATCTCCACAGAGGAACTCTGGAGCTCTGTCAGACAAACCAATCGGGTTCTTGGGCACCTCCCTGACCAAGGCCCTTTTCCCTCGATTGCTCATTTTGGCTGGACGGCCAGCTCTAGGAAGCGTCTTGGTAGTTCCAAACTTCTTCCATTTAAGAATGGAGGCCACTGTTCTTGGGGACCTTCAATGCTCCTGACAGCAGATCTGTGCCTCGACACGAAGCTCTACGGACCTTTCCTTCAACCTCATGGCTTGGTTTTTGCTCTGACATGAACTGTGGGACCTTATATAGACGTGTGTGCCTTCCCAAATCATGTCCTATCAATTGAATTTACCACAGGTGGACTCCAATCAAGTTGTAGAAACATCTCAAGGATGATCAATGGAAACACTTTCACTTTATAATTATGGGGTAGTGTGTGTAGATTTAATTAGTTTTTCATTTTATTTAATCCATTTTAGAATAAGACTATATTGTAACAATGTGGAAAAAGTCAAGTGGTCAGAATACTTTCCGAATGCACTGTATCTCATTGTTAAAAAGGTTCTCTAAATAAGCTTTGTTGTACAATTTAATGGTCAAATACGCTGGATTTTAAGCAGTCAGAAATAATCTAATGAATTCAGGGCTTGTGAAATTATACCTAGGCTAAATATAAGCCTTCCACAACCATAAGACCCACAAATAATATATTGTTTTATCAAAATAGTTGAACCTGCTTTTTGTGCAGTAATCACTGATCTGGCTTTCAAGAGTGTCTATAAAATTTCCCCTATGTTACCAATTTAACCAGAACCATGCATAATGCACATTCAAGAATGACTATCTTCTTGTATCAGGCATTATAGAAAATTGACAGTTCTCATACACTGATTTGTCAACTTGCTCACAATTTCTCTGTCCACATCAGAGTGCTGGACAGAGCAGCAGCTACTCTTCCTGGGGTCCACACAAAACATGAAATGTGACCTGATTAGAAAAACTTTAGTCCCATCATAGCCTATATTAAACCTTTTTACTACAGATTAATCACCCCAGGCCGTATAAGGTCCTGACTTTTACCTGGTTAGGTTACCAGATCAGGAAATACTACGGGCCCCAGAATAATTTTCCTGGCACAACTCGCTGCTCAATGCTATCGGATGAATCCTAGAACATATGCCACATACATATCCCAATTTGCTTACATGTACATCCTAATGTATCTGCCATAGGGGAGCTTGTGAGACTTCCCTATGACATTGTTATCGAATTCAACTCCTTTACCGATAATAATCATCTCCTCTTTTGTGTCAGCCTGCGGATGCAGAGGCTGTAGGTCCTGGAGCATCGTCTTTGGTCAAGCAGGAGAGGACTGAAGGAGAGGAGGACCCACAACACAGCAGAGACATCCATGCTGGAGCAGCGGCTGGAGTGGCGCCCCCTGTAGCCATGGTGGACCTTGCCACCACGCCCCAGCCCAGGACCCGACCCAGCATCACGGAGGTCAGTGGAACACTGAACGCCGTCCTCAAGTCAGAGACAGACACCGAGACACACAGGCTCTTACACACAGGATTTGACCACGGATCAGACCCAGAGCGACTGTTGCTGGGGAGACTGGGCTGTTCTCCTGCTCCTGACTCAAAATATTTACTTTATGAAAACTCGAGCCCAAGGACAGTTCATTCCCATCAAGACTCAAGTGATGCATTAGAGACTGGTAATGATCTGTCTCGTTCTTATACGACAGAGATGGACCCTGGCATCATGCCCTTGGTATTAGAGACACAGACTGATCTGTCTAGAGGGGACTGGAACCCATTCAGTAGTAGCGTATGCTCTGAAGAGTGCCTAGATAAGAAAGGGGAGGTTATAGTGATAGATGAGGTGAAAGTGGAAGGCGACGCTCCTCTGACATGTAATGCAGACGAGACTCCTATATGGAAAGGATACTCGCAGGGCAACACCAGTGACTTCTTAGACTGCAGGGATGGGTTAGAGACCAGTCTAAATGTCGCGACCCACTCCCCTTCACACGTGTTCAGGGATCGCGACCCAGTGTCCACGTCGATGGCACCTTCCGATTCACATGGCCGCGTCTTTTTCGATCAGGTATTTAACTCCAACGACAGGGCTAGAGACAAGGTTCGGGGAGGGGGAGCAGCATCAGGCAATAGTAAAGAGAAGCGGTTCCTTTGCATGTTCTGTAACAAAGGCTTCAGCTGCCTCCAGAAGGTGGAGATCCACCAGAGGGTCCACACAGGGGAGAATCCCTTCAATTGTACCCAGTGTGAGAAGAGGTTCTCCCGCCAGGACCACCTGAAGAGGCACCAGAGGGTCCACACAGGGGAAAAACCCTTCAGCTGCCCCCAGTGTGAGAAGAGGTTCTCCCAGGCTGGTGACCTGAAGAGGCACCAGAGGGTCCACACAGGGGAAAAACCTTTCAGCTGTACCCAGTGTCACATGCGCTTTGCCCTGGCTGGCAACCTGAAGATGCACCTGAAGGTCCACGAGGGAGAGAGGCCATTCACCTGTATGCACTGTGGGAAGAGGTTCTCAGAGAGGAGCTACCTCAGGACACACCAGCAGAAAAAACATTCCGCTGTATAACATAAAGTAACCATTCTGCTCGATAGCTTCTAACATTTAGATTAAAGTCAAAGATTACTTTTTACTGTCAGCTAAAAAAATCCACAGATGCATTTGGAATAGTAACATATTTCAGTGTTGGATATTCCTGGGTAGAATATTGCATCCAGACATTGTGTGATATACACTGCCTTCAGAAAGTATTCACATTACTTGACTTTCTCCAAATGTTGTGTTACAGCCTGAATTTAAAATTGATTAAATTGATTGTCTTTTTACAAATTTAATAATAAATGATAAGCTGAAAAGTATTCAACCCCTTCGTTCAGGAGTAAAAATGTGCTTAACAAGTTGCATGGACTCACTCTGTGTGCAATAAGTGTTTAACGTGATTTTTGAATGACTACCTCATCTCTGTACCCCACACATACATTTATCTGTAAGGTCCCTCAGTCGAGCAGTGAATTTCAAACACCGATTCAACCGCAAAGACCAGGGAGGTTTTCCAATGCCTCGTAAAGAAGGGCACCTATTGGTAGATGGGTAAAAATAAAAAGCAGACATTGAATATCCCTTTGAGCATGGTGATGTTAATAATTACACTTTGGATGGTGTATCAATACACCCAGTCACTACAAAGATACAGATGTCCTTCCTAACTCAGTTGCCGGAGAGGAAGGAAACCGTTCAGGGATTTCACCAAGAGACCAATGTTGAAATTATTAATTTTAATACTTTTACCCCTTTTTCGTGGTATCCAATTGTCTCATCACTGCAACTCCCGTACGGACTCGGGAGAGGCGAAGGTCGAGAGCCGTGCGTCCTCCAAAACACAACCAACCAAGCCGCGCTGCTTCTAGACACAATGCCCAATTAACCCGGAAGCCAGCCCACCAATGTGTCGGAGGAAACGGAGTGCACCTGGTGACTGTCAGGGTGCACTGCACCCGGCCCGCCACAGGAGTCGCTAGTGCACGATGGGACAAGGACATCCTTGTCCCAGGCAAACCCTCCTATAACCTGGACGACGTTGGGCCAATTGTGCACCGCCCCATGGGTCTACCGGTCGCGACCGGCTGAACCCAGAATCTCTAGTGGCACGCTAGCACTGCGATGCCATAGACCACGGCGCCACTCGGGAGGCCCAATGGTGACTTTAAAACGGAGTTTAATGGCTGTGATGCTGTGATAGAACTGAGGATGGATCAACAACATTGTAGTTACTCCACAATAATAACCTAATTGACAGAGTGAAAAGGAAGCCTGTACTGGCTGAGTTATTGTTTTGACTTAAATCTACTTGATAATCTAAGGCAAGACCTGGAAATGGTTGTCTAGCAATGATCAACAATCAATTTGACAGAGCTTGAATAATTGTTTTAAAGAATAATAGGCACATTTGCACAATCCAGGTGTGGAAAGCTCTTAGAGATTTACCCAGAAACACTCACAGCTCTAATCGCTGCCAAAGGTGCTTCTACAAAGTATTGACTCGGGTGTGAATACTTGTCAATTTCTGTATTTCATTTTCAATAAATTAGCTAAAATGTCTAAACATGTTTTCACTTTTATTATGGGGTATTGTCTGTAGATGGGTGAGGGGAATTATTCAATTTTGAATCCATTTTGAACTCTGACTGTAACACAACAAAATGTGGAATAAGTCAAGGGGTATGAATACTTTCTGAAGGCACTGTATAACGCATATATAAGCCTAAAAAGTCTGTTAGATATTGTGTTTGTACTGTGTAGGCTATATCTTCACAAGTGCCAGTTTAATTACTTCCATTCAACTATTGACATTGTTCCCAAGACACTTTTATTGATAGAATGAATGCCGTTTATGAAGTTCATGCAGATATTTTGTTGAGACATTACATTTTAGTAATTTAGCAGGAGCTCCTATCCAGAGTGACTTACAATTAGTTAATTCGTTTTAAAATGGCTGGATTAGAACCACATTGCAGTCGTAGCAAATACAATTTCCCTCAAAGTAGTTCTCAGCAAAGTCAGTCCTAGTAGCCAAAGTAAATAAATATTGGTGGGGGGGTTAATTTAATATATTCTTTTGAAGAGGCAGGGTTGCAGATGTTTTTGGAAGTTGAGCAGGGACTCTGCTGTCCTAGTTTCAGGGGGAAGCTGGTTCCACCATTGGGGTGCCAGGACAGAAGAGCTTTGATTGGGTTAAACGGGAGCTGAATGGGCTAAAACACCTACTTAAAAAAAAACATTAGCTGACATGGGCTAGTTGATCTGGACATTTCTGACAAGTTATAAATCTCTCTATGGTATGCAATGACGAGAGGAACTTATGATGCACAACCCAATTTTGAAATTGCACCTTAGTGAGTTCTATTACAACTTTCAAGAGTAAGTTTAAAGCCGGACTGAGTTCCTTAAAAAAATCTACAAAAAAAAATATATATATACACTTGACTGGGAATACAGATATGCATCTGTTGGTCGCAGATACCTTAAAAAAAAATTGGGGGCGTGGATGAGAACCAGTCGGTATCTGCTGTGACCACCATTTGCCTCATGCAGCGCGACACATCGCCTTTGCATAGAGTTGATCAGGCTGTTGATTGGAATGTTGTCCCACTCCTCTTCAATGGCTGTGCGAAGTTGCTGGATATTGGCGGGAACTGGAACATGCTGTCGAACACATTGATCCAGAGCATCCCAAACATGGCTAAGTGGATGACATGTCTGGTGAGTATGCAGGCCATGGAAGAACTGACATTTTTAGCTTCCAGGAATTGTGTACAGATCAAGTAACATGGGGCCGTGCATTATCATGCTAAAACATGAGGTGATGGCGGCGGATGAATGTCATGACAATGGGCCTCGGTATCTCGTCACGGTATCTCTGTGTATTCAAATTGCCATCGATAAAATGCAATTGTGTTCGTTGTCTGTAGCTTATGCATGCCCATAACATAACCTCACCACCACCATGGGGGGCACTCAGTTCACAACGTTGACATCAGCAAACCGCTCGCCCACACGACACCATACACGTAGTCTGTGGTTTTGGGGCCGGTTGGATGTACTGCCAAATTCTCTAAAACAACGTTGGATGTGGCTTATGGTAGAGAAATTAACATTCAATTATCTGGCATCGGCTCTGGTAGATATTCCTGCAGTCAGCATGCCAATTGCACACACCCTCAACTTGAGACATCTGTGGCATTGTGTTGTGTGACAAAACTTCACATTTTAGAGTGGCCTTTTGTCCCAGCACAAGGTACACCTGTGTAATGACAATGCTGTTTAATCAGCTTCTTGAGATGCCATACCTGTCCAGTGGATGGATTATCTTGGCAAAAGATAAATGCTCACTATAAGGGATCTAAATGAATTTGTGGCCAACATTTTTGAGAAATTACCTTTGTGCATCTGGACAATTTCTGGGATATTTTATTTCAGCTCATGAAACATGGGGCTAACATTTTACATGTTGCATTTATATATTTTGTTCAGTGTATGCGTATTTGGTGTATTTAAAATGTATTTGTTTAATAAACGTGACTTGAAATAACTTGTGACTTGACTTGCTCTTAGAATGCACGACTTGGACTTGACTCGACTTGTTGTACTTTATAATTTGAGACTGCTTTGTGACTCGAATAATAGTGACTTGGTCCTACCTCTGGTGTATACTCTGAAGGGTGCCTAAATAAGGAAGGGGGGGGGTCCTGGTCCAGGGTTTCCGTTTGGCGCCGGACAACGTGACCAGCAAGATTTTAATTTACCCGACATTCATATGCATTGGGTGCGTAACGCATTTAGGCGTCCACCCATGGACCTCAAAATCACATTGACCTGATTTTAATGAATCTTACATACTAACCAATCCGGATGCGCATGTTGATGTTGTACCCACACACCAGACACGATCAGGACACGCAGGTTAAAATGTAAAAACAAACTCTGAACTAATTATATTAAGTTGGGGACAGGTTGAAAAGCATTAAACATTTATGGCAATTTAGCTAGCTAGCTTGCTGTTGCTAGCTAATTTGTCCTGGGATATAAAAATTGGGTTGTTCATTTACCTGAAATGCACAAGGTCCTCTACTCTAACAATTAATCCACAGATAAAAGGGTAAACAGTTTGTGTCAAGTCATCGCTCCTCCTTCAGGCTTCTTCTTCTTTGGACTTTATATGGCAGTTGGCAACTAACTTTACTGCATTACTACAACCAACTGGAGTGTGGACGTCAGTTCATCTTTCAATCACCCACGTGGGTATATGCTCCACAACACCAATGAGGAGATGGGAGAGGCCAGACTTGCAGCGAGCTGAGCGTCACAAATAGAACCTATTTCTATTGTAGCGCCTGGCAACGCAGACACTCACGAGCAGTGTGGGTTCAATGATTGAATAACATGTGTACATTTATTTTGCAGCGCACGGACACAAGCGGTGTGGTCAGCATGTTAGCCTGTAAAGTTGTAATAAAGTAAAATGATGTTCTTATACCAACATGACAGGTTTATTGAAAAGCAAAACATTGCCCGTTGCGGTTTCATCCCTGCTAAAAATCATAAGGGAATATCATTTTTTTTTTTTTAAGAAAAAGATTTAGAAGAACAATTTACCTACACAGTAATAAAACTTCAAAATAGAGTATTTGTATAATATAATTTGCAAATAATCTTGCCTTAGCTATTTGTATGAATACTAAATTTAATAAATAACAAAACAGTTCTACTGGAGGATGTTTTATTTTAATTTTAACTATAGTCATGACTCGTGTCGTGTGATATGTGGCTTATTGATAACAACTCTGTTTCCTACTATAGGTAGTTGTGGGCCTAGTGATTGCAACATTGTAACTCCGATGGGTATAGTTGGCAACGATGTTTCGTTTCCAAGTGCTACTGAACAAGCTCAACTGAAATGCACCAATTGCGCATGATACACATTACTCTACTGTAGTCTCAATCCATTACGAATCTTTATACTATACATGACACAGGGAAGGCATATGTTGATCTTGCTTAGGGCGGCAGCAGAACTGCTAGGATCGAGCCTGACGAACACAATTATTTGCTTGTAGCCTAATTTTAGGTGCGTTTGCGGAGGATCTTGGACTGCTGAAAGTGAGCCGCTGCTGTTGGGAAGTTAAAACTATCCAACTCCTTGGAGCAGCTTGATCGATGACCGCGTCCCCACAGTGACCGTACATACAGTGTACATTTGGAAAGTATTCAGACATCTTCCCTTTTTCTACATTTTGTTACGTAACAGCCTTATTCAAAAATGGATTAAAAAAAATAAAAAAGCAATCAATCTACACACAATTCCCCATAATGACTAAGCGAAAACAGGTTTAGAAATGCTTGCTAATTT
This sequence comes from Salmo salar, assembly GCF_965601325.2. Classification (NCBI taxonomy): domain Eukaryota; kingdom Metazoa; phylum Chordata; class Actinopteri; order Salmoniformes; family Salmonidae; genus Salmo; species Salmo salar. The sequence goes on along the minus strand of NC_138294.1, from coordinate 25,415,192 downwards.
ATTACAAATAAAAAACGGATACCGTATTTACATAAGTACCCAGTTCCTGCCAATATCCAGAAACTTCGCACAGCCATTGAAGAGGAGTGGGACAAAATTCCACAGGCCACAATCAACAGCCTGATCAACTCTATGCAAAGAAGATGTGTCTCGCTGCATTAGGCAAATGGTGGTCATAGCAGATACTGGTTCTCATCCACACGCCCCTACTTTTTTTTTAAGGTATCTGTGACCAACAGATGCATATCTGTATTCCCAGTCATGTATATGGTGCCTCTGAAAAGTATTCAGACCCCTTCCCCTTTTCCACATTTTGTTACATTACAGCTTTATTCTAAAATGTATTAAATGAAAAATAAGATGCCTTATTTACATAAGTATTCAGACCCTTTGCTTAGACTCGAAATTGAGCTCAGGTGCATCCTGTTTTCATTGATCATCCTTGATGTTTCTACAACTTGATTGGAGTCCACCTGTGGTAAATTCAGTTGATTGGACATGATTTGGAAAGGCACACATCTGTTTATATAAGTTCCCACAGTTGACAGTGCATGTCAGAGCAAAAACCAAGCCATGGGGGTCGAAGGAATTGTCCGTAGAGCTCCGAGACAGAATTGTGTCGGCGCAGATCTGGGGAAGGGTACCAAAATGTCTGCAGCATTGAATGTCCCCAAGAACACAGTGGCCTCCATCATTCTTCAATGGAAGAATTTTGGAACCACCAAGACACTTCCAAGAGCTGGGCGCTCGGCCAGAGCAATCGGGGGAGAAGGGCCTTGGTCATGGAGGGGACCAAGAACCCGATGGTCACTCTGACAGAGCTCCAGAGTTCCTCTGTGAAGATGGGAGAACCTTCTAGAAGGGCAACCATCTCTGCAGCACTTTACCAATCAGGCCTTTATGGTAGAGTGGCCAGACGGAAGCCACTCCTCAGTAAAAGGCACATGATAGCCTGCTTGGAATTTGCCAAAAGGCACCTAAAGGACTCTGGCCTGATGAAACCAAGATTGAACTCTTTGGCCTGAATGCCAAGCGTCACCTCTGGATGAAATCTGGCACCATCTTTACGGTGAAGCATGTTGGTGGCAGCATCATGCTGTGGGCATGTTTTTTAGCGGCAGGGCATGGGAGATTAGTCAGGATCGAGGCAAAGATGAACAGAGCAAAGTGCAGAGCAATCCTTGATGAAAACCTGCTTCAGAGCACTCAGGACCTCAGACTGGGGGCGATGGTTCACCTTCCAACAGAACAAGGACCCTAAGCACACAGCTGAGACAACGCTGGAGTGGCTTCGGGACAAGTCTCTGAATGTCCTTGAGTGTCCCAGCCAGAGCCCGGACTTGAACCCAATCTAACATCTCTGGAGAGACCTGAAAATAGCTGTGCAGCAACGCTGCCCATCCAACTGGACAAAGCTTGAGATCTGCAGAGAAGAATGGGAGAAACTCCCCAAATACAGGTGTACCAAGTAGAGTTCGACCGATTATGATTTTTTTTCAACGCCGATACTGATTATTGGAGGACCAAAAAAAGCCGATACAGATTAATCTGACATTTTTTATTTTTTTGTTGTAATAATGACAATTACAACAATACTGAATGAACACTTAACTTAATATAATACATCAAAATCTATTTAACCTCAAATAAATAATGAAACATGTTCAATTTGGTTTAAATAATGCAAAAACAAAGTGTTGGAGAAGAAAGTAGAAGTGCAGTATGTGCCATGTAAGAAAGCTAACGTTTAAATTCCTTGCTTAGAACATGAGAACATATGAAACCTGGTGGTTCCTTTTAACATGAGTCTTCAATATTCCCAGGTAAGAAGTTTTAGGTTGTAGTTATTATAGGACTCTCTCTCTCTATACGATTTGTATTTCATATACCTTTGACTATTGGATGATCTTATAGGCACTTTAGTATTGCCAGTGTAACAGTATAGCTTCCGTCCCTCTCCTTGCTCGAACCAGGAACACCGACAACAGCCACCCTCGAAGCAGCGTTACCCATATAGGGCAAGGGGAACAACTACTCCAAGTCTCAGAGCGAGTGACGTTTGAAACGCTATTAGCGCGCACCCCGCTAACTAGCTAGCCATTTCACATCGGTTACACCAGCCTAATCTCGGGAGTTGATAGGCTTGAAGTCATAAACAGCGCAATGCTTGAAGCATTGCGAAGAGCTGCTGGCAAAACGCATGAAAGTGCTATTTGAATGAATGCTTACGAGCGTGCTGGTGCCTACCATCACTCAGTCAGACTGCTCTATCAAATCATAGACTTAATTATAACATAACACACAGAAATACAAGCCTTAGGTCATTAATATGGTCGAATCCGGAAACTATCACGTTTATTCTTTCAGTGAAATACGGAACCGTTCCGTATTTTATCTAACGGGTGGCATCCATAAGTCTAAATATTCCTGTTACATTGCACAACCTTCAATGTTATGTCATAATTACGTAAAATTTTGGCAAATTAGTTCGCAACGAGCCAGGCAGCCCAAAATGTTGCATATACCCTGACTATGCATGCAATGAACGCAAGAGAAGTGACACAATTTCACCTGGTTAATATTGCCTGCTAACCTGGATTTCATTTAGCTAAATATGCAGGTTTAAAAATATATACTTCTGTGTATTGATTTTAACAAAGGCATTGATGTTTATGGTTAGGTACACATTGGAGCAATGTGTACCTAAGCGATTATATGCAACGCAGGACAGGCTAGATAAACTAGTAATATCATCAACCATGTGTAGTCAACTAGTGATTATGATTGACTGATTGTTTTTTTATAAGATAAGTTTAATGCTAGCTAGCAACTTACCTTGGCTTCTTACTGCATTCGTGTAACAGGCAGGCTCCTTGTGGAGTACAATGTAAAGCAGGTGGTTAGAGCGTTGGACTAGTTATCCGTAAGGTTGCAAGATTGAATCCCCGAGCTGACAAGGTAAAAATCTGTCGTTCTGCCCCTGAACAAGGCAGTTAACCCACCGTTCCTAGGCCATCATTGAAAATAAGAATGTGTTCTTAACTGACTTGCCTAGTTAAATAAAGGTGTGTTAAAAAAAAAAATTGGCCAAATCGGAGTCCAAAAATACCGATTTCCGATTGTTATGAAAACTTGAAATCCGCCCTAATTAATCAGACATTCCGATTAATCGGTCGACGTCTAGTGCCAAGCTTGTAGTGTCATACCCAAGACGAGTCGATGCTGTAATCGCTACCAAAGGTGCTTTAAACAAAGTACTGAGTAAAGGGTTATGAATACTTATTTAAATGTGATATAAAAACCCGTTTTTGCATTCTCATTATGGGGTATTGAGTGAAAAATATCTGTAATCATTTTTAGAATAAGGCTGTAACGTAAGTTTATTTAGTAAATATTTTCTTAACTTTTATTTTTCTTAGCAGTATTGTTGGTTAAGCGTTTCACTGTAAGGTCTACACCTTTTTGTATTCGACGCATGTGACAAATACAATTTGATTGGATTTGAGGCTGGCACCCTGACGAGGCACCAGAGGGTCTACATGGTGCATTCCTACAGCTGCCCCCAGTTTGAGAAGAGGTTCTCCCGCCAGTACCAGCTGAAGATGCACCTGAAGGTCCACACAGGAGAGACTACTCGCCTGTACGCATGCAGGAAGAGGTTCTCAGAGAGGAGATACATTTGGATACATCAGCAGAAAAAGCACACAGCCCATGCACACTGAGTGTACAAAACATTGGGAACACCTGCTCTTTCAATGAGACTGACCAGGTGAAAGCTATTATCCCTTATTGATGTCACTTGTTAAATCCACTTGAATCACTGTAGATAATGGGAAGGAGACAGGTTAAATAAGGATTTTTAAGCCTTGAGACTATAGAGCCCCAAAGTGGAAGTGTCATAATGCCCATAAAACCTAGCGGTCAAACAGGGAAATGGTTCCAATTGTTTTTCCACCATTTTTCCCATAGGGGATTTTAGAAACACTTAAATTAAGGGCTTCCAGTGTAGGCATGATAACCATGTACATTTCTCTCAGACAAGGTAACTTTTATCAATATATTCGGCTCTATTTACTCTGATTTCTAAAATGCTAATTAGCATCAAAGTAGACATCATGCAAAACTACAAATCCCTGCAAGCTCCTACCATTGCTAACAGGTATTGTGTCAATTTGAAACTTGCAACAGACAGTTCACAGAATTGTCAATTTAAAGAACATTTAGCTAACATTGGATAGTTAATCCAGAGATTCTTACCTTTGCAAAATGCATCATACATGGATGATTTCTGTATTTTGAAAGTTACAAAACTTGATAATTTTGATTGCTGACAAGCAAAATATTTTGGGACTATGTCAACAATGGACTAATAAAACAAATACCAAAAGATCATTTTTGGGTGGTTTAACTTTAAGGATAAAGGGATACTTCAGGATTTTAGCTATGAGGCGCTTTATCTACTTCCTCAGCATCAGAGGAACTTGTGGATACCATTTCTATGTCTCTGTTCAGTATGAAGGAAGTTAGAGGTAGTTTCGCGAGCCAATGCAAATTAGCGTCTATGGGTATCCGCTAGCATGCTAGTAGATACCCATAGACTTCCAGTCGTTGCGCTGACGCTAATCTTTAGTGAATATTTATCATACTTTGATCAGATCGTCTAACTATGGGTGCGTTGTATTTGGTTCAGTGGCTATTACATTGCTGTTGCAATTTGATGCAAGCAAGGGCACGCAGTATGTATGATGGTGCCTTTTAAAACTACACCAGTTGAGGCTTTACAAGTAGATTATTGAGAAATACCACTATCCCTTAGACGAGTTAACCTCTACAGGATCGGTGGGTCCTGTAGAGGTTGAGCTAATGTAGGCTAATGTGATTAGCATGAGGTTGTAAGTAACAAGAACATTTCTCAGGACATATCTGATATTGGCAGAAAGATTAACAAGAATTTAAGCTAACTGCACTGTCCTATTTACAGTAGCTATTACAGTCAAAGAATATCATGCTATTGTTTGAGGAGAGTGCACAGTTAGGAACGTAAATGTATTAATAAACCAATTTGGCTCATTTGGGCAGTCTTGAAACAAAATGTTGAATACATGCAATGGTTCATTGGATCAGTCTAAAAACTTTGCATACACTGCTGCCATCTTGTGGCCAAAATCTAAATTACTCCCAGGCTGGAATAATACATGATGGCTTTTCTCTTGCATTTCAAAGATGATGGTACAAACAAAACAAAACTTTTTTACCAGATGTGTTATTTTCCTACATTAATTTAACATTTCCACAAACTTCTAAGTGTTTCCTTTCAAATGGTATCAAGAATATGCATATCCTTGCTTCAGGTCCTGAGCTACAGGCAGTTAGATTTGAGTATCTCATTTTCGGTGAAAATCCTTAAGAGGTTGATAGCCTGTAGATACTACGCTGGCAGTATTGGAAGACTGCTGGGAATAGGAACAATATCAAAAGAGGGAGCACCAGAGATTCGGAAAGGGGTTGATGAATATAGACACGGGGACCTTTGTTATAGGGCCATCTGTGGCAATAGGACATGTGCAACCGTGGCTTTATACAAGACCATATGTTGATCTTAGCCTGATTGAAGAAAATAAATTACTTTATCTGTATATTCAACGGAAATGGTTGTGATTGTTGGATTGCAACAGATAGAGGAGGTGCAACCAAGAAGAGTAGTAATATGTTTGGACTCTGCATCAGTTTTGTGTAGTTTAAGATCTGGAAAATCAGAACAAGAGGATTCATTTGTAGAAGTAATGACGCTGTTGTTCAGTTTTGTTGGATTCCTACTCATACAGGAGTTAATATAATAGCAAAGAAAGCAGTGAAAAATAATATTGTGGATATACAGGTGCAGTTAATTAGAGGAGAAATGTAAATATTGATTAGGGAAAATGGGTTACATTGCTGGCAGAGGCAATGGGATGAAAAGTAGTAAGGGGAGACATTTTTACAAAGAAATCTGTACGGGAGGGACCTCCCGAGTAGCGCAGTGGCCTAAGGCACTGCATCGCTAGCTGGACCACTAGAGATCCTGGTTCGAGTCCAGGCTTTGTCGCAGCCGGCCACGACGGGAGACCCATGGGGTGGCGCACAATTTGCCCAGCGTCGTCCGGGTTAGGTAAGGGTTTGGCCGGCAGGGATGTTCTAGTCCTATCGCGAACTTGCAACTCCTGTGGCGGGCCAGGTCCGACACATTGGTGCAGCTGGCTTCCAGGTTAAGAGAGCATTGTGTCAAGAAGCAGTGCGGCTTGGCTGTGTTGTGTTTCGGAGGACGCACGGCTCTCAACCTTCGCCTCTCCCGAGTCCATATGGGAGTTGCAGCGATGAGACAAGACTGTAACTACCAATTGGATACCATGAAATTGAGAAGAAAAGGGGTCAAAGTGAAAAACATTTTTTTTTGTACAAAAAAATTAATCCAGATCTGTGTTTGAATATCCATACCAAAATACTGTATGCTACATACTTAATGACTATATACTACATACTGTATGCCATTTGTTAATTTTAGTATACTGTAAACGAACTGTATCGTTTCAGTTGAGCTTACTAGAGCTTTGCCTGTCTACCGGAAGTTGATCCTGTTGCTATGCAACCTCTTGCTAGCTTGTTAGCATAACAAATGACTAGCTAAACATTTTATGATTTCGGGTTGTGTTTGTAAATTCAATCTGGAGTGCCAGAGTGCGGTCAGGGCGTTCGTAAATCCAGAGTGTTGTCAGATTGTCAGTTCATAAATTCGGAGCATGATCTGGCCGAGGAGTAGTGTTGATCCGAGTGTTCAACAGTAGTCAAGCACCCAAGTTAACTAGCTAATGTTGGCTAGCTACTTCCAGACACAAATGAGACAGAGAACACCTCACTCTGACCATTTTACTCGTCCTAGCAGAGCTAGTTAGGCTGTTTTCATAGTTTTTTCTGCCGACATCATCAGTTATTATGCTCGAAATCGGAGTAGATAGCTAGAATGAACAATGTCGATTGAAACGAATATACCACTTAGCTAAGAATGATGTGAATAATCAAGTCAATAAACGTTGGGTAGTTAGATAGCAGATAGTTAATAATACTGCCTGACAAGTTCGATGTATTAGTAGCCAACTAACGTTAGGTACCTAGTTAACATACCGGTTACTGTAATTCTATGCGGTATGTAAGGATAGTGTAGCTAACAAACTGTCAGCCAACATAACCTGTAACGTAACTTATTTGAAAAGTCATTACATTGCTCAACATTGCTCAAATATTTCACAATTTTCTCCAAATCTGAAAACGATGTGAAGCCACGCCTTTTCGGAAAAATTGCCCTAAAAGCACGGGAAAAGTGTCCACTTCGTATTTTGTCGAATTTAGTATGTTATCCGAGAACTTTTCGCATACAAACTATATCCACACTATTACCAATAAGCATACCATATACTCAATTCACGTCACAAATAGTACGGTTAGTATGACAAGGAACCCAAACCGGCTGCGCGCGTGCGCCATCGTGCATACATGTATTTTGTCCACCTACACCAAACGCGATCACGACAAGCAGGTTCAAATATCAAAACAAACTCTGAACCAATGACATTAATTTGGGGACAGGTCGAAAAGCATTAAACATGTATGGCAATTTAGCTAGTTAGCTTGCACTTGCTGGCTAATTTGTACTATTGAGCTAGCTTGCTGTTGCTAGCTAATTTGTCCTGGGATATAAACATTGAGTTATTTTACCTGAAATGCACAAGGTCCTCTACTCCGACAATTAATCCACACATAAAACGGACAACAAAATCGTTTCTAGTCATCTCTCCTCCTTCCAGGCTTTTTCATCTTTGAACTTATATGGTGATCCATCTACACTTTCATAGTATCACCAAGACAACCGGCAAAACAGTTAGTCTCTCAATCACCCACGTGGGTATAATCGCCCCAACCTGGGCTCGAACCAGGGACCCTTGCACACATCAACAAATGACGCCCACGAAGCATCGTTACCCATCGCGCCACAATAGTTGCGGCCCTTGCAATGCAAGGGGAACAACCACTTCAGGTCTCAGAGAGAGTGACGTCACTGATTGAAACGCTATTAGCGCGCACCACCGCTAACTAACTAGCCATTTCATATCGGTTACATAACCAATGAGGAGATGGCAAGTGGGTACTGAAATAGAAAGGAGTTCTATTTTAGCCCTTGGCATTGCATACGCTCGTTGGCGCACGCGAGCAGTGTGGGTGCAATAATTGAATAACATGGATTTCTAAATTTATTTTGCGACGTGTCCGGTCTGGACAGCATGTGAGTATTCGAACACAGCTCAGGTTTAGTGAAGAGAATAATTGGAGGGCGGTCTCACACTCCAGTACAGTAGGTGGCGGTGTATGCACCTTTCAGTTGGTTGCGATCCGTCAATACAAACGTAAATAAGTAATAAGCGGAAGTGAGTAGTGATCAAGAACAATTTCTACGTTAGCGTTTTTATTTTTTAGACATTTTTTAACTCCCTGGAACTCAATCCGATTCATTTTAACTGCAAAACAACACGTACTTAACTCGGGTAGTCTTTAATTCGCGTTGGAGACAGGACTTGGTTGTTAGATGTTTTCTAGGTAACGCTAGCTAGCTGCTAACGATACTAGTAAACAATGGCTATCGATATGGTTTTTCACACTCAAATAGCCTCGATTATGGAAGTGCTTGCGAATGCAGCCGTGGCAGAGATCTGTAAACTCGTAGACGACGACTATGCAGTCTTGCGTTTGGAAATGTCTCAAAGCCAGAAAGAAAACAGGGGATTGCGGAGGAAACTACAGCTACTGGAACTGAAGGTGGCACGGGAGCGCGCAGAGAGGACAATACGAGAGCGCGCCCTTGCCATTCGTCCCAGTAGTGTCAAGATCCTCGACCGATACAGAGGAATGGCAAGAGGTACTTTTTTGGAGAAGGCTGAAAATGTTAGGTTATTTTCTGGACATGTGTTCAGATGTGTTACCCAGAATTGGGTTTTTGGATAGTATACAATACTTACCCTGATTATTAAGCTATCTTGCAATATTTTATTTTACCTTAAATTTACCTACTTGGTAAAATAAACAAACAATTATTGCACAGAGACACGATGGCCATTTTTCCGAATACCCATTATTGCGTTCTAAATAGGAGGGTGTTAAGAGGTCAAAATGAAACTGTTTCTGGTGTTATACTTTGTAATCCATGTTATAGAGAAGCTTCTCAGGAACACAGAACACTTTATTTCATGAGGATAGGAGTTTTTTCCAAGTGATTGAAAAAGGTCAATTCCTAGTCCAGGGGTTTCAATTAAGGCCTAGACAACCAGGTGTGGGGAATTCCTTACTAATTAGTGACCTTAATTAGTCAATGAATTACAAGGAAGTAGCGAAAAACCCGCCGACACTCGGCACTCCGTGGAATGAGTTTGACACCTTTGCCCTATTCAATAATGGCACCAAATCACCTGTCTGGATTATTAATTTCAACACGTTTTGTCCAATATCGGGTTGTCATATTGTTATGCCATTTTCATGGCTGATGTAGAGCAGAGTTAATTAAAATAAAAGTAAAAGAGTATGAGGTTTAACTTCAATATTATGCTAAGGTTGATTTAATATGCAAATGAGGCCGTATGGGATGCATAATTACAGAAACGTATAATCAATCATTTAAGGTAGGGTGGTCATGTTATTAACAAATCTTAATTCCTTATGCAAAACTGAGAGTTTAACAATTTATGAAATTCGAATGCAACTTTTATACTACTTTATGCAAATTAGGTAAATACAGCATGTTAAGCCCGTTTATTTAAAGTAAGGTGGTCATATTGTTAACATGCACTAAGTGTACAAAATATTATGAACACCTGCTCTTTCCATGACATTGTCTGTCATGGAAAGCGCATAGTGTTCATAATGTTTTGTACACTCAGTGCATGTTAATATGACCACCTTACTTTAAATAAATGGGCTTAACATGCTGTATTTGTTTAATCCAGGTGAAAGCTATGACCCCTTATTGATGTCACTTGTTAAATCCACTTCAATCAGTGTAGATGAAGGGGAGGAGACGGGTTCAAAAATTATTTTTAAGGCTTGAGACAATTGAGACATGGATTGTGTATGTGTGCCATTCAGAGGGTGAATGGGCAAGACAAAAGATTGAAGTGCCTTTGAATGGGGTATGGTAGTAGGTGCCAGGCGCACCAGTTTGTGTCAAGAATTGCAATGCAGCAGGGTTTTTCACACACAGCAGTTTCCCATGTGTTTCAAGAATGGTCCACCACCCAAAGTACATCCAGCCAACTTGACACAACTGTAGGAAGCATTGGAGTCAACATGGGCCAGCATAATGCTTTCGACACCTTGTAGAGTCCATGCCCCTACGAATTGAGACTGTTCTAAGGGGGGGGTATGTGCGCAACTCAAAATTATGAAGGTGTTCTTAATGTTTTGTAGACAGTGTATATTTTGTTTTATGCAGAACTGGGAGGTTGTAACAATTTCATAAAGAAATACAAGATAATTAGTGAATTGCAACGTTCCATTCACTTCAATGGGATTTTATTTACCCCTTTTAAGCTAGACACACCAAACTAACTTTAAAACAGTCAAGTGGATCTCTTGTGGGCAAAGTAATAGTTAAAAAATGAACTTGGAATACTGCAGTTTGCAATACTGCCTATAACACTTGCTGTGCCATTACTGTAATATCTGCATGTGTAGCCTAATTGCCACCTTCTCAAAGACCTCAGGAAGTTGAGACATCCCACTAGCAGATTGGAGTTTTTTTGTCAGGACATTAAGACCAGAGAAATAGAGCCCCCTCCCCACACATGCATACACACCAACGTGGGCATCTCGCTCTCTCATCAAATATCAGTATGTATGTGCATTAATATGGTACACAGTGCAGCAAGGGTGACTTAAATGGCCAAGTGTACAGTAACAGTGCAAACATGACAAACAGTAGCAGCATTGGTAACAGGTTATATACATATGTCCAAGAGAATAAAGAAGATAGAATACATAGTGTGCTGTATGCGTTAGTATTTAAGAATGTTTACGCTATGGGGTAAGATGCCACGCACACACACCAGGGGTAATAGGAGTACATATAATTGGGATGACATAATCCTGAACAAAAGTCAGGTTAACTATTTACCAATTAGTAAGAGTTAGTCTATATAGCACAGGTATGTTCTATCCAGTAGCCTAACTGATTAGGTCTAATTGATTAGGCCTAGAGTGCCAAATAATACGCCCAAACCTGTGCCATGCCACCTGCATACACACACCCACACAGCCCACACAGACACAAACTTCCCCCCCACACACACACACCACACAGACACAAACTTCCCCTCCCACACACACACACCACACACACAGCCTAACACAGACACACATTTCTCACTAAGTCTGAAAGCAGAAGGTTGCAATACTAGTCTAAAAACACAGCTTACTTCTAAGTTGCTATATTACTTCTTAATTGCTATATTGTAATTATTTAGCCACTATGGCCTATTCATTGCCTTTACCTCCCTTATCCTACCTCATTTGCACACCCTGTATATAGACTTTTTTTGTTGTATTATTGACTGTATGTTTGTTATTCCGTGTGTAACTCTGTTTGTGTCGCACTGCTTTGCTTTCTTGGCCAGGTCGCAGTTGTAAATGAGAACTTGTTCTCAACTAGCCTACCTGGTTAAATAAAGGTAAAATAAGGTAGGGCTACACCTGAGTTGGGTTACATTGTTATGTTTGGTCTTGATGAGTTATTATAGTGATGCGAGGATAAACTGCACCGTTTCCAGCCAATAATTAGCCTAGGCTGAGACAGTGAGCTTCCTGCTAGCCAGCTGCACAGCAAGATAGATGGGACACATTTTAAATTCACAGGTATTTAGCTTTTATCTATTTGTATGCCTGTAGCCACTGAATTCTAGTAGTTTACACTTCAAATAATAAAACCATCAATCACAAAATTCCCAAATTGCACAATACAGCCTCTGCAGAGCAGAGACCAAGAGATGCGTATCTGTATTCCCAGTCATGTGAAATCCATAGATTAGCGCCATTTTATTTAAATTTACTGATTTCCTTATATGAACTGTAAATCAGTAAAATCTTTGAAATTGTTGCATGTTGCATTTTTAAAATATTTTTGTTCAGTATAGAATTCTCACATTGTCGCGTCACCTATAAATAGTAGCAGAGGTGGGAAAAAAGTACCCAATTGTCATACTTTAGTAAAAGTAAAGATGCCTTAATAGAAAATGACTCAAGTGAAAGTCACCCAGTAAAATCCTACTTGAGTAAAAGTATTTGGTTTTAAATATACTTAAGTATCAAAAGTAAAAGTGTAAATAATTTAAAATTCCTTATATTAAGCAAACCAGACGGTACCGTTTTTTAAATGTTTTATTTATGGATAGCCAGGGGCATGCTGCAACCCTCAGACATAATTTACAAGCTAAGCATGTATTTAGTGAGTCTGCCAGATCAGAGGCAGTAGGGATGACCAGCGATGTTCTCTTGATAATTGTGTGAATTAGATCATTTTCCTGTCCTGCTAAGCATTCAAAATGTTACGAGTACTTTTGGGTGTCAGGGGAAAATGTTTGGAGTAAAACTTACATACTTTTCTTTAGGAATGTAGTGAAGTAAAAGTATAAAGTTGTAAAAAATATAAATTGTAAAGTACAAATACCCCCAAAAACGACTTAAGTACTTTACGTCACTGAATAGTAGTCAAAAATAGCTGATATTGAAGTATGGGATGTGCTACCAAAATGAATGAATTGCGTAGAACAGCGCAATTGCGCATTAGATGAAGCATGTCAGTATGGATGAGCCTAGTATATTGGTATTTGTTATTTAGGGCATACGTTTTTACTAAACAGTACATTTTAAATAATATATAGTATGATTAGTATGCCGTTTTTAAGTAGTAGGCAAGCCAGATTTCGGGCACTGCCAGTATCATATTCAAACCAGATTCTGATTTACTGAATTACTTATTGTCATACTCAATAAAAACAATGTGATGCATGGAACATCAATCAATCAATAAATAGTATATCAAAATGTTATGAAAAGTGTTACCTTGCGTCCTTGCCAATTGTAAACAGTGTCAATAGTGTACAATATAGCGTTGAGCATTGACAGTACCTAACCTAACCACCTCTTTTCCCCCAATCACTCTCAGGTGAAGGACATCTCACTGTAGGCCACAGGAGCTTTGTGAAGCCAGCGGGACACAATACATGGAGAGATGACCAACCCATAGCTATAGATGAGGGGACTGGAACCTCAACCCAGCATGTTATCGTGATAGAGGTCAGTGTCATAGTGTAACATTAGAAATTACAGTACTGGTTCACTCAGCTATTAAAATCAAATAACATTTTATTTGTCACATGCGCCGAATACAACGGGTGTAGACTTCACCATGAAAATAGTAACACAAGAGGAATAAAATATACTAGAATGGAGCTAAACAAAAAAAGAAACGTCCCTTTTTCAGGACCCTGTCTTCAAAGATTATTCATAAATATCCAAATAACTTCACAGATCTTCATTGTAAAGGGTTTAAACACTGTTTCCCATGCTTGTTCAATGAACCAGAAACAATTAATTAACATGCACCTGTGGAACGGTCGTTAAGACACTAACAGCTTACAGACGGTAGGCAATTAAGGTCACAGTTATAAAAACTTAGGACACTAAAGAGGCCGTTCTACTGACTCTGAAAAACACCAAAAGAAAGATGCCCAGGGTCCCTGCTCATCTGTGTGAACGTGCCTTAGGCATGCTGCAAGGAGGCATGAGGACTGCACATGTGGCCAGGGCAATAAATTGCAATGTCTGTACTGTGAGACGCCTAAGACAGCGCTACAGGGAGACAGGATGGACAACTGATCGTCCTCGTAGTAGCAGACCACGTGTAAGGATCAGTGCAGGTAGTCTGCTAACCAATTAATTAACTATTTAGCACTCTTATGGCTATTTAGCAGACTTGTGGTTTGGGGGTAGAAGCTACAGTATCTCGGAGCCTGTTGGTCCGAAAGTCAATGCTCTAGTACCGTTTACAGACTATGGCTTGGGTGGCTGGAGGCTTTGGCAATTTTTTCAGGCCTTCTTCTGGCACCACCTGATATAGAGGTCCTGGATGGAAGGGAGCACGGCCCAAGTGATGTACTGGGCTGTCCGCACCACCCTCTGTAGCGCTTTCCGGTTGAGGGCAGTGCATTTGCCATGCCAAGTGGTGATGCAGCCAGTCAAGATGCTCTCAATGGTGCAGCTGTAGAACTTTTTGAGAATCCGAGGGCCCATGCCAAATCTTTTAAGCCTCCTGACAGGGAAGACGTGCTATGGTGCCCTCTTCACATCTGTGTGGGTGTGTATGGACCATGTTAAGCCGTCAGTGATGTGGACGCCAAGGAATTTGAAGCTCTCGTCGATGTGGGTGGGGGGGGCATGCTCTACCCTCTTTCTCCTGTAGTCCATTATCAGTTCCTTGGTTTTACTGACATTGAGGGAGATGTTGTTGTCCTAGCACCACAAAGGCCTACCACCGCCGTGTCGTCAGCAAACTTGATGATGGTGTTGGAGTCGTGAACAGGGAGTACAGGAGGGGACTAAGCACACACCTATGAGAAGCCCCGTGTTGAGGGTCAGCGTGGCAGAGGTGTTGTTGCCTACCCTCACCACATGGTACCGGCCCGTCAGGAAGGCCAGGATCCAGTTGCAGAGGAAAGTGTCCAGTTTCAGGTAGAGGTCTTCACGGATCCACCTGTACCTAAATACCCGAGCGGTTCCGGATCCAGAATTCTAAATAATGTCACTGGTCTGGGTCGGATCTGAAATTGTTTCGGGTATGTGTAATTTTAACTGACTTGTCTGGAAGGATCCGAACGCGACTGCTGCGGTAGAGAGAGAGAGAAATGTATGCATCTGCTCTTTGCTTTTCAGATCGCAGATCAGACCCAGACAGACTGGGGAAACTGGGCTGTCATCCTGCTCCTGGCTCAGTATTTACCGGTATTTCGCCAGAGCCAGAGGATGGTTTATTCCCGTGATGATGGTGAGGCATTACACTCTAGTGGTGATGATCCGTCTTGTTCTTACGCTACAGAGATGAACCCTGGCAACATGTCCTTGGGTTTAGAGACACAGACTGATCTGTCTAGAGGGGACTGGGACCGGTACAGTAGTAGTGTATACTCTGAAGGTTGCCTAGATAGGAAAGGGGAGGTTACAGTGGTAGATGATGTGAAGGGCGACGCTCCTCTGACATGGAATGTAGACGAGACTCACTTAGGACACTCACAAGGAAGAGATTTCTTAGATTACAGGAAAATCTTAAAGACAAATCATATTGTCGCCACCAACTCCCCTTTACACTCTTTCAGGGATCGCGACCCAGTGTCCGTATCAATGGCACCTTCCGATTCACACGGCTGTGTCCTTTTCGATCAGGTATTGAACTCAAAGGACCAAAGGGCGTGGGGAGGGGGACCAACATCAGACCATAGTCAAGAGACAGGGTTCTTCTGCATCAAAGGCTTCAGCTGCCCCCAGAAGGTAGAGATCCACCAGAGGATCCACACAGGGGTGAAACCCTTCAGCTGTAGTCAGTGTGAGAAGAGGTTCTCCCTGGCTGGCAACCTGAAGAGGCAACAGAAGGTCCACACAGGGGAGAAACCTTTCAGCTGCCCCCAGTGTGAGAAGAGGTTCTCCCTGGCTGGCAACCTGAAAATGCACCTGAAGGTCCACAAGGGAGAAAGACCGTTCGCCTGTACACACTGTGGGAAGAGGTTCTCAGAAAGGAGCTACCTCAGGATACACCAGCAGAAAAAACATTCTACTCTATAACATAGAAAATAATCATTCCACTCGATAGCTTCTGATGTTTAGATCAAACCCTGCATAAAGACACAGATACATTTTTTTTTTTTTTAAAGATCCACAGATGCATTTGGAATAACGAGAGTAACAGATTTCAGTGTTGAATATTCCTGGGTAGAACATTGCATACATACATTATGTGATACATAAAGCATATACACTAAGTGTACAAAACATTAGGAACACCTTCCTAATATTGAGTTGCACCCCCTTTTGCCCTCAGAACAGCCTCAATTCGTCTTTCCCATTAACCCTCAATGGCACACATACACAATCCATGTCTCAAGGCTTAAAAATCCTTCTTTGACCCGTCTCCTCCCCTTCATCTACACTGATTGATATGGATTTAACAAGTGACTTTAATAAGTGGTCATAGCTTTCACCTGAAGTCACCTGGTCAGTCTGTCAAGGAAATAATGAGTATTCCTAATGTTTTGTACACTGTGTATAAGCCTAAAAAGACTGTTATATATTGTGTTTGTACTCTGCTAAATGAAGTTCACAAGTGCCTGTTTCATTACATCCGTTAAACTACCTAATTTGCTACCCCAAGATACTTTTTAATGAAAAAATAAATGGATTTTATCAAGTTTGTGCAGAGTTTTAGTTGAGACATTTACTTTATAGTCATTTAGCAGATGCTCTTATCCAGAGCGACTTACAATCAGTGCATTCATCTTAAGATGGCTGGGTGAGAACCACATATCAAAGTCGTAGTAAATCAGGGCTCAACATTAAGGGGGAATTGCAGCTGCTGATTTGGCCTTGTTTTTGAACTTGCTCCTCAAGAAATGCTGTCGGCCATGACAGAAGCCGTACTTGAGTTGACTTGGTGGTGGGGGGGTTTAATGTGGGTGTTTCTTGTGTTTGTCCTTGCCACCACCAAGACCGACCCATATGTCGGAACCTTGCCTGCAGCCCCCCCCACTCAGTCACAACAAACAAACCTCCTGCTTGCTAAGTACAATAACTACAAGCAGTTGGTAGATGTATGGTGAGATGCCGGAGGAAGCTTTAAATAGGTCAGTAGCCTACAGTGTAAAAACGACAAGAATGTTATTGCCAAATTTATGTAAATATTCTAAACTAAGTATTTTGATAACTTTCAAATATAGTAACAGGTCCATGTAGAATAAACCCCCCTTTACAATATACCAAAGAAGCAGTGTTCTGCTAATATAATAATGTGAACCTTTGACCTTTCATTGTCGTTCCCAGCCGATACAGATACTCTGCCTATCTGCATTTTGTCTGGCGGTAATGTTGCTGCCTTAGCAAACATGTCAGTGGTCATACCTTCCTGTGTTGTGTCCCGTATAAAACAGGAGTTCCCTGATCCTGGTGCAGAATACACAGTTTCTCCCTCCCCATATTGACTGATACCATTTAATAATAAAAAAAAAGACAATGCAAGTAAAAGTTATCTAGTAAAAATGTTATGCCGAGTGCCAGGTCTCAGAGACGTCAGTATCCAGCCTGTCTGTCGGTCAGGACTCCATCACATCATCTTGCAAGTCTCCAAGTGCTGGCTCCATAGATGCATCTGTCAACATATACACAGTCACTGTTCTATTACCAATGGCAGTTAGGATTGGTGATATCTGACAAACAAACATATACTATGTTGAAGTTTGAACAGGTCAGACTAAACCTACCTAATTCTGGTCTACCTATCGACAATTGTTGTTGAGCAAACGAGGTGAGGCTGGAGGTGAGGTCTTTGCCAGCGTAGATCAGGTTGGTGGCACCATAATTATTGTGATGGGCTCATGGTAACAGCTGGACTAGAATAAGTTGAATGGTATCAAATACATCAAACATTTTACATTTAAATTTTAGTCATTTTAGCAGACACTCTTATCCAGAGCAACTTACAGTAGTGAATGCATACATTTCGTCCTCCCTGTTCCATTTATAGGAATGCTCACAGCGAGGGCATGTCTGCGTGATGTTGAGGGTCCCCTTGCTGGTCTTCTCTATGTTGGCTGCAAACTGGACATTTCTCAAAACAACTGCAGCAGGCAATCCTTATAAACAATTTACTTCCTCATATTATGAGGTGGGGTTGACTGGGAGGGCCTGTGACGGTGTTATACAATAGACAGCCAAGGGGTTAATTGCATTTTGTTATAAAGAGAGGAGAACGCTTTTGATAATGCACTTCACAACCAAAATGATCTACTACTTGTATCTGCTTGGCTGAGTAATTACCCGGTTTGATAAGCTAGTATTTTTTTTTTTTTTTTTTTTATACATCTTTTCACATAACACACATTTACCATTGTTGATGAAGCAGTCTGTCACCAGGGTATTAACTCGGGGTCAAGCTAATTCTAGGTTGTCACTAGTTACCACAGCCACAAAGTCAGAAACACAGCCTATTTCTAAAATGTATCTTTATTAAAATGTGATTTTTAAACCTAAACTTTACCACAATGCTAAGCTTTTGCCTAACCCTAACCAAAATGCAGACATTGAATATCCCTTTGAGCATGGTGACTTTATTAATTACACTTTGGATGGTGTATCAATACACCCAGTCACTACAAAGAAACAGATGCCCTTCCTAACTCTGTTGCCAGAAAGGAAGGAAACCACTCAGGGATTTCACCATAAGGCCAAAGGTGACTTTAAAACAGAGTTTAATGACAGTGATGGAAAACTGAGGATGTATCAACAACATTGTAGATACTCCACAATACTAACCTAATTGACAGAGTGAAAAGAAGGAATATATTCCAAATCATGCATCCTGTTTGCAACAAGGCACTAAAGTAATCCTGCAAAAAAATGTGATATAGCAATTAACTTTTTGTCCGGAATACAAAGTGTTATGTTTGGTGCAAATCTAATATAACACATTACAGAGTACCACTCTCCATATTTTCAAGCATAGTGGTGGCTGCTTCATGTTATGGGTATGCTTGTAATCGTTAAGGACTGGGGAGTTTTTCAGGATAAAATAAAATGGAATAGAGCTAAGCACAGGCAAAATCCTAAAGGAAAACCTGGTTCAGTCTGCTTTCCACCAGCCACTGGGAGAAGAATTCACCTTTCATCAGGGCAAGAACCTAAAACACAAGGCCAAATCTACACTGGAGTTGCTTACGAAGAAGACGACAGTGAATGTTCCTCAGTGGCCGAGTTACTGTAGTTTTAACTTAAATCTACTTGAAAATCTAAGGCAAGACCTGAAAATGTTTTTCTAGCAGTGATCAACAACCAATTTGACAGAGCTTGAAGAATTTTGAAAAGAAAAATCCAGGTGTGGATAGCTCTTAGAGACTTACCCAGAAAGACTCAGGTATTCACACCCCTGAGTCAATACATGTTAGCTGTAATTGCTGCCAAAGGTGATTCTATGTAAATTACATATTTCATTTTCAATAAATTTGCAAAAATGTCTAAAAACATTTTTTCACTCTGTCATTATGGGGTATATGTGAAGGAGTGCGAGACAAAATCTATTTAATCCATTTTGAATTTGGTCTGTAAAACAACAAAATGTGGAATAGGTCGAGGGGTATGAATACTTTCTGAAGGCACTGTATCTCTTGATCTGCTTGACATGGTTAGTGGGACGGCCAAGAGACCAGAGGTGGTGGAGTGCTCGATTTGGGGTGTAGAGGTTGAGCATAGCCTGAAGGTAGGGAGGGGCAGTTCCCCTTTCTGCTCTGTAGGCAAGCACCATGGTCTTGCAGTGGATGTGAGCTTCGACTGGAAGCCAGTAGAGTGTGCTGAGGAGCAGGGAGACATGGGAGATCTTGGGAAATTGCGGTGTTCTAGATAAGTTCCAGGGGTTTGATGGCACAAGCAGGTTACCCAGCCAACAGAGTTGCAGTCGTGTAAACAGGGAGATGAAAACAGCCTGGATTAGGACCTGCAGGAATGAGCCATTGCTTTGATATTCTCTGCACTCTGAGTGGGGGACGCCGTGGAGTTGTCAACCGTGATGGAGAGGTCTTGGAGCGGGCAGACCTTCCCCGGGAGGATAAGCAGCTCCGTCTTGTCGAGGTTGAACTTGAGGCCGTGGGCTGACATCTAAGCTGAGATGTCTGCCAGGCACGCAGAGAGATGTGTATGTGTGGTTTTCACGTGGTGTATTTAACACTTGTTTATGTTTAATAAACACAAAATGGGACTCTTCATTCTAAGACTTTCATTGAGACTCTCTTTAGTATACATCACATCTGATGTCATCCTTTTCTGCATACACACAACAGCGCTTTAACCATTATACACTTACTAAATATACCCACACACTAACAAACCTACTGTACACCTCATAGTTTAGTCAGGTATGTCTGATGACTCATATTTACCCACATATTTATGTCCACCTTGATGGGTTTAACAACAATGTAATTTTGTAACTACAGTATAGGCCTCAAACGTAGTGGGGATGGGTAAACACTCCATGTTGAAGTGTGTTTATTATCTGTGTGTCTGTACCTGAGGGAGTATGTCTGTGTAATCTGTATCACCTGTCTTTTCCAGGAAGAGGAAGGTCCAAAGGTGCTGCTGGTGAAGGAGGAGGGTCTGGGGAACCCTGAGGGGACCATGGTCATGGAGGACAACCAGACTACACCTCCTCCTGAACCCACAGAGGAACCAGCTGAGCAGCACAGGACCACACACAGTCTCACTGAGGTGAGCCCACTGTGAACTACTGTCTGAATGTCATTAGGTCAGGGCCCGTATCCACAAAGCCTCTCAGAGTAGGAGTGCTGATCTAGGATCAGTTTAACCCCTTTAGATAATAATAAGACCTATTTAGACATATGGGGACCTGATCCTTGATCAGCACTCTTACTATGAGGAGCTTTGTGGATACGGCCCCAGGGCTTGATACATTTTGTCTTAAGTGTGGGACCATGCCTTTGAATGACCAAACCATTAAGTGTCAAGTAATCAAGTTGTTTGCATAGTACTCATAGCAATCCCTCATTGTCCAATCAGAAGATGCTCATATCAGATTTCTTGATCCAACATCCTCTCACTCTGTATCTCTTACAGTCAGTAGACATGGAGGATGGGAAGCTTGATCTGCTGCTGGTCAAAGAGGAGACAATAGAAGATGGACCAGAGAGCATTGATCTGCTGAGTGGACTAAAGATGGGAGAGCAAGGTAAGGGATACATACATATAGCCTACATACAGTAATAGATTTTCAATGGGAATAGTGATGCGCCTGGCTACAATAAAATGAAATCAATACAACTTATGTTTACATACAAAAACACACATTATAATGTATGTTATAAAAACATTTATGTAGAGTTATCTTCCATGTTTTTAGTCTATTTTCTAACCTCTTCCTGTAGATGGTTGGCTGGAGGCTAACAGAGGGGACTGGGCAGCCATCTTGAATTCCCAGAACCAGGCGGGTGCAGTTAAGGGCCCAGGGGACAACATCACTGAGCAGGCCAGGACCAGAGGCGACATAGTGGAGGTCAGTGGATGGGACACCGTCGTCAACTCTGGGCTGGGGAACAACACTGTTAACCAGAAACAGACAGTCGAACACAAAACAGACCAGAGCGAGGCTTAGATTTGGTCCGCGAGGACGGGGAGGTGTCTGTATTCGGCTGGAGAGAAGAGACTGACTTGGCTAGTGATGCTCCGTCCTGCTCCTATAGTTGTGATTCAGAGAGACTGATGGTGCCTCAGGTTAACCCCCTAACAGGTGCTGCCTTCAGCCTGCCTTCTATAGGATCTATCAACTGGAACATGAACCCTGCGACAGCACATTCACTCCCTGGTTAGGCTGCCAACTGTGCCAGGACAGTTTTTCACACTCGTCCAACCTGAAGAGGCAAATGGGAGTCCACACAGGAGAAACCCTTTGGCTGCCCCAGTGTGAGGAAAGGTTTTCCCATCAGCACGACCAGCTGAAAATGCACCTGAAGGTCCACACAAGAGAGAGGCCATTCGCTTGTAGGCACTGCAGGTTTTCAGAGGAGCTACACTATACATACAAAAGTATGTGGACACACCTTCAAATTAGTGGATTAGGCTATTTCAGCCACACCCGTTATGACAGGTGTATAAAATCGAGCACACCGCCATGCAATCTCCATAGACAAACATTGGCAATAGAATGGCCTTACGAAAGAGCTCAGTGACTTTCAACATGGCACCGTCATAAGATGCCACCTTTCCAACAAGTGAAATTGTCAAATATCTGCCCAGCTAGAGATGCCCCGGTCAACTGTAAGTGCTCTTATTGTGATGTGGAAACTTCTAGTAGCAACAATGGATCAGCCGTGAAGTAGTGGGCCACACAAGCTCACATGTGCTGAAAGCGCGTAGCGTGTAAAATTCATCTGTTGTCAGTTGCAACACTCCCTACTGAGTTCCAAACATCCTCTGGAAGCAGCATCAGCACAAGAACTGTTCCATTGGGAGCTTCATGAAATGGGTTTCCATGGCCAAGCAGCCGCACACAAGCCTAAGACCACCATACGCAATGCCAAGTGTCTGCTGGAGTTGTAAAGCTCGCTGCCATTGGACTCTGGCGCACTGGAAACATGTTCTCTGGAGTGATGAATCACACTTTACCATCTGGCAGTCCGACGACGAATCTGGGTTTGGCGGATGCCAGGAGAACACTACCTGCCCCAATGCATAGTGCCAACTGTAAAGTTAGGTGGAGGAGGAATAATGGTCTGGGGCTGTTTTTCATTGTTCGGGCTAGGCCCCTTACTTTCAGTGAAGGGAAATTTTAACGCTGCAGCAATGACATTCTAGACTTTTGGCAACAGTTTGTGGCCCTTTCCTGTTTCAGCAGGACAATGCACAAAGCGAGGTCCATACAGAAATGGTTTGTCAAGATCGGTATGGAAGAACTTGACTGGCCTGCACAAAGCCCTGACCTCAACACCATCTAACACGTTTGGGATGAATTGGAACGCCGACTGGAAGCCAGGCCTAATCGCCCAACATGAGTGCCCGACCTCACTAATGCTCTTGTGGCTGAATGGAAGCAAGTCCCCGCAGCAATGTTCCAACATCTAGTGGAAAGCCTTCCCAGAAGAGTGGAGACTGTTATAGCAGCAAGAAGGGGATCAACTCCATATTAATGCCCATGATTTCGGAATGAGATGTTTGACGAGCAGGTGTCCACATACTTTTGGTCATGTAGTGTACCTCAGGATACACCAGCAGAAAATGCATACGGCCCATGTATAGATTATAGTGATATGTAATCTAGGTGAATTGAGGAAATAATGAGTATGATGAGGCAGAGTAGATGATATGGTGATTGATGGTTGGTGTGATGGTGTCTGTAAAAAAATGATTCACTATTGAAAAGTGGCGACCCTGACCTGTTGTTTGATGCTGGTGTTTTATGAGGAAATGATAGTGCCTTCATGTGTTTACCTGACATGAAGTAGTGAAGATGTGTGCAATATAATGTTGAACCTTTTCCAAAGTATTCTAAAATTCATTTTATCAAAGCGAGGGTACCAGACTTACAGAAAGTCGTGTTACCATAGTGAGAAAAGTTATTATATTTGTCACATATCGTTTAGTGCAATAAAAGTACTGTACTTCAAAGTTGAATGCAAGACCATTTTGTTTAAATGAAATACAAAATTGACCCTGTGCTGACAGACTTGGTTATTTTTGTATTATTGCAGGGACTGAGTTTCCCTTATCAGTCGAACCAAAACATTATACTTAATTCTTGAATCAACACATAGACAGTTTTTGGCTCCATACTGTTAGGTACTTGAATCAGTGTTCGAGACAGACTTGACTGTGGTTAACATTTGATAATTATCATGTTATGTTTTTGTGTGTACAGCAAAGTTTCTTTCATAAACTTTTGATATGCTCTTCTGTACAATTTGTGTTTACAGTCTGCAGTCCATGAAGACCTGCTGATATCTGGTGTTGCTGGCAGGAGAGACTGGGCCTCTGAGGTGGCTGGTCTCAAGCCCTGGCTCTTGATCAGGACCCTGAACCAGGAGCCGTCGCTCTTCCTTCCCGAGTCGGAACGGGGACGGAATCGCGAGGGACCGAGACTCCAACACACAGAACACAACCAGTGGACAGGTGGACTGAACAACAGTCCTGGTGGTCATCAGAGAGACAGAGGATCCAGTCCGCAGCCCAGACCCTCTTCTTCACAGTCTCAGTGCAGGGATGAAGTAGGGCCTGGGGCTGATAGAGATAGACCCTCCTGTTCCTATGATACAAACACCACAGTATCCATGATGAACAGAGCAGGTCACCCTGGGCTTCAGCCTCCACAGAGAGTGGTGGGAGACCCCCCGGGGGATAGTCTAGCAGCAAGTCTGTCTTCACCTTCAGGGTCTTGTGTAATGCCTGGTGACTGGGTTCATAGAAGTCCTGGGTCTGGACCTGGGTCTAGCCTTCCTCAGCTACCTCATAGTTACCCCACCAATACAGACAGGGTCAGGATGGACGTTCACCACAAGAGGTATCTAGCCTATAACACAGAACACAATCCCAACAACACCCAAACAATGGCTAGAGGTCAAGGAGGGAGCTCAAAGACTAACCACCTGAGGGTGGTGGCTCCTGCTTCTACCTCCTCTGGTGTCATTGGGTCACAACGTGGGATGCCGAGCATTAGCACAGACGAAGACAAG
Organism: Salmo salar; assembly: GCF_965601325.2. NCBI lineage: Eukaryota > Metazoa > Chordata > Actinopteri > Salmoniformes > Salmonidae > Salmo > Salmo salar. The sequence continues at coordinate 25,390,632 of NC_138294.1, read as the reverse complement.
CCATACTCCTGCCCCACGTGTGGGAAGCGCTTTGCAAAGGCGACCTATGTGAAGAAGCACCAGACCATTCACATCAAGGAGAGGCCCTTCAAGTGTAAGCTGTGTTACAAGAGCTTCTCCTTCCTGAGTTACCTTATCAGACATAGGAGTGTCCACAACAGGGAGCAATCATAGCATTGGGTCTTGAGATGTACACAGGAGATATCTGGAAACTATTATTTAGCTGAAATATTATAGTTATCATGTGAAATGTCCTTGAGTTTTGGGTGGGGATTACCAAATCCCTCAGTTGAGCATCTGGATAAACTCACATTCTCACATGATAAGACTTGTTTGGTGTGCTGGCATAGCCAAAACACTGTCATGTTACTGAAGAGTAATACTATATTTCCCCTCTGAATTTGGTTTTGCTTATGTTCTGTTCATAATAAATATGTCCCTCTTTTATATAACACCTTTATCCCCCCCCCCCCCACACACACAATCAGGTTGTACCTGTTCCTTTATGTACTAAAAATAGGTGATCAAAATACACCCTCTTTTTATAACACCTTTATAACAAGCCAGGTCTGCTGAGATGACCCTGAGGTCATGCTTTCATTGGGGAAGAGGTCCAAAAACAACCCCTTACTGTGTCCCTTTCCCCTATTGCCCTCCCATGACACTGGGTAGTAGGTAGGAGTTCTCCTTAATCAGATATTTTTCATCCTCCCCTCTATCATCTTCCATATATGTTATGTGTATTATTGTTATGCATCTCCCATGATTGTAGCAAACATTGCCACTCAATAATTGACTTCCCCAGCCACACAAGTCATTGCCTGACGAATCAAACTGAATTATTCCGCTGCTCTATCGTTCGCTACGTACTTCAGTCTGAGACGGCCATCATTGAAGTCGTTTGTGGTGACATCAAAGTGAGGGGTGTTTTACAAAACAAAGTCATCGGCAATTGGATCATTTCTAACCAATCGGTATCAAAGCCAATGACGAATTTTCAAAACGTAGCTTTACCCAATGTGTGTTCTGGCTCTGGCCCGACCCATCGGTTTCTGCGACCAATCAGAACGGTTAGAATGTTTGCGTTTTAGAAATCGTCAGGGAGGTACTCTGATAGCGTTTGGCCGGAGCAAGAAGTTTGAGTAGCCAGGCAAAACAAGTCACACTCAAAGTAAGCTGTATTTATACTGCCGTATGTCACCATGTCAATGGCCTGAAGGCTTAAGGTCTTGTGATGACTGGGGTAAAATATTAAACATGAACGAATGTGCACCTGTACTTGAGATTGCAGACTGACTGGATGGCTCTACAAACTGTTTAGGAGGGTAACTAACCACATGCCCCTCATTAACCCTTTGTTAACTTGTCATTTGAAATGGGTTTGTGTGAACTGTTTTTAGAGAGACAGTAAACCTAGGCTAAAACAAGGTCAGTTGAATATTTACCTTACTGAGGTGATGTAGATGGAATAAAGTCACTCTTTTCTACTCTATTCTTACGGACACACTGTTCTTTCTAAACAAGTCTGCTCTCAGCTTGAAAGATACTGTAGTTATCATGAAGAGGATTTTATTTTATTAGGATCCCCATTAGCCGACACCAATGGCGAATGTTAGTCTTACTGTGGTCCGACACATAACGAAAAAGACATTACAGACAATTTACATATATTTAAAAACATTAACGTGTGTGTGCGCGCATCTATCAGTTACACACACGTTTGTACATCCACACAACCAGTAGGTCACATGGGGGAGAGGCGTTGTGTCGTGAGGTGTTGCTTTATTTGTTTTTTGATAGCCAGGTTTGCTGTTCACTGGCGCTATATGAAATTGAATGGAGTTCCATGCAATCATGGCTCTGTATAATACTGTACATTTCCTTGAATTTGTTCTGGACCTGGGGACTGTGAAAAGAACCGTGGTGGCATGTCTGGTGGGGTAAGTGTGTGTGTCAGTGCTGTGTGTAATTTTACTATGCAAGCAATTTGGAATTTCCTTACACATGGTTTGTTATAAAAACAAGAAGTGATGCAGTCAGTCTTTCCTCAACTCTTAGCCAAGAGAGACTGGCATGCATAGTATAGATATTAGCCCTCTGATTACAATGAAGAGCAAAAAGTTCCACTCTGTTCTGGGCCAGCTGCAGCTTAACTAGGTCTTTCTTTGCAGCACTTGACCATATGACTGGACAATAATCAAGATAAGATCAAACTAGAGCCTGCAGGACTTGCTTTGTGGAGTGTGGTGTCAGAAAAGGAAAGCATCTCTTTATCACAGACAGACCTCTCTCCATCTTTACAACCATTGAATCTATATGTTTTGACCATGACAGTTTAAAATCTAAGGTAACACCAAGTGTACTGAACAACAATATAAACGCAACAAGCAACAATTTCAAAGTTTTTACTGAGTTACAGTTCATATAAGGATATCAGTCAATAAAAAAAGTGGATTTAACATGACTGGGAATACAGATATGCATCTGTTGGTCACAGATACCTTTAAAGAAAAGTAAGGATGTGGATCAGAAAACCAGTCAGTATCTGGTGTAACCACCATTTTCCTCATACAGCATGACATCTCCTTCGCATAGAGTTGATCAGGCTGTTGATTGTGGCCTGTGGAATGTTGTCCCATTCCTCTTTAATGGCTGTGCGAAATTGCTGGATATTGGCATGAACTGGAACACGCTGTCATACACGTCGATCCAGAGCATCCCAAACATGCTCAATGGGTGACATGTCTGGTGAGTATGCAGGCCATGAAAGAACTGGGAAATTTTCAGATTCCAGGAATTGTGTACAGATCCTTGCGACATGGGGCTGTGCATTATCATGCTGAAACATGAGGTGATGGCGGCGGATGAATGGCACGACAATGGGCCTCAGGATCTCGTTACAGTATCCCTGTGCATTCAAATTGCCATCAATAAAATGCAGTTGTGTTTGTTGTCCGTAGCTTATGTCTGCCCATAGCATAACCCCACCGCCACCACGGGGCACTCAGTTCATAACGTTGACATCAGCAAACCGCTTTCCCACACAACGCCATACATGCTGTCTGAAATCTGCTTGGTACAGTTGAAACCGGGATTAATCCGTGAAGAGCACACTTCTCCAGCATGCCAGTGGCCATCGAAGGTGAGCATTTGCCCACTGAAGTCGCTTACGACGCCAAACTGCAGTCAGGTCAAGACCCTGGTGAGGACGATGAGCACGCAGATGAGCTTCCCTGAGACGGTTTCTGACAGTTTATGCAGAAATTCTTCGGTTGTGTAAACCCACGGTTTTAGATAATCCCGCAGGTGAAGAAGTCAGATGGGGAGGTGCTGGGCTGGCGTGGCTACACGTGGTCTGCGTTTGTTTGACATACTGCCACATTTTCAAAAATTACATTGGAGGTGTCTTATGGTAGAGAAATTAACATTCAGTTCTCTGGCAACTCTGGTGGACATACCTGCAGTCAGCCAGCTAATTGCACGCTCCTTCAAAATTTGAGACATCTGTGGCATTGTGTTCTGTGACAAAACTGCACATTGACAAGTGTGGCTGTTTAATCAGCTTCTTGATATGCCGCACTTGTCAGGTGGGTGGATTATCTTGGCAACAGAGAAATGCTCACTGACAGGGATGTAAAAAAAGTTTGGCACAACATTTGAGAGAAATAAGCTTTTTGTGCGTATGAAACATTTCTGGAATCTTTTATTTCAGCTCTTGAAACATGGGGCGAACACTTTATATTCTGTGTTTATATTTTTGTTTAGTATATATGACTTTGCTCAACTGAAACTAGATACTTACATTCTGTTTTGGATTTGAATGTGTTTATTTTTTTAAACATAATTGAATAAAATAATACAAGTATGTTTAAAAAATACACTTGTTTAATTCCATTTATTTTTTGGTTGTTTGTATAAATATTCCCCCCAACATCGGTTCTGTTTTTTTGGAATTCTGTTTCTGTCCAACACAGTAGGTGGCTCACTAAATTAAGCGCTGGTAGATTTTTAGCACCTGAAACATGCGCACAAGATGAAAATACATGCATGAGATCGTGCGCGTATTTACATGGTTCTGCGCATACTTCAGGTGCTACAAATCTGAATGCACTACCAGCGCTTTGAAAAGTTGATGTAATTATACTTTTTTTGTGGCTATATTGTCTCCAGTGGAGATTTTAGCATGTAAATCTTGGTGGGGCAAACAAACAAAAAATCTGTTTTTAGATGCATGCCAGCAAAGCCACAACACAACACTAAACAATACATTAAATGCACTATAACGGTGACAAACGGTGCCCACAAACTGTTATGGCCTACACAAAGCTGTCCCAACAGCAGAGTCCCAACAGCAGTCCTAACACCTTCTCACTGCTACACCTGGCTATCAGCGGAGCCTTGTCTGGCAGTGAAACAGTTCATTCAGCCTCATGTCCTGCCTTTAAAAAAAACATTGCTGATATAGCTGACTTGCTTAAACAAATGTGGTTTCTACAGACAATTGAGATGTACAAACTATGGCATAAGGGGACGACGAGCGGATAAGAGGCAATCTAATTTCGATTAAAGATATTAATAAGCAAGCTAGGACGGACATAGTCAATTTAACTATTTGTTCAGCACTTTTGAAATGTACAGTGACAGAATTCAGAACATGGGCCGTTCTTACAGTATTCTCCCTGTACACCAAGTCAGAACTGTAGGATAAATAAAGGGGGCATATAAGCAGGCAATGAAAGCTCTTACAATATTTGATGATTACATTTCTCTAAAACAGACTATAGGCTACATGTGCACCACCAAGTCAGAAACAGTTGGCTAAATTATGATGGGAAATGGGACCAAATTATTATGGTGAGGCACATGGGCTAATTACAGCTTACTACACAACATACACTTAGTATTACTTTTTTAGCTACAGTATCCATATCTCCCTGGCATATTTCATAATTTATGCAGCAGCATACAATATATTTTTGGACTCACCTTGCTGTGCTCACAGGAAGGTGGCGCAGCGGTCATCAAACTTTGTCGTCATTCTCTGGATTTATGGTGCTTTCAAGAAAACTGGGAACTCAGAAAAAAACTAAGTTGAATCATGAGGACATCAGTGATCTTCAGGTTGGAGCTCTAGAAAGATGCCAAAGTTCCCGACTTGCAATTCCGAGTTGGATGACCAATCAAAATGTATTTTCCCCAGTCAGAGCTTGTTTTTTCCCCGAGTTCCCAGTTATCTTCCCAGTTCTGAGTTTCCAGTGCGGCCGAAGTCATGCTGGATTGACAGAATGGCCAATGTATAATGTTTATCATTTTAAGCTTGGTAAAGAGACCCTTAAACCCAGACTTGGATCACACACCCACTCCACTGAATAGCAGGCTAGTGATTGCTTTGCAATGCTTGCAGTTAGCCACTGATTCCTTCCAACCATTTCTCTTCATTATTTCTCTTCATATGAGCCTTCTTGGGTGGGCACATCTAATGTAACTCTATGGCAGCACCCATGGGGCTTGCATTTTCAAGCTCTACCCTTAGGTTTTGCGGTGACGTAGTGTCCCCATGAGTGACAGAACACTGAGCCAATCACGGCGCAACTAGAGAACATTACCAACCCCTACGCTCCGAATTTTCCGCTGGCTGACCCACCATCACAGAAAGCACTGAGCTAGGCTGAAACACCTGCATTTTGGAGCTGCCTTATTCAAGAAAGCAAAAAAGAGATGTTTGTATGCGGCTTTATTAACTCAATTATTTATTTATTTTATATTGTTTGCAAACTGATATGTGACATGTATTAGTGCCAAAATAACATGCAAAACAGGCACAAAAAAGAGCCCAACTGTTTTTGCTAAACAGGTGGGACTCAAAACAGGTGGGGCTCTGCCCTGTTTTCTTTCCAGCTTTGAGAAATTTCCAAACGAAACACTGGAGGCTATTTTAGTGAAAAATCATACAGTTAGCCATTGTTAGCTAACGTTAGCAGACCTCTGAGAAGCCAGCAAGAATAAGCAAGACCTAGCAAGAATAATGCAGCGTTCAGGTGCTAGTCGGCACTAGCAAACTCTGACATTTCCGACTTGCTAACTCATTGTAGAAAGATTATCCACACTCAACTATCTTATCCCTTGCAGGTATCTAACAGCATGTTACAATACAATGCAAAACGGCAACAAATTATATATTCAGATAGTTGAATTTGCTAAATGTACTGCATTTCAGCAGAGCGTGTGGTCATGAAAGATAGTTTAGTTCACATTCCTCTTTGTTGTAGAGAACAGATCCCACAGGATTTCCCCCAATTAGAAAAAGGAGATAAATAGACAGTCAATGGTAAAGGGTGAACTGATGGGGCTGGAACTACATGGTATACCAACGATAGCCTACGCTGCTATTATGACAAACAAAGAAGAGGACAGCGTCACGCGTTATGCAGGTGAAGGGTTTTTTAAACCAACAAAAATCATTCTACAAGGAGCTGTTACAACTGCAGGAAAATAGCTTTGTCCGAATACTGGTAGATTCAAGATTGGACAATCTGACCAGAGAAGTCCACAGCCTGAAAAACAGTCTGCATTTCTCCTAGGGAGAACTTGATGAGTTGAAAAAAAGACAGCAGCAACATAACTAACTCTGATTCCAAGAGAAATGGGAGTACGTAGAAGGACAATCAGGGCAAAATGACATCGTTGTGGATGGAATCCCATAGTCTCCACATGAGACCTGGACAGAGTCTGAGGAGTACGTGAGGAAAATGATTGATGAAAAGTTGCACTTGGATCAAGAAAGATTGAGGTCAAGCACACCCACAGGACTGGAAAATATATCACCAGTAGTGATAAAGTTCCTGAGGAACAAGGACAAGGTGGCTGTTCTGGAGAGAGCCAAGAACTTGAGAGGAACCAAAATCTTCCTAAACGAGGACTACTCTGAAGCTGTGCGCCAGAGGAGAAAATAACTGATCCCAGCAATGAAGGCTGCCAGGGAGCATGGGGACATTGTTTACATCCGATAAAAAAGGTAAAATAGGGAGTGTTATATTTGTCCTGTTTCACTGCATGTACAAGTGGGTAACCTGTACGAGTGTGAGGTGTGAATTGGAAACATGTTTTTTTTGCATATCCCAACTCCCCTGAGACCAGCAGCATACCACCTTGCATCCCACTGCTGGTTTGCCTCAAGCTAAGCAGGGTTGGTTCAGGATGGGAGACCAGATGCTGCTGGAAGTGGTGATGAAGGGCCAATAGGAGGCACTACTTCCTCTGGTCAATTTCTTTGTTTATCCCAAGGGACATTGCCCTGTGTAGGATGCTGTCTTTCGGATGAGACGTTAAACGCTGTGTCCTGACTCTCTGTTGTCACAAAAGATCCCAAGGCACTTATCGTAAGAGTAGGGGGTATTAACCCCGGTGTCCTGGCTAAATTCCCAATCTGGCCCTCATACCATCATGGCCACCTAATCATCCCCAGCTTCCAATTGGCTCATTCATCCCCACTCCTCTCCCCTGTAATTATTCCCCAGGTCGTTGCTGTAAATGAGAATGTGTTCTCAGTCAACCTGGTAAAATAAGGGATAAATAAAAAATAAACATCCATCAGAGAGTGGAGTCACAGCCAGGGGTTCAGACATTATTAACAGCGATCCTGCAGCAATTAGGGTGAAGTGCCTTGCTCAAGGGCAGATCAAATTTATTTTTGCCTTACAGGCTTGGGGATTTGAACTTGCAACCTTTCAGCTATTGGCCCAACCTGCTAGGCTACCTGCCGCCCAGATGCATTCACTCTCCCAACCAAATAGCCGATATTAATATATAACCTCAGAAATAAGTTTAATGAAATCAATATATTGCTAACTTTATATTGGCCATCACTGAGGCTTACTTAGATAATTGCTTTGACAGTACAGTACTGGCAATACAGGAATACTTACACTGACTATACCAAACATTAGGAACACCCCCCTACTTTGAAAAATCTCAAAAATAAAATATATTTTGATTTGTTTAACACTTTTTAGGTTACTACATAATTCCATATGTGTTATTTCATAGTTTTGATGTCTTCACTATTATTCTACAATGTAGAAAATAGTAAATATAAAGAAAACCCTGGAATGAGTAGGTGTGTCCAAATCTTTGACTGGTGCTGTATATCTCATAGTGTACAAGACACCTGATTGATCCATTTTGGAGGCCGTGGGGATGGCACAGTCCATCAGTCAAAGATATGTGTTACTGAAATTGTATGAGGTTATATAACAAACAATGGTGCAACGCTAACAAAAATAATAACAAATGTGCTTTCTCCCTTGTTTGGTCCATGGTTTTGAAACATGAATTGGATTGAATTGGCGCCTTTTCCTAGACCATGTTGCTATGTGCATAATAGCAAAGTTAACCAGCATATTGGTGTTGAGAAAAATGCCGGAGGCAGCAGCAGAACGAGAAGATGAAAAAACAGCCCTTGACGTATTTTTTTTGTTAGAACAGCCTCTGGTATTATTTATCAGTTATTTAGTGTTGACACTGTACCAAATTGTCAAAATTTTCTTGATCTCCTTGTTATTATTACTATTATAATAATAATAATTCATTTCATTAGTAGGCTTAGTATAGCAACCTTGTATAACCACCATCGAGCTATAGACCTAAAAACACATCCTGTTTAGTCTTAATACCGTAACTTACTTAGGACTATATTTCAATACTTCTATAGGCTACTGTATGAATCATTCATGTCATCACACGAGTCATTCATGATTTGAAATGCAATCAAGCATTTTACATTTTCAAATAAAAGTGAGTCTTGAATAATTAGCTTAAACAATAAATAAACCGTTCCATTTCAGAAATTGCATTCACAAATTAATTTAACTGTTTTTAGACTTGCTGTAATTAAAGGCTTGAAAAAAAACATTAAGCGTACCAGAGAGTCTGTTGTATAGTTTATTACACATAATACAGTGAGGGAAAAAAGTATTTGATCCCTTGCTGATTTTGTACATTTGCCCACTGACAAAGAAATGATCAGTCTATAATTTTAATGGTAGGTTTATTTGAACAGTGAGAGACAGAATAACAACAAAAAAATCCAGAAAAAAAGCATGTCAAAAATGTTATAAAATGATTAGCATTTTAATGAGGGAAATAAGTATTTGACCCCCTCTCAATCAGAAAGATTTCTGGCTCCCAGGTGTCTTTTATACAGGTAACGAGCTGAGATTAGGAGCACACTCTTAAAGGGAGTGCTCCTAATCTCAGTTTGTTACCTGTATAAAAAGACACCTGTCCACAGAAGCAATCAATCAATCAGATTCCAAACTCTCCACCATGGCCAAGACCAAAGAGCTCTCCAAGGATGTCAGGGACAAGATTGTAGACCAACACAAGGCTGGAATGGGCTACAAGACCATCGCCAAGCAGCTTGGTGAGAAGGTGACAACAGTTGGTGCGATTATTCGCAAATGGAAGAAACACAAAAGAACTGTCAATCTCCCTCGGCCTGGGGCTCCATGCAAGATCTCACTTTGTGGAGTTGCAATGATCATGAGAACGGTGAGGAATCAGGCCAGCACAACACAGGAGTATCTTGTCAATGATCTCAAGGCAGCTGGAACCATAGTCACCAAGAAGACAATTGGTAACACACTACGCCGTGAAGGACTGAAATCCTGCAGCGCCCGCAAGGTCCCCCTGCTCAAGAAAGCCCATATACATGCCCGTCTGAAGTTTGCCAATGAACATCTGAATGATTCAGAGGACAACTGGGTGAAAGTGTTGTGGTCAGATGAGACCAAAAAGGAGCTCTTTGGCATCAACTCAACTCGCCGTGTTTGGAGGAGGAGGAATGCTGCCTATGACCCCAAGAACACCATCCCCACCGTCAAACATGGAGGTGGAAACATTATGCTTTGGGGGTGTTTTTCTGCTAAGGGGACAGGACAACTTCACCGCATCAAAGGGACGATGGAGGGGGCCATGTACCGTCAAATCCTGGGTGAGAACCTCCTTCCCTCAGCCAGGGCATTGGAAATGGGTCGTGGATGGGTATTCCAGCATGACAATGACCCAAAACACACGGCCAAGGCAACAAAGGAGTGGCTCAAGAAGAAGCACATTAAGGTCCTGGAGTGGCCTAGCCAGTCTCCAGACCTTAATCCAATAGAAAATCTGTGGCGGGAGCTGAAGGTTCGAGTTGCCAAACGTCAGCCTCGAAACCTTAATGACTTGGAGAAGATCTGCAAAGAGGAGTGGGACAAAATCCCTCCTGAGATGTGTGCAAACCTGGTGGCCAACTATAAGAAACGTCTGACCTCTGTGATTGCCAACAAGGGTTTTGCCACCAAGTACTAAGTCATGTTTTGCAGAGGGGTCAAATACTTATTTCCCTCATTTTATAAAATTTTTGACATGCGTTTTCCAGATTTTTTGTTGTTGTTTTTCTGTCTCTCACTGTTCAAATAAACCTACCATTAAAATTATAGACTGATCATTTCTTTGTCAGTGGGCAAACGTACAAAATCAGCAGGGGATCAAATACTTTTTCCCCCTCACTGTATACACGCAGTGCTGGCTCCTTACCTCCTTTTTGATCTCCAGTATTTTCCATAACTAGTCACATTTATTCCACTTTCCCTTTACCTCCTGAGCAACCTGTAAATATTCCCCCCTTTGAGTTTATTTGTCATGTCCTCTGCATCCATTTTGGTGTTACGGTGTTCAGAGTTTGTTATAACCATTGATATATAATTCATTGATGCAATTATGATATGCTATAGGCATGGCCTGCCCACTCATTAGGCAGGATTAGGGGGCCGCCCATGGTGGCAGATTGACAAGGGCGGCATTTTCTGAGCTAAACTGACCAAGACGCACCTCCAACACCAACACATAAAATTTCACATATTTCTGCCCCAAAACAATGACAATTTCTCTCAACCAGTGATATAAGGGTTTTTAGGTGAGCGGTGATGCAACCCTTTGATAAGCAGTGGCCACTTTGTCAAAGGCAGGGGCGCAAAATATGTTGCTTGTTCATTACCAGCGTGCCTCTCCGGGGTGATGTTGGAAAGACGCATCTCTGCAGCGCTCAACCAACGTTCAGTCCAAAAAATGATCTAACAAATCATGTAGCAGATATAGCATATTGTATAAAGAGTACGTTGCATTTTCTGTATACAGGCTGGAGATAAAATGTATGACAATGTAGTGAGACATACACTTTTTACATCATGCAGGTTTCTCCGATCAAATAGCCTAACCTAAATGGCGCTCAATTAAAATAAAAAAAATGAGCTGTCATGTTAACAAAGATACATATCCTAAAAACAGGACAGGTCAAAGTAAAATGGACATTATGGAATGGACTATCACAACTGCTGTCCTGGAGTTTCACCCCATTGTCATGATCAGTATAAGTAAACATGAATTAAGGCATTATAATTTCCTCATTATAAAACACCAGCATCAAAACAACCGGACAAGGTTTTTCCATTCATCAGTGAGGCATTTTAGCAGACACCAACCATCACCATATCATCTATCCTGTTGATAACCCCTGATCTTCTCTGTCTCATCATACTCATTCTTTCCTCAGTTCACCTCATCCAGTTCCCTACTACATCCAAAACCAACGGAATTAACTACAAACTAACTAGTACATTACATATCACTACACTCTATACATGGGCCGTGTGCATTTTCTGCTGGTGTATCCTGAGATAGCTCCTCTCTGAGAACCTCTTCCCACAGTGTGTACAGGCGAATGGTCTCTCTCCCGTGTGGACTTTCAGGTGCATCTTCATATGGTGCTGGCGGGAAAACCTCTTCTCACACTGGGGGCAGCTGTAGGGTTTCTCCCCTGTGTGGACCCTCTGGTGTCTCTTCAAGTTGGACGAGTCTGAAAAACTGGCCCGGCACAGGTGGCAGCCGAATGGTTTCTCCCCTGTGTGCATCCTCTGATGGATCTCCACCTGTTTGGGCAAACGGAAGGCTTTCCCACAGAACGAACACGGGAAGCGCTTCTCTTTGGCGCTGCCACCTTTACTGATTCCATCTCTACTAGTGTCATTTGTCAATGGGCTTGTGTAGCCATTTAGTGTTGAGGCACTGGCATTGTCTGAGGTCTGGTTTAACATTAGGAGAGTGTGAGGAGGATGAAGGCCAGGGAGTGTCTGTGTCGCAGGGTCCATGTTCCAGTTGATAGATCCTATAGAAGGCAGGCTGAAGGCAGCACCTGTTAGGGGGTTAACCTGAGGCACCATCAGTCTCTCTGAATCACAACTATAGGAGCAGGATGGAGCATCGCTAACCGAGTCAGTCTCTTCTCTCTCCAGACGCATACCGAAACCTCCCCGTCCACGCAGACAAAATCTACGCCTCGTCCTGGTCTCAGCCAGTCTGCAGTCCTGGAGACTAAGTTCAGTTGTTGTTTTGTGTTCGACAGTCCGTTTCTGGTTAACAGTGTTATTCCCCTGCCCAGAGTTGAAGACGCTGTCCCATCCACTGACCTCCACTATGTCACCTCTGGTCCTGGCCTGCTCAGTGATGTCGTCCCCCGGGCTATTGACTGCACCCGTCTGGGTCTGGGAATCCAAGATGGCCACCCAGTCACCTCTGTTAGCCTCCAGCCAACCACCTGCAGGAAGAGGTTAGAAAATAGATCTTAAAAACATGGCAGAGAAAACTACATAGGGAGTTTGACTCAATTACTTGGTCAAGTTCATAAATTGTGTGTGTTTTGTATGTAAACATAGGGTTGTATTGATTTAATTTTATAAATGAAGAAAATAAATTAATAATAATAGCCAGGCTTATCACTATTCCATTTGAAGATCTATTACTGTATGAAGGCTATATGTATTTATCTCTTACCTTGCTCCCCCATCTTTAGTGCACTCAGCAGATCAATGCTCTCTGGTCCATCTTCTATTGTCTCCTCTTTGACCAGCAGCAGATCAGGCTTCCCATCCTCCATGTCTACTGACTGTAAGAGATACAGAGTGAGAGGATGTTTGATCAAGAAATCTGATATGAGCACCCTGCTATGGGGCATCTTCTGATTAGACAATGAGTGATTGCTATGAATACTATGCAAATGTTAGTTGATTTGATACTATGCAAACGTAGTAGTTGATTTGATCACTTGACACTCTTAATTGGTTTGCTAATTCAAAGGCATGGTCCCACACTTAAGACAAAATTAATCAAGATCAGGGCTTGTATCCACAAAGCGTCTTAGACTAGAAAATTGGTCATAAGTGCTTAGAATAGAGACATTTTACTCCTACTCTTATGGGTAAAAATAAAAGCTATGCGTGAAGCCTCTTCTAGTCGACAGATATTTAGGACCCCTCATGAGTTGTCCTAACCAATTAAGAGTTACCAGCAAGTGTCTTGATTTTAAGAAAAGGCAGAGTCAGTGGCTCCTGTACCCCATGCAATTGTTTTGGAGTTTAAAGAATGTTTTGATATTTCTATATGATCAACCCATAAATAATCTACACTGAACAAAAACAAACGCAATATGCAACAATTTAAAAAAATGTACACATCTCCTTCACAGAGTTGATCAGGCTGTTGAGTGTAGCCTATGGAATGTTGTCCCACTCTTCAATGGCTCTGTGAAGTTGCTGGATATTGGCGGGAACTGAAACACCCTGTTGTATACGTCGAACCAGAGCATCCCAAACATGCTCAACGGGTGACATGTCTGGTGAGTATGCAAGCCATTGAAAAACATGGACATTTTCAGCTTCCAGGAATTGTGTACAGATACTTGCGACATGGGGCTGTGCATTATCATGCTGAAACATGAGGTGATGGTGGAGGATAAGTGGCACGACAATAAGCCTCAGGATCTCATCATGGTATCTCTGTGCATTCAAAATTGCCATCGACAAAATGCTATTGTGTTAATTGTCCGTAGCTTATGCCTGCCCATACCATAAACCCACCATGTGGCACTCTGTTCACAACGTTGACATCAACAAACAGCTCACCCACATAACACCATAAACATTGTCTGTGGTTGTGACGCCGGTTGGACGTACTGCCAAATTCTCTAAAAATACGTTTTAGGCGAGTTATGGTAGAGAAATTCACATTCAGTTCTCTAGCAACAGCTCGGGTGGACATTCCTGCAGTCAGCATGCCAATTGCACACTCTCTCAAAACTTTAGACATCTGTTGCATTGTGTTGTTTGACAATGCTGCACATTTTAGAGATAGGGCCTTTTAATTGTCCCCAGCACAAGGTACACCTGTGTAATGAACATGATGTTTAATAAGCTTCTTGATATGCCATACCTGTCAGGTGGATGGATTATCTTGGCAAAGGAGAAATGCTCACTAACAGGGATGTAAACTAATTTGTGCACAACATTTGAGATAATTTTCTTTTGTGTGCATATGGAACATTTCTGGGATCTTTAATTTTAGCTCATGAAACATGGGACAAACAATTTACATGCTGTGTTTATATTTTTGTTCAGTATAGATCTACATGCAACAATAGGCTCTCTTTTGCGCTTTTGACAATGACTTTACATGAGGCCTAAGTCACATGATATGCCTAAATACTTATAACCACTAGGCTAATAAATAATAAAACATTTATTTCGATTATTCAATTAACATACATCATGTTATTTCAAGTTATGAGTTGGGCAATTGATTTATAAGCAACTCTGGCAGTCTCTATGGGAGTGCCACAGGGTTCAATTCTCGGGCCGACTCTCTTCTCTGTATACATCAATGATGTCGCTCTTGCTGCTGGTGATTCTCTGATCCACCTCTACGCAGATGACACCATTCTGTATACTTCTGGCCCTTCTTCGGACACTGTGTTAACTAACCTCCAGACGAGCTTCAATGCCATACAACTCTCTTTCTGTGGCCTCAAACTGCTCTTAAATGCAGGTAAAACTAAATGCATGCTCTTCAACCGATCACTGCCTGCACCTGCCCGCCCGTCCAGCATCACTACTCTGGACGGCTCCGACTTAGAATATGTGGATAACTACAAATACCTAGGTGCCTGGTTAGACTGTAAACTCTCCTTCCAGACTCACATTAAGCATCTCCAATCCAAAATGAAATCTAGAATCGGCTTCCTATTTCGCAACAAAGTATCCTTCACTCATGCTGCCAAACATACCCTCGTAAAACTGACCATCCTACCAATCCTCCACTTCGGCTTTGTCATTTATAAAATAGCCTCCAACACTCTACTCAGCAAATTGGATGCAGTCTATCACAGTGCCATCCGTTTTGTCACCAAAGCCCCATTTACCACCCACCACTGCGTCCTGTATGCTCTCGTTGGCTGGCCCTCACTTCATACTCATCGCCAAACCCACTGGCTCCAGGTCATCTACAAGTCTTTGCTAGGTAAAGCCCCGCCTTAGCTCAATGGTCACCATAGCAGCACCCACTCGTAGCACGCGCTCCAGCAGGTATATCTCACTGGTCACCCCCAAAGCCAATTCCTCTTTTGGCCGCCTTTCCTTCCAGTTCTCTACTGCCAATGACTGGAACGAACTGCAAAAATCACTGAAGCTGGAGACTCATATCTCCCTCACTAGCTTTAAGCACCAGCTGTCAGAGCAGCTCACAGATCACTGCACCTGTACATAGCCCATCTGTAAACAGCCCATCCCCATACTGTATTTATTTATTTATCTTGCTCCTTTGCACCCCAGTATCTCTACTTGCACATTCATCTTCTGCACATCTACCATTCCAGTGTTTAATTGCTATATTGTAATTATTTCGCCACCATGGCCTATTTATTGCCTTAACTCCCTTATCTTACCTCATTTGCACTCACTGTATATAGACTTTTTGTTTTCTTTTTTTCTACTGTATTATTGACTGTATGTTTTGTTTATTCCATGTGTAACTCTGTGTTGTTGTATGTGTCGAACTGCTATGCTTTATCTTGGCCAGGTCGCAATTGCAAATGAAAACTTGTTCTCAACTAGCCTACCTGGTTAAATAAAGGTTAGAACGCCGACTGAGAGCCGGGCCTGATCACCCAACATCAGTGCCTGACCTCACTAATGATATTGTGGCAGAATGGAAGCATGTCCCCGTAGCAATGTTCCAACATCCAGTGGAAAGCCTTCCCAGAAGAGTGGAGGCTGTTATAGCAGCAAAGGGGGACCAACTCCATATTAATACCCATGATTTTGAAATGAGATGTTCGACGATCAGGTGGCCACTTACACTACATGACCAAAAGTATCTGTCAAGAAGGTGAGACTCTTATGACTAAAGGGTCTTCATGCATAGCTTTTTTTTTTTAACAATAAGAGTAGGAGTAAAATGTCTAGTCTCAGCACTTACGTCCAATTTTCTACTCACAAGACTTCTAAGAGTAAGGGTACTGATCTAGGATCAGGCCCCCACCTGGTCAGCACTCCTACTCTGAGAGGCTTTGTGGATACGGGCCCTGACCTAATGCCAAACAGACAGTAGTTCACAGTGGACTCACCTCAATGAGACTGTGTGTGGTCCTGTGCTGCTCAGCTGGTTCCTCTGTGGGTTCAGGAAGAGGTGTAGTCTGGTTGTCATCTATGACCATGGTCCCCTTAGTGTTCCCCAGACCCTCCTCACACCCCTCCTCCTTCACTAGCAGCTCCTCTGGACCCTCCTCCTCCTGGAAGAGACAGCTGATACAGATTACACTCCCTCAGGTACATACACACACTACGTTTAAGTCCTATACTGTAGTTACAGAATGATGTAATTGTTGTTAAATTCATCATGGTGGACATAGATATGATGGTGTGGGTAAATATGAGTCAAAAGTCTAACTAACCCAACTAAACTATTCTGATATGTACAGTAGGTGTTTGTTAGTGTGTGGGTACATGTAGGTATATTTAGTAAGTCTATAATGGTTATAAAGCTCTGTTGGGTGTATGCAGAATAGGGTGAGATCGGATGTGATCTCAATGCAAGTCTTAGAATAAAAAGTCCCATTTTGTGTTTTTTTTTAACATAAACAAGTTTTAAATTACACAATAATAAAAATAAAAATACACCATAAAAATCAGCATGAACTTGATGAACTGCATTACCTTTCTCATTAAAAGAGTCTTGAGAAAAAAAATTAAGTACTTGAATGAAAGTAATTAAATATGCATTTGTGAACATTATATATCCTACACAGTACAAACACAATATGTAACATACTTTTTAGGGTTATATATGCCTTTTTATATCACAGTGCCTGGATGCAATATTATACCCAGGAATATTGAACTCTGAAATCTGTTACTCTTGTTATTCCAAATGTATCTGTGGATATTTTCTGCTGACAACAATAAAAATGTATATTTGTTTTTAATGGTTTATTCTAAACATCAGAAACTAATCGAGTGGAATGGTTTTCGGCTGGTGTATCCTGAGGTAACTCCTCTCTGAGAACCACTTCCCACAGTGTGTACAGGCGAACGGCCTCTCTCCCGTGTGGACCATCAGGTGGATCTTCAGATGGTGCTGGTGGGAGAACCTCTTCTCACAATGGGGGCCACTGTAGGATTTCCCCCGTGTGGACCCTCTGGTGCCTCTTCAGGTTGCCAGCCTGGGCGAAGTGCATGTGACACTGGGTACTGAAGGATTTATCCCGTGTGGAACTACTGGTGGAACCACCTTCTGGAGGCAGCTAAAGCCTTTGTTACAGAACATGCAGAAGAACCATTTCTCTTTAGTACCGCCCGATGTGGCTTCCCCTCCCTGAACCCTAGCTCTGTCATTTGAGTTCAATACCTGATCGAAAAGGCCGTGTGAATTGGAAGGCCCCATTGACATGGACACTGGGTTGCGATCCTTGAACACGTGTAAAGGGGAGCGGGACTTGGATTTGTCTCTAAGCTTTTCATGTAATCTAAGAAGTCTCTGTCCTGTGAGTGTCTGTCTCCTAGGTGACTATCTGCATTCCATGAGAAAGGAATGTCACCCTCCACTTTATCTACCACTATAACTTCACCTTTCTTATCTAGGCACCCTTCAGAGTATACACTACCACTGTACTGGTTCCAGTCCTCTCTAGACAGATCAATCTGTGTCTCTAAACCCAAGGATATGTTCCCAGGTCCATCTCTGTAGTGTAAGAACAAGACAGATCATCACCTCCAGTGTGTAACGCATCACCATCTACACAAGAATTAACAGCCCTTTGGCTCTGGTGAAATACCAGTAAAAACTCTGAGCTGGGAGCAGGAAGACAGCCCAGTCTGCCCAGCCCCTCTGGGTCTGATCTGTGGTCAGATCCTGTGCTCAAGAGCCTGTGTGTTACCGTTAGATGTCTCTGACATTAGGATGGCATTCGGCGTGCCACTGACCTCTGTGATGCTGTGTCGTGGGTCCCCTTCTTCAGTCCTCTCCTGCTTGACCAGGGATGATCCTCCAGGACTTGCAGCCTCTGCATCTGCATCCTGACACAAGAAGAGGGGAGGTTATTACCGTTACATGAGTAGAATTGGATAACAATGTCGTAGGGAAGTCTCACAAGCTCCCCTATGGCAGATAAATAAGGATGTACATGTAAGCAAGTGAATAGCTGAGGGGAGCCTTTCTGAAATAAACTGGCCACATTTGATGTACTGTTACACTAACCTCTATCACAATAATGTGCTGGGTTGAGGTTCCACTACCCTCATCAACAGTGATTGGTTGGTCATCTCTCCATGTATTGTGTCCCGCTGGCTTCACAAAGCTCCTGTGGCCTCCAGTGAGATGTCCTTCACCCGAGAGAGTTATTGGGAGAAAATAGGTGGTTAGGTACTGTCAACGCTGAACGCTATATTGTACAATATTGACAGTTGACAGTCTAGAATTGGCCAGGATGTAAAATTACACTTTGCATAACTTCTTGATATACTATTTATTGATTGATTGATTGATTGATTGATTGATTATGTTCCATTCATCACATTATTTTCATTGAGGAAATAATAGGAAATGCAGTAAATCAAGAATCTGGTTAGAATATGATAGTGTGTATTTGTGCAATATAGCTAAGTAATCATGGGAATTATTGCATACGATCCAAAAACTGTCCAAGACCCAATTCTGGTTAACACATCTAGTCACACATGTGCAGAGGGGGCCCCGCTGCAAAATGTACCTCTTTCCATTCCTCTGTATCGGTCGAGAATCTTGACACTGCTGGGACGACTGGAGTGTGCGCGCTCTCGCGTTGTCCTCTCTGCGCGCTCCCGTGACACCTTCAGCTCCAGTAGCTGTAGTTTCCTCCGCAAAACCCTGTTTTCTTTCTGGCTTTGAGTTATTTCCAAACGAAACACTGCATAGTCGTCGTCTACGAGTTTACAGACCTCTGCCACGGCTGCATTCGCTAGCACCTCCATAATGGAGGCTATTTGAGTGTGAAAACCCATGGCCATTGTTTGCTAACGACTAGCAAGCTAGCGTTACATAGATAACATATATCAACCAAGTCCTGTCTCCAACGCGATTTAAAGATGCTGAGCAGTTAGATTAGTAATATTTTGAGTTACATAATGTTAATGTCTAAATAAAAACCCTAACGAGAAAATTGTTCTTGGTCATGTTTACGTCAATACTTATCTGTTTTTTAAATGGCGGTTGGCAACCAAAAAGGTGCATTACCGCCACCAATTGGACTGGAGTGTGAGTCCGTTAACACGTGATACAAAAAAAATGGGGGAAAGGAAAGAAAACGTCCCAACCAGCTAATCCTACACCCATAGAGCCCCACAGTGGAGACCAATATTTGTATAACTAACCCAAGATTGAACAGAGCCTGTCGTTTCCAATGGGAGCAAATGAATCATAGCGGGCAGAACAAGCAAGGAGGTAGGCAGAGCCAAGCACAAGCTAGTGAGATCCTATTGGTGCGTTCTAGCATATATTTGCATATTTCCATTAGGGAACGCCTAGTCTGAAGTGCACTCGTGCAATAACTCATTCTAAACAACGCAATTGTTTTTAAAACTTTGGCAAAGAGTAAAGTCTACAAAACGCAATCCACTCTGTTTGTTACAAATTCTAGTTTTGGAAACAGAAAACTGTATGGAGATCAAATGTTTAATAGATGAGAAAATTTGCTGGAAAATCAATTTTTCTCCGTCTTCTCCCACTTCTGGCCACCGGGCTTCTTCTCATCACCATATTTGGTAGTGAGTGGAAACGCCAACCGGATGCTTCATTTTAATACATCTGGTGAAATATCTGGCTCATTGTTCTATTTGTGGTGGCGGTGTCATAATACCCTTAAAACCTAGCGGTCAAACACGGAAATGGTTCCAATCGTTTTTCCACCATTCATTTTTTACCATAGGGGATTTTAGAAACACTTAAACACTGTGTAGCTTTACCCTGGTGTGACGTTTTGATAACTATGTAATTCTCTCGGACAAGGTGAATTTGATCAATATTCAGCTCTATTTACTCTGAAATGTAAAATGCTAATTAGCATCAAAGTACTACAAATCCCTGCAAGCTCCTGAACGTCATATCTAGCTGGCAACTTTGCTAACAGATACATTAAGAAATGTAGCCAGTTTATTCATTACTACATTTAGCTAACATTGGAGAGTTAATGCATAGATCCTTACCTTTGCCTCGATTCTGCAGTCTCGTCCAGAACATTATGACATTTGTAGTTTTTTATGATAGCCACATTTGCAGCCGATTAGCATTTCATTTGTTGGGGTTAAATACAGGCGAATATATTGATAAAAGTCACCTTGTCCGAGAGAGATTTACAGTGCCTTCGGCAAGTATTCAGAACCCTTGACTTTTTCCATATTTGTTAGGTTAGGTTAGCCTTATTCTAAAATTGATTATTATTTTTCCCTCATCAATCTACACACAATACCCCATAACGACAAAGCAACAACAAAAAAAATGAAAATATTGCTAATTTATAAAACAAAATAAACTGAAATATCATATTTACATAAGTATTCAGACCCTTTATCCAGTAATTTGTTGAAGCACCTTTGGCAGTGATTACAGCCTCGAGTCTTCTTGGGTATGATGCTACAACCTTGGCACACCTGTATTTGGGGAGTTTCTCCCATTCTTCTCTGCAGATCCTCTCAATCTCTGTCAGGTTGGATGAGGAGCCTTCCTGCAAAGCTATTTTCAGGTCTCTTCAGAGATGTTTGATAGTGTTCAAGTCCAAGCTCTGGCTGGGCCACTCAATGACATTCAGAGACTTGTCCCGAAGCCACTCCTGCGTTGTCTTAGGTGTGCTTAGGGTCGTCGTCCTGTTGGAGGGTGAACCTTTGCCCCAGTTTGAGGTCCTGAGCGCTCTGGAGCAGGTTTTCATCAAGTATCTCTCTGAACTTTGCTCCGTTCAACTTTGCATCGATCCTGACTAGTCTCCCCTGCTACTGAAAAACATCCCCACAGCATGATGCTGCCACCACCACCATGCTTCACCGTAGGGACGGTGCCAGGTTTCCTCCGGAGGTGACACTTGGCATTCAGGCCAAAGAGTTCAATCTTGGTTTCATCAGACCAGAGAATATTGTTTCTCATGGTCTGAGAGTCTTTAGGTGCCTTTTGGCAAACTCCAAGTGGGCTGTCATGTGCCTTTTATTGAGAAGTGGCTTCCGTCTGGTCACTCTACCATAAAGGCCTGATTGGTGAAGTGCTGCAGAGATGGTTGTCCATCTGGAAGTTTCTCCCATCTCCACAGAGGAACTCTAGAGCTCTGTCAGTGACCATCAGGTTCTAGTTCACCTCCCTGACTAAGGCCCTTCTCCCCCGATTGCTCAGTTTGTCCTGGCGCCCAGCTCTAGGAAGAGTCTTGGTGGCTCCAAACTTCTTCCATTTAAGAATGATGGAGGACACTGTGTATTTGGGGACCTTCAATGCTGCAGATATATTTTGGTACCGTTCCCCAGATCTGTGCATCGACACAATCCTGTCTCAGAGCTCTATGGACAACTCCTTCAACCTCATGGCTTGGTTTTTGCTCTAGAATGCACTGTCAACTGTGGGACCTTATATAGACAGGCGTGTGCCTTTCCAAATCATGTCCAATCAATTGAATTTACCACATGTGGACTCAAATCAAGTTTAAGAAACATCTCAAGGATGATCAATGGAAACAGGATGCACCTGAGCTCAACTTCGAGTGCCATAGCAAAGGGTCTGAATACTTATATAAAGTATTTCTGTTTTTTTTAAATAAATTTGCAAAAAAAAAATGAAAACGTTTTTGCTTTGACATTATAGAGTCTTGTGTGTTGATTGCTTTAGAATAAGGCTGTAACGTAACAAAATGTGGAAAAAGTCAATGGGTCTGAATACTTTCCAAAGGCACTGTACACAGTTATCAATACGTAATGCCAGGTTAAGCCCACACAAAACACAGCCCTTAATTATTATGCATTTTGTTACCCCCTTTTTCTCCCCAATTTCGCGATTACGATCTTGTCTTATTGCTGCAACTCCCCAATGGGCTCAGGAGAGTCAAAGTTCGAGTCATGCGTCCTCCAAACATGACTTGCCAATCCGTGCTTCTTAACACCCACTTGCTTAACCCGGAAGCCAGCTACACCAATGTGTCGAAGGAAACACTGTTCAACTGACGACTGTAGTCAGCCTGCAGGCGCCCGGCCCGCCACAAGGAGTCACTAGAGCGCCTGGCCAAACCCTTCCCTAAACCAGACGACGCTGGGCCAATTGTCTGCAGCCCTATGGGACTCCCGGTCACAGCCTGGGATCGAACCCAGGTTTTTTGTACATATGACAGGAGTTTACACATTCTGTTCCAGCCTTTCACTAACACCTCGTTCAACTAATTGTGGTCTAAATTGTTGACCATGAATAGTTGAACATGGTGTTTGTGCTGGGCAGAAAATAAAAACTGTAAATACCAACCATATACAGTGCATTCGGAAAGAGTTCAGAACCCTTTTTCCACATGTTGTTATGTTACAGCCTTATTCTAAAATGTTCCACTCGTCAATCTACACATAATACCCCATAATGACAAAGCAAAAACAGGTTTTTAGAAATCTATGACAAGACCTGAAAATGATCAGCAACCAATTTGACTGAGCTTAAAGAATTTTGAAAAGAATAATGGGCAAATGTTGCACAATCCAGGTGTGGAAAGCTCTTAGAGACTTACCCAGAAAGACTCACAGCTTTAATCACTGCCAACAGTGCTTATACAAAGTATTTACTCAGGGGTGGAAATACTTGAGATATTTCTGTATTTAATTTTCAAGTAATGCGCACAAATTTCTAAAAAACATGTTTTCACTTTGTCATTATGGGGTATTGTGTGTAGATGGGTGAGAAAACAAATATAGTTAATCCCTTTTGAATTCATGCTGTAACAACAAAATGTGGAATAAGTAAACGGGCATGAAGAATACTTACTGAAGGCACTGTACCTCTCGAGGTGAACGCTAATCCTGACCCTGTCTGTATTCGTGGGGTAACCATGAGGTAACTTTTTTGTTGAAAAGATAAAGTTAGGGATGACATGCAAACAACAAATTCTGAGCCTTCATATTCATGCTTAACGGGCCAAATAATGAAAGACAAGCACTGTAGTTTTGAGTACAGCAAAGTGGGTGTGGAAGAGGTGAAAAAGGTGTTGCTATCTATAAATAAAGACAAGCCACCTGGTACCATCAACATGGATGGGAAATTGCTGAGGTTGGTAGTGGAATACATTGCGACTCCTGTTTGCCACATCTTCAATTTAAGCCTAGAAGACGGTGTGTGCCCTCAGGCCTGGAGGGAGGTAAAGGTCATTCCATTGCCCAAGAATAGCAAAGCACCCTTTAATGGTTTAAACAGCCGACCAATCATCCTGTTACCAGTGCTTACCAAGCTTTTAGATTTCTTTAAACCAAATACAAAGTTATTTACAGAAAACAAATTAACAACAGACTTTCAGCATGCTTACAAGGAAGGGCACTCAAAATGCTCGGCACTGATGATTGGCTGAAAGAAATTAATAGAAGATTGTGGGAGCTGTTTTGTTAGACTTCAGTGCAGCTTTTGATATCATTGATCATAACCTATTTCTGAAAAAACGTAGGTATTATGGATTTGCATCCTCTACCTTATCATGGATTGAGAGTTACCTATCTAATAGAACACAGACGGTTTTCTTTAATGGCAACCTCTCTAATGCAAATTTGGTTGAGTGTGGTGTACCGCAGGGCAGTCGGCTTGGGCCATTGTTTTCACTAATAACCTTCCACTGATTTTGAATGAAGCCTGTGTGTCCATGTACGCTGACGACTCAAGAGTATACTCGTCGGCTACGACAGTAAAATAAATAACTGACACCCTTAACATAGAGCTCCAGCCAGTTTTATAATGGGTAACTAGCAATAGACTGGTGCTAAATATCACAAAAACTAAAATCATTGCTTTTTGGGACAAATCACTCACTCAACGCTAAACCTCATTTAGATCTATTATTGAATAATGTGGTGATTGAGCAAGTTGAGGAGACTAAACTGCTGGGTGTAACCAGCAGCTGCCATGGTCAAAACATATAGACTCAATGGTTGCTAAAATAGGAAGAGGTCTGTCCATAATAAGGCGTTGCTCTGCTTTCTTGATATATGCCTCTACCAGACAGGTCCTAGTTTTGTCGCACCTGGACTACTGCCCAGTTGTGAGGTCATGTGCGACAAAGAGGGACATAGATGAATTGCAGTTGGTCGGGAAGCACGTATTGCACTTAGATGTACACAGAGAGTGAATGTCAGTAACATGCATGTCAATCTCTCCAGGCTCAAAGTTGAGGAGAGATTGACTGCATCACTATTGGTCTTTGTGCGAGGTGTTGAAGGTACTAAACTGTTTGTTCAAGCAGTTGGCACACAGGTCGGACACTAATCGGTACAACACAAGACATGCAATCAGAGGTGTCTTCACAGTCCCTTGGTCCAGAACAGAGGCTGGGAAACACACAGTATTAAATATAGCCATGACTAAATGGAACTCTCTGCCACCCCAGGTAACTCAAGCGAGCAACAAATACAGATTTAAAAAACAGATAAAAGAACACCTTACGACACAACAGGGACTGTGAAGACCCAGCCATTTTGATATATTTTGTATTGTAATTTAAACTGTATTGTATTATGTAAATGGTGGGCCTTGCACGAGCCGGAACGGTTCATAGGGTAGGATCCATCTCCTGTTCCTGAAGCTTGAGGCAGAAACAGGACATTATGTGGTGTACAAAACATTAGGAACACCTGCTCTTTCCATGACATAGACTGACCAGGTGAATCCAGGTGAACGCTATGATCCCTTAATTAAGTCACCTGTTAAATCAACTTCAATCAGTGTAGATGAAGGGGAGGAGACAGGTTCAAGAAGGATTTTTAAGCCTAGAAACAATTGAGACATGGATTGTGTATGTGTGCCATTAAGAGGTTGAATGTGCAAGACAGAATATTTAAGTGCCTTTGAACGTCGTATGGTAGTAGTTACCAGGCACACTGGTTTGTGTCAAGAACTGCAACGCTGCTGGGTTTTTCACGCTCAACAGTTTCCCATGTGTACCAAGAATCGTCCACCACCCAAAGGACATCCAGCCAACTTGGCAGCACAACTGTGGGAAGCATTGGAGTCAACATGGGCCAGTATCCCTGTGGAATGCTTTCGACACCTTGCAGAGTCCATGCCCCAATGAATTGAAGCTGTTCTGATGGCAAAACAAGGGGTAATACAGTGGGGGGAAAAAGTATTTGATCCCCTGCTGATTTTGTATGTTTGCCCACTGATAAAGAAAGGATCAGTCTATAATTTTAATGGCAGGTTTATTTGAACAGTGAGAGACAGAATAACAACAAAAATATCCAGAAAAACGCATGTCAAAAATGTTATAAATTGATTTGCATTTTAATGAGGGAAATAAGTATGGAAATAAGTATGGTTCCAACTCGGGAAGGAAGAGCGAAGGCTTCTGAACCAGGGTCCTAATCCGGGGCCAGAGGTCCAGTCTCTACCGCCATCAACACGAACGCCAGGTACAGGTCCTACTGGATTGCTGTCTGTTGTGGAAGGACCATCAGAGGGCAGGCTGCTCCCACGGACAGTAGCCCAGCCCGGCATGTGAGTCAAGGTGATCAGAGGCAATTAAGCACAGCTGACGGTACTAATGAACTATTCTCTTTCCCCTACAAGAGAGAGGAGGGAACTGGCAGAGAGAGGAGAAAGAAAAGAGTGTTTGCTTCTTCAAAGGAGAGGACGTACCTTTCGGAAGGGAGAAGAAGGGGACACACAACCTCTTGGGGATGGTCACCACGGATCCGGACGACCACCCGAAGGGAGCTCTCCACGGACGGATCGTGAAGGAGGTGACAAACCCGTGATTTATGTCATAGTTTAAAGATAGTCACCTTGTGTTCCTTGGTCTTGTGAAGAACATTTGTGTTATCATCCTTGATTGTGTTGGAGTGTTTGAGAAGGAAAAAAAATACCTCAATAGAGAACTTTGTTCAATTAAGGAAACTTGCTCCTGACTCGTTTATTCCACCTTTCCACTTTAGAGCAACGCCCAAGTACTTGGACCGTTCACATTGGTGGAGAATGCGGGCATTAGGTGGACGAGCGACACAGTGAGGAAAACGAAAATCTACCTGTAGACACATGGGAACCATCCAAGAAGGATGGGTAACGCTCTACTACAACAGTTGATCACGGCCCAGCAGACAACCATAGAACTCATGCAACAGCAGCTGAGCCGGCGAGAAGAACCGAGAGTGAAGCCGAGAGGGGCTACTCACACCATCTTACCTCGCCTCTCAAAAGAGGATGACATTGAAGCTTTCATCATGATGTTCGAAAGGATGGCCACCTTGGAAGAGTGGCCCCCCCACAGAATGGGCGAGTGCATTAGCTCCTCTTTTGACTGGGATAGCCGAGGAAGCCTACTATGATCTGGACCCCCGCGAAGCTGCTAACTATAGGCGACTAAAAACCGAGAATATGTTCCGGGATAGCCGGCTGACCACCCGAGATAGGGCCGTAAAGTTCCATCAATGGACCTATATGACCAACCCGTCCGTGCCCAGATCTTCGCTCTCATATGACTAATGAAACAGTGGCTGGAGCCCGGGAAGGGAGTAGGACATGTCGTAGAGACGCTCATAGTGGACAAGATTTTGAGGGAATTACCCAGGGACTTAAAAAGGGTCGTGGGGCAAGCAAACCCGACGTCAGCCGACGACATAGCCCAGGCTGTGGAAACGTACCGATCTACATGGGAGTTGTTAAAAGGAGGACCGCAAGGACTCTGCCAAGCCCGTTCCCCGACTAACCCCGGCACGTCCACCACCGAAACGACCGAACCTGCTCTGGACGTGGGAGAAGTCATCACCCACACAACAGGGTTGGTGTTATAAAAGCCAGTCTCCGGACCATTACGCCTCACAATGTCCCAGAAAGGACGATTCCATGGCCCCCGAGTCATCGCTGCCCGTCCCCACGCATCCCGGCCCGAGAGGGCAGGATCACCTCTGTTAGCAGAAATAGCCCCAGCGAGTCCAGTTCGAGTAGAAGGGCGAGACGTGGTAGCCATTCTCAACTCGGGAAGTATGGTTACATTAGTGGAGGAGCAGATGGTGACCACAGCAACACTGCTACCAGACAAAGTAGCTGTGTCCATGGAGACACCCACTATTACCCCACCATGAGTCTGTCCGTTCTCACCCTGAAAGGAAGGTGTACAGTCAGGGCCGGGAAAATACCCCAGCTGAAGGTGCCATTACTGATTGGGAGAGACTGTCCCCTACATAAGGAGCTTCGGCAGATGACGTTACGCACTGGACAAGGGGGATCAGGTCTCTCTATCACACGCCAAGAGCCGGGCCACCGTAGTGGGGCAGGAAAGCAGAGGAAGAAAAAAAACAGGTCCAAGCCCGAGGTAGTAGCCTTACAAGGAAATGCAGCCTCGGCATTGTCCTCTGGAGCAGAGGAAGAAATACAGACCCAACGCCTCTGACAGCTATTTCAGGAAACCTCCGATGTAGACGCGAAGGTTAATACACGACGGAGGAAGGAAGGAGCCACCAGAGGAGGGACCATGAAAGGGATTCTCCTCGGGCACCCACGACGGGGATGGGGAACAACCTCAACACCCCTCTACCAAGGTTGACCTGTCCCAAGAATTAAAGGGACAGTTCGGTTCCTTTCAGCATAGAGACCCAGACTTACGGGATGCCATGTGGAAGGTGAAGGTGATCGATGGGAGGAATGTTAACGGATCAGGTGAGCCCTCTCTTCCCTA
Organism: Salmo salar; assembly: GCF_965601325.2. Classification (NCBI taxonomy): domain Eukaryota; kingdom Metazoa; phylum Chordata; class Actinopteri; order Salmoniformes; family Salmonidae; genus Salmo; species Salmo salar. The sequence goes on along the minus strand of NC_138294.1, from coordinate 25,362,359 downwards.
CTATGCAATCAGGCGGGGCCTTTTGTATTGGGTCGTGCAACGAAGGGGGGAAAAACAGGAATTACTAATGGTGCCTAGACCATACAGGGATACTGTCCTACAGCTAGCCCACTCCCATGTCCTAGGAGGACACCTGGCACGGGACAAAAGGATCGACAATCATGCAGAGGTTCTATTGGCCCCGTGTCACCCGAGATGTTGCCAGGTATTGTAGGACGTGTGATCAATGTCAGTGTATGGCCCCACGGCCACACCTGCGTAATCCTTTGATTCCTCTCCCCATTATAGAGACTCCCCTTCGAACGCATAGCTATGGATCTCGTAGGACCCCTCCTGAAATCCGCCAGAGGACACGAGTACATCCTGGTTGTCGTAGATTACGCTACCAAGTTCCGAGAGGACATACCCCTTCGCAACATGTCGTCAAAGGGAATCACCAAGGAATTATTCATGCTGTTCTCCCAGGTGGGCCCTCCCAAGATGATCCTAACCGACCAGGGAACCCCGTTCATGTTCCGGTTGATGAAGGACTTGTGTCGGTTATACCAGGTTCAACAGATACGCACAAGCATATTCCACCCGCAGACAGACGGTTTGTGCAAACGCCTGAACAAAAACAATTAAAAGCATGTTGAGAAGAGTGGTGTCCAGAGACGGGAAAAACTGGGACATGCTTCTGCCCCACTTAATGTTTGCCCTGCGAGAAGTACCCCAGGCGTCTACTGGGTTCTCCCCATTCAAATTTCTCTCCAGCAGGCCATGCCGAGGGATCCTCGACTTAGCCAAACAGAGGCCCAACCAACCTGGGAGGCCCAACCATGCCCATTCCGCTTGACGATAGAACATGTTACCCTGATGAGGGACCGCCTGTCGGCAGTCTGGCCCAAAGTAAAGGAGCACATGGAGAAGGCGCAACGAACTCAAGGCCGGGCGTACGATAAGTCAGCGACACCCAGGGAGTTCACCGTGGGAGAGAAAGGGATGGTACTCATGCCCACGGCCGGACACTGCTTGCTGGCGCAGTGGAGGGGACCCTACAAGGTAACGGAAAGGTTCTCACCAGTCAATTACTTCATCAAGCAACCGGACAGGAGGAAGAAGGTCCAACTGTATCATATCAACCTGCTGAAGAAGTACCATGGGAGAGAGGAGGGTGTGGCTTTGATGGCCGTGGAGCACAAGGAAAAAGAGGAGGCCCTGCTACAGGTGCGCCGTGGCCGAACTCTCCTGCCAGAGCAGTCGAGACAGCTAGTCAAGCTGATTATGCAATTTGGCAGGGTATTCTCGCCCTTCCCAGGACAAACAGATGTCCTGTTTCATCATATCCACACTGAACCCGGCAAGAGGGTGCATATCCAGCCTTACAGGATTCCTGAGGCTCGCAGAGTCATCGCAAATAACGAGGTAAGGAAGATGCTGAGGATGAGGGTGATCGAGTCATCTATGAGTGAGTGGTCCAGTCCCATAGTCCTGGTCCCCAAACCTGACTGTAGTATGAGGCTCTGCAATGACTTTAGGGGTGTAAACGCCATCTCTACGTTCAATGCGTATCCCATGCCCCGCGTGGATGAACTCCTGGAGTGCTTAGGAAAGGCCAAGTTCCTCACCACCCTGGATTTGACGAAGGGATATTGGCAAGTGCCGGTGGCTCCGGAGGACCGCCCAAAGACTGCCTTCGCCACACCGGAGGGGCTTTTTCAGTATGTGAGGATGCCCTTCGGACTGCATGGCGCTGCGGCAACTTTCCAACGCCTCATGGATGCCATTCTACGGCCCCATCAAGAGTACGTGGTGGCGTACATAGACGATATGGTCATCCACTGCGAGGACTGGGATAGTCACCACCTGCAGCTACGGTCAGTACTCGTGAGCCTGGAGGCTACAGGGCTGATGGCCAATCCAAAAAAATGCTGCCTGGGTCTGTCCGAAGCGGAATACCTGGGATACACCGTGGGGAACGGAAAAATATGCCCACAGGCAGAAAAGACCAGGGCCATTTGGGACTGGCCCCGGCCTCAGACGAAGCGGGACGTCCAAGCCTTCTTGGGGATAACGGGATATTATCGCCGTTTCATCCCTGGATATGCAACCATTGCCAACTCCCTCACAAACCTCATCAAGAAAAACCTGCCAAACCGTGAAAGGACGAGACGGAAGACGCCTTCCAGTTGCTAAAAGATAGCCTGTACTCTGATCCCGTCCTGCAGGCTCCTGACTTCTCCCAAGAGTTCATTGTGCAGGTAGATGCCTCAGATACGGGGCTCGGAGCCGTCCTAGCTCAGAGTGAAGGCGAAGCAGAGAGGCCTATTCTCTGTATAAGTAGGAAGCTCAGTGATTGGGAACAGAGATATGCTACCGTAGAGAAAGAGGCCCTAGCCATTAAGTGGGCCCTCGATTATCTCCGGTACTACCTACTCGGCCGTAGGTTTGCCCTCGTTACTGACCATGCTCCCCTCACGTGGATGGCCGGTATGAGAAACTATAACAGAATAGCCAGATGGTTTCTTGCTTCACAACCGTTCTCTTTCCACGTCATCCACAGGGCTGGATCGAGGAACGGGAATGCGGACGCTCTGTCCCGACGTGACCAAAACTGCGCATCTGGCGCCCGGCCCTCCGGTCCGGTCCTGAGGAGGGAGGTAGGTGGAAGGACCACCAGAGGGCAAGCTGCTCCCACGGACAGTAGCCCAGCCCGGCATGTGAGTCAAGGTGATCAGAGGCAATTAAGCACAGCTGATGGTACTAATGAGCTATTCTCTTTCCCCTACAAGAGAGAGGAGGGAACCGGCAGAGAGAGGAGAAAGAAAAGAGTGTTTGCTTCTACAATGGAGAGGACGTACCTTTCGGAAGGGAGAAGAAGGGGACACACAACCTCTTGCGGATGGTCACCACGGATCCGGACGACTACCCGACGGGAGCTCTCCATGGACGGATCGTGAAGGCGGTGACAAACCCGTGATTTATGTTATAGTTTAAAGATACTCACCTTGTGTTTCTTGTTCTTGTGAAGAAGAATTGAATTTTCCTTGGGATATCATCCTTGATTGTGTTGGAGTGTTTGAGAAGGAAAAAAATACCTCAATAGAGAACTTTGTTCAATTAAGAAAACCTGCTCCTGACTCATTTATTCCACCTTGCCGCTTTAGAGCAACCTCCAAGTACTTGGTCCGCTCACACTGTAAACACAAATTGTGCAGAAGAGGATATTAATTACAGTATATAACAAACTCTTTGCTGTACACATAGAAACATATTATAAAATGTAAACTCCAGTCAAATCAAATGTTATTAGTCACATGCGCCGAATACAACAGGTGTAGACATTACAGTGAAATGCTTACTTACAAGCCCCTAACCGACAGTGCAGTTAAAAAAAATATGGATAAGAATGAGATAAAAGTAACAAGTAATTAAAGAGGAGCAGTATAAAAAGAACAATATATACAGGGTGGTGCCGGTACAGAGTCAATGTGCGGGGGCACCGGTAAGTTGAGGTAGTATTTACATGTAGGTAGAGTTAATTAAAGTGACTATGTATAGCTGGAGGGGGGTGGGGGGGGATGCGAATAGTCTGGGTAGCCATTTGACTAGATGTTCAGGAGTCTTATGGCTTGGGGGTAGAAGCTGTTTAGAAGCCTCTTGGACCTAGACTTGGCTCTCCGGTACCGCTTGCCGTGTGGTAGCAGAGAGCGTCTATGACTAGGGTGGCTGGAGTCTTTGACAATTTTTAGGGCCTTCCTCTGACACTGCCTGTATGGAGGTCCTGGATGGCAGGAAGCTTGGCCCCAGTGATGTACTGGGCCGTTCGCACTACCCTCTGTAGTGCCTTGCGGTCGGAGGCCGAGCAGTTGCCATACCAGGGAGTGATGCAACCAGTCAGGATGCTCTCGATGTGCAGCTGTAGAACCTTTTGAGGATCTGAGGACCCATGCCAAATCTTTTCAGTCTCCTGAGGGGGAATAGGTTTTGTCGTACCTGCTTCACGACTGTCATGGTGTGCTTGTACCATGTTAGTTTGTTGGTGATGTGGACGCCAAGGAACTTGAAGCTCTCAACCTGCTCCACTGCAGCCCTGTTGATGAGAATGGGGGCGTGCTCGGTCCTCTTTTTCCTATAGTCCACAATCATCTCCTTTGTCAACCCCATCTCTAACACTATTTCAAGTACAATATGGAACCATTAGAGTTTTATCTGAAAAAAATGGCCATAGTCGTGGCATACAATATTGGCACCCTTGCACTTTTTCAAATATTGAACAATTTCTTCCAGAAAACTATGGAGGGCCAAGGAGGAAATGGTGACTGTGCTTGAATCTGAAAGTGCGGCAAGTGAAGTGTGTGATGATGAATGGAAAATAGTCAAATCAAAGAATGGAATAAAACGAGCGCAAGTTGTAGTAGAAGACAAGGACCTGTCCAATAATTAATTTCTTATTGGACTGCATTTTTTGGACAAGGAGATTCATTTGGGAAATCCATTTGTAATATCGAGGACTGTGAAGAAAGCAGTGGAAAAGGTGGATTCAATCAAGGTGACTAGAATCGGCCTTGTTTTGGTTAATTGTGTTGATGAAGAACAGAAGAAGTGTGCACTGGATCTGGCAAAATTGTCCACATCAGAAGTAACATGTATTGATCCTGATTGGCACAGCGGTCTAAGGCACTGCATCGCAGTGCTAGAGGCGTCACATCAGACCCGGGTTCGATCCAGGGCTGTATCACAACCGGCCGTGATCAGGAGTCCCATAGGGCGGTGCACAATTCGCCCAGCGTTCTTCGGGTTACGGGAGGGTTTGGCCCGGGTAGGCCGTCATTGTAAATAAGAATTTGTTCTTAACTGACTTGCCTAGTTAAATAAAGGTTACATTTTAAAAAGTGGTCTTCGGAGCAGGGCGCTTGCCAAAGGAGTTATAGCTGGAGTCTCGTTGGACATACATTAGATGATGAGTACCTTAATTAGAAAATCCCTGGAGTGGTCAGTGCACGTCGCATGACCTGTATGTTAAATGGAAGGAAGGAGAAAAGCCTGTCAATGTTATTGTTGTTTGAGGAGACTACCTGAATATCTGAAGCTTGGATATGTGAGGTATGCGTTGAGAGGATTAGTGTCCAAACCATTACAGTCAAATCAAATGTTATTTGTCATGTGCGCCGACTACAACATGTGTAGACCTTACAGTGAAATGCTTACTTATAAACCCTTAACCAACAATGCAGTTAAGTAAATAAGTGTTAAGTATTTACGAAAATAAACTGAAGTAAAAAAATAAAAAATAAAGAAATAAAAATAACTAATAATTAAAGAGCAACAATAAAATAACAGTAGGGAGGACATATACAGGGGGTACCGGTACAGAGTCAATGTGCGGGGGCACAGGTTAGTCGAGGTAATATGCACATGTAGGTAGAGGTAAAGTGACTATGCATAGATAATAAACGGGGTACGACGACAATGCAAATAGTCCGGGTAGCCATTTGATTAGTTGTTCAGGAGACTTATGGCTTGGGGGTAGAAGCTGTTAAGAAGCCTTTTGGACCTAGACTTAGCACTCCGGGACCGCTTTCCGTGTGGTAGCAGAGAGAACAGTCTATGACTAGGGTGACTGGAGTCTTTGGCAATTTTTAGGGCCTTCCTCTGACACCGCCTGGTATAGAGGTCCTGCATGAAAGGAAGCTTGGCCCCAGTGATGTACTGGGCCATACACATTACCCTCTGTATTGCCTTGCGGTTGGAGGCCGAGCAGTTGCCATACCAGGCGGTGATGCAACCCGTCAGGATGCTCTCGATGGTGCAGCTGTAGAACTTTTTGAGGATCTGAGTACCCATACCAAATCTTTTCAGTCTCCTGAGGGGAAATAGGCATTGTCGTGCCCTCTTCACGACTGTCTTGGTGTGTTTGGACCATGATAGTCTGTTGGTGATGTGGACACCAGGAACTTGAAACTCTCAACCTGCTCTACTACAGTCCCGTCGGTGAGAATGGGGGCATACTCGGTTCTCCTTTTCCTGTAGTCCACAATCATTGTAGAAATTGTAAAGGATATGGTCACGTGTCAAATGTTTGCAGACGGGAGAAGTATCATATTGAAGAATCTGCGAATGGAAAATGTTGCAACTGTGGTGGGCATCATACTCCGGACTTCCTTGAGTGTCCTGTTAGGGTAAAGGAGGTCCAGGTGTCAAGGATCAGGGTTGTGCAGCGGATCTCCTATGTGGAGGCGGTGAAGAGAGTCATAGAGGCAAGAGGCAACAGTGTTGGAGATATAGTGGATTCAGTGCAACCAGTTGATAGTGTTTTAAGTCAATCAGGTGATCTGGATACACTCATTGTGAAGATGGTGGATGTTGTGACATTTATAGCCACAGTGATTAATTGGACAGCACAAGTGTCTAAGATGTCCAAAAAGCTGGATATCATATCTGCAGCCTAATACGTTTTTGGGGCTCAAAGACTTGGGGCTCCAAGGACTACTGTCCCGTCCTCACAGGAGGCTTCTGAGCCTGTGTTGGACCTGATTAGAATTAGGTTTTTACAGAAAAGCAGGTTGATTGTGTAGTTAATTTATTTTTAGGTAGTTTGTATGACATTTTATTTCCTTTTTACCAAAACGTTTTCCTTTTTGGGATCCTTATTATCTACCCGCACAGTAGGTGGCGGAATGCACATCTAATTGTTGCGAACGCCATTATACCATAGTAGAAGACGAAGTTTGAATAGAGAAAAGGACTCATTCTCCTGTTTTGTGTCACTGTGTGTACCGCAATGAGCATGGAGAAAATAAAGAAAACCAGAGAATTATCTGAGGAGGTCAGACACAAAATTGTAGCCAAGCATGGACAATCAAGGCTACAAGTCCATCTCCAGAGTTCCTGTTTCCACCGTACGTAACGGTATCAAGAAGTTTAAGGCCCATGCCGCTGTAGCCAACCTCCCTGGAAGTGGCCGCAAGAGAACTTGATAGAAGATTGCAGCGAAGGATTGTTTCAATGGTGGAGAAAGCACCTCGATAAACTGCCACACAGATTCAAGCTGACTTTCAGACCCAAGGTATGACAGTTTCAACTCGCACTGTCCGTCACCAACTCAATGAAAGGGGGTTATATGGTAGGAGACCCAGGAGGACCCCACTGCTGAGAGAGAGACATAAGAAAGCCTGACTGCAATTTGCCCTAACACCTGAACATGCCAAAATCCTTCTGGGAGAATGTGCTGTGGGCAGAATAGAACAAATTAGAGCTTTTTGGTAAAGCACACCATCTCTGTTTACAGAGAACAAAATTAAGCCTTCAAAGAAAAGAACACCTTCCCTATAGTCAAACATGGAGGAGGTTCAGTGATGTTTTGGGGTTGCTTTGCTGTCTCTGGCACTGGGTGCCTTGAACGTGTACATGGCATCATGAAATCAGGAGAATAACAAGGCATTTTAGAGCGCAATGTCAGACACAGTGCCAGAAAGCTGGGTCTCCGTCAAAGGTCTTCCAGCAGGACAATGACCTTAAGCACACTTCAAAAAGCACCCAGGAATGGTTCAAGAGAAAACGCTGGACTGTTCTAAAGTGGCCAGCAATGAGTACAGAACTAAATTTCATTGAAAACTTGTGGAGAGACCTGAAAACAGCAGTTGGGAGACGGGACACAAGAGGAGTGGGCCAAACTGCCAGTACAGAGGTGCAGGAAGCTCATCGATGGCTATAGGATGCGCTTGATTATACCAGTTATTTTGACCAAAGGCTGTGCTACCAAATATTATGTCTAGGGTGTCAATAATTTTGTCAATGCCTTTTCTGTTTATTTTTTCTGATTTAAAGGGATATATTAAGTTATGAATCAAAAACAAAGGTTCTGTAATATTAACAGTGAAATAAAGAACTGTTGAGACCAAATACAATGTTAAATTTCAACTTCATTCTTAGGGAAAATGGTCAGTTATTTGATAAAAGTGCAAGGGCCACGACTGTGTGTGTTGATTAAATAATTAAGTATAATGTTTTGGTTAGACTGATAAGGGAAACTCAGTCCCTGCAATGATACAAAAATAACAAAGTCTGTCAGCACAGAGTCAATTTTGTATTTCATTTCAACAAAATGGTAATTTACTCGCATAACTTTTACATACAGTACTTTTACTGCACAAAACGATACAAGTAGATTATTATTTTATTTTTTTTACTCACTATGGTAGCATTTGACCTTTTCTGTAAATCTGGAACCCTTACTTTGATAAAATGAATTTTAGAATACTTCGGAAAAGGTTTAACATTACAAGGCACCATTCTGATCTCACTATAACACCACCAGTATCAACTTAAAGGGACTAAATTTGTCATTCTTCATTAGTGAAGCATTTTTACTAGACACCATCACACCAACCATCACCATATCATCTACTCTGCCTCATCATACTCATTCTTTCCTCAGTCCAATCAAATTTCAATCAAATGCATTCATAAAGCCCTTTATACATCAGCAGAAACCCAGACTAAAACCCCAAACAGCAAGCAATGCAGATGTAGAAAGCACGGTGGCTAGGAAAAACTCAGTCCTCTTCTGGCTGTGCTGGGTGGAGTTCACCTCATCCAGTTCCCTACTGCATCCAAAAGCAACAGAATTAACTACAAACACACTAACTAGTACTACATGTTACTATACTCTATACATGGAACATGTTTTCTGCTGGTGTATCCTGAGGTATCTCCTCTCTGAGAACCTCTTCCCGCAGTGTGTACAGGCGAACGGCCTCTCTCCCATGTGGACCTTCAGGTGCATCTTCAGCTGATGCTGGTGGGAGAACCTCTTCTCACACTGGGGCAGCTTCAGGATTTCTCCCCTGTGTGGACACTCTGGTGCCTCTTCAGGTTGAACAAGTGTGAAAAACTGGCCCGGCACAGGTGACAATTGAATGGTTTCTCCCCTGTGTGGACCCTCTGGTGCCTCTTCAGGCTGAACGAGTGTGAAAAACTGGCCCAGCACAGGTGGCAGCCGAATGGTTTCTCCCCCGTATGCATCCTCTGGTGGATCTCCACCTGTTTGGGGAAACTGAAGGCTTTCCCACAAAATGAACACGGGAAGCGCTTCTCTTTGGCGATGCCACCTTTACTGATTCCATCTCTACTACTGTCATTTGTCAATGGGCTTGTGTAGCTATTTAATGTTGAGGCACTGGCATTGTCTGAGGTCTGGTTTAACATAAGGAGATTGTGAGGAGGACGAAGGTCAGGGAGTGTCTGTGTTGTCACAGGGTCCATGTTCCAGTTGATAGATCCTATAGAAGGCAGGCTGAAGGCAGCACCTGTTAGGGGGTTAACCTGAGGCGCCATCAGTCTCTCTGAATCACAACTATAGGAGCAGGACGGAGCATCACTAGCTGAGTCTGTGTCTGTTGTTCTCTCCCCCCGTATACAGACACCTCCCCGTCCCCGCAGACCAAATCTACGCCTCGCCCTGGTCTCATCCAGTCTGTTGTCATGGAGACTAAGTTCAGCTGTTGTTTTGTATTCGACCGTCTGTTTCTGGTTGTGGTTAACAGTGTTGTTCCCCAGCCCAGAGTTTAGGATGCTGTTCCATCCATTGACCTCCACTATGTCGCATCTGGTCCTGGCCTGCTCAATGATGTTGTCCCCTGGGCCCTTGGCTGCACTGGTCTGGGTATCCAAGATGGCCGACCAGTCTCCTCTGTTAGCCTCCAGCCAACCACCTGCAGGAAGAGGTTAGAAAATAGACTTTACAAACATGGCAGAGAAAACTCTACATATGGAGTGTTTTTGAGTCAATTACATGGTCAAGTTCATACATTGTGTTTTTGTTGTATGTAAACATAAGTTGTATTGATTTCATTGTATGAATGAAGAAAATTAAGGTAAAATAGTCAGGTGCATCACTATTCTCATTGAAGATGTAGTACTATATGTAGGCTATATGTATTTCTCCGTTACCTTGCTCCCCCATCTTTAGTCCACTCAGCAGATCAATGCTCTCTTGTCCGTCTTCTATTGTCTCCTCTTTGACTAGCAGCAGATCAGGCTTCCCTTCCTCAATGTCTACTGACTGTAAGAGATACAGAGAGAAGATGTTGGATCAAGACATCTGATATTAGCACCCTGCTATGGAGCATCTTCTGATTGGGCAATGAGGGATTGCTATGAGTACAATGCATACATGTGAGTTGATTTGATACTATACTAATGGTTGGATAATTCAATGGCATGGTCCCATACTTAAGACAAAATGAATTAAGACCTGACCTAATACCATTCAGACAGTAGTTCACAGTGGGCTCACCTCAGTGAGAATGTATGTGGCCCTGTGCTGCTCAGCTGGTTCCTCTGTGGGTTCAGGAGGTGGTGTAGTCTGGTTGTCGTCCATGACCATGGTCCCCTCAGGGTTCCCCAGACCCTCCTCACACCCCTCCTCCTTCACGAGCAGCACCTCTGGACCCTCGTCCTCCTAGAAGAGATAGGTGATACAGATTACACAGACATACTCCCTCAGGTATGTACACACAGATAATAAACACACTTTCAAAATGGAGTGTTTACCCATCCCCACTACGTTTGAGTTCTATACTGTAGTTACAGAATGACTTAATTGTTATTAAACTCATCCCGGTGGACATAAATATGATGTGGGTAAATATGAGTCATCATCAGTCAAACCTGACTCAACTATTTTGAAGTGCACAGCAGGTGTTTGTTAGTGTGTGGGTACAGTGCAGTGGAGGCTTCTGAGGGGAGAACAGGTCGTAATAATGTCTCGATTGGAGTAAATAGAATGGTTTCAAAGACATGGTTTTCATACCATTCCATTCACTCTATTCCATCCATTAAACTCCATTCAAGCCATTATTGTGAGCCGTTCTCCCCTCAGCAGCCTTCACTGTTACAGTTCCTTCAGAAAGTATTCATACACCTTGACTTTTGCCACATTTTGTTATTTTACAGAATACATTTAAAATTGATGAAAATTTAGATTTTTGGGGTCACTGGCCTACACACAATACACCATAATGTCAAAGTGGAATTATGTTTTCTTAAATTTTGACAAATTAATAAAAAACAAAAAGCTGAAATTTCTTGAGCCAATAAGTATTCAGCCCCTGACTTTAAGACAGTCACATAGTTTAATGGCTGTGATAGGAGAACAGAGGATGAATCAACAACATTGTAGTTACTCCACAATACTAACCTCTTTGACAGAGTGAAAAGAAGGAAGCCTGTACAGAATAAAATATTCCAAAACGTGCATCCTGTTTTCACAAAGGCACTAAAGTAGTACTGCAAAAAAAGTGACAAAGCAATGAACTTTTTGTCCTGAATACAAAGTGTTATGTTTGGAGCAAATCCAATACAACACATTACTGAGTACCACTCTCCATATTTTCAAACATAGTGGTGGCTGCATCGTGTTATGGGTATGCTTGTAATCATTAAGGACTGGGGAGTTTTTCAGGATAAAAAATCAACGTAATGGAGCTAAGCACAGGCAAAATCCTAGAGGAAAACCTGGTTCAGTTTGCTTTCCACCAGATACTGGGAGGAATTCATCTTTCTGCAGGACAATAACCTAAAACACAAGGCCAAATCTACACTAGAGTTGCTTACTAAGAAGACCGCAAATGTTCCTGAGTGGCCAAGTTACAATTTTGACATAAATCTGCTTGAAAATCTATGGCAAGACCTGAAAATGGTTGTCTAGCAATGATCAACAACCAATTTGACAGGGATTTAATATTTTTGTTTAAAATAAATTGGGCAAATGTTGCACAATCCAGGTGTGGAAAGCTCTTTGAGACTTACTCAAAGATTCACAGTTGTAATTGCTACTAAAGGTGATTCTAACCTGTACAATTAAATCAATTTTAATCCCACTTCATAACAAAACAAAATGGTAAAAGGGGCTGTGAATACTTTCTCTAGGCACTGTATGTAGGCCCTAAGTGTATATTGGTTATAAAGCACTGTATGTAGGCCCTAAGTGTATATTGGTTATAAAGCACTGTTGGGTGTATGTAGAATAGGGTGAGATCAGATGTGATTTCTACTAAATAGAATCCCAATGAAAGTTCATGATGTTTATTAAACAAAGTTTTTATATGAAATCCACACATATATGTCTTAACAAAAAATGTCCATGAACTTGATTAACTGCATTCATTTTCTCATTAAAAGTGTCTTGGGAAAAAAATACGTTAGTTGAATAGAAGTAGTGAAATAGGCATTTGTGAACATAATACAGCCTACACAATACAAACACAATATGTAAAAGATGTTTTATGACTGAATGCAATATTCTACCTAGGAATATTCAACACTGAAATCTGTTACTCTAAATGCATCTGTGGATCTTTTCTGCTGAAACAATGAAAATTGATCTTTGTCTTTAATTCAACGTTTGATCCAAACATCAGAAGATATCGTGTGGAATGGTTTCTATGTTATAGAGTGGAATGTTTTTTTCTGCTGGTGTATCCTGAGGTAGGTCCTCTCAGAACCTCTTCCTGCAGTGTGTACAGGTAGGGCTGTGGCTGTCATGAAAATGTGTCAGCCGTTAACTGTCACGCAAAATTACCACCGGTCTCAAGGTTATTGACCTGTATTAATATAAATACGGTTGGCATCTCCGGGTTTCCACGCATACAAGCCGCTGATGTGCGGCTTTGGAACATCTACAATTCAAATATGGATTACAAATCCATTTAATATACACCATCACAATAGCTGGTGTTAAGAAACATGATATGAAGAAAATGTATTTCAGAAGAACAGGATTTCATATTGAGTCGGCCTACTGTATGTTACCGATCTGGGAGTGCCATGCCAATAGCAGAAAATACACTGCTCAAAAAAATAAAGGGAACACTTAACCTGTTAGGGCTAGGGGGCAGTATTTGCACGGCTGGATAAAAAAATGTACCCGATTTAATCTGGTTACTAATCCTACCCAGTAACTAGAATATGCATATACTTATTATATATGGATAGAAAACACCCTAAAGTTTCTAAAACTGTTTGAATGGTGTCTGTGAGTATAACAGAACTCATTTGGCAGGCAAAACCCTGAGACAGATTCTGACAGGAAGTGGATACCTAATGTGTTGTATTACCTTTAAACCTATGCCATTGAAAAACACAGGGGCTGAGGAAGATTTTGGCACTTCCTATTGCTTCCACTAGATGTCACCAGCCTTTACAAAGTGTTTTGAGTCTTCTGGAGGGAGATCTGACCGAACAAGAGCCATGGAACGATGATGGCCCATTAGACACCTGGCGCGCGAGTTCATGTTGGGTACCCTCGTTCCAATACGTTATAAAAGAGAATGCATTCGTCCACCTTGAATATTATTCATGTTCTGGTTAAAAAAGGCCCTAATGATTTATGCTATACAACGTTTGACATGTTTGAACGAACGTAAATATATTTTTTCCCCTCGTTCATGAAGTGAAGTCCAGCGGGCTTAGATCATGTGCTAACAAGACAGAGATTTTTGGACATAAATTATGAGCTTTTTTGAACAAAACTACATTCGTTATGGACCTGTGATACCTGGAAGTGACATCTGATGAAGAGAATCAAAGGTAATGAATTATTTACATAGTATTTTCGATTTTAGATCTCCCCAACATGGCGGCTAGTCTGTATCGCAACGCGTATTTTTCTGGGCGCAGTGCTCAGATTATTGCAAAGTGTGATTTCCCAGTAAGGTTATTTTTAAATCTGGCAAGTTGATTGCGTTCAAGAGATGTAAATCTATAATTCTTTAAATGACAATATAATATTTTACCAATGTTTTCTAATTTTAATTATTTAATTTGTGGTGCTGACTTGAATGCCGGTTATTGGAGGGAAACGATTTCCTGAACATCAACGCCACAGTAAAACGCTGTTTTTGGATATAAATATGAACTTGATAGAACTAAAAATGCATGCATTGTCTAACACAATGTCCTAGGAGTGTCATCTGTTGGAGATTGTAAAAGGTTAGTGCATAATTTTAGCTGATTTTATGGTTTTGGTGACGCCTGTCTTTGAATTGGCACAACATTACACACAACTCTTGTAAATGTACTGTCCTAACATACTCTAAATTTATGCTTTCGCCGTAAAACCTTTTTGAAATCGTAAAACGTGGTTAGATTAAGGAGATGTTTATCTTTCAAAGGGTGTAAAATAGTTGTATGTTTGAAAAATTTGAATTTTGACATTTATTTGGATTCAAATTTGCCGCTCTTGAAATGCACCTGCTGTTGATGGAGTGCACCACGGGTGGGACGCTTGCGTCCCACCTAGCCCATAGAGGTTAAACAACACAATGTAACTCCAAGTCAATCTCACTTCTGTGAAATCAAACTGTCCACTTAGGAAGCAACACTGATTGACAAATTTCACATGCTGTTGTGCAAATGGAATAGACAACAGGTGGAAATTATAGGCAATTAGCTAGACAGCCCCAATAAAGGAGTGGTTCTGCAGGTGGGGACCACAGACCACTTCTCCGTTCCTATGCTTCCTGGCTGATTTTTTTGGTCACTTTTGAATGCTGGCGGTGCTTTCACTCTAGTGGTAGCATGAGACGGAGTCTACAACCCACACAAGTGGCTCAGGTAGTGCAGCTCATCCAGGATGGCACATCAATGCGAGCTGTGGCAAGGTTTGCTGTGTCTGTCAGTGTAGTGTCCAGAGCATGGAGGCGCTACCAGGAGACAGGCCAGTACATCAGGAGACGTGGAGGAGGCCGTAGGAGGGCAACAACCCAGCAGCAGGACCGCTACCTCCGCCTTTGTGCAAGGAGGAGCAGGAGGAGCACTGCCAGAGCCCTGCAAAATGACCTCCAGCAGGCCACAAATGTGCATGTGTCTGCTCAAACGGTCAGAAACAGACTCCATGAGGGTGGTATGAGGGCCCGACGTCCACAGGTGGGGGTTGTGCTTACAGCCCAACACCGTGCAGGACGTTTGGCATTTGCCAGAGAACACCAAGATTGGCAAATTCGCCACTGGCGCCCTGTGCTCTTCACAGATGAAAGCAGGTTCACACTGAGCACGTGACAGACGTGACAGAGTCTGGAGACGCCGTGGAGAACGTTCTGCTGCCTGCAACATCCTCCAGCATGACCGGTTTGGCGGTGGGTCAGTCATGGTGTGGGGTGGCATTTCTTTGGGGGGCCGCACAGCCCTCCATGTGCTCGCCAGAGGTAGCCTGACTGCCATTAGGTACCGAGATAAGATCCTCAGACCCCTTGTGAGACCATATGCTGGTGCGGTTGGCCCTGGGTTCCTCCTAATGCAAGACAATGCTAGACCTCATGTGGCTGGAGTGTGTCAGCAGTTCCTGCAAGAGGAAGGCATTGATGCTATGGACTGGCCCGCCCGTTCCCCAGACCTGAATCCAATTGAGCACATCTGGGACATCATGTCTCGCTCCATCCACCAACGCCACGTTGCACCACAGACTGTCCAGGAGCATGCCCAGGCATTGTAGGGAGGTCATACAGGCACGTGGAGGCCACACACACTACTGAGCCTCATTTTGACTTGTTTTAAGGACATTACATCAAAGTTGGATCAGCCTGTAGTGTGGTTTTCCACTTTAATTTTGAGTGTGACTCCAAATCCAGACCTCCATGGGTTGATAAATTGGATTCCCATTGATTATTTTTGGGTGATTTTGTTGTCAGCACATTCAACTATGTAAAGAAAAAAGTATTTAATAAGATTATTTCTTTCATTCAGATCTAGGTTGTGTTGTTTAAGTGTTCCCTTTATTTTTTTGAGCAGTATATATGCTTAATTCCTGTGCAATTATTTTATATGACTTTATAGTTACAAGAATATAAGTGTACATTGATTAATAAAACAGAAAGGATATTTTTCTCTAACGATTGCCGAGCGAGTGCGCAATGGACCGGCTATTCTGTGTCGAGTGTAAAAAGTGATCATTTGTAACATGTCCTATAAGCTTAATTTCGAGTTATTTGGCAACTTTAGTTGTGAGACAAACCTTAGAATGTCTTAGAAATCAAAACATATGGGCTGCATGATGTAACTATTGATGATTTGAAAAAGTTGCAAAAATGGCATGCGCTCTGTTTCTTGCCTAGACTGCACGCACTGCTCATTAGTCTCTCATTCACAAGTGATAATATTGTCTCCCATCAAACTACTCTCAATTTATAAAGGTCTTTATACTAAATAATATATGTGTGAAATTAGTTTAGAATGGGCCATTATCAGCTGCATGGGCATGCCATCCGTACGCACTCGACAGTGTCGATGAAATACGAACGCTATAATAGGTGTGTTGGAAAAATGACCAGCTCCTGACACGCATCATTAATTCATTATGAATAAGATTTATTTGATTTCATTCTTCATTAATGTAACCACAATGTTCAGTTGAAATGACTCGCACCAACAGTAGGGACATTATCTATCTATCTACACACACACACACACACACAGGCTTGCGAAAGTATTCACCCCCTTGGGATTTTTCCTATTTTGTTACCTTACAACCTGGAATTAAATTTGGGGGTTTGTATAATTTGATTTACACAACATGCCTACCACTTTGAAGATGCAACATTTTTTTGTCAAATAAACAAGAAATAACACAAAAAAAACTGAAAACTTGAGCGTGCATAACTATTCACCCCCCCAAAAGTCAATACTTTGTCGAGCACCCTTTTGCAGCGATTACATCTGCAAGTCTCTTGGGGTATGTCTCTATAAGCTTGGCACATCTAGCCACTGGGATTTTTGCCCATTCTTCAAGGCAAAACTGCTCCAGCTCCTTCAAGTTGGATGGGTTCCGCTGGTGTACAGCAATCTTTAAGTCATACCACAGATTCTCAATTGGATTGAGGTCTGGACTTTGACTAGGCCATTCCAAGACCTTTAAATGTTTCCCCTTCAACCACTCGAGCGTTGCTTTAGCAGTATGCTTATGGTCATTGTCCTGCTGGAAGGTGAGCCTCCGTCCCAGTCTCAAATCTCTGGAAGACTGAAACAGGTTTCCCTCCGGAGACAATCTCCCTTACCTCACCTCGCTCATCAACTTATCCTTGACCGCTGGCTACGTCCCTTCCGTCTTCAAGAGAGTGAGAGTTGCACCCCTTCTCAAAAAACCTACACTCGATCCCTCCGATGTCAACAACTACAGACCAGTATCCCTTATTTCTTTTCTCTCCAAAACTCTTGAGCGTGCCGTCCTTGGCCAGCTCTCTTGCTATCTCTCAGAATGACCTTCTTGATCCAAATCAGTCAGGTTTCAAGACTGGTCATTCAACTGAGACTGCTCTTCTCTGTGTCACGGAGGCTCTCCGCACTGCTAAAGCTAACTCTCTCCTCTGCTCTCATCCTTCTAGACCTATCTGCTGCCTTTGATACTGTGAACCATCAGATCCTCCTCTCCACCCTCTCCGAGTTGGGCATTGCCGGCGCGGCTCACTTGGATTGCGTCCTACCTGACAGGTCGCTCCTACCAGGTGGCGTGGCGAGAATCTGTCTCCGCACCACGTGCTCTCACCACTGGTGTCCCCCAGGGCTCAGTTCTAGGCGCTCTCCTATTCTCGCTATACACCAAGTCACTTGGCTCTGTCATATCCTCACATGGTCTCTCATATCATTGCTACGCAGACGACACACAATTAATCTTCTCCTTTCCCCCTTCTGATAACCAGGTGGCGAATTGCATCTCTGCATGTCTGGCAGACATATCAGTGTGGATGACGGATCACCATCTCAAGCTGAACCTCGGCAAGACGGAGCTGCTCTTCCTCCCGGGGAAGGGCTGCCCGTTCCATGATCTCGCCATCACGGTTGACAACTCCATTGTGTCCTCCTCCCAGAGTGCTAAGAGCCTTGGCGTGACCCTGGACAACACCCTGTCGTTCTCCGCTAACATCAAGGCGGTGACCCGATCCTGTAGGTTCATGCTCTACAACATTCGCAGAGTACGACCCTGCCTCACACAGGAAGCGGCGCAGGTCCTAATCCAGGCACTTGTCATCTCCCGTCTGGATTACTGCAACTCGCTGTTGGCGGGGCTCCCTGCCTGTGCCATTAAACCCCTACAACTCATCCAGAACGCCGCAGCCCGTCTGGTGTTCAACCTTCCCAAGTTCTCTCACGTCACCCCGCTCCTCCGCACACTCCGCTGGCTTCCAGTTGAAGCTCGCATCTGCTACAAGACCATGGTGCTTGCCTACGGAGCTGTGAGGGGAACGGCACCTCCGTACCTTCAGGCTCTGATCAGTCCCTACACCCAAAGAAGGGCACTGCGTTCATCCACCTCTGGCCTGCTCGCCTCCCTACCTCTGCGGAAGCACAGTTTGCGCTCAGCCCAGTCAAAACTCTTCGCTGCTCTGGCACCCCAATGGTGGAACAAGCTCCCTCACGACGCCAAGACAGCGGAGTCAATCACCACCTTCCGGAGACACCTGAAACCCCACCTCTTTAAGGAATACCTGGGCTAGGATTAAGTAATCCTTCTAACCCTCCCCCCACCCTCCCCCCCAAAAAAGATATAGATGTACTATTGTAAAGTGGTTGTTCCACTGGATATCATATGGTGAATGCACCAATTTGTAAGTCGCTCTGGATAAGAGCGTCTGCTAAACGACGTAAATGTAAGAATTTTCCTGTATTTAGCGCCATCCATCATTCCTTCAATTCTGACCAGTTTCCCAGTCCCTGCCAATGAAAAACATCCCCACAGCATGATGCTGCCACCACCATACTTCACTGTGGGGATGGTGTTCTCGGGGTGATGAGAGGTGTTGGGTTTGCGCCAGACATAGTGTTTTCCTTGATTGCCAAAAGCTCAATTTTAGTCTCATCTGACCAGAGTACCTTCTTCCATTTGTTTGGGGAGTCTCCCACATGCTTTTTGGCAAACACCAAACGTGTTTGCCTATTTAAGTAATGGCTTTTTTCAATAAAGCCCAGCTCTGTGGAGTTTCCGGGTTGAAGTGGTCCTATGGACAGATATTCCAATCACCGCTGTGGAGCTTTGCAGCTCCTTCAGGGTTATGTTTGGTCTCTTTGTTGCCTCTCTGATTAATGCCCTCCTTGCCTGGTCCGGGAGTTTTAGTGGGTGGCCCTCTTGGCAGGTTTGTTGTGGTGCCATATTCTTTCAATTTTTAAAAATAATGGATTTAATGGTGCTCCTTGGGATGTTCAAAGTTTGGGACCTTTTTTTATAACCCAACCATGATCTGTACTTCTCCACAACTTTGTCCCTGACCTGTTTGGAGGGCTTCTTGGTCTTCATGGTGCCGCTTGCTTGGTGGTGCCCCTTGCTTAGTGGTGTTGCAGACTCTGGGGCCATTCAGAACAGGTGTATATATACTGAGATCATGTGACACTTAAATAAAGTCCACCTGTGTGCAATCTAACTAATTATGTGACTTCTGAAGGTAATTGTTTGCACCAGATCTTATTTAGGGGCTTCGTAGCAAAGGGGGTGAATACATATGCACGCACCGCTTTTCCGTATATATATATATATTTTTTTACCAAATAGGAAAAACGCCAAGGGGGATGAATACTTTTGCAAGGCACTGTGTGTGTGTTATATATACACACACACACACACACACACACACACACGTACGTGTATGTATGTATATATATATCTATCTATCTATCTATCTATCTATCTATCTATCTATCTATCTATCTATCTATCACACACACCAAAGTTTGGGGTCACTTAGAAATGTCATTCTTTCAAAAACAAAAGCAAATTTTAATTGTCCATTGAAATGCAGTGTAGACATTCTTAATGTTGTAAATGACTATTGTAGCTGGAAACGGCAGATTTTTTCATGGAATATCTACATAGGCGTACAGAGGCCCATTATCAGCAACCATCACTCCTGTGTTCCAATGGCACGTTGTGTTAGCTAATCCAAGTTTAGAAATCTGAGCATCTGAGCTCCTAGAGTGTGCGGCTCTCCCTTATTTTCAAGCTAATCCAAGTTTATCATTTTAAAAGGCTAATTGATTATTAGAAAACCGTTTTGCAGTTATGTTAGCACAGCTGAAAACTATTGTACTGATTAAAGATGCAATAAAACTGGCCTTCTTTAGACTAGTTGAGTATTTGGAGCATCAGCATTTGTGGGTTTGATTACAGGCTCAAAATGGCCAGAAACAAATCATTTTTTTCTGAAACTCGTCAGTCTATTCTTGCCAAGAGGAGTGGGGACCCCGGTGCACAACTGAGCAAGAGGACAAGTAAATTAGTGTGTCTAGTTCGAGAAACAGATGCCTCACAAGTCCTCAACTGGCAGCTTCATTAAATAGTACCCGCAAAACACCAGTCTCAATGTCAACAGTGAAGAGGCGACTGCGACTCTGGGATGCTGGCCTTTTAGGCAGAGTTCCTCTGTCCAGTGTCGGTGTTCTTTTGCCCACTTAATCTTTTATTTTTCTTGGCCAGTCAGATATGGCTTTTTCTTTGCAACTCTGCCTAGAAGGCCAGCATCCCGGAGTCTCCTCTTCACGGTTGACGTGGAGACTGGTGTTTTGCAGGTACTATTTAATGAAGCTGCCAGTTGAGGACTTGTAAGGCATCTGTTTCTCAAACTAGACACTCTAATGTACTTGTCCTCTTGCTCAGTTGTGCACCGGGGCCTCCCACTCCTCTTTCTATTCTGGTTAGAGCCAGTTTGTGCTGTTCTGTGAAGGGAGTAGTACACAGCGTTGTATGAGATCTTCAGTTTCTTGGCAATTTCTCGCATGGGATAGCCTTCATTTCTCAGAACAAGAATAGACTGAGCCTGTAATCGAACCCACAAATGCTGATGCTCCAGCTACTCAACTAGTCTAAAGAAGGCCAGTTTTACTGCTTCTTTAAATCAGTACAACAGTTTTCAGCTGTGCTAACATAATTGCAAAAGGGTTTTCTAATGATCAATTAGCCTTTTAAAATGATAAACGTGGATTAGCTAACACAATGTGCAATTGGAACACAGGAGTGATGGTTGCTGATAATGGGCCTCTGTACGCCTATGTAGATATTCCATTAAAAAAAACATGTAAAAAACAGGCCGTTTCCAGCTACAATAGTCATTTACAACATTAACAATGTCTACACTGTATTTCTGATCAATTTGATGTTATTTTAATGGACAAAAAAAAGTGCTTTTCTTTCAAAAACAAGGATATTTCTAAGTGACCCCAAACTTTGGAACGGTAGTGTGCGTTTGTTATATATATATATATAAAAAATGTGGATTTGGGCTAATTCACCATCTGAGGAAGTGGAAACTCAAAATGCATTAGCTAGAAAATTAAATATAATATGCTGATAGTGTAATTGATTAATCTAACAGTTCAAGTAGTTAGTTAACAGTTAATGTAATGTCCTGAAAACTTTTCAGCATACCCAATGATGTCTATAGGCCTATGCAATTACTCCACCCCGTATAAGATATATCTCAAAGCTATAGCCTATGAGACACTTCATTTAAAAATGGTGCTCCAGCGGTCCAAATTGAGAAATAAATATAAAACCTACAGAAAGCTCAGACCCTCCTGCCTCCGAGTGGGGCAGCGGTCTAAGGCACTGCATCGCAGATTCTGGTTCGATCCAGACTGTCGCAGCCGGCCGCGACTGGGAGACCCATGAAGCGGCGCACAATTGGCCCAGCGTCGTCCAGGTTAGGGGAGGGTTTGGCCAGTTGGGATGTCCTTGTCCCATCTCGCTCTAGCGACTCGTGACGAGCCAGGCGCCTGCAAGCCAACTTCAGTTGCCAGCTGTACGGTGTTTCCTCCGACACATTGGTGCGGCTGGCTTCCGGGTTAAGCGAACAGTGTGTCAAGAAGCAGTGTGGCTTGGCAGGTTGTGTTTTGGAGGACGCATGGCTCTCGACCTTCGCCTCGTCCGAGTCCGTACGGGAGTTGCAGCGATGGGACAAAACTACCAATTAGGTATCACAAAATTGGGCAGAAAAAGGGGTAAAAAGCACGAAGACATCTGAGACCCTCTTCTCTCCAACAGTCACAACAATAGGCCTATTTGCGTGATTTTCCCACAACTGCAATTTGAAATGTTGCAATCACAATGCATTTCTCTCCCTCTCCTCTCACCCACTTGGAGCGCAGAGAGAGAGAGAGAGAGAGAGAGAGAGAGAGCGTGGTTTGGAGGATGGATGAGACGTTTCAGATAATAACAGCAAGTCTATGTCAATAGAAAAATGTGGAACTTGAAACTGAATGACTGTAATCAAATTCCACGTGACTATTGAGTCATGGTAACTGGGCTACTCAAACAGCGCTCTGTAAACGGATGGTGCTGATGGGCGTTAGTAGCCTACCAAACTTGCTAACGGCCATCAAGATGCTAATGGTACTCAACGCTCTATTGTCCCTCAAATCACTCTGCGCAGAGATAGAGAGCGTGGTTTGGAGGATGGATGAGACGTTTCAGATAATAGCAGCAAGTCTATTTCAATATAAAAATGTGGAACTTGAAAGTCACGGTCAATACACCTGTATTTTCAGAATGCAAAACACGTATTCCTGCTATTGTGACCCCTGCAGATTATTCAAATTCAATCATGAAGTGTTTGATGCGATTTGAAAAGCATTAGCATTGATGTCAGAGTGATTTGAGGGACAATAGAGCGTTGAGTACCATGCGATTAGCGTCTTGATGGCCGTTAGCAAGTTTGGTAGGCTCCTAACGCCCATCAGCACCACTCATTTACAGAGTGCAGTTTGAGTAGCTCAGTTACCATGACTCAACGGTCACGTGGAATTTGACTACAGTGATGACTTGTGACCACCGGTGTGGCGGTATTACGGTCACTGTAACAGCCCTACACACAGGGGAAAGGCCTCTCTCCTGTGTGGACCTTCAGGTGCATCTTCAGCTGGTGCTGGTGGGAGAACCTCTTTTCACACTGTGGGCAGCTATAGGATTTCTCCCCTGTGTGGACCCTCTGATGCCTCTTCAGGTTGCAAGCCTGGGCAAAGCGCATGTGACACTGGGTACAGCTGTAGGGTTTCTCCCCTGTGTGGACCCTCTGGTGGATCTCCACCTTCTGGGGGCGGCTGAAGCCTTTGTTACAGAACATGCAGAGGAACCGTTTCTCTTTACAATTACCTGACGTTGCGCCCCCTCCCTGAGTCTGGGCTCTAGCCCTGTCGTTTGAGTTCAATACCTGATCGAAAAGGACGCGGCCCTGTGAATCGGAAGGAACCATCGACGTGGACACTGGGTTGCGATCCCTGAGCGGGTGTAAAGGGGAGTGGGTTGCGACATTTGGATTTGTCTGTAAGCTTTCCCTGTAGTCTAAGAAGTCACTGGTGTTGCCCTGCGAGTGTTCTTCTCCTAAGTGAGTCTCGTCTGCATTCCATGTAAGAGGAGTGTCGCTTTCCACTTTCCCTTTCTTATCAAGGCACCCTTCAGAGTATACACTACTACTGTACTGGTTCCAGTCCCCTCTCAATGGATTAGTCTGTGTATCTAAGCCGATAGGCATGTCACCAGGTATCATCTCTGCAGCGTATGAACAGGACGGATCATTGCCAGTCTGTAACGTGTCACCTGAGTCCTGATGGGACAGAACTGTCCTTGGGCTCGTGTTACCATAAAGTAAATACTCTGAGTGGGGAGCAGGAGGACAGCCCAGTCGGTCCAGCCCCGTTAAAGTCTCTGTATCTGTCTCTGACTTGAGGACGGCGTTCAGCGTTCCACTGACCTCCGTGATGTTTCGTCGGGTAATGGGTGGCGATGGGGCGGGGGTGGGGTCCTCTGTGGCTACAGGTGGCGCTCCAGCCATTCCAGTATGGATGCATCTGCTGTGCCGTGGGTCCTCCTCCTTTTGAGACCTCTCCAGCTTGACCTCAGGACTTGCAGCCTCTGCATCCTGACACAAGAAGAGGGGAAATTGTTATCCAAATTCTACTCATGTACTGGTAATAATGTCGTTGGGAAGTCTCAGAAGCTCCCCTATGGCAGATAAATTAGGATGTACTTGTAAGCTTGTGAATAGCTGTGGGGAGCCTTTCTGAAATAAACTGGCCACATTTGATGTACTGTAATTTTGATGTAACAATATTCCACTAACCCCTATCATGATAACGTGCTGGGTTGAGGTTCCACTCCCCTCATCAACAGTGATTGGTTGGTCATCTCTCCATGTATTGTGTCCCGCTGGCTTCACAAAGCTCCTGTAGCCTCCAGTAAGATGTCCTTCAACTGAGACAGTGATTGGGGGAAAAGAGGTGGTTAGGTTAGCTACTGTCAATGCTCAACGCCATGTTGTACACTATTGACAGTTTTGACACTGTCTAGAATTGGTAAGGATGTAAGGTAACACTTCAAATAACTTCTTGATACACTATTTATAGATCAGTAGATTATGTTCCATGCATCACATTGTTTTCAATTAGTAAATCATAGGAAATGCAGTAAATCAAGAATCTGGTTAGAATATGATACTGTCTTTGTGCAAGATAGCTAAATAAATCAGGGGAATTATTGCATACAATCCAAAAACTGACCAAGACGCAATTCTGGTTAACCAAATGTGGTTAACACATTTAAAGTTACATGCGCAGAGGGGAAAGGAAGACCTTCTGCAAAATGTACCTCTTGCCAGATTTTTTTTGAAGTTAACATTTTACAATCATAAATATTTCACAAATACAATTCAAGTTTCACATCAATACATTTTAGTTCATAATTATATAACGTGATTTACAGATTTTATAGTGTCCGTGGTCGTTTTTGGAGTCCATCTTATTTCTTTTTAGTTCCGTTTTGATTATTAGAATTCTTTTCATTGAACAAAATGTTATTTCATAGTCATAATGCATCTTGTCTTCCAAATGTTACTGTTCACAACGTATGTTATTGTCCACAATAATTCTTTAGTAGAGTTATCCACTTGAGTATCGAAGACACCATGAAAGACGTACTGTATGTATAAATCCCAAGTCAAAAGTTTGGACACACCTACTCATTCAAGGGTTTTTCTTTATTTTTACTATTTTCTACATTGTATAATAATAGTGAAGACATCAAAACTATGAAATAACACATGGGACAATGTAGGAACCAAAAAGTGTTAAACAAAACAAAATATTTTTGATTCTTCAAAGTAGCCACCCTTTGCCTTGATGACAGCTTTGCACACTCTTGGCATTCTCTCAACCAGCTTCATGAGGAATGCTTTTCCAACAGTCTTGAAGGAGTTCCCACATATGCTGAGCATTTGTTGGCTGCTTTTCCTTCACTCCGTGGTCCAACTCATTCCAAACCAACTCAGTTGGGTTGAGGTTGGATGATTGTAGAGGCCAGGTCATCTGATGCAGCACTCCGTCACTGTCCTTCTTGGTCAAATAGCCCTTGCACAGTCTGTAGGTGTGTGTTGGGTCATTGTCCTGTTGAAAAACAAATGACAGTCCCACTAAGCACAAACCAGATGGGATGGCGTATCGCTGCAGAATGCTGTGGTAGCCATGCTGTTTAAGTGTGCCTTGAATTCTAAATAAGTCACTGACAGGGTCACCAGCAAAGCACCCGCACACCATCACACCACCTCCATGCTTCATGGTGGGAACCACACATGCGGAGATCATCCGTTCACCTACTCTGCATCTCACAAAGACATGGCGGTTGGAACCAATCATCTCAAATTTGGACATCAGACCAAAGGACAGATTTTCACGGGTCTAATGTCCATTGCTTGTGTTTATTGGCCCAATAAAGTCTCTTCTTATTATTGGTGTCCTTTAGTAGTGGTTTCTTTGCAGCAATTCAACCATGAAGGCCTGATTCACACAGTCTCCTCTGAACAGTTGATGTTGAGATGTGTCTGTTACTTGAACTCTGTGAAGCATTTATTTGGGCTGCAATCTGAGGTGCAGTTAACTCTAATGAACGTATCCTCTGCAGCAGAGGTAACTGGGTCTTCCCTTCCTGTGGCGGTCCTCATGAGAGGCAGTTTCATCATAGCACTTGATGGATTTTGCGACTGCACTTGAAGAAATATTCAACGTTCTTGAAAGTTCTTACTTATTTGAGCTGTTCTTGCCATAATATGGACTTGGTCTTTTACCAAATTGGGCTATCTTCTGTATAACACCCCTACCTTGTCACAACACAACTGATTGGCTCAAACGTATTAAGGAAAGAAATTCCACAAATTAACTTTTAACAAGGCACATCTGTTAATTGAAATGTATTCCAGGTGACTACCTCATGAGGCTGGTTGAGAGAATGCCAAGAGTGTAGAAAGCTGTCATCAAGGCAAAGGGTGGCTACTTTGAAGAATATCAAATATATTTTGATTTGTTTAACAGTGTGATTTCATAGTTTTGATGTGTTCACTATTATTCTACAATGTATAAAATAGTTCAAATAAATACAAACCCTTGAATGAGTAGGTGTCCAAACTTTTGACAGGTACTGTACATTTTGTGACAACTGTGCAAGGAGTATATATATTTTTAAACATCCTTATTTCTGCAAGGGTGTTCAGGTTGCGGTATGCGACATCACCACCATATTTAATCAGATATCACTTCATAAATAGTTTTGTTCAAGTTTCAAAATGTGTATTTAAATGTATGAAATTGACTGAGATACCAGATCCATTGGTTCCGTAATCGTATTAAAATCCCCACATATAATTACGGAATTTCTCACACATAAATAGCCCCTTACGTACCTCTTGCGGTTCCTCTGTATCTGTCGAGGATCTTGACACTTCTGGGACGACTGGCGAGAATGCGCTCTCGCATTGTCTTGTCAGCGCGGTCCCGTGGCACCTTCAGTTCCAGTAGCTGTAGTTTCCTCTGCAATGCCCTGTTTTCTTTCTGGCTTTGAGTTATTTCCAAACGAAATACTGCATAGTCGTCGTCTACGAGCTTACAGATCTCTGCAACCGCTGCATTCGCTAGCACCTCCATGATGGAGGCTATTTGAGTGTGAAAAACCATACAGTTAGCCATTGTTAGAAGCTAGCTACCTAGCGTTACCTAGATAACATCAACCTAACCTGTCTCCAACGCGAATAAAAGAGTACCCGGGGTAAGTATGTGATGCTATGCAGGGTTTTAATAAACGTCTAAATAACAACAATAAAAACGCTAACGTAAAAATTGTTATTGGTTACTGTTCACTTCCGTTTAAATTGTCTTCTTCATGTGGTTTTCCGGCCGACTAGACGCTTTGTTGCGTTTTGCTGCCTTTCACAGGTCAGAGATTGAATTGCACGTTTGTTCACGGAACAAGGGCACCACCATCTAACCCTACATATATCCATCCCACTACAGGCCTCGGCCTGGGAGGCTGGAACCCCTTCTCTCAAAACCCTGTGTAGTTCTTCTGCACTAAAATCTGACAGCCATAAACTTTTCTGCTGCTGCTACTACCAAACCTATCTTCTGGGATTTCTTCTCCATCTGTGCAGTACAATTAATGACCATAGCAATAAATTATAAGAAGCCAAACTTACTAAAGCACAAACTGTCCGGGTCACTCTGTACTGGCCTACGAGTCACAGGGATCCTCTTAGGCTCCCTCACCCAGCCTCACTCTTTTCCCATCACCATCTACTTTCCTCACTCGCACATTTCTGACCCCCAGCAACATGCGCACCACCACAATTGAAGCACACCACTTTTTCCACCAAAACTACACACTCCTTTGTCCCATGCCCGCCTGTACACTTCTCAAACCTCAGAATTTCCCTCCTACATACTGCTGCAACATGACCATACACTTGGCACCTAAAACACCATAGGTTCAGAACAAAAGCTCTTATGGGATACCTGACATATGCTAGCATGACTTTATCAGGTAAACACTCAACATCAAAACTCTGAAGGATAGACCGGGTCTCCTCAATATCGCACTCGCCACCGGGTCTGCGTTCCACCAAACGGCGTGCATCACAGACACCAGGGATCCTCAACTTCAGTTGTTCCACCTCAACACTCAAAGCCACCCCAGTTATCACTCCTTTCACCGGTGCTCTGCTCCAGATAGCAAAGCAAGACACAGCTCTTGTCCCGAGGAGCGAGATGTGGAGTTCCCGCTTCTTCTGGGCGGAAGAAAAACAGTAAGTCCACTTCTAGATACTTTGACTGAGATAACAATACAGAGCTCCTTCTCCACGCAGCCACCAATTGGTTGGCCAAAAGGCATGAATTCACCACAAATCATACTCCCACTGGGCCAGAGTCATCTCAGGCATTTTCCTGATGATTGGGGTGAGGCTCAGAAGTCTTCAGGTTCTTTTTCTTCACTTTTGCCAGGTTTGATTTCTAAGCTTTCACTATCCGACTCCCATTGGTGGAAAAAGTACCCAATTGTCATATTTGAGTAAAAGTAAAGATACCTTTTGTAGAAAATGACTCAAGTAAAAGTGAAAGTCATCCAGAAAAATAAAAAAAAGTATAAAAGTATAAAAGTATTTGGTTTTAAATATACTTAAGTATCAAAAGTAAATCTAATTACAAAAATATACCGAAGTATCAAAAGTAAAAGTATGAATCCTTTTTTAATTGCTTATAATACGAAGATCAGAAGGCACAATTTTCTTGTTTTTAAAATGTACGGATAACTAGGGGCACACTACAACACGCAGAAATCATTTACAAACAAAGCATTTGTGTTTAGTGAGTCCTCCAGATCAGAAGCAGTAGGGATGACCAGGGATGTTCTCTTGATAAGTTAGTGAATTGGACCACTTTTCTGTCCTGCTAAGCATTGAAAATGTAACAAGTACTTTTGGGTGTCAGGGAAAATGAATGGAGTAAGAAGTACATTATTTTCTTTAGAAATGGAGTGAAGTAAAAGTAGTCAAAAATACAATTCAACACAATCGCTTTTTCAAAATAATTTTAAGCATAGTTTAACACAGCCTTATCACCTAACAAACACTCAATACTTTTTAAAAACACTTTTACCATAGACCAGGCCCTGTTGTAACCTCATATAACAGTGATAATGCCTTGCATTACACCAGGGAGTAAAACACTTCCATTGGCTCAACTTACCCCAAGGCAAACATTTTGACTATATTAGCCCATACAGCTACATGGATGCACTTTCATGCTATGTTTAGGACCTCAAGCTTATAGAGACCCCAACTAATGTATAGAACAATCTTAAAATAATACATTTTGGTTTAGATACAAGCATTATGAAACCTCTAATACATTAATTTGACTGAATCTGTTTTTTGGACCTAACTTGTTACCACTTTTTCCATGTCGTTTCTTCCTTCACAGACTCAATGAAATTATGACTTATTTGGTGAAATTATTGTGTGTATGGTTACCTAGAAACAAGGGTTGCTCAACTTACCAATTTGTCTCAACTTACTTGGAGTTTATTATAAAAAATAATAATTCAAGAATTAAGTATAATGTTTTGGTTCCACTGAGATAAGGGAAACTCAGTCCCTTCAATGATACAAAAAAAAACAAGCCAGTCAGCACAGAAAAAATATTGTATTTCATTTCAACAAAATGTTCCTACGCTCACAACGTGAAGTACAGAACTTTTATTGCACAAAATAATACATGTGACAAGTAGAATAACTTTTCTCACTGTGGTAACACTTTACCTTTTCTGTAAATCTGGTACCCTCGATTTGATCAAATTCATTTGAGAATACTTTGGAAAAGGTTCAACATCACATTACACACATCTTTACTACTTCATGTCAAGTAAACATTAATTAAGGGACTATCATTTCCTCATAAAACCCCAGCATCAAACAACAGGACAAGGTTGAAGCATTTTTACAGACACCATCACAATAAGCATCACCACATCATCTACTCTGCCTCATCATGCTCAGTTCACCTCATCCAGTTCCCAACTACATCCAAAAACAACATAATTGACTACAAACATACTAACTAGTACTACATTACATGTCACCACTATACTCTATACATGGGCCGTGTGCATTTTCTTCTGGTGTATCCTGAGGTAGCTCCTCTCTGAGAACCTCTTCCCACAGTGCGTACAGGCAAACGGCCTCTCTCCCGTGTGGACCTTCAGGTGCATCTTTAGCTGGTGCTGGTGGGAGAACCTCTTCTCACACTGGGGACAGCTGTAGGGTTTCTCCCCTGTGTGGACCCTCTGGTGCCTCTTCAGGTTTGATGAGTCTGAGAAACTGGCCCGGCACAGGTGGCAGCCAAAAGGTTTCTCCCCCGTGTGCATCCTCTGGTGGATCTCCACCTGTTTGGGGAAAGTGAAGGCTTTCCCACAGAATGAACAGTGGAAGCGCTTCTCTTTGGCACTGAAACCTTTCCTGATTCCGTCTCTGCTACTCTCATTTGTTAATGGGCTTGTGTAGCCATTTTGTGTTGAGACTCTGGCATTGTCTGAGGTCTGGTTTAACATTAGAGTGTGAGGATGAAGGACAGGGAGTGTCTGTGTTGTTGCAGGGTCCATGTTCCAGTTGATAGATCCTATAGAAGACAGGCTGAAGGCAGCACCTGTTAGGGGGTTAACCTGAGGCGCCATCAGTCTCTCTGAATCACAACTATAGGAGCAGGACGGAGCATCGCTAGCCGAGTCTGTGTCTGTTCTCTCCCGCCGCATACCAACACCTCCCCGTCCCTGCAGACCAAATCTACACCTTGCCCTGGTCTCAGCCAGTCTGTTGTCTTGGAGACTAAGTTTGGATGTTGTTTTGTGTTCAATTGTCTGTTTCTGGTTGTGGTTAACAGTGTTGTTCCTCAGCCCAGAGTTGAGGATGCTGTCCCATCCACTGACCTCCACTATGTCGCCTCTGGTCCTGGCCTGTTCGGTGATAATGTACCCTGGACGCTTGGCTGCACCTGTCTGGGTTTGGGAATCCAAGATGGCCACCCAGTCTCCTCTGTTAGCCTCCAGCCAACCACCTGCAGGAAGAAGTTAGAAAATAAACTTTACAAACATGGCAGAAAACTTTACATATGGAGTTTTTTTGTCAATTACCTGGTCAAGTTCATACATTATAATGTGTGTTTTGTATGTAAACATAAGTTGTATTCATGAATGAAATTAAAGAAAAAATATCCAGGTACATTACTATTCCCATTGAAGATCTTTTACTGGTTATTACAGTGCCTTCGGAAAGAATTCAGACCCCTTCCCTTTTTCCACATTTTGTTAAGTTACAACCTTATTCTAAAATTGATTAAATACATGTTTGTTTCTCATCAATCTACACACAATACCCCATATTGACAAAGCCAAAACAGGTTTTTAGAAATAAAAAACAGAAATACCTTATTTACATAAGTATTCAGACCCTTTGCTATGACGCTTGAAATTGAGCTCAGGTGCATCCTGTTTCCACTGATCATCCTTGACATGTTTCTACAACTTGATTGGATTGCACCTGTGGTAAAACATTTTTTATTGGACATGATTTGGGAAGGCACAGACCTGTCTGTATAAGGTCCCACAGTAGACAGTGCATGTCAGAGAAAAAAAACAAGCCATGAGGTCGAAGGAATTGTCTTTAGAGCTCCGAGACAAGATTGTGTCGGGGCGAAGATCTGGGGAAGGGTACCAAAAAATGTCTTCAGCATTAAATGTCACCAAGAACACAGTGGCCTCCATCATTCTTAAATGGAAGAAGTTTGGAACCACCAATAATCTTCCTAGAGCTAGCCGCCCGGCCAAACTGAGCAATCCGGGGAGAAGGGCCTTGGTCAGAGAGGTGACCAAGAACCTGATGGTCACTCTGACAGAGCTACAGAGTTCCTCTGTGGAGATGGGAGAACCTTCCAGAAGGACAACCAGCTTTGCAGCACTCCACCAATTATGGTAGAGTGGCCAGACGGAAGTCACTCCTCAGTATAAGGCACATGACAGCCTGCCTGGAGTTTGCCAAAAGGCACCTAAAGGACTCTCAGACCATGAGAAACAAGATTCTCTAGTCTGATGAAACCAAAGACAACGACCCTAAGCACACAGCCAAGACAACGCAGGAGTGGCTTCGGGACAAGTCTCTGAATGTCCTTGAGTGGCCCAGCCAGAGCCAGGACTTGAACCTGATCTAACATCTCAGAAGAGACCTGTAAACAGCTGTGCAGCGACGCTCCCCATCCAACCTGACAGAGAGGATCTGCAGAAAAGAATGGGAGAAACTCTCCAAATATAGGTGTGGCAAGCTTGCAGCGTCATACCCAAGAAGTCTCAAAGCTGTAATCGCTGCCAAAGGTCCATCACCAAAGTACTGAATACTTACAGTACCAGTCAAGTTTGGACAAACCTACTCATTCCAGGGTTTTTCTTTATTTTTACATTATAGAATAATAGTGAAGACATCAAAACTATGAAATAACACATATGGAATCATGTAGGAACCAAAAATGTTTTAAACAAATCAAAATACATTTTAGATTTTAGATTCCTCAAAGTAGCCACCCTTTGTCTTGATGACTGCTTTGCACACTCTTGGCATTCTCTCAATCAGCTTCACGAGGAATGCTTTTCCAACAGTCTTGAAGGAGTTCCGACAAATGCTGAGCACCTGTTGGCTGCTTTTCCTTCACTCTGCGGTCCAACTCATACCAAATCCTCTCAATTGTGTTGAGGTCGGTTGATTGTGGAGGCCAGGTCATCTGATACAGCACTCCATGACTCTCCTTCTTGGTCAAATAGCCCTTACACAGCCTGGAGGTGTGTGTTGGGTCATTGTCCTGTTGAAAAACAAATGATAGTCCCACTAAGCGAAAACCAGATGGGATGGTGTATCGCTGCAGAATGCTGTTGTAGCCATGCTGGTTAAGTGTGACTTGAATTCTAAAATAAATCACTGACAGTTTCACTAGCAAAGCACCATCACACCTCCTCCTCCATGCTTCACGGTGGGAAACACACATGCGGAGATCATCCGTTCACCTACTCTGCGTCTCACAAAGACATGGCAATTGGAACCCAAAATCTTTCATTTGGACTCATCAGACCAAAGGACAGATTTCCACCGGTCTAATGACCATTGGTCATGTTTCTTGGCCCAAACAAGTCTGTTCTTCTTATTGGTGTCCTTTAGTAGTGTTTTCTGTTTGATTCAAGCAGTTGATGTTGAGATGTGTCTGTTACTTGAACTCCGTGAAGCATTTATTTTGGCAGCAATCTGAAGTACAGTTAATTGCCGATTTCTGAGGCTGGTAACTCTAATGAACTTATCATCTGCAGTAGAGGTAACTCTGGGTCTTCCAGAGCCAGTTTCATCATAGCGCTTGATGTTTTTTGCGACTGCACTTAAGGAGACTTTCAAAGTTGACATTTTCTGGATTGACTGACCTTCATGTCTTAAAGTAATGAGGGACTGTTGTTTCTCTTTGCTTATTTGAGCTGTTCTTGCCATATTATGGAGTTGGTATTTTACCAAATAGGCTATCTTCTGTATACCAACTCTACCTTGTCACAACACAACTGATTGGCTCAAATGCATTAAGAAGAAAATACATTTCACAAATTAACATGTCACACCTGTTAATTGAAATGCATTCCAGGTGACTATCTCTCTTTTTTTAACCTTTATTTAACCAGGTAGCCAGTTGAGAACAAGTTCTCATTTACAACTGCGACCTGACCAAGATAAAGCAAATCAGTGCAACAAAAACAACACAGTTACACATAAACAAACGTACAGTCAATGACACAATAGAAACATCTATGTACAGTGTGTGCAAATGCAGAAGAGTAGGGAGGTAAGGCAATAAATAGGCCATAGAGCGAAATAAATAATAGTGAAATAATTACAATTTAGCATTAACACTGGAGTGATGTGCAGATGATGATGTGCAAGTAGAGATACTGGGGTGCAAAAGAGCAAGAGGGTAAGAAATAATATGGGGATGAGGTAGTTGGGTGTGCTATTTACAGATTGGCTGTGTACAGGTACAGTGATCGGTAAGCTGCTCTGACAGCTGATGCTTAAAGTTAGAGAGGGAGATATAAGACTCCAGCTTCAGTGATTTTTGCAATTCGTTCCAGTCAATGGCAGTAGAGAACTGGAAGGAAAGGCAGCCAAAGTAAGTGTTGGTGTTGGGGATGACCAGTGAAATACACCTGCTGGAGCGCATGCTACGGGTGGGTGTTGCTATGGTGACCAGTGAGCTGAGATAAGGTGGGGCTTTACCTAGCAAAGACTTATAGATGACCTGGAGCCAGTGGGTTTGCCGACGAATATGTAGTGAGGGCCAGCCAACGAGAGCATACAGGTCGCAGTGGTGGGTGGTATATTGGGCTTTGGTGACAAAATGGATGGCACTGTGATAAACTACATCCAGTTTGCTGAGTAGAGTGTTGGAAGCTATTTTGTAAATGACATCGCTGAAGTAAAGGATCGGTAGGATAGTCAGTTTTACGAGGATATGTTTGGCAGCATGAGTGAAGGAGGCTTTGTTGTGAAATAGGAAGCCAATTCTAGATTTAATTTTGGATTGGAGATGCTTAATGTGAGTCTGGAAGGAGAGTTTACAGTCTAACCAGACACCTAGGTATTTGTAGTTGTCCACATATTCTAAGTCAGAACCGTCCAGAGTAGTGTGAGCTGACCAAGTAATTTGGTGTCACTCTAAACCGGAAAGGTGGAATAAACGTTCTTGATTGAACACAGTTCTCTATTGAGGGATTTCTGTCAATACAAACACTCCAACACAATCAATAAGAATCTCCCAAGGAAAAACACACATCTTCTTCAGATGAAACAGGAACACAACACGATTATCTTTAAACTATAACAAAAATCACGGGTTTGTCACCGTCTTGAGGACCCCTTCGAGATACAATCCCGATAACGGGATTGGTTGGACAACAACCAGTGAGATAGCACGGCGCGATATTCAAAACAAAATAATCTCAAAATTAAAATTCAAGTATTATACGGCATTTTAAAGATACTCTACTCGTTAATCCAATCACATTGTCCGATTTCAAAAAGGCTTTACGGTGAAAGCAAAACATTAGATTATTTTAGCATAGCACCTCAGCAACAAAAAAAAAGCAATTTTCCAAGCACGATAGCCATCACAAAACCAGATATACAGCTAAAATTAAGCACTAACCTTTGACAATCTTCATCAGATGACACTCCTAGGACATCATGTTAGACAATACATGCATTTTCTGTTCGATCAAGTTTATATTTATATCCAAAAACCCAATTTTTACATTGGCGCGTGACGTTCAGAAAATGTTTTCTCCCCATAACCCCCGGTGAATAGGCACATTTAATTTACAGAAGAACTCATAAACGTTGATAGAATTTATAACAATTATTTAAAGAATTAGAGATAATCTACTCCTTTATGCAACCACTGTCAGATTTCAAAATAACGTTACGGAAAAAGCACATTGTTCAATATTCTGAGTACAGAACGTAGCCTTCAATGCTAAGCTATACAGTTAGCCTACAACCACGACGTCGACAAATCTCTAACAATATGTTCGAAATATTTACTTACCTTTGCTGATCTTCGGCGGAATGCACTCGGATGGGCACCCACTTCCACAATAAATTTTCATTTGTTCTGCAAAGTCCATCATTTATGTCCAAATACGTCCGTTTTGTTGACCCATCCAGAACACTTTACAATGCCATGTGGCGTGGATGCAAATCCATAGACGAAATGTTCAAAGTTCCATTACCGTTTGTAGAAACACGTCAAACGATGTTTACAATTAATCCTTTAGGGTATTTATTAACGTAAAATTGCGATAATTTTATAACCGGGCAATAGGTATTCATCCCAGAAGAAAAATTTAAAAACGACGAAGTCACGTACACGCGCATCATAAGACACCTCTCCTCAGACTGGCCAATGATTGACTGAGCCATAATTATCTGCCTGGTAACAGCTGACAGTTGAAACCAGTTCCTAAAGATTGTTGACAGCCAATGGAAGAGTTAGGAGGTGCAACGTAAATCCTATGTCACTGTAGTTTTTCAAGGGATTCAAAACAAAAACTACATTTCTAATTTGTCCCACTTCCTGATTCAATTTTTCTCAGGTTTTTTGCCTGCCATATGAGTTCTGTTATATTCACAGACACCATTCAAACAGTTTTAGAAACTTCAGAGTGTTTTCTATCCAAATCTACTAATAATATGCATATTATATTTTCTGGGCCAGAGTAGTAACCTGTTTAAATTGGGTATGTTTTTCATCCGGCCGTGAAAATACTGCCCCCTAGCCCCAACAGGTTTTAATGGTTCGTCACTGTCTTTATGGTTCTTCGTGGATAGCTCCCCTCTCTTGGTGGCCATTCTCCAGAGATTGTTTATCTTCTTCTTCTCCTCGCCTTCCAAAAGATACATCCTCTGCTTTGGTGGAACAACCACTCTTATTCTTTCTTTTTCCTCCTCTCTCTGCTGGTTCCCTCCACTCTCTTGTAGGGGAAATAGAATATGTCATTAGTACCGTCAGCTGTGCTTAATTGCCTCTGGTTACCTTGACTCACATGCTTGGTTGGACTACTATCCATGAGCCCAGCCTGCCCTCTGGTGGTCCTTCCACAGTAGTGATGCTAGTCGGGCGGGAGGGTGCGGGCAGCAATCGGTTGAAGAGCATGCACTTAGTTTTTCTAGCGTTTAAAAGCAGTTGGAGCATACGGAAGGAGTATTGTATGTCACTGAAGCTCGTTTGGAGGTTTGTTAGCACAGTGTCCAAAGATGGGACAGATGTATACAGAATGATGTCGTCTGCGTAGAGGTGGATCAGAGAATCACCAGCAGCAAAAGCGACATCATTGATATATACAGAGAAAAGAGTCGGTCCGAGAATTGAACCCTGTGGCACCCCCATAGAGACTGCCAGAGGTCTGGACAACAGGCCTGCCAATTTGACACACTGAACTCTATCTGAGAAGTAGTTGGCGAACCAGGCGAGGCAGTCATTTGAGAAGCCATGGCTATTGAGTCTGCCGATAAGAATGTGGTGATTGACAGAGTCGAAAGCCTTGGCCAGGTCGATGAAGACAGCTGCACAGTACCGTCTTTTATTGATGCCGATTATGATATCGTTTAGGACCTTGAGCGTGGCTGAGGTGCAAACATGACCAGCTCGGAAACCAGATTGCATAGTGGAGAAGGTACGGAGGGATTCGAAATGGTTGGTGATCTGTTTGTTAACTGGAGTGTCTCCCGCTTTGAAGAGGGGGATGACCGTGTCAGCTTTCCAATCTTTGGGGATCTCAGACGATACGAAACAGAGGTTGAATAGGCTAGTAATAGGGGTTGCAACAATTTTGGCAGATAATTTTAGAAAGAGAGGGTCCAGATTGTCTAGACCAACTGATTTGTTGGGATCCAGATTTTGCAGCTCTTTCAGAACATCTGCTATCTGGATTTGGGTGAAGGAGAAGCGGGGGGGCTTGGGCAAGTTGCTGCAAGGAGTGCTGAGATGTTGGCTGGGGTAGTGGTAGCCAGGTGGAAAGCATGGCCAGCCGTAGAAAAATGCTTATTAAAATGATCGATTATCGAAGATTTATCGGTGGTGACAGTGTATCCTATCCTCAGTGCAGTGGGCAGCTGGGAGGAGGTGCTCTTCTTCTCCATGGACTTTACAGTGTCCCAAAATGTTTGGAATTAGTGCTACAGGATGCAAATTTCTGTTTGAAAAAGCTAGCCTTAGCTTTCCTAACTGACTGAGTATATTGGTTCCTGACTTCCCTGAAAAGTTCCATATCGCGGGGGCTATTCGATGCTAATGCAGAACGCCACAGGATGTTTTTGTGCTGGTCAAGGGCAGTCAGGTCTGGGGTGAACCTGTTCTGTTCTTAGTTCTACATTTTTTGAATGGGGTATGCTTATTTAAGATGGTGAGGAAAGCACTTTTGAAGAGCAACCAGGCATCCTCTACTGACGGGATGAGGTCAATATCCTTCCAGGATACCCGGGCCAGGTCGTTTAGAAAGGCCTGATCGCCTGTTTTAGGGAGCGTTTGACAGTGATGAGGGGTGGTCGTTTGACCGCGGACCCATTACGCACGCAGGCAATGAGGCAGGAACCAATCCTGGTTGAAGACAGCAGAGGTGTATTTAGAGGAATGCCAAGAGGAATGCCAAAACTATTTCATAGTTGTGATGTCTTCACTATTATTCTACAATGTAGAAAACAGTACAAATTAAGTAAAACCTTGGAATGAGTAGGTGTGTCCAAACTTTTGACAGGTATAGTACGGAAATGCAATATTTCCGGTTTTCTTTTGTCAATACACATGCAAAAAAAAAAAATCTTTGTCATTATGAGGTATTGTGTGTAGATTGAGATGTACAGTTGAAGTCAGAAGTTTACATACACCTTAGCCAAATACATTTAAACTCAGTTTTTCACAATTCCTGACATTTAATCCTAGTAAAAATTCCCTGTCTTAGGTCAGTTAGGATCACCACTTTATTTTAAGAATGTGAAATGTCAGAATAATTGTAGAGAGAATGATTTATTTCAGCTTTTATTTCTTTCATCAAATTCCCACTGGGTCAGAAGTTTACATACTCTCAATTAGTATTTGGTAGCATTGCCTTTAAATTGTTTAACTTGGGTCAAACGTTTCGGGTAGCCTTCCACAAGCTTCCCACAATAAGTTGGGTGAATTTTGGACCATTCCTCTTTGACAGAGCTGGTGTAACTGAGTCAGGTTTGTAGGCCTCCTTGTTCGTAAACCCTTTTTCAGTTCTGCCCACAAATTTTCTATGAGATTGAGGTCAGGGCTTTGTGATGGCCACTCCTATACCTTGACTCTGTTGTCCTTAAGCCCTTTTGCCACAACTTTGGAAGCATGCTTGGGGTCATTGTCCATTTGGAAGACCCATTTGTCACCAAGCTTTAACTTCCTGACTGATGTCTTGACATGTTGCTTCAATATATCCACAGAATTTTCTTTCGTCATGATGCCATCTATTTTGTGAAGTGCACCAGTCCCTCCTGCAGCAAAGTACCCCAAGGGGGACAGGATGCTGCCACCCCCGTGCTTCACGGTTGGGATGGTGTTCTTCGGCTTGCAAGCATGCCCCTTTTTCCTCCAAACATAACGATGGTCAAGATGGCCAAACAGTTCTATTTTTGTTTCATAAGATCAGAGGACATTGCTCCAAAAAGTACGATCTTTGTCCCTATGTGCAGTTGCAAACCGTAGTCTGGCTTTTTTATGGCGGTTTTGGAGCAGTGGCTTCTTCCTTGCTGAGCGGCCTTTCAGGTTATGTCAATATAGGTCTCATTTTACTGTGGATACAGATACTTTTGTAACTGTTTCCTTCAGCATCTTCATAAGGTCATTTGCTGTTGTTCTGGGATTGATTTGCACTTTTCGCACCAAAGTACGTTCATCTCTAGGAGACAGAACGCGTCTCCTTCCTGAGCGGTATGATGGCTGTATGGTCCCATGGTGTTTATACTTGTGTACTATTGTTTGTACAGATGAACGTGGTACCTTCAGGCATTTGGAAATTGCTCCCAAAGATGAACCAGACTTGTGGAGGTCTACAATTCTTTTTCTGAGGTCTTGGCTGATTTCTTTTGAGTTTCCCATGATGTCAAGCAAAGAGGTGCTGAGTTTGAAGGTAGGCCTTGAAATACATCCACAGGCACACCTCCAATTGACTCAAATTATGTCAATTAGCCTATCAGAAGCTTCTAAAGCCATGACATCATTTTTTGGAATTTTCCAAGCTGTTTAAAGGCACAGTCCACTTAATGTATGTAAACTTCTGACCCACTGGAATTGTGATACAGTGAATTATAAGTGAAATAATCTGTCTGTAAACAATTGTTGGAAAAATGACTTGTGTCATGCACAAAGTAGATGTCCTAACCGACTTGCCAAAACTATAGTTTGTTAACAAAACATTTGTGGAGTGGTTGAAAAACTAGTTTTAATTACTAATAATGTGTATGTAAATATCCGACTTCAACTGTATTTATTTGTTCATCAATTTTAGAAAAAGGCAGGAACGTAACAATGTTGAGAGAGTCAAGGGGTCTGAATACTTTCTGGATGCACTGTATATACAAGGTTATTATATACAAGGTTATTAAAGTAAACTAAAACAAACTAATCATGAAAAAACTATTTAGTAAACTGAAATAAAATAATTAACAAACCCATTTGAAAAACTACAACTATACTGAAACTATCTTTGACTCCAAAACAAACTTAAATAAAATCCATCATGAATTATGTTCAGTTGTAGTTGTTTTTTCTAAATAAAATTGTGCAAAAATCTAATAGAGTTAAGCTTTTTTTCCTAATGGAGTTTAAGCTTCTGAATCTGCCAGGTCACATTGAGATTTACTTTAATTTAAAGGTAGACTCAGCGAGATGACGTTGCCATGAGTAGCACGGCAGATATTGCTTGCGTTCCCCTGCTCAGATGTTACATGCATCAACCAATGATTGCGTACCACGTC
Organism: Salmo salar; assembly: GCF_965601325.2. Taxonomy (NCBI): domain Eukaryota; kingdom Metazoa; phylum Chordata; class Actinopteri; order Salmoniformes; family Salmonidae; genus Salmo; species Salmo salar. The sequence continues at coordinate 25,321,968 of NC_138294.1, read as the reverse complement.
ATTTACTGTGCAGTCGGCAATAGATATCTGTAACATGTCAGTAGTGTTCCTCTGCTCAGACGTTGCTGACAAATGCCAGATCTTACAACGCCTAGATGGTTATTATACAGTGCTTTGCAAAAGTATTCATCCCCCTTGGCGTTTTTCCTATTTTGTTGCATTACAACCTGTAATTTAAATTGATTTTTATTTGGATTTCATGTAATGGACATACACAAAATAGTCCAAATTGGTGAAGAGAAATGAAAAAAATTACTTGTTTAAAAAAATTTACAAAATTTTCTCCAAAAAGTTAAAAACGGAAAAGCGGTGCGTGCATATGTATTCACCCCCTTTGCTATGAAGCACCTAAATAAGATCTGGTGCAACCAATTACCTTCAGAAGTCACATAATTAGTTAAATAAAGTCCACCTGTGTGCAATTTAAGTGTCACATAATCCCCAGTATATATACACCTGTTCTGAAAGGCCCCAGAGTCTGCAACACCACTAAACAAGGGGCACCATGAAGACCAAGGAGCTCTCTAAACAGATCAGGGACAAAGTTGTGGAGAAGTACAGATCAGGGTTGGGTTACAAAAAAAGATCAGAAACTTTGAACATCCCAAGGAGCACCATTAAATCCATTATTAAAAAATGGAAAGAATATGGCACCACAATAGACCTGCCAAGAGAGGGCCGCCCACCAAAACTCATGGACCAGGCAAGGAGGGCATTAATCAGAGAGGCAACAAAGAGACCAAAGATAACCCTGAAGGAGCTGCAAAGCCCCACAGCGGAGATTGGAGTATCTGTCCATAGGACCACTTTAAGCCGTATACCCCAAAGAGCTGGGCTTTACGGAAGAGTGGCCAGAAAAAAGCCATTGCTTAAAGAAAAAATAAGCAAACATGTTTGGTGTACGCCAAAAGGCATGTGGGAGACTTTTTGGCCATCAAGGAAAACGCTATGTCTGGCGCAAACCCAACACCTCTCATCACCCCGAGAACACCATCCAATTGAGAATCTGTGGTATGACTTAAAGATTGCTGTACACCAGCGGAACCCATCCAACTTGAAGGAGCTGGAGCAGTTTTGCCTTGAAGAATGGGCAAAAATTCCAGTGGCTAGATCTGCCAAGCTTATAGAAACATACCCCAAGAGACTTGCAGCTGTAATTGCTGCAGAAGGTGGCTTTACAATGTATTGACTTTGGGAGGGGGGGTGAATAGTTATGCACGCTCACGTTTTCATTTTTTTTGTCTTATTTCTTGTTTTTTTCACACAAAAAAATATTTTGCATCTTCAAAGTGGTAGGCATGTTGTGTAAATCAAATGATACAACCCCCCCCCCCCCCCCCCCCCAAAATCTATTTTAACTCCAGGTTGTAAGGCAACAAAATAGGAAAAATGCCAAGGGGGGTGAATACTTTTGCAAGCCACTGTACATATCAGCTAACCACATCTTATGGTACAGAAGTTTGGTGCCTGACTGCAGTCTATGACGTGGCACGCAACCATTGGTTGATGCATGCGACATCTGAGCAGGGGAACGCGATCATGATGCGGTCAGCAGGTATGTAAAAAACGTATCCAGGTGTTGTAAGATCTGGCAGGTGTCAGCCTTGCAAGATTTTGCTCTCACACAGTCACAGAGTATCTGAATATGGGTGCGCTTCATGCTGCTACAACTTGGTAGCTACGGGACGAAAACAGCGAAGAAGTTTAACCTCGCACTCCAAAGCTCCTCGTCATTGAGGAAATTGACCCACTGCTACTGTTTACTTGGTGCATCTATGTCATCTCACTGAGTCTACCTTTAAACCTAACGACCTGACCCATCACCTTATGTATTACTGTCCCACAGTGGCAAGTAGTGACATCCCCAAAACAGAAAAATTATAAATGCTCCTAGCCTCCCACGCATAGGCAACTTCTGTCCCTAAAACAAAAAAATATAAAAACGAAATAGAAATGTTTTTATAAAACTTCAAAGCGAGTAAATCAGTTCTGAAAACTAACTGAATCTAAACTGATTTTTTATTTTTATTTTAAAACAAATAGAAAGAAAAACAAATATAAGAACACAAAACTATAATAACTCTGGTATGTAGGCTACATGTATTTCTTACCTTGCTCCCCCATCTTTAGTCTACTCAGCAAATCAATGCTCTCTAGACCGTCTTCTATGGTCTCCTCTTTGACTAGCAGCAGATCAGGCTTCCCATCCTCCATGTTTACTGACTGTAAGAGATACAGAGTGAGAGGATGTTGGATCAATAAATCGGACATGAGCACCCTGCTATTGAGCATCTTCTGATTGGACTATGAGTACTATGCAAATATGTTAGTTGATTTGATTATTAAACTCTCTTTCATGGTTGTATCATTCAAAGACATAGTCCCACACTTAAGACATTTTACATTTACATTTACATTTTAGTCATTTAGCAGACACTCTTATCCAGAGCGACTTACAGTAGTGAATGCATACATTTCATACAATTTCATACATTTTTTTTTTTTCTGTGCTGGCCCCCCGTGGGAATCGAACCCACAACCCTGGCGTTGCAAACACCATGCTCTACCAACTGAGCTACAGGGAAGGCTATGACAAAATGAATCAATCCCTGGGCCCGTATCTACAAAGAGTCTCAGAGTACGAGTGCTGTTCTAGGATCTCTCCAAATAATCTTATTCATTATGATCTAAAAGGCTAAACTGATCCTAGATCAGCACTCATGTTCTAAGAGGCTTTGTGGATACGCCGGGCCCTGACCTAATACCATTTTTTTATTTAACTAGGCAAGTCAGTTAAGAACAAATTATTATTTACAATGATGGTCTACCCCAGCCACACCCGGACGACGCTGGGCCAATTGTGCGCCACCCTATGGGAGTCGTTGTGATACAGCCTGGATTCGAACCAGGAACAGTTGAGATGCCTATTGCACTGAGATGCAGTGCCTTAGACCGCTGCGCCACTCGGGAGCCCATACAGACAGTTTACAGTATGCTCACCTCAGTGAGACTGTGTGTGGTCCTGTGCTGCTCAGCTGGTTCCTCTGTGGGTTCAGGAGGAGGTGTAGTCTGGTTGTCCTCCATGACCATGGTCCCCTCAGGGTTCCCCAGACCCTCCTCATACCGCTCCTCTTTCATCAGCAGCACCTCTGGACACTCCTCCTCCTGGAAGAGACAGGTGAAACAGATTACAGACATACATTCCCTCAGGTAGTACACACAGATAATAAACACACTTTCAACATGTGGGGGCCATACTTGCGAACAATTGAAAAAGTAAAATGTTAAGTGTAGCTCTTTACACTCGTACCTGTATAGAGGGTTAAAAATAGCAGATTTGGACTCTGATAAGTGACTAAACTGGAATGCTATACAGTAACATGCTATACATGACGTCAGAGATCAAGGTCTCCACTTCCCAGCGCAGTAATGGTTTTGACTGACAGCTGTTCTGAACTTGAACACCGTGCGCGGCAAGAAGTTGACCGCATGCCTCCCGCTAATTGGGCAACTTTAGCAATTTTTGTTGTTGTCTGAGTGAGGGAAATGCAGTACATAAAGAGGACTTATTGTATTTTGCAAGATGCGATGTTGAGGATTATAATAAATACAGCTTTGATGTCATACAAGCAAGCCAAAAACCAGTTAGTCCAAATGTGCACTTCACATTTCCATATCATAAAACTCATGTAATATACATTGTCAACATGTATGATCACTATGCTTGATGTACAGTCACAAATAACATGGCGTCATACCCTGGGTTGTTCTAACGCCGCAAAAACATCTGCTAAATATGTGTACGCAATGGAGTTTGAACAGAATGAGACCGTGTGTCGTTTTCTTAAGAAATTTGAACACACATCAATGTAATCATGACTCTATTCTATGTGCAGCAAATTTACGATCTGCTTCTCTGAATTGCCTTGTGAAAGCCTAACACTGTAAGATCGTATTTTGTTACTTAGCTAGACATGTGGGCAATATAACATGTTTTCTAATTATGCCCACCTGTGCAGATTGTGATTTAAATGGACCGTTTCTGGAATGCGTGAACAACAACAGTAATTGTGTGATGGCGGGACTGCAGAGTTGTGTTCCAAAGAAAACCGCGTGCTCAACAGCACGGCTAGGACAGCTCAAAATAGCACCTAATAGTTAGTAGACTCTTCGAGTCATAAAAGTGCATTGAAATTACATAGGAACTGTGCACACTTTGGAGAGGTGTGTGGCCACTTGAAGACACCAGTTAGACCTACCGCTCAAACCCTTGTAATTTTTTTGTTTTATGTTGCACTTTCCCCAGATTTTCCATTAATATTTTTCATGTTACTGAATGTATCCAGAGTATTTTCAGATTTTGTTAACAACAAATGTGGCAAATATTACAGTAAATGTAAAATACACAAATCAACAGTTAATGTTTGGATTCAGTCTTGTGTCAGATTAACTGTTATCCTCACCTTTAGTCTAATTTTCCCATAATCTCCAAACTGATCCCTTTTTATTGCTACCATAGTTATGCATATGTATTTCATATTTTTTCTGTAAGAAACATCTCAATTCAGCCCTATCATATAGGTGCAGCAGGTAGCATGGTGGTTAGTAGTGATGGGCATTCCGGGTCTTTTCAGTGAGCCGGCTCGTTCGGCTCAGTTCACCAAAAAGAGACGGCTCTTTTGGCTCTTTAAAAAAAATATGTTTGTATTTTTTCAACTCAAACAGTTTGCGATAGTTTCACTATGATTAGTGTTAAAACAATTCTAATTAAATTATTAAATTAAATCATACTCTACCTTAACCACAATGTATTTAAAAATGCATTGGTTTGTTATGAAAAAGAATGCTATTAAACATTTGCATTTAAAGTATAACTTTTTAATGTATATAAACAAAGTGCATATAAATCGAACCATTCAAAACGAATACAATCTGAACAGCATAATAGAATATTGCACCATATCAAAGAAAAATAAATAACAATGAGCAAAACTGCAGCATCCCACTTTAAACATTAAAGTGGTCCTTCTTTTCAATCTCTTCTTTATTGCCATGTTATAACCAGCAGCACACAGCAATGCTGACCATATTTTGCTTTTATGAGAGATTTGCATTCAGAAATGCAAACTGCCTCACTTTCGAGGGGCTGATGCGATTTCTTCTCTCAGTAATTATTTTCGAGAAGACCCTCTCAGAGGGAACGGATGGAGTCACTATGCAGAGTCTCCCTGTCATGACTTTAGTAAGCCGTGGGTAGACAGAGGCCTTGTTCTTCCACCAGCTTAGAGGATCTGCAGATCTATTTGGAGGAGGGGCTCCTCCAAATATAATCGGACCTCCATTATGGCATCTGCTGAGGGATTCCTTCGTGCTGCATCCCCAGTTGCTCTCTCGTCAAACAGCATCCAAACAGCAGACGTTTGTGGCGCTACTGCTGGTGCTTCTGCTCCATCTGATCCCTCTTCTTCCTGATGCCCTGGTGCCTGAGCCAGCTGACTGCTGGGGCTGTCCCACCCTGCTGCTGAGGTTATTCTTTGAAGAGCCTCATCAATCGCTCTGGCATCACTGAAGGCTAACTTCTTAAACCTGGGGTCAAGTGCAGCAGTTTCTGATAGTACGTGATTATATTCCATTCTGTGGAACTTTCTGTCCATTGATGAACATAGGGTGTCCATCAACTCTGTCACATATCTTGTGGTTACATTTGCTTCTCTCTGGCGGCTGGCTGTGATTCGCTGCAGACCCTTACACAGGAGTATCATTTTTGAGGCTGTCACATAGCTGAAAAGAGAGAACAGTAACTTATTAGTTCAGGTTAATGTTTTGTCTACTGATACTACATTCTCATCTACTGCTTATATTTATATATAATACTGGATTAAATAATGATGTAGTAATAACTGCTGACTGTACCTCTCTCAACTGATCTCCACAGTGACCCGCTCAAAGGGTTCCAGGACTCTGCACACCTCCTCCACCACCTCCCATTCCTCTTGGGTCAGAGCATCAACAGGTGCATTGACGTGTGGAGGTGCTGGCTCCACCACTATCACTAGCAGGCCCGCTAGTTTCGCAAAGCTCCGCTACAGCTAGCTTCACAGTTGGGTGCACAGTTCGCATATGCTGGTGTAGGTTGTGCGTAGAACCGGCTTTATATGAGATTTTGTTTTGGCAAATTCTACACTGTGCTCTAACATTGTCTACATTATTAAAATGCATCCAAATGCTACTGTGCTTCCGACTCATTTTCCAGCTGTTGTTTTCACAGCTGTCCTTCCTCTCTTTCCTCGGTTGCTAAGTGTGTGACTGTGAGTGAGCTGGCTCGGCCCTCCCTCACGCATCTTTGGCTCATTGGTTGACACTGCGTGTCTGATTGACAGGAACAACAGATGAGGCTGTTAGTCTGAGCTGAAAGTCAGAACGAATGTGTGTGCGCTTGAGCATTTAGGCCTATATTATTTTTGTTCTTTTTTCGTTCTTTGAATTAGTTAATTCTATTCATTTACATCTTTTGATTATTCATATCTTTATTATTCTTTTTTTTTATAAATAGATTCGGCTCTTCTGATATCTTAGAGCCGACTCGTTCGCGAACGACCCATCACTACTGGTTAGAGCCTTGGGCCAATAACCGAAAGATCGAATCCCTGAGCTGACAGTTAACCCACTGTTCCTAGGACATCATTGTAAATAAGAATTTATTCTTAACTGGCTTGCCTAGATAAACATTTTAAAAATGAGGCCAGGGGTGTCAAACTCATTCCATGAAGGGCCTACTGTCTGCTGGTTTTAGTTTTTTTCCCTTTCAATTAAGACCTAGAAAACCAGGTGAGGGGTGTTCCTTACTAATTAGTGACCTTAATTCATCAATCAAGTACAAGGGAGGAGCGAAAACTCGCAGGGACTCGACCCCCGAGTGTAAGGGGTCAAGCCTCAGCCTATAAACATTTTTGACGTAGTGGCACGTGTTCAAAGGCTACACGTTAGCGGTTCCCATTACACAAGCTAGCATATTTAGCCCTACGCAAACCTCACCAGGTGGCCTTGATTATTTCCGGTAACAGTTTATCATCGAGCTTAAACCTTTTCTCCACAAACAAATGGCATTTCATAAAATAGGTCAACTTGGCCACCAAAGGGATACCTTTAAACCTCCAAATTTAAGGTTTACTTTTGTTCCTCTTCACTTGGTCTATGTCAGTTTTGCATTATCGTCGCAACCTTGAATTGGATAGTAAAACTTTTTTTTTAGCCTTATGGACTTGTCAAATAGCTGTCATGTACCGTAGCCATTGCTTTTCAGGTGACAAACAGCGCTAATGCGGTTGACTCGTTAACGACAATGTTCATTAAATACGGGTTCGAAAACCCCTCGCTTCAAGCATTTTTGTTAAGGGAAATACTGTTCAATGCTGGTCCGCACATGACGAAGTAGATGATTATAATAATGCATATATATAACATTGTAGATGTAAGTGCAGCCCTACACGGCTATATGATCTAGAATATGCTAGAGTAGCGTTGATTATTTATGTAGCTGTGCCAGTAGCCTGTGTCGGTCTGCATGTTTACATTGAATTCATGGATTTCACATGAGACGGGTTCCAGGAGTGATAAATTTTTATTTCCGTAGGACTATAGCCTATCGACAATGGAAAGGTACCATACAAAGTCCCATATGCATTAATAGGTTATAGCATAAGGAGGACACTATCTGATGTGAATGAACGTAGGTTATAGCTCTACTGTTGATCGGAGCTCCTTTAGTACAGAATATGATAATCAAATCAAACTTTATTTGTCACATGCGCCGAATACAAGTGTAGACTTTACCGTGAAATTATTACTTACAAGCCCTTAACCAATAGTGCAGTTCAAGAAGAGTTAAGAAAATATTTACAAAATAAACTAAAGTAAAAAATAATAAAAAGTAACACAAAATAATAACGAGGCTATATACAGGGTCAATGTGCGGGGTACAGGTTAGTCGATGTACTTTGTAATGTAGGTAGGGGTGAAGTGGCTATGCATAAAAATAAACAGCGAGTAGCAGCAGTGTACAAAACAAATAGGGGGGGGGGGGGGTCAATGTAAATAGTCTGGTGGCCATTTGATGAACTGTTCAGCAGTCTTATGGCTTGGGGATAAAAGCTGGTATGGAGCCTTTTGGTCCTAGACTTGGCGCTCCGGTACGGCTTACCGTGCGGTAGCAGAGAAAACAGTCTATGACTTGGGACATTTTTTGGGGCTTTCCTCTGTAACCGCCTATTATATAGGTCCTGGATGGCAGGAAGCTTGGCCCCAGTGATATACTGGATGTTCTCGATGGTACAGCTGTAGAACTTTTTGAGGATCTGGGGACCCATGCCAAATCTTTTCAGCCTCCTAAGGTGAGAAAGGTGTTGTCGTGCCCTCTTCAGGACCGTCTTGGTGTGTTTGGACCATGATAGTTCGTTGGTGATGTGGACACCAAGGAACTTGAAACTTTCGACCCGCTCAGAGTTAGATGACTTAAATAAAAACAATTCCCCATCTGATAATAATAAATATCTTCCTCCATTAAGATTGTCGATTTGGAATATTTTACACACGGTAGGCTTAGCGTGGGTTCGAGTCCGGACTTCCGATAAACTTATTTAAAATAAACTGCAATACTGCCATTTGTAGGATGATAGTGAGAGTACAACCTGTAATCCTACTCTAATACACTTTGTAATGCTGCTCGTCCTCAAGTCAAATAACACATATGTGACGAAGTAGGTGATTATAAAAATGCATATAAAACGTTGTAGGGCAACATTTAGGTGTACACGTCCATATAATATAGCCTATGCAATATGATTATTAGGTCATAGCAGTGTTTGTCTGCAAGGCTGAAGAAAGAGGTAGCTCAATAAATTAATTCTTAATCTTCATTGTCAAACTGTTGGCTGTAGGCTACATCCTTTCAACACACTAACACAAATAGAACTCTACATTTCAAAGGGGGGGGGGGGGGGGGAAGAGACTAATGTGAGATTCTAACCCTTGCCACAATCTGTGACAATTATCTGGATCTAGGCACTCTACACAGAAAGCAATTTGACCAATCAGTTAAATACACGTGATGTAGTTGCTCTGATTATCAGTACATGCTGTTATACTTCTGTTAAGGACTGTTCCATGAACACGTGTTGGAACACATCCAACTACGTTGATGATTTTTTTATTTGGCTGATGCATAATTTGTTACAGGAAATAATCACATCCATCTGGTGAGGTTATGATAGGGCTAAATCTGCAAGCTCATGTAATGGGAACAGCTAACATGTAGGCTTTGATCACATGCCACTACGTCAAGGATTTTAATTTGCTGATACTTAAACTTGACCTTTAACTTACTTTTTCTAATGTTTGCAAGTATGGCCCCAGTGTGTTTACCCATTCCCTATACGTTTGAGTCCTATACTGTAGTTACAGAATGACTTCATTGTTGTTAAACCCATCATGGTGGACATAAAATGATGTGGGTAAAAATAGTCAAGTCATCATCAGACAAACCTGACTAAACTATTTTGACGTGTACAGTAGGTGTTTGTTAGTGTGTGGGTATGTGTAGGTATATTTAGTAAGTGTATATTGGTTATAAAGCGCTGTCTGGTGTATGCAGAATAGGGTGAGATGTGATGTATACTAAAGAGAGTCGCAATGAAAGTCTTAGAATGAAAAGTCACATTGTGTTTATTAAACAAACAACTTTCTTTTAAATAAACCATATGAAAACCACACATACACATGAACTGCATTAATTTTCTAATTGAAAGCATCTTGGGGACAAACAAAGTAGTTGAATTAAAGTAATGAAACAGGCATTTGTGAACATCATATAGCCTACACAGTACAAACACAATATATAACAGACTTTTTAGGCTTATGTGGCTTATACATAGTGTACAAAACATTAGGAACACCTGCTTTGTCTATGGCATAGACTGACCAGGTGAAAGTTATGGTCCCTTATTGATGTCACCTGTTAAATCCACATCAATCAGTGTAGATGAAGGTGAGGAGACATGTTAAAGAAGGGTTTTTAAGCCTTGAGGCATGAATTGTGTATGTGTGCCATTAAGAGGGTGAATGTGCAAGACAAAAGATTTGAGCGCCTTTGAACGGACAGGGTATGGTAGTAGTTACCAGGCGCACCGGTTTGAGTGCAATGCTTCTGGGTTTTTACACTTAGCAGTTTCCCGTGTGTATCAAGAATGGTCCACCACCCAAAGGACATCCAGCCAATTTGACACAACTGTGGGAAGCATTGGAGTCAACATGGGCCAGCCTCCCTTTGAAAGCTTTTGACACCTTGTTGAGTCCATGCCTCGACGAATTGAGACTGTTCTGAGGGCAAAAGGGGGTGTAACTCAATAGTCGGAAAGTGTTCCTAATGTTTTGTACACTCAGTGTTTATCACACAATGTATTTGTATTTATTAGTGATCGCTATTAGCTGCTGCCAAGTGAATGGTTTGTTCCAAATACAATGCTTTTAGTTTTAAAAAAAATATTTAGTACAAGCTTATTACTTGCCACCCATTCTAAAACTGACTGCAGTTCTTTAAGTGTTGCAGTGATTTCTCTTGCTGTGGTAGCTGACGTGTTTAATGTTCAGTCATCAGCATGCATATATTGTTTTTCCGCCAATTTTACCATTGCGACAATTTTTTTCCGCCTTTTCTTAATATCTGATATATATTGCCGGTATCAAAGCCTAAACTTTTATTTCTACCTAACGACCTAGTAATCAATTTGGTAAAGTTCTGCCTACGGCTTAGTAGGATACGTTGCTGTATCGCTGAGGAGCCATTGACGTGCACTACGCACTTAAACTCTTGATGGTTGCTAGGCACCGCCCTGTAACAATCCTCCCGCCTGTTTCCATGTCCCCTCGCCCGCCACTAAGTGTGCACTGTTTTCTTAACCGCAACTGGATGGATCCATAAAGAGATTGTGAAATATGAACTCGACTCTTATTTTCTATCAGTATCACGATGTAGACCCGACGCCTGCTCCCTAACAAAGTGGAGTGAGGGTAGGAAATAGATGAAACGTGTATCAAAAAAGCACGTGCTTCTATTTCAGAATACCACTTTTTTTATATGACAGTGGGTTGTGTTGGAAAAATATTATTTGTATTTTATTCTTACTATAAAATACAAGCGTGTTGACTGAATGGGGTAGGTGTGTGTCGTGAGTTTAATGAACAAAATAATGAACTATTGACTTAATTCATTTGTACGTAACATCATTAAACTCTATGCTAGGCCTATTCTATCCCTTTGAAAATACATTATTAGTCTTATGTTTCTTAGGACCTGCCTGAAAAAAAAAAGTATTTATTTTTGAAAGTGTATATTCAATGGATTTATTCAAATAAACGCCCACCAGTATCTGCACACCACTACTGCCACTCGTCACCTGCATTCTGGCATGCCATAGGAGGTATAAAAGGCATATGCAGGCAAGAATGTGGTAAAAATGGGCACGTAAAGACATAACATGCATTTTTCCAGCAGCAAATTATGATCGATAATGTCAAAAGCTGCACTGAAGTCTAACCGTACATGTTGAGTGCTCTTCCCTTTAATCATGCTGAAAGTCTGTTGTTAATATGTTTGTTGTGAAATAGCATTGTATCTGGTAAAACACCATTTTTTTCATGAAGTTTACTAAGGGTTGGTAGCAGGTTGATTGGCCGGCTGTTTGAGTTTGTAAAGGGTGCTTTGCTATTCTTGGGTAGCGGAATGACTTTTGCTTCCCTCCAGGCCTGAGGGCAATTACTTTCCTGTAGGCTTATACTGAAGAGATGGCAAATAGGAGTGGCAATATAGGCCGCTACCATCCTCACAAATTTTTCATTGAAGTTGTCAGATGCAATATTCAAACCAGGAATATTCAACACTGAAATGTGTTACTTTCGCTACTCCAAATGCATCTGTGGATCTTTTCTGCTGACAACAACGCAGGGTTTGATCTAAACGTAATACGCTATAACATAGAATGGTTTCTAGTTTATAGAGTGGAATGGTTTTTCTGCTGGTGTATCCTAAGGTATCTCCTCTCTGAGAACCTCTTCCCGCAGTGCGGACATGCGAACGGCCTTTCTCCTGTGTGGACCTTCAGGTGCCTCTTCAGGCTGCCAGCCTGGGTGAAGCGCATGTCACACTGGGGGCAGCTGAAGGGTTTCTCACCTGTATGGACCCTCTGATGCCTCTTCAGGTCACTAGACTGGGTGAAGCGCATTAGACACTGGGTACAGCTGAAGGGTTTCACCCCTCTGTGGACCCTCTGGTGCCTCTTCAGGTCACTAGACTGGCTGAAGCGCATGTGACACTGGGTACAGCTGAAGGGTTTAACCCCTCTGTGGACCCTCTGGTGGATCTCCACACTCTGAGGGCTGCTGAAGCCTTTGTTACAGAACATGCAGAGGAACCGTTTCTCTTTACTATTGCCTGATGTTTCTCCCCCTCCCCGAGCCTGGGGTCTAGCACTGTCGTTTGAGTGCAATACCTGATCGAAAAGGATGCGGCTGTGTGAATCGGAAGGTCCCATCGAAGTGGACACTGGGTCACGGTCCCCGAACGCGTATGAAGGCGAGTGGGTTGCGACATTTGGATTTTTCTCTAAACTTTCCCTGTAATCTAAGAAATATCTTCCCTGTGAGTGTCCGTCTCCTAAGTGACTATCTGCATTCCATGTGGGAGAAATGTCGCCCTCCACTTTCACAGTCACTTCCTCTACAACCAGACCCTCCACTTTCTTATCTAGGCAGCCTTCAGAGTGTAGACTACTACTGTACTGGTTCCAGTCTCCTCTAGACAGATCAGTCTGTGTCTCTAAACCCAATGATATGTTGCCAGGGTCCATCTCTGTAGTGTAAGAACAAGATGGATCATCACCTCCAGTGTCTAACGCGTCACCATCACCATCCTCGCGGGAATGAACCGTCCTCTCGTTCTGGTGAAATACCGGTACATAGTCTGAGCCAGGAGCAGGAGGACAGCCCAGTCTCCACAGCCCAAGTCTCTCTGGGTCTGATCTGTGGTCAGATCCTGTGTGTAAGAGCCTGTGTGTTACAGTTAAAGTCTTGGTGTCTGTCTCGGAATTGAGGACGGAGTTCAGCGTTCCACTGACCTCCATGATGCTGCGTCGAGTCCTGGGCTGTGCTGGGGTGTTGGTGGGGTCCTCTGTAGCTACAGGGGGTGCTACAGCCACTCCAGTCTGGATGTCTCTGCTGTGCTGTGGGTCCTCCTCTCCTTCAGTCTTCTCCTGCTTGACCAGAGACGATCCTTCAGGACCTGCAGCCTCTGTATCTGCAGACTGACAAGAGAGATTATTATCGGTACATGATTTGAATTGGATACATTAAGAGTATGTTTACATGCATAGTAAAAATGCTATATTAAACTGATTATGGCAGTAGGCAGATTAAGCAATAGTTATGTAAACACCTTACTCTGCCCATCTATTATATTAATATAATAGTTCAATTAAAAAAGTTGACATGCTTTGCAAGAAGAACAATTTCCCTAATAATCCTGTTTACATGGACACATCTGAAAGGCTACCTGTTCAGTCCCTCCAGGATTCCGCGATTGCATAATTCAATGCAAAAATCATACAATCAGCGCATATTATGCGAGAGCTCACAATTTTGACCAATCCCCGCACTTTTAGCGCATAAAAGGGTCCAATCAAAAGCGGGTTCGTAATTTTGACCAATTACTGCACTGTTACCGTGGAAAATGACCCAATCCGACGACCACACTTCAACAAAGTTTTTTCCCCTGGCCTGAGTCTATTCACATGTGAAGATGATGGGTGATTGTTGACGGCTGACAGGCAGTACAATGAACTGAAATCAATCTTATTTTCCAACAAAAATAACAGCTAATGAACGTGCAAAACAATTTCCAAATGTTTTTAGAAACTAGAGAAAGTCAACAATCAACAGTCACTTCGAATCAGCAAAGCATCAGGGGCGGTTCTGGGGGGGGGGGGCAGTGCCCCTGTGACAACTTTGGACCCCCTTGTGGCCCCCCTAAATGTGGAGTATGAAATAATTTTTACATAACTAATTTTTGCTACCTTTCTTTTTTTACATCCATTATTAGACAGTGACAACGCGGAACACTAATGATTATGAACATGGTCTTTTGCCTGCTAATGCCTGCAATGCAGTGAAGAAAACGATATGACAACAATAACGTTTAATGTAACTGGCCCCTCTAACAGTACAACTGGCCCCAGCTTGGCCCCCCCAGTTGAAATGGTCTAGAACTGCCACTGCAAAGCATACGAGAATGTCACCACAGTTCCCACAGCTGCGGCAGACCACCATGACTGAAGTGGTAGCAGGGAAGACTGTGGTAAGCGCTGAAAGAATCAAGGTGAGTGGCGTTTCACGCAAACTTTTACTACGCTAAATTTGTCTTAAGTTGGGTGGTCGGCACTCTGCTCTCCCCAGTCAGTCTATTGAGAGCACTGCTCAAAGTGCTGAGTGCTATTTGTCAGCTTTGCTGTTTTAAACTCTGTAAAACTTAATATGGATCACGAAAGAACATCCTTTCTGGATAAAAAAAAAAAAATGAATTGTACATCTCAACCACATTTTCTGTTCTTTATCTACCTTACGACCCTTTCAGAAAAAAAAATCACAATCTCAAGTATTTTGAAGACAACTTATTAGAAAGAAATATCGATCCTCAAATTGAAAGCGATTGATCAGCTTTGAATCAATTTGAAGGTTTTTTTTGAGAGAGAGAGAAGGAATGGGAGGTGCATCTTGTGTTGATAGCAAGCCCCAAGCCTGATGGAGAGAAGAGGTGTGTGTGTGAGTGAATGTGTGAGCGGATTATGACATAGCTGTTTGTTGAGGAAAATAAACAAAATTGAGCACTTTAGATGTTTCTAATTGTTTTTGTATTATGTATTCTGCTTAAAATTGTCCTAAAACTGAGCACATGCCTTTATATGAAATGAAGGTTAAAAAAAAACATTGCAAAATGTTTCATAGAATTTCAGAAATGCTGCCACCAAATCAAGCATTTTTGGCCACAGAACTCACAAAAAAATGTTGCGAAATCCTGTTGGCACTCTGATAAATGTACAAAATCGCCAATCAAAATAAATGTTCTATCACGTTATTTTTGGGAAGGATATTTCATTCTGAATTGGGACATGTAAAGTTTGTATGTGAAAACTACTTCTAAGATGCATACATTCAGTTGATCCAAACTCCACTAGCGCTAATAATCGCATTACTGTGTGCATGTAACCATACTCAATGTTGTAGGAATGTCTCACAAGCTCCCCTATGGCAGATAAATTAGAATGTACATGTAAGCAAATGAATAGCTGAGGGGAGCCTTTCTGAAATAAAAGGGCCACATTTGATTTACAAATAACACGTTTTATGCATTACACTAACCTCTATCACAATAACATGCTGGGTTGAGGTTCCACTCCCCTCATCAACAGTGATTGGTTGTTCATCTTTCCATGTATCGTGTCCCACTGGCTTCAGAAAGCTCCTGTGACCTCCAGTGAGATGTCCTTCACCTGAGAGTGTGATTGGGGAAAAATAAGTGGCTAGGTTAGGTTTGGGGGGGGGGGCTAGCACACTAATTTGGTGGGAATGTTTTTTGTGTTTTACATTTCGATTTATCAGGGGAGCTGCAGCACCCCTACTCCCTGTGGCTATGTTGACACTGTCTACAGTCCATGGTTCGAATCCAGGCTGAATCACATCCGGCCGTGATTGGGAGTCCCATAGGGCGGTGCACAACTGGCACAGTGTTGTCTGGGTTTGGCCGTGATTGTAAGAATTTGTTCTTAACTGATTTGCCTAGTAATTGTTAAATGCTTTTTTTAAAGGATGTAAGGTAACAATTCTCATAACTTATTGATATACTATTTATTGATTGATGTATTATGTTCCATGTATCACATTGTTTTCGTTGAGTAAATAATAGGAAATGCAGTAAATCAAGAATCTGGATAGAATATGATATTGTGTCTTTGCGCAAGATAGCGAAGTAATCATACTATCCAAAAACTGACTAAGAACCAATTCTGGGTAACACGTGCAGAGGGGAACGGGGCGACATAAAATGAGCTGTAATACAAGCATTTCGCTACACCTGCAATAACATCTAAATATGTGTATGTGACGAATACAATTTTATATTAACGGCAAAATGCCGCGCAGCCTCAGGCTTCTGCAAAATGTACCTCTTGCCATTCCTCTGTATCCGTCAAGGATCTTGACACTACTGGGACGACTGGCGAGGACGCGCTCTCGTATTGTCCTCTCTGCGCGCTCCCGTGCCACCTTCAGTTCCTGTAGCTGTAGTTTCCTCCGCAATCCTCTGTTTTCTTTCTGGCTTTGAGTTATTTCTAAACGAAACACAGCATAGTCGTCGTCTACGAGTTTACAGATCTCTGCCACTGCTGCATTCGCTAGCACCTCCATGATGGAGGCTATTTGAGTGTGAAAAGCCATACAGTTAGCCATTGTTAGATGTATCTAGGTAACGCTATTTTTTTTGAGGGGGGGGTTAACGCTAGTTAGCTACTATCAACCAGGTCCCGTCTCCAATACGAATTAAATACTACCTGGTGTAAGTACGTCATGCTGTGCTGTTAAATTAGTAATATGGTTCAGTTCCTTGGTGTTAATAAATGTCTAAACAATAAAAACGATTACGTGGAAACTGTTCTCGGTACCGCTGTGAAACGGTTGTGACTAGATGGAGTACAGCCACGGACGAGATGTACCATTGAACTACCGCGAGTTTGGACTGATGACGATGAGTCAGATGACGAGTCGGGTATGGCTTATATTTGTAGTCCTAAAACCCGGAAATAAGCTACCTCTGGTTCTTTCAGCCGTCTCTATCGGAAAACTGAATGGGGAAAGGATAAGGTCTGCGGAAATAAACTACAATGTATCAAATTAATCGTCAGCGCACAGATACAATATAACAAAGCCAATTTGTCCTGCTAAATGCCAATAGAGCCTAAATGTGGTATTTTCAAATATACTCCCTATTGACCACCCGTTATCTGCATATTGCTCTCCTGCCTCTAGCTGCTATTGCCATAGCAAAAGTGATATCCGACCACTGACGTATAAGAAGAAGCCGACTTATCAGGCTTCAAAACGTACATCCAAACTCTCGCAGTAGTTCAATGGTAAATATCGTCCGTAGCTGTACCTCGTTTAGTAACAACCCTATGAAGAGTTGGTAAATCTAGATGAGATCCAGTTTTTGTCAAATGAAGATCAAAATATATTTTTTGTTCATTTTAGCTAACCCCAACCCTTTTCCTAATCTTAACCTAATTCTCCTAACCTGCTGTGTGAGTTCTCCTAACCTGCTACAAAAAGTCAAATCAGACTTTAATTTGACAAAAGATGGATCCCTTCTAGCCCTGAACACGAAACAGGCAAGAATAACTAAGTACTTCTGGCTCACAGAGTTTAGGAATCCTTCTTCTATGGTATTGTGGTGGTCGGCAAACAATCGTTTGAGGTGCATGCCGCCACCTACTGTATGGGTGGTAAACTATATATTTTTTTGCAGGAACATTGTAGGAAAGGGGGAAAAAACTAAAATCATCCAAAAACCCAGAGACAGCTTGGCCATCTGTCAAATGCCAGATGGGCTAGAGAATTTTTTTGTTGGGTGGGCTGGTCGAAATTTACACACACAAATATTGTTTTATTTTTCTATATACAAAAAGAGTAAAATGACATGGCTGGTGGCCCATGGGCCTTTATTAATGATTTTTGCTAATCTATAATGAGCCTTTGGCTGATCAGTGGGCAATGGATGGACCTATCAGGATGGGCCGGCCCAGTTTTTTGATAGGCTGAGCTGAGGTCACGCAAACACACATTCAAAGTCAAAATTCATGACAATCGCTGGATTAGGATGCATATCAAAATATCATGAACTCATACATTCCTGCTTGGACTTGTTATGTATGAGTATATGATATTTTGATGTGCAACCTAATCCAGTGATTGTCATGAATGTCACAAATTGACTATATTTGCTATATTGTCAATTAAGGTAACCAGATTTTGGAAATAAAATGGTGAAATGTGTTTTTTTGCACTATGAATGACTTGATTAGATGGAAACTCATGATTTGGATATTTGGGTTCGACCATATCATGGGCTGGTGCTACCAACTGTAAAAGGCTCAGGGGCCTGTGAGGGCGGAACATCCTTTACCTGGATTTATTGCAATGCCTCAGCTGTAAACAAAAGTGTGGATGAAGTAAATTTCTTCACTCAATCTACCATACGGGTCAGTCAAAGTGCACCAACCACTCCACCTACTTCCTCTGGTATTACATCTGCATGTACTTTATGCGCCACCCCAGAGATAACCCCCTTGATAGGCGCTCTGATTTGAAGATCCATACACAAAATATTCCACTCATATCTTCTTGAGGCCCAATGCCTCAAAGAAAATCTATATAAGCCCACTTCTTGTGACCCTTACTGACACCACTTCACCCAACGCCTTATGCATGACATTTATCGAGACTTCAAAAGGATCTCCCAGGTTACATTCGTCCAAAACCCTCACTCCAACTAAAAACGAGTCTGAGAGTTTCCTATTTTCCACTACAACTTTACTTCTCGTTTCCTTTCTTTTTCACCAGTGTAACCCACTCACAAAATGATTTCTCATTTATTAACAGATTTGATCACCAATTTTTTTTGTACATAAAGGAACAGGTATCACCTGATTGCCAAATAATGTTGGGGGGAGGGGGTGTTATAAAGGTGTTATAACAAAAGAGGGACATTATATTTGTTATGAATAGAACATAGCCAAAACCAAATTCAGAGGGGAAATATAGTGTTACACTTTAATGACAGTGTTTTGGCTATGGGTAAATCCATTTGAATTCAATCACTTTTTGATGGCACCCCTTTTGATTTGAACAAAACCCATGGTATAAGTGCTCAGAAAGTAACTTTTTGTACCTGAATACCAAAACATTCAGGAGATAAAGGTGGTCAAAGTTGACCCATTTTGCATACCCCACCATACCATGAGACAGCCATGTTTTCATCACTGGAAAAGATAAACGGTTGAGATTGATATTTAAAAGCTTACAAACAGGGTTGTCAAACTATTTTATGATATCTGGAGATTTATTTTATATATATTTTTAAATTAAGTATTAATAAAAAGTAAAAAAAGTCAATTATCTAAATCTGTAATCAGATTCTTTTCATATTCGCATATGTTGTATCTTGGTCTGTTTTACATAATCTAAGGTTTTTGTGTTGTGCCCGCCATCAGTTGAGACACAACATGCTCTTGAATACAGGGTGGGTGTCATGTTTTGGATGATAAATGTACAAAAATTTAAACTTTCAAATGGTACCACAAAGATGGTTGGAGGTCCACACATCCGAGAATGTTGACTTATATGTGAATACCTGTTGTTTCAAATTATACTGCCAATCCTCCATAGGAAACCTATTGAAATAGAGATAATAGAATAGACATGAACCTTTAAATTGACATTAAACGGTGGGTGGACTCAAGGTCATTGTTGTGGTAGTAATTAGAAGTAAAAATGTCAATTCAATAAAAATGTCAATTACAGTGGTCTGAAGGAATAGGTCCGTTCTATGAGTTCTATTTCTATGATTGAAATGACACCCACCCTGTATTCAAGAGCATGTTGTGTCTCAAATGATGGCGGGGCACAACACAAACCTCAGATAATGTGAAATAGGGTCCAAGCTGCAACATTGGAGTTTTCGCGTCACTTTCTGACAACTTCTTCCATGGGCAAACACGTATGGAAAGTTTTGTTTAAATCATAACAGATGCTGTCAAAAAGTGAGTGAATTCAAAATGGATTTACTGTGCCAGCACACCAAACAACAAGTCTGTATCATGTGAGAATGTGAGCGTACCCAGATGCTCAACTGAGGGACTTAATCCAAAAAACCCTCTCTCTAAGACACTTCATATGATGACTATAATATGTCAGCTAAAGAATTGCTCCCAGATATCCCGTGTACATCTCAAGCCACAGTGCTACGATTTCTCCCCATTGTGGACACTCCTATGTTTGATAAGGTTACTCTGGAAGGAGAAGCTCTTGTAACATAGTTTGCACTTGAAGGGCCTCTCCTTGGTGTGAACGGTCTGGTGCTGCTTGATATATTTCGTCTTAGCGAAGCGCTTCCCACACGTGGGGCAGGCATATGGCTTTTCAGCATCCGTCCTAATGCTCGGCCTCCCACGTTGTGACCCAATGACACCAGAGGAGGTAGAAGCAGGAGCCACCACCCTCAGGTGGTTAGTCTTTGAGCTCCCTCCTTGACCTCTAGCCATTGTTTGGGTGTTGTTGGGATTTTGTGCTGTGTTATAGGCTAGGTACCTCTCGTGTTGATTGCCCATCCTGGCCCTGTCTGTATTGGTGGGGTAACCATGAGGTAACTGAGGAAGGCTAGACCCAGGCCCAGGCTTTCTATGAACCCATTCACCAGGCATTAGGCAAGACCCTGAAGGAGAAGACAGACTTCCTGATAGACTACCACCAGGGGGGTCTCCCACCACTCTAGTCTGTGAAGGCTGAAGTGCAGGGTGACCGGCTCTGTTCATCATGGATACTGTGGTGTTTGTATCATAGGAACAGGAGGGTCTATCTCTATTAGCCCCAGGCCCTGCTCCATCCCTGCACTGAGACTGTGAAGAGAAGGGTCTGGGCTGCGGACTGGAGCCTCTCTGATGACCACCAGGACTGAGGTTGTTCAGTCCACCTGTCCACTGGTTGTGTTCTGCGTGGTGCTGGAGTCTCTGTCCCTCGTGGTTCGGTCCTGGTTCTGACTCGGGAAGGAAGAGTGATGGCTCCTGATCCAGGGTTCTGATCCGGGGCCAGGGTTTGTGACCAGCCGCTTCAGAGGTCCAGTCTCCCCCGCCAGCAACACCAGATTTCAGCAGGTCCTCGTGGACTGCACACTGCAAACAACGATTGTAAAGACAAGCATAAAAGTTTATATAAGAAACTCTTTGCTGTACACACAGAAACATGACATGATATTACAAACTGTTTACCACAGTCAAGCCCATCTCTAACACTGTGATTCAAGTACCTAACAATATGGAGCCATTGGAGTTTACTATAAAAAAGGTCCTTATGTGTTGATTCAATAATTAAGTATAATGTTTTGGTTGACTGAGATAAGGGAAAGTCTGTGCCTGAAATACATTTTTTGAAAGTCAGTCAGCACAGAGTTGATTTTGTATTTAATTTGAACAAAATGGTCATACACTCACATAACATGAAGTACAGTACTTTTATTGCGCAAAGCGATGTGAAAAGTAGAAAAACAATTCTCACTATGGTAACACTTTACCTTTTCTGTAAATCTGGTACCCTCGCTTTGATAAAATTAATTTAAGAATATTTTAGAGAAGGTTCAACATTACACACAGCTTCACTACTTCCTTTCCAGTAAACATGAATTAAGGCACTATCATTTCCTCATTATAAAACACCAGCATCAAACACCATGATAAGGTTGTCACTCTTCATCAGTGAAGCATTTTTACAGACACCATCACACTAACCATCACCATACTCTGCCTCATCATACTCATTCTTTCCTCAGTTCACCTCATCCAGTTTCCTACTACATCCAACAGCCTCTCTACCCGTGTGAACCTTCAGGTGCATCTTCAGCTGGTAAAAAAATAAATGGATTCCCATCCACTGACCTCCAATATGTTGCCTCTGGTGTCGTCCCCCGGTGCCTTGGCTGCACCCATCTGGGTCTGGGAATCCAAGATGGCCGCCCAGTCTCCTCTGTTAGCCTCCAGCCAACAACCTGCAGGAAGAGGTTAGAAAATAGACTTTGCCATGTTTCTAGAGACAACTCTACATAAGGGACCATACTTATGAACTTTTGCTTAGACTTGCTTTAAACCATCAGTCTAAAATGGCTAGCTGCTAGCTTTTCTCAAAGGGCAACCTGGCCAAATAAGCCACGATGCTGTGGAAGGCCAGCTGAGCATATAATTATATCCGGTAACAAAAGAACAAATTCAACCCATCAGAGACCTCAAGCGGTAGAGCCGCCATCCATTCGCATTTGTTCAACAGGTCAATTTGGCCAACTGCTTGGTTCAATTTGTTACCCATGGTCTAAGCGGAGTAGTTGCATCATACACTAAAGTGGTCTACTCCAGATGTTGGCATATGGTGCATGTGAGTTCAAATCCAATTCAGTGCAAGATTATTTTTAAAGAGAAAACCCTCCACTGCTGGTCGTCAAGTGAAATAGTGCAAATGTGACGAATTAGCCGATTATCAAAATGCATATAAAACCTTGTACAATTAAAGGAAACATGTCTATGTAACTTCGCCTACAGTTGAAGTCGGAAGTTTACATACACTTAGGTTGGAGTCGTTAAAACTCGTTTTTCAACCACTCCACAAATTTCTTGTTAACAAACTATAGTTTTGGCAAGTTGGTTAGGACCTCTACCTTGTGCATGACACAAGTCATTTTCCAACAATTGTTTACAGACAGATTATTTCACATATAATTCACTGTATCACAATTCCAGTGGGTCAGAAGTTTACATACACTATGTTGACTGTGCCTTTAAACAGCTTGGAAAATTCCAGAAAATGATGTCATGGCTTTAGAATCTTCTGATAGGCTAATTGACATAATTTGAGTCAATTGGAGGTGTACCTGTTGGAGGTGTACCTCTTTGCTTGACATCATGGGAAAATGTAAAGAAATCAGCCAAGACCTCAGGGGAAAAAAATTGTAGACCTCCACAAGTCTGGTTCATCCTTGGGAGCAATTTCCAAACGCCTGAAGGTACCACGTTCCTCTGTACAAACAATAGTACGCAAGTATAAACACCATGGGACCATGCAGCCGTCATACCGCTCAGGAAGGAGACGCGTTCTGTCTCCTAGAGATGAACGTACTTTGGTGCGAAAAGTGCAAATCAATCCCAGAACAACAGCAAAGGACCTTGTGAAGATGCTGGAGGAAACTGGTACAAAAGTGTCTATATCCACAGTAAAAATAGTCCTATATTAACATAACCTGAAAGGCCGCTCAGCAAGGAAGAAGCCACTGCTCCGAAACCGCCATAAAAAAGTCAGACTACGGTTTGCAACTGCACATGGAAACAAAGATCGTACTTTTTGGAGAAATGTCCCCAGGTCTGATGAAACAAAAATAGAACTGTTTGGTCATAATGACCATCGTTATGTTTGGAGGAAAAAGGGGCATGTTTGCAAGCCGAAGAACACCATTCCAACCATGAAGCACAGGGGTGGCAGCATCATGTTGTGGGGGTGCTTTGCTGCAGGAGGGACTGGTGCACTTCACAAAATAGATGGCATCATGAGGGGGGGGGGGGGGGGATTATGTGGATATATTGAAGCAACATCTCAAGACATCAGTCAGGAAGTTAAAGCTTGGTCGAAAATGGGTCTTCCAAATGGACAATGACCCCAAGCATATTTCCAAAGTTGTGGCAAAATGGCTTAAGGACAATAAAGTCAAGGTATTGGAGTGGCCATCACAAAGCCCTGACCTCAAACCCATAGAAAAGTTGTGGGCAGAACTGAAAAAGCGTGTGCGAGCAATGAGGCCTACAAACCTGACTCAGTTACACCAGCTCTGTCAGGAGGAATGGGCCAAAATTCACCCAACTTATTGTGGGAAGTTTGTGGAAGGCTACCCGAAACGTTTGACCCAAGTTAAACAATTTAAAGGCAATGCTACCAAATACTAATTGAGTGTATGTAAACTTCTGACCCACTGGGAATATGATGAAAGAAATAAAAGCTGAAATAAATCATTCTCTACACAATTATTCTGACATTTCACATTCTTAAAATAAAGTGGTAATCCTAACTGACCTAAGACAGGGAATTTTTACTAGGATTAAATGTCAGGAACTGTGAAAAACTGAGTTTAAATGTATTTGGCTAAGGTGCATGTAAACTTCTGACTTCAACTGTATATTCATTGTAGTGACAAATATTTCTGTATTAGGCCTATTCTACAGGCTGCCTTTTGGTCTGAGCGACTTCAAGTTGTAAAGCCAGGAGAAGGCAAGGCTTCCCCTCAGTGGATTCATGGAGAAGTAGCGTCCTCACTGGACACTTGGTGAACCTAGCCAGACCAGTTAATTTACACTTTGTTACACGTGAGACAAGGTAAGCTTGATAATGATTCTAAAAACGCATATAAAATGTAGCCCTATCCTACATGTAGGCAAGTATACACAACCATGCAGCCTCATATACTTAGATATTTGTAGGTCCTAGCAGTATGTTTGTGAAGACGACAGAAGAAAGTCTTAGGCCTAGCTCCTTATGAAATTCATTCTTAATCTTCATTTTTAAGGTGACGACTGCACTTTTCTTCTCAACACAATAGCACAATGAATGTCCACATGTCAAACAGAAAAATTATGACCCCATTGGGGATTTGAACTGAAGTCGCAAGTAGGTATAAGTGTCTTACACTGTGAGCCAATTGTCCAGACCCATTTTTGCATGTGATGCAGTTCATTTGAGTATCAGAATGTGCGGGTGGACTCCTGGTATGGATGCTTTAGGGTCGTTCCACCTCAAGAAGCACAAGAAAGAGGATTTTGACACCCACCATCTCAGATGGTTCTGAAATTGTTTTTGTTGTTCGAAATAGATAAGATAAGCATTCCAGCAACATTATTTGCTTGAAATATAATTTCATCTCTGAGAAATGAAGCTAATTGATTGCACCCAACTTGTCCATTCTAATTTATAGGATTCATATATTGTTCAATAAATATAACATCTAACCTCTGATTTGGAAAAAACTTTTTCTAACAATAATTTACTTCGGGAATCCAAAGAAATGGTCAAATGCCACCCATGAACCCTCCACACCAATTCCACCCCAGTGAATTTGGTGACCCCCCCCCCCCCTTTTAGATACATTGGTCTTTGAAGTTGTTAGGTTTATGTCCATTCCTACATCCTGATATTACTGTATGTAGGTTATATGTATGTATCTCTTACCTTGCTCCCCCATCTTTAGTCCACTCAGCAGATCAATACTCTCTGGTCCGTCTTCTATTGTCTCCTCTTTGACCAGCAGCAGATCAGGCTTCCCATCCTCCATGTCTACTGACTGTAAGAGATACAGAGTGAGAGGATGTTGGATTAAGAAAATTCGCTATGAGTACTATTCAAACATTTTAGTTGATTTGATACTATGCAAACGTTTTAGTTGATTTGATACTATGCAAATGTTCGATTTTATTATTTGACACTCATTCATGGTTTGATCATTGAAAGACATGGGTTGTGTCCAAATAACCATATTTGCATCCTAAATAGTAAGCTGTTTGAGTATATGAAAAAAATCAAAGTTTAATAGTATGCGACGTTTCGAAAATCGAGTATACTTGAAATGCCTGGATGTCATAACGCTATTGTTATTTTACTGCTGCTGTTTAATTATTTGGTACTTTTATTTTCTATTTTCTGTTTTTTACTTAAACTTATTTTTCTTAAAACTTCTTAAAGCATTGTTGATTAAGGGCTTGTAAGTAAGCATTTAACTGTATTTAAAAAAATTATTTCGCCTTTATTTAACCAGATAGGCCAGTTGAGAACAAGTTCGCCATTTACAACAGCGACCTGGCCAAGATAAAGCACAGCAGTGCGACAAAAACAATAACACAGAGTTACACATGGGATAAACAAACGTACAGTCAATAACATAATAGAAAAATCTATGTACAGTGTGTGCAAATGTAGTAAGATTAGGGAGGTGAGGCAATAAATAGGCCATAGAAGGGAAATAATTACAATTTAGCATTAACACTAGAGTGATAGATGTGCAGATGATGATGTGCAAGTAGAGATACTGGGGTGCAAAAGAGAAAAAAAATAACAATATGGGGATGAGGTAGTTGGGTGTGCTATTTACAGATGGGGTGTGTACAGGTACAGTGATCGGTAAGCTGCTCTGACAGCTGATGCTTAAAGTTAGAGAGGTAGTTATAAATCTCCAGCTTCAGTCATTTTTGCAATTCATTCCAGTCATTGGCAGCAATAGAACTGAAAGGAAAGGTGGCCAAAGTAGGTGTTGGCTTTGGGGATGACCAGTGAAATATACCTGCTGGAGCGTGTGCTACGGGTGTGTGTTGCTATGGTGACCAGTGAGCTGAGATAAGACGGGGCTTTACCTAGTAAAGACTTATAAATGACCTGGAGCCAGTGGGTTTGGCGACAAATGTAGCGAGGGCCAGCCAACGAGAGCATACAGGTCACAGTGGTGGGTAGTATATGGGGCTTTGATGACAAAACGGATGGCACTGTGATAGACTACATCCAATTTGCTGAGTAGAGTGTTGGAGGCTATTTTGTAAATGACATCGACAAAGTCAAGGATCGGTAGGATAGTCAGTTTTACAAGAGTATGTATGGCAGCATGAGTGAAGGAGGCTTTGTTGTGAAATAGGAAGCCGATTCTAGATTTAATTTTGGATTGGAGATGCATAATGTGAGTCTGGAAGGAGAGCTTACAGTCTAACCAGACACCTAGGTATTTGTAGTTGTCCACATATTCTAAGTCAGAACCTTCCAGAGTAGTGATGCTAGTCGGGCAGGCGGGTGCGGGCAGCAATCAGTTGAAGAGCATGCATTTAGTTTTACTAGCATTTAAAAGCAGTTGGAGGCCACGGAAGGAGTGTTGTATGGCATTGAAGCTCATTTGAAGGTTTGTTAGCACAGTGTCCAAAGAAGGGCCAGATGTATACAGAATGGTGTCGTCTGCGTAGAGGTGGATCAGAGAATCACCAGCAGCAAGAGCGACATCATTGATGTATACAGAGAAAAGAGTCGGCCCGAGATTTGAACTCAGTGGCACCCCCATTGAGACTGCCAGAGGTCTGGACAACAGGCCCTCCGATTTGACACACTGAACTCTATCTGAGAAGTAGTTGGTGAACCAGGCGAGGCAGTCATTTGAGAAACCAAGGCTATTGAGTCTGCCGATAAGAATGCGGTGATTGACAGAGTCAAAAGACTTGGCCAGGTCGATGAAGACGGCTGCACAGTACTGTCTTTTATCGATGACGGTTATACTTACTGACTTTATTGTCCCCATGGGGAAATTTTGTTGCTGTGTCATGTACACATTTAAAGTGGCGTTTAAATACAAAACAAAATTGACAATACAACTTTCATAACAGTTACATACCAATAAAAAATAAAAGTAATGATAATTATAATAAAGAAAGAAATAAAACATTTTAAAAAAAAGACTAGCCTGCTGGTCTTACGGAGTCGATAGGAACATTAGCCCAAGCTATTTAGGAGGGATATCACACCTGGCACAAATGATTGTCTAGTTCTGTTTTTCCTGCTGAGGGGTTCCCTATACCTGCGCCCAGAGGGGAGTAGTTCAAAGTCCAGGTACAGGGGGTGGCTTGGGTATAAAATGATTTTGTGAGCCTTACGGAGGGCCCTGACCTTAAAGATCTCATCCAGGCCTGACTGTTTGACTCCAAGTACCTTGCTTGCTGTGGTAATAATCCTTCTCAACATATTTCTCTGGCTGACAGTGGTATTGCCAAACCAACAAACAATACATTGTTTAGGACCTTGAGCGTGGCTGAGGTGCACCCATGACCAGCTTGGAAACCAGATTGCATAGTGGAGAAGGTACGGTGGGATTCGAAATGGTCGGTGATCTGTTTGTTAACTTGGCTTTCGAAGATTTAGGAAGGCAGGGCAGGATGGATATAGGTCTATAACAGTTTGGGTATGGAGTGTCTCCCCCTTTGAAGAGGGGGATGACGCGGCAGCGTTCCAATCTTTGGGAATCTCAGACGATACAAAAGAGAGGTTGAACAGGCTAGTAATAGGACTTGCAACAATTTTGGCAGATCATTTTAGAAAGAGAGGGTCCAGATTGCCTAGCCCGGCTGATTTGTAGGGGTCCAGATTTTACAGCTCTTTCAGAACATCAGCTCTCTGGATTTGGGTGAAGGAGAAATGGTGGGGGCTTTGACGGGTTGCTGTGGAAGGTGCCGAGCAGTTGAACGGGGTAGGGGTAGCCAGGTGGAAAGCATGGCCAGCCGTAGAGAAATGCTTATAGAAATGCTTATAGAAATGCTCAATTATAGTGGATTTATCGGTGGTAACAGTGTTTCCTAGCCTCAGTGCAGTGGGCAGCTGGGAGGAGGTGCTCTTATTCTCCATGGACTTTACAGTGTCCCAGAACTTTTTTGAGTTTGTCCTACAGGATGCACATTTCTGTTTGAAAAAGCTTGCCTTAGCTTTCCTAACTGCCTGTGTATATTTGTTCCTAACTTCCCTGAAAAGTTGCATATCACGGGGGCTATTGGATGCTAATGCAGAACGCCACAGGATGTTTTTGTGCTGGTCAAGGGCAGACAGGTCTGGAGTGAACCAAGGACTATATCTATTCCTAGTTCTACATTTTTTTAATGGGGCATGCTTATTTAAGATGGTGAGGAAGGCACTTTTAAAGAATAACCAGGCATCCTCTACTGATGGGATGAGGTCAATGTCATTCCAGGATACCCCGGCCAGGTCGATTAGAAAGGCCTGCTCGCTGAAGTGTTTTAGGGAGCGTTTGACAGTGATGAGGGGTGGTCGTTTGGTCGCAGACCCATTACGAATGCAGGCAATGAGGCAGTGATCGCTGAGAACTTGATTGAAAACAGCAGAGATGTATTTGGAGTGCGAGTTAGTTAGGATGATATCTATGAGGGTGCCCGTGTTTACGGATTTGGGGTTGTACCTGGTAGGTTCATTGATAATTTGTGTGAGATTGAGGGCATCAAGCTTAGTATGTAGGATGGC
The DNA here is from genome assembly GCF_965601325.2 of Salmo salar. Taxonomy (NCBI): domain Eukaryota; kingdom Metazoa; phylum Chordata; class Actinopteri; order Salmoniformes; family Salmonidae; genus Salmo; species Salmo salar. Next base: position 25,293,024 of record NC_138294.1, on the reverse strand, counting down.
TGGGTTGTTAAGCATGTCCCAGTTTAGGTCACCTAGCAGCATGAGCTCAGAAGATAGATGGGGGGCAATCAGTTCACATATGGTGTCGAGGGCACAGCTGGGTGCAGAGGGTGGTCTATAGCAAGCAGCAACAGTGAGAGGCTTGTTTCTGGAAAGGTGAATTTTTAGAAGTAGAAGCTCGAATTGTTTGGGTACAGACTTAGATAGCCTGCAGAGTTCTGTATTACTATCTTTGCAGTATATTGCAACACCGCCCCCTTTGGCAGTTCTATCTTGTCGGAAAATGTTAAAGTTAGGGATGGAGATGTCAGGGTTTTTGGTGGTTTTCCTAAGCCAGGATTGACACGGCTAAGACATCCGGGTTGGCAGAGTGTGCTAAAGCAGTGAGTAAAACAAACTTAGGGAGTAGGCTTCTAATGTTAACATGCATGAAACCAGGGCTTTTACGGTTATAGAAGTCAACAAATGAGAGCACCTGGGGAGTGGGAGTGGAGCTAGGCACTGCAGGACAGGAAACAGGAAACAAGGCAGGCAAAAATGATCCTAAATCAGCACTCCTACTCTGAGAGGCTTTGTGGATACGGGCCCTGACCTAAAACCATTCAGACAGTAGTTTACAGTGGGCTCACCTCAGTGAGACTGTGTGTGGTCCTGTGCTGCTCAGCTGGTTCCTCTGTGGGTTCAGGAGGAGGTGTAGTCTGGTTGTCCTCCATGACCATGGCCTCCCCAGAGTTCCCCAGACCCTCCTCACACCCCTCCTCCTTCACCAGCAGCACCTCTGGACCCTCCTCCTCCTGGAAGAGAGAGGTGATACAGATGACATAGACATACACTCCATCAGATACGTACAGTACACACTAAAAACATAGAGATAATAAACACACTTTAAACATGGAGTGTTTACACATCTCCACTACATGAGTCCTGTACTGTAGTTACAGAATGACTTTGTTGTTAAACCCATCATGGTGGACATAAATGATGAGGGTAAATAAGAGTCAGCTATGATAAGTCAAGTCATCATCAGACAAACCCGACTAAACTATTTTGACGTATACTTTTTTTTTCTTTCTACCACCCCTCCCCTAATTGCAGTAAACGAATGGACAACTTCCAGCTTATACATACTATATACATTTTACGGACATAGTATATTTTACATTATTTCTCTTTATTTTGGGCCCACCCTTCAGCTACCCTCAACCTCTCCCATCTATCCCTGAAGACCATCCTGTTTTGATTTCTAATTGTCATATATTTTTCAACTGTGCTGTATGACCAAAGTTCTGAACCTTTATATTCTCATAGTTGCTACAATTGTAATTTAAAGATGACAGTTTTTGCTAAGAGTATTATTATATTATTGATCGATTGACTATGACCTTTCAAATCACCCAGCAGTGCTATTTGCAGAGTTAGCACCAGGTAAATGTAGCAATTCATCAGCCATTCCTGAACCTGCTACCAAAAACAAGCTACATATGGGCAGTACCAAAACAAGTGATCTAATGACTCTATCCCTTCGCAGCAAAATCTGCAGAGCTGGGATGGTTGTATCCCCCATATATACAGTACATTCGTAAAGTATTCAGACTCCTTCCCTTTTTCCCAATTTTGTTATGTTATAGCCTTATTTTAAAATGGATTAAATTAATATTTTTCCTCATCAATCTATACACAATACTCCATAAGGACAAAGCAAAAACAGGTTTTTATAAATGTTTGCACATTTATAAAAAATATATAAACTGAAATACCTTATTATTGGAATCCACCGATGGTAAATTCAACTGATTGGACATGATTTGGAAAGGCACACACCTGTCTATAAGTCCCACAGTTGACAGTGCATGTCTGAGCAAAAACCAAGCCATGAGGTCAAAGGAATTATCCGTAGAGCTTCGAGACAGGATTGTGTCGAGGCACAGATTTGGGGAAGGGTACCAGCATTGAAGGTCCCCAAGAACACAGTGGCCTCCATCATTCTTAAATGGAAGGAGTTTGGAACCACCAAGACTCTTCCTAGAACTGGCCGAACTGAGCAATTGGGGGAGAAGGGCCTTGGTCGGGGAGGTGACCGAGAACCCGATGGTCACTCAGAGAGCTCCAGAGTTAATCTGTGGAGATGGGAGAACCTTCCAGAAGGACAACAATTTCTACAGCACTCCACCAATCAGGCCTTTATGGTAGATTGGCAAGACGGAAGCCACTCCGCAGTAAAAGGCACATGACAGCCCGCTTGGAGTTTGCCAAAAGGCACCTAAAAGACTCTCAGACCATGAGAAACAAGATTCTCTGGTCTGATGAAACCAAGATTGAACTCGTTGGCCTGAATGACAAGCGTCACGTCTGGAGGAAACCTTGCGCCATCCCTACAGTGAAGCATGGTGGTGGCAGCATCATGCTGGGGATGTTTTTCAGCGGCAGAGACTGGGAGACTAGTCAGGATCGAGGGAAGGATGAATGGAGGAAAGTATAGAGATCTTTCATGAAGACTTGCTGGAGAGCGCTCAGGACCTCAGACTGGGGCGAAGGTTCACCTTCCAACAGGACAATGCAGGAGTGACTTCGGGACAAGTCTACGAATGTCCTTGAGTGGCCCAGCCAGAGCCCTGACTTGAACCCCATCTCTGGAGAGACCTGAAAATAGCTGTGCAGCTACGCTTCCCATCCAACCTGACAGAGCTTGAGAGGATCTGCAAAGAAGAATGGGAGGAACTCCCCAAATAAAGGTGTGCCAAACTTTTAGTCATACCCAAGAAGACTCGAGGCTGTAATCGCTGCAAAAGGTGCTTCAACAAAGTACTGAGTAAAGGGTCTGAATACTTATGTAAATGTAATATTTCCGGGGTTTTTTTTTATAAATTTGATGAACAAAAAAAAAAAAAGTTTTTGCTTTGTAGAATGGTGAGGAGAAAAAAATATTTACGCCATTTTAGAATAAGGCTGTAACATAACAAAATGTGGAAAAGGTCAAGGGGTCTGAATACTTTCTGAATGCACTGTAGATAGAAAGATATTGTGGCGATCAGCAGGTCAGCCACCAGGGGGAGACTCGTCGAGGCCTGGTAACAGATGGAGAAAACATCACGAGGCGATGGCTCCATCTGCTGGACGTGCCAGGTCTCTGCGGGCTCTCCAGCCAGGACTAATTGGGGCTGATTGGGAGCTGGTGAGAAATCAAGGGCGAATTGCTCACCAGCTGTGCAAGGCCCATAAAGCTGCCAGAAGGGCAGCACACAGGAGGAATGGGGGAAGAAAGGACTCCCGTGGTATTGTTGACGGTTGCAGAGGTAAGAAGAGGGAGTTCAGTTTTGTGCCCGACAGGATACAGCCAGACCCGGAATGCCTGAAGACGGCATCCCGGAGAGGGTCTCATAGGGGAGACGTATCCTTTTCTTTTTGATCTATTATTTAAATAAACACCCTTGAAACTGAGCTAATCCTTCTCTGTCCGTGTCTGATATGGGTAAACATCTTGACCAAACCCCCGGGTCTGCCACAATATATAGATATACACACTGTGCATAACATTCTATTGGTTGCAAGAATCTTGTATAATAATTTCAAATTGAAAGACTCAAAGTTTTGAATCAAGCGTAGTTGTCACATAAACCATGTGCCATGGAATAAGTATATCGAAAATCTCTTCAACTATTTTGTATGGTGCATTTGGTCCTAAAATGAAACTGGTATACTTTTATTTATCACAATGTTCTTTAACCAATTTTGGTCTTTAACGCAGGTCTGACAGACAAATTCGTTACCTTCTCCCCCTTCCACTTGCCTCATTCATTTTTACAGTAATGCTGCAGTTGGTTGTAATTTTGGATAGAGCAGACATTTCCATATTTTTGTAAACTGCATGTGTGAAATAACTCTACCAGTCCTATTTATGATATAATTGACAAAGATTACTGCTTTTTTGGTTTATTTTTTTATATTTTTTATATCAATTAGTATATTTGAGTTTAACCATAATGTGTTGTAATATTTGTTCTGTCTTTTCTGGTGGATTAAACTGAAAGATTATTTAATTTTCAAACAACCGAAAGTGAGGTTATAATCTGAATAAATGGAATAAGGTCATTCTTGAACACGGAGCGAACCATATTGGATTTATGTATAGCTTTTACATGACTGAAGCCTTTACATGATGTTCCATAATAAATAGGTGTTTGTTAGTGTGTGTATGTATATTCGTAGGTATATTTAGTTTATATTGGTTATAAAGTGCTGTTGTGTGATATATATGATCAGAAGTGATGTATGTTAAAGGGAGTCTCAATGAAAGTCTTAGAATGAAAAGTCAAATATTTTGTTTATTAAACAAACAAGTTTTAACTAGACCATATAAAAACCACACATCTCAACTACAAATCTGAATGAACTTGATAAACTGCATTCATTTTCTCATTAAAAGTGTATTGGGAAAAAAATAAGTAGTTGAATATAAGTGATGAAACAGGTATTTGTGATCATTCTATAGCCCCTCCCAGCTTGATTTTGTTTAATTTAAGGGACCTAGGAATTTTGTTTTGAAGCTAATTTCCTGCAATTCTACGTAGTTTAACAAAGACTCATTATATCTTTTAGGTAGGCTATTTAATGATAATAATAATACAAATTAATGGATAAGAAAAATAAATTATAGACCAGATTTCCCCAAATGTTATTCCGCTACCAAATATGTTTTATAATAATAATTTATATGAACATTCAATTTTATTATACATATATTTTACAGAAAGTGAATTGATCAATTGATAGAGAGAGTCACACATTGAATAAAATTACTTCCCAAGCAAAGTTACATTTCTTTGACTCCTCACTTTAGAAGGTTGTAGCTAAGCTTCTGAATGTCAGACTTATATATATGCCTTAAATATCCCACAATGTCTGGGCCTTGCACTTCAATGCTCATTGTTGTTGCGGAAATTGACCAAATACTGCTGTTTACTTTGTGCATCTATGTCATTTCGTTGAGTCTACCTTTAATGCAGGGTTTGATGTTAACATCAGAAGCTATTGAGTGGAATGGTTACTTTCTGTTATAGAGTGGAATGGTTTTTCTGCTGGTGTATCCTGAGGGATCTCCTCTCTGAGAACCTCTTCCCGCAGTGCGTACAGGCAAATGGCCTCTCTCCCGTGTGGACCTTCAGGTGTATCTTCAGCTGGTGCTGACGGGAGAACCTCTTCTCACACTGGGTACAGCTGAAGGGTTTCTCCCCTGTGTGGACTCTTTGATGCCTCTTCAGGGTGCCAGCCTCAGCGAAGCACATGTGACACTGGGTGCAGCTGAAGGGTTTCACTCCTGTGTGGACCCTCTGGTGGATCTCCACCCTCTGGGGGCAGCTGAAGCCTTTGTTACAGAACATGCAGAGGAACCGCTTCTCTTTACCATTGACAGATTCTGATCCCCCTCCCTGAGCCTGGGCTCTAGCCCTGTCGTTTGAGTTCAATACCTGATCGAAAAGGACGCGGCCTTGTGAATTGGAAGGCCCCATCGACGTGGACACTGGGTCGCGATCCCTGAACGCGTGTAAAGGGGAGTGGGTCGCAACATTTGGATTTGTCTCTATGATTTCCCTATAATCTAAGAAATCTCTGCCCTGTGAGTGTCCGTCTCCTAGGTGACTATCTGCATTCCATGAGGGAGGAGCGTCGCCCTCCAATTTCACAGTCAATTCATTTACAACCATAACCTCCCCTTTCTTAACTAGGCACCCTTCAGAGTATAGACTACTACTGTACCGGTTCCAGTCCCCTCTAGAGAGATCAGTCTGTGTATCTAAACCCAAGGATATGTTGCCAGGGTCCATCTCTGTAGTGTAAGAACAAGACAGATCATCACCATCAGTGTCTAATGCATCACCATCAACATCTCCACAGGAATAAACTGTCCTCTGGCTCTGTTGAAATACCGGTAAATACTCTGAACCAGGAGCAGGAGGACAGCCCAGTGTCCCCAACCCCAGTCTCTCTGAGTCTGATCTGTGGTCAGATCCTGTGTGTAAGAGCCTGTGTGTTACAGTTAAAGTCTTGGTGTCTGTCTCTGACTTGAGAACGGCGTTCGGCGTTCCACTGACCTCCGTGATGCTGCTTCGGGTCCTGGGCTGCGATGAGGCGGTGGTACGGTCCTCCGTGGCTACAGGGGGCACTCCAGCCAGTCCAGTCTGGATGTCACTGATGTGCCGTGTGTCCTCTTCTCCTTCAGACCTCTCCAGTTTGACCCCAGGACCTGCAGCCTCTGCATCCTGACACAAGAAGAGGGGAGGTTATTACCGGTACATGAGTAGAATTGGATAACAATGTTGTAGGGAAGTCTCACAAGCTCCCCTATGGCAGATAAATAAGGATGTAAGCAAGTGAATAGCTGAGGGGAGCCTTTCTGAAATAAAGGGGCCACATTTAATGTACTGTAATTTTTTTATGTTACATTATGACACTAACCTCTATCACAATAACATGCTGGGTTGAGGTTCCACACCCCTCATCAACAGTGATTGGTTGGTCATCGCTCCATGTATTGTGTCCCGCTGGTTTCACAAAGCTCCTGTGGCCTCCAGTGAGATGTCCTTCATCTGAGAAAGTAATTAGGGGAAAAATGCTTTTACGTAGGTTAGCTACTGTCTGTTCAACTGTATAGACCCCATTCTGTGTTTCAAACATTGCTGTACCAGGGCTATGTGCAGAATTTGGTTGCAGAAGACGGGGAAGTTCTCATAGAACGTCAGCAACAACAACAACAACAAAAAGTACATGTTGCTTATTTATGAATTTCACACTACTGTACTTTTGGATTATAATTGGATTTTAAGGCTTGCATGAATGTCCTGCTAGAAAATGTTTATCATCATCGCAAATCAACTGCATTACACTTAAAAATTATGGCTCTTTCGGCTAACTTTGCTACAGCCTACAGTGCATTCGGAAAGTATTCAGACCCCTTAACTTTGTCCACATTTAGTTACGTTGCAGCATTATTCTAAAATGGATTAAATCTTTTTTCCCCTCATCAATCTGCACACAATACCCCATAATGACAAAGCAAACAGATTTTTTAAATTTTTGCTAATTTCTATTAAAAAAAACTATATCACATTTACATAAATATTCAGACCCTTTACTCAGAACTTTGTTGAAGCACCTCCATACCTTCAGGCTCTGATCAGGCCCTACACCCAAACAAGGGCACTGCGTTCATCCACCTCTGGCCTGCTGGCCCCCCTACCTCTGAGGAAGCACAGTTCCCGCTCAGCCCAGTCAAAACTGTTCGCTGCTCAGGCACCCCAATGGTGGAACAAGCTCCCTCACGACGCCAGGACAGCGGAGTCAATCACCACCTTCCGGAGACACCTGAAACCCCACCTCTTTAAGGAATACCTAGGATAGGATAAAGTAATCCTCCCCCCCCCCCCCCCCCCTTAAAAGATTTAGATGCACTATTGTAAAGTGGTTGTTCCACTGGATATCATAAGGTGAATGCACCAATTTGTAAGTCGCTCTGGATAAGAGCGTCTGCTAAATGACTTAAATGTAAATGTAAATGTAATGTAAATCTTTGGCAGCAATTACAGCCTCAAGTCTTCTTGGGTATGACGCAACAAGCTTGGCACACCTGTACTTGGGGAGTTTCTCCTATTCTTCTCTGCAGATCCCCTCAAGCTCGGTCAGCTTGGATGGGAAGCGTCGCTGCACAGCTATTTTCAGGTCTCTCCAGAGACCGGGCTCTGGCTGAGCCACTCAAAGACCTTTAGCCATGTCTTCATGCATTTTGTGAAAGTGTGATATGTGGTGCAGTTATGTGTGTCTGATGGCAGTGTATTCCAGACATGAGAAGCTCTCACAGAGAAAGCGGATTTACTAAAGGTGCTTTTCCTTAAGGGAACTATACAGTCACCTCTCATGGCAGACCTTGTGGATCTATTGCCATATGTTTGGGTTTTCTGATTAACAAAAATACTGAGTGGAGGGGGAGCTAGGCCATTTAGGATCTTGAATACAAGACATGCGTCGGTGTATTGCACAAGATTTTCCCAACTCGGGAGCTCATGCTTTCTGAGGATGTAACAGTGATGCTGGCTATTGGGCTGCCTATCAAGCACTTTGAGAGCCTGTTTGTAGACAGACTGAATAGATTTTAACGTTGTACAGCAAGCTTGGGCCCAACTTGTCAAGCAGTATGTTAAGTGAGTCTTATGGCAAAGGGTCTGAATACTTTTTGCTTTGTCATTACGGGGTATTGTGTGCATATTGTGTTAAGAAAATGATTTAATACATTTTAGAGTAAAGCTGAAATGTAACAAAATGTGGAAAAAGTCAAGGGGTCTGAATACTTTCCAAATGCACTGTATGTCAATGAGCGTTAGCATTCTAGCTAACAGCTGCATCCAGAATAGGTATTATGTACACAAAAAAGACCACAACCAAATATGATCTTAGTGACTTTTCAAGTAATAATCAAAACATTGTACGTGTATGACAAACCAAAAATGTGTGGCTCTGGTTACAACAACCTATGAATGATTCTTCGGGGCCCTGACCGACGACTGGGTGACATGTTCTCATTCTGCAATCTACATCCAAAAGTAGCGCCCACCTGGTCAGAATACCTGTACGATATTGTGTCTGCACAACATAGCTAGCGAAGTAATCAGGGAAATTACTTAATACTATCCAAAAACTAACCAAGACCCAATTCTGGGTAACTCATCTGAACACATGTGCAGAAGGTAATGGGGCGACAGGCCGCGTAGCCTTGGCATTCTACAAATTGTACCTCTTGCCAATCCTCTGTATCGGTCGAGGATCTTGACACTACTGGAACGACTGGCGACGACGCGATCTCGCATTGTCCTCTCTGCGCGCTCCCGTGCCATCTTCAGTTCCAGTAGCTGTAGTTTCCTCCGCAATGCCCTGTTATCATTCTGGCTTTGAGAAATTTCCAAACGAAACACTGCATAGTCGTCGTCTACGAGTTTACAAATATCTGCCACGGCAGCATTCGCAAGCACTTCCATGATGGAGGCTATTTGAGTGTGAAAAACCATACAATTAGCCATTGTTAGCTAACGTTAGCAGCTAGCTAGCGTTACCTAGATAACATCTATCAATAAAGTCCTGTCTACAACGCGAATTAAAGACTACATGGGGTAAGAATGTGGTGCTGTGCTGTTAAATGGTCCATATTCTGAGTTCTATTGTGTTGATAAACGTCTAAATAACAATAATAAAAACGCTAAAGTGGAAATGTTTCTTGGTCGATTACATTGTTTATTTCCGTTTACACTGAAGAGAGAGGATGTTGTTCTTCTTCGAGGAGGTTTAACGGCGGTTGGCATCCAATATATGTTGCATTACCGCCACCTATTAGACTGGAGTACAACTACATTGTACTTTGCTTGAAAAATAAATAAACAAATACCCTACCATCTAACACTACACTCAGAAAAAAGGAACACCACCCTACTCCAATATTTAAATCTATTTAGTCCTACCTCATGCTAACAACCTTAAAGGATGGGACATCACCACTCAACACACCCTGTAACTCTTCTGATGTCAAGTCACACACCCAAATACATCTCTGCAGCTGCCACCACAACCTCAATTTTCTGCGACTTATGTTCCATCCTTGCAGTACAGTTGATAACCATTGCTATAAATGCTAAAAATCCAATCTTACTGAAACATATCACTTGTTGTCCTATCCCTCTACTGGTACAGATCTACTACTCCTCTCAGGATCGTTCCTCCTTGACCCATCTTCCTCTACTTACTTCACTGCCTCAGCATATGACAACTTCTGCACTACTCTAACCCTGGAAACCACCTCAACCTGCCTCTCTCGCACAGGACATTTCTGATCCCCAGTCCCATGGGCACCCCTACAATTAACACATACCACTACTTTCCCCAATGCGACACATTCTTTTGTCTCATGCCCTTCTGCACACTTCTCACACCTAGGAACCTCCCACCTACACACTGCTGCCACATGCCCATAAGCTTGACACCTGTAACGACGTAATGTATTCGGCACAAAAGCTCATACAGGATAACTTATATACCCAAACATCTTTGACGAGAAAAGACTCAACATCAAAATTCAAAAGAACAGACTCTTCTGTTTCCTCACTCTCGCCACCCTGTCTGCGTGGCACCAAACGACGAGCATCACACCAAACGACGAGCATCACAAACACCGGGAATCTTCCCCTTCATTTGATCAACTTTTACTGCTACCGCAGTAATCACTTCTTTCAAGGGATGTTATTGGTAGGCGTCATAACTCAAAGGGTGTGGCTAAATGAAAAGAGTATGTGCACTGTACTTCATTTTTTATTACATTTATTTTAACAGGGAGAACAAGGTCTATTTTGCAAGGGAACCCTGCATCTTACAATAGCACAACAAATTACACAAGAAATACACAAGAAAATAAAAGTACAAACAAATAAAATAAGACATACTCATGAAAAACAATCACATTCTTCAGCAAAGAGGTCCTCTTTCCAATAGTGTGTGATTTGAGGTGTTCCTGCATATGGGAATTCCTGCACCTGTGGTGTTTTTCTAATAAATTATGATTGCCGAATCATTTTGAAGCACAGAAGGTAGGTGCCACCTTAATTGGGAAGAACGGGCTTGTGGTAATGTCTGGAGCGGAATCGGTGGAATGGTATCAAATACAAACACATGGTTTCCAAGTGTTTGATGCCATTACAATCATTCAGTCCAGCCATTATTGTGAGCCGTCCTCACCTCAGCAGCCTCCACTGTTTTGAAGGTAAGCGGGGCATGTGATGTCACCACATAACTATAAAGCCAATTATTTCAATACTAATTTAAGGTCAAAGGTTTTCTATAAAACAATGAAAGCAGCTTGTAGTTCAGATAGAGCCTGGTCAACAGTGGGGGCAATAGAATACACAACATTATCGTCCGTATACAGGTGCAGGTAAAATTATTTTACAGACAACCCAATATTGTTAATAATGCATTCGGAAAGTATTCAGATCCCTTGACTTTTTTCACATTTTGTTACGTTTCAGCATTATTCTAAAATTGATTAACAATCTACACACTACCCCAGAATGACAAAGCAAAATGTTTGCAAATGTATTAAACATTTAAAATGGAAATATCACATTTACATAAGTATTCAGACCTTTTTCTCAGTACTTTGTTGAAGCACCATCGGCAGCAATTACAGTCTTCTTGGGTATCTTCTTGGCATACCTGTATTTGGGGAGTTTCTCCCATTCCTCTCTGCAGATCCTCTCAAGCTCTGTAGGGTTGGATGGGGAGCGATGCTGCAGAGCTATTTTCAGGTCTCTCCAAAGACTGGGCTCTGGCTGGGCCACTCAAGGACATTCAGAGACTTGTTACGAAGCCACTCCTGCGTTGTTTTTTTTAAAAACATTTTAGTCATTTTAGCAGACGCTCTTATCCAGAGCGACTTATAGTAGTGAATGCATACATTTCATTTCTCCGTACTGGTCCACCGTGGGAATCGAACCCACAACCCTGGCGTTGCAAACACCATGCTCTACCAACTGAGCCACACAGGACTACGTTGTCTTGATCAATTGATAGCGAGAGTCACACATTGTATAAGATTACTTCCCAAACAAAGTTACATTTCTTTGACTCCTCGACTTTAGAAGGCTGTAGCTAAGCTTCTGAATGTCAGGCTTATATATATGCCTTAAATATCCCACAATGTCTGGGCCTTGCACTTCAATGCTCATTGTTGTTGCGGAAATTGACCAAATACTGCTGTTTACTTTGTGCATCTATGTCATTTCGTTGAGTCTACCTTTAATGCAGGGTTTGATGTTAACATTAGAAGCTATTGAGTGGAATGGTTACTTTCTGTTATAGAGTGGAATGGTTTTTCTGCTGGTGAATCCTGAGGGATCTCCTCTCTGAGAACCTCTTCCCGCAGTGCGTACAGGCAAATGGCCTCTCTCCCGTGTGGACCTTCAGGTGTATCTTCAGCTGGTGCTGACGGGAGAACCTCTTCTCACACTGGGTACAGCTGAAGGGTTTCTCCCCTGTGTGGACTCTTTGATGCCTCTTCAGGGTGCCAGCCTCAGCGAAGCACATGTGACACTGGGTGCAGCTGAAGGGTTTCACTCCTGTGTGGACCCTCTGGTGGATCTCCACCCTCTGGGGGCAGCTGAAGCCTTTGTTACAGAACATGCAGAGGAACCGCTTCTCTTTACCATTGACAGATTCTGATCCCCCTCCCTGAGCCTGGGCTCTAGCCCTGTCGTTTGAGTTCAATACCTGATCGAAAAGGACGCGGCCTTGTGAATTGGAAGGCCCCATCGACGTGGACACTGGGTCGCGATCCCTGAACGCGTGTAAAGGGGAGTGGGTCGCAACATTTGGATTTGTCTCTATGATTTCCCTATAATCTAAGAAATCTCTGCCCTGTGAGTGTCCGTCTCCTAGGTGACTATCTGCATTCCATGTGGGAGGAGCGTCGCCCTCCAATTTCACAGTCAATTCATTTACAACCATAACCTCCCCTTTCTTATCCAGGCACCCTTCAGAGTATAGACTGCTACTGTACCGGTTCCAGTCCCCTCTAGAGAGATCAGTCTGTGTATCTAAACCCAAGGATATGTTGCCAGGGTCCATCTCTGTAGTGTAAGAACAAGACAGATCATCACCACCAGTGTCTAACGCATCACCATCAACATCTCCACGGGAATAAACTGTCTTCTGGCTCTGTTGAAATACCGGTAAAGACTCTGAACCAGGAGCAGGAGGACAGCCCAGTGTCCCCAACCCCAGCCTCTCTGGGTCTGATCTGTGGTCAGATCCTGTGTGTAAGAGCCTGTGTGTTACAGTTAAAGTCTTGGTGTCTGTCTCTGACTTGAGAACGGCGTTCGGCGTTCCACTGACCTCCGTGATGCTGCTTCTGGTCCTGGGCTGCGATGAGGCGGTGGTACGGTCCTCCGTGGCTACAGGGGGCACTCCAGCCAGTCCAGTCTGGATGTCACTGATGTGCCGTGTGTCCTCTTCTCCTTCAGACCTCTCCAGTTTGACCCCAGGACCTGCAGCCTCTGCATCCTGACACAAGAAGAGGGGAGGTTATTACCGTTACATGAGTAGAATTGTATAACAATGTTGTAGGGAAGTCTCACAAGCTCCCCTATGGCAGATAAATAAGGATGTAAGCAAGTGAATAGCTGAGGGGAGCCTTTCTGAAATAAAGGGGCCACATTTAATGTACTGTAATTTTTTTATGTTACATTATGACACTAACCTCTATCACGATAACATGCTGGGTTGAGGTTCCACACCCCTCATCAACAGTGATTGGTTGGTCATCGCTCCATGTATTGTGTCCCGCTGGTTTCACAAAGCTCCTGTGGCCTCCAGTGAGATGTCCTTCATCTGAGAAAGTAATTAGGGGAAAAATGCTTTTACGTAGGTTAGCTACTGTCTGTTCAACGGTATAGACCCCATTCTGTGTTTCAAACATTGCTGTACCAGGGCTATGTGCAGAATTTGGTTGCAGAAGACGGGGAAGATCTCATAGAACGTCAGCAACAACAACAACAAAAAGTACATGTTGCTTATTTATGAATTTCACACTACTGTACTTTTGGATTATAATTGGATTTTAAGGCTTGCATGAATGTCCTGCTAGAAAATGTTTATCATCATCGCAAATCAACTGCATTACACTTAAAAATTATGGCTCTTTCGGCTAACTTTGCTACAGCCTACAGTGCATTCGGAAAGTATTCAGACCCCTTAACTTTGTCCACATTTAGTTACGTTACAGCATTATTCTAAAATGGATTAAATATTTTTTTCCCTCATCAATCTACACACAATACCCCATAATGACAAAGCAAAAACAGATTTTTTGAATTTTTGCTAATTTATATAAAAAAAACTATGACATTTACATAAGTATTCAGACCCTTTACTCAGTACTTTGTTGAAGCATCTTTGGCAGCAATTACAGCCTCAAGTCTTCTTGGGTATGACGCAACAAGCTTGGCACACCTGTACTTGGGGAGTTTCTCCTATTCTTCTCTGCAAATCCCCTCAAGCTCAGTCAGCTTGGATGGGAAGCGTCGCTGCACAGCTATTTTCAGGTCTCTCCAGAGACCGGGCTCTGGCTGAGCCACTCAAAGACATTTAGAGACTTGTCCCGAAGCCACTCCTGCATTGTCTTGGCTGTGTGGTTAGGGTTGTTGTCCTGTTGGAAGGTGAACCTTCGCCCCAATCTGAGGTCCTGAGCGCTCTGGAGCAGGTTTTTATCAAGGATCTCTCATTACTTTGCTCCGTTCATCTTTCCCGTGATCCTGACTAGTCTAAGTCCTTGCTCCTGAAAACATCCCCACAGCATGACACTGCAACCACCATGCTTCACTGTAGGGATGGTGCCAGGTTTCCTCCAGACGTGACGCTTGGCATTTAGGCCAAGGAGTTCAATCTTGATTTCATCAGATCCCAAGCGGGCTGTCATGAGCCTTTTACTGAGGAGTGGCTTCCGTCTGGCCACTCTACCATAAAGGCCTGATTGGTGGAGTGCTGCAGAGATGGTTGTCCTTCTGGAAGTTTCTCCAATCTCCACAGAGGAACTCCGGAGCTCTGTCAGAGTGACCTTCAAGGTTCTTGGTCAACTCCCTGACCAAGGCTTTTCTCCCACGATTGCTCAGTTTTGCCCGGGCAGCCAGATCTAGGAAGTCTTGGTGTTTCCAAACTTCTTCCATTTAAGAAAGATGGGGGAAACTGTGTTCTTGGGGACCTTAAATGCTGCAGAAATTTTTTGGTACTCTTCCCCAGATCTGTGCCTCGACAAAATCCTGTCTCAGAGCTCTACGGACAATTCCTTCGACCTCATGACTTGGTTTATGCTCTGACATTTACTGTCAACTGTGGGACCTTTCCATATCATGTCCAATCAATTGAATTTACCACAGATGGACTCCAATCAAGTTGCAGAAATATCTCAAGGATGATCAATGGAAACAGGATGCACCGGAGCTCAATTTCAAGTTTATTTCATTTTACAGGGACAGTGCACATTAATCAACGTTTCAGTAAAAGTTTGGGTTTTAGCCAGCCGGCTTATTTTCAACCACAGTCCCTGGGCAGGTTATTAAAAACAATGACAATATAGACAATCATTGAGCAGTGAGCACACGCAGAGCAACATAGGACAAGCAAGACATAGCATACAGACAGAGCAACATAGGACAAGCAAGATGTAGCATACAAACAGAGCAACATAGGACAAAAAGCAACAAGACAAAATCCATAAACGCAACAAAGTGTTTCCACACCTCACAAGCTACAAACAACAGACAACATGGAAAGCGGCAATACACAGCTATTGATTATGTTCACAAATATGATGGACCTTTAGCCATGTCTTCATGCATTTTGTGAAAGTTCATATCAATCCAAGATGGCGTAGCAGTTCAGACGTCCTTTACCCTCCTCTTGTCGTGTCCCGTGTATATATATATTTACATATTTTTCTTCGCATATCTTTTTACATTTTTTCTTCTAAAAACTCAACCTCAAAGCACTCTCCTGCAACCCGCCTCACCAATTTAAAAAAGAAAGTATTATTTACCTCAAATCTGAAATCCACAACAGAAGCTAGCCAGAGGTTAGCCATTTTCACTGGCTAACGCTGGAGTTCAGCTAGCCACGGTTAGCTGTCCTCAGCTATCCATTAGCTCGAAAAGCTATCGCCAGTTTTTGTACAGCGCGACTCAGACCAGAGCATACCGGACCTATTCTTTCTCCTTTCCCCGATTTCTACCGCAGGCTCTGGACATTTACACCTGGATCTTGCAGCTAACTAGCTGCTACCTGAGTGACTATTGGCAACGTCGGTCTCGGAATTAACACACATTATTCCGGAGCTAGCCAGCTGAAGACTTCCGTCAGCCACTCGTGGGCTTTTCCTGAGCTAGCCAGCTGAAGTGTCTCCTGGGCTACAATCACCTATCCTGACCCATTTTACTGCCGATGCGGAGCCCCATCGGGCCTTCACGACTGGACCACCGACGTTATCTGGCCGAGGGAGTTATCCAACTGGCCCCTCCGTCGCGACGTAACCTGATCGCCCATCTGCGGCCCACTAATCGTTAGCTGTCTTATCGGCTGCGATCTGAATAGGTCTATCGGACAATTTTCTTGGGCCACTATAACTAACTATTTTGCCAACTTGGACTTGTCCCCCCTTCCACACGGAACCCCACTAACCCACAGACGGAAACGCACGAGGTGGCTAAAAACAGACCTCCCTCCATCTTCCACCAGCTTGCTACCTATGGCCCGGCTAGCTGTCTGAATATCACTGGACCCTTTGATCACTCGGCTAAGCATGCCTCTCCTCAATGTCAATATGCAATGTCCATTGCTGTTCTGGTTAGTGTTTATTGGCTTATTTCACTGTAGAGCCTCTAGCCCTGCTCATTATACCTTATCCAACCTCTCAGTTCCTCCACCCACACATGCTATGACATCTTCTGGTTTCAATGATGTTTCTAGAGACAATATCTCTCTCATCATCACTAAATGCCTAGGTTTACCTCCTCTGTATTCACATCCCACCATACCTTTGTCTGTACATTATACCTTGAAGCTATTTTATCGCCTCCAGAAACCTGCTCCTTTTTCTCTCTATTCTGGACGTCACAGACGACCAATTCTTATAGCTTTTAGCCGTACCCTCATACTCATTCTTCTCTGCTCCTCTGGGGATGTTGAGGTGAATCCAGGCCCTGCAGTGCCTGGCTCCACTCCTACTCCCCAGGCGCTCTCTTTTGATGACTTCTGTAACCGTAATAGCCTTGGTTTCATGCATGTTAACATTAGAAGCCTCCTCCCTAAGTTTGTTTTATTCACTGCTTTAGCACACTCTGCCAACCCGGATGTCCTAGCTGTGTCTGAATCTTGGCTTAGGAAGTCCACCAAAAACTCTGAAATCTTCATCCCTAACTACAACGTTTTCAGACAAGATAGAACGACCAAAGGGGGCGGTGTTGCAATCTACTGCAGAGATAGCCTGCAGAGCTCTGTCCTGCTATCCAGGTCTGTACTCAAACAATTTGAACTTCTACTTTTAAAAATCCACCTCTCCAAAAACAAGTCTCTCACCGTTGCCGCCTGCTATAGACCCCCCTCGGCCCCTAGCTGTGCTCTGGACACCATATGTGAACTGATTGCCCCCCATCTATCTTCAGAGCTCGTGCTACTAGGTGACCTAAACTGGGACATGCTTAACACCCCAGCCATCCTACAATCCAAGCTTGATGCCCTCAATCTCACACAAATTATTAATGAACCCACCAGGTACAACCCCAAAGCAGCAAACACTGGCACCCTCATAGATATCATCCTAACCAACGTGCCCTCTAAATACACCTCTGCTGTTTTCAACCAAGATCTCAGCGATCACTGCCTCATTGCCTGCACCCGTAATGGGTCAGCGGTCAAACGACCTCCACTCATCACTGTCAAACGCTCCCTGAAACATTTCAACGAGCAAGCCTTTCTAATCGACCTGGCCCTGGTGTCCTGGAAGGATATTGACCTCATCCCGTCAGTAGAGGATGCCTGGTTATTTTTTTTAAATGCCTTCCTCACCATCTTAAATAAGCATGCCCCTTTCAAGAAATTTAGAACCAGGAACAGATATAGCCCTTGGTTCTCCCCAGACCTGACTGCCCTTAACCAACACAAAAATATCCTGTGGCGTTCTGCATTAGCATCGAACTGCCCCCGCGATATGCAACTTTTCAGGGAAGTTAGAAACCAATACACACAGGCAGTTAGAAACGCCAAGGCTAGCTTTTTAAAACAGAAATTTGCTTCCTGAATCTCAAACTCTAAAAAGTTCTGTGACATTGTAAAGTCCATGGAGAATAAGAACACCTCCTCCCAACTGCCCACTGCACTGAGGATAGGAAACTCTGTCACCACCAACCACCTTCTAAGGTCTTCGAAAGCCAAGTTAACAAACAGATTACCAACCATTTCGAATCCCACCGCACCCTCTCCGCTATGCAATCTGGTTTCAGAGCTGGTCATGGGTGCACCTCAGCCACGCTCAAGGTCCTAAACGACATCGTAACCGCCATCGATAAGAAACAATACTGTGCTGCCGTATTCATTGACCTGGCCAAAGCTTTTGACTCTGTTAATCACCACATCCTTATCGGCAGACTCAGTAACCTTGGTTTCTCAAACGATTGCGTTTGTGGTACACAGGGTTCAATTCTTGGGCCAACTCTTTTCTCTGTATACATCAATGATGTCGCTCTTGCTGCTGGTGAATCTCTGATCCACCTCTACGCAGACGACACCATTCTGTATACTTCTGGCCCTTCTTTGGACACTGTGTTAACAACCCTCCAGACGAGCTTCAATGCCATACAACTCTCCTTCCGTGGTCTCCAACTGCTCCTAAATACAAGTAAAACTAAATGCATGCTCTTCAACTGATCGCTGCCTGCACCTGCCCGCCTGTCCAGCATCACTTCTCTGGACGGTTCTGACTTAGAATTTGTGGACAACTACAAATACCTAGGTGTCTGGTTAGACTGTAAACTCTCCTTCCAGACACACATCAATCATCTCCAATCCAAAGTTAAATCTAGAATTGGCTTCCTATTTCGCAACAAAGCATCCTTCACTCATGCTGCCAAACATACCCTCGTAAAACTGACCATTCTACCAATCCTCGACTTCGGCGATGTCATTTACAAAATAGCCTCCAATACCCTACTCAACAAGCTGGATGCAGTCTATCACAGTGCCATCCGTTTTGTCACCAAAGCCCCATATACTACCCACCACTGCGACCTGTACGCTCTCGTTGGCTGGCCTTCGCTTCATAATCGTCGCCAAACACATTGGCTCCAGGTCATCTACAAGACCCTGCTAGGTAAAGTCCCCCCTTATCTCCGCTCACTGGTCACCATAGCAGCACCCACCTGTAGCACGCGCTCCAGCAGGTATATCTCTCTGGTCACCCCTAAAGCCAACTCCTCCTTTGGTCGTCTCTCCTTCCAGTTCTCTGCTGCCAATGACTGGAACGAACTACAAAAATCTCTGAAACTGGAAACACTTATCTCCCTCACTAGCTTTAAGCACCAGCTATAAGAGCAGCTCCCAGATCACTGCACCTGTACATAGCCCATCTATAATTTAGCCCAAACTACTACCTCTTCCCCTACTGTATTTATTTATTATTTTGCTCCTTTGCACCATATTATTTATATTTTAACTTTGAACTTTCTTCAAATTACAAATCTACCATTCCAGTGTTTTACTTGCTATACTTTATTTACTTTGCCACCATGGCCTTTTTTGCCTTTACCTCCCTTATCTCACATCATTTGCTCACATTGTATATAGTCTTATTTTTTTCTACTGTATCATTGATTGTATGTTGTTTTACTCCATGTATAACTCTGTGTTTTTGTACGTTGTCGAACTGCTTTGCTTTATCTTGGCCAGGTCGCAATTGTAAATGAGAACTTGTTCTCAACTTGCCTACCTGGTTAAATAAAGGTGAAATAAATAAATAACGTGTGATATGTGGTGCAGTTATGTGTGTCTGATGGCAGTGTATTCCAGACATGGGAAGCTCTCACAGAGAAAGCGGATTTACTAAAGGTGCTTTTCATTAAGGGAACTATACAGTCACCTCTCATGGCAGACCTTGTGGATCTGTTGCCATATGTTTGGGTTTTCTGATTAACAAAAATACTGAGTGGAAGGGGAGCCAGGCCATTTAGGATCTTGAATACAAGACATGATTCGGTGTATTGCACGAGATTTTCTCAACTCAGGAGCTCATGCTTTCTGAGGATGTAACAGTGATGCTGGCTATTGGGTTTCCTATCAAGCACTTTGAGAGCCTGTTTGTAGACAGACTGAATAGGTTTTAATGTTGTACAGCAAGCTTGGGCCCAACTAGTCAAGCAGTGAGTCTCATGGCAAAGGGTCTGAATACTTTTTGCTTTGTCATTATGGGGTATTGTGTGCATATTGTGTGAAAAAATGATTTAATAAATTTTAGAGTAAGGCTGTAATGTAACAAAATGTGGAAAAAGTCAAGGGGTCTGAATACTTTCCAAATGCACTGTATGTCAATGAGCGTTAGCATTCTAGATAACAGCTGCATCCAAAATAGATATTTTGCACACAAAAAAGACCACAACCAAATATGATCTTAGTGACTTTTCAAGTAATAATCAAAACATTGTACGTGTATGACAAACCAAAAATGTGTGGCTCTGGTTACAACAACCTATGAATGATTCTTCGGGGCCCTGACCGACGACTGGGTGACATGTTCTCATTCTGCAATCTACATCCAAAAGTAGCGCCCACCTGGTCAGAATACCTGTACGATATTGTGTCTGCACAACATAGCTAGCGAAGTAATCAGGGAAATTACTTCATACTATCCAAAAACTAACCAAGACCCAATTCTGGGTAACTCATCTGAACACATGTGCAGAAGGTAATGGGGCCACAGGCCGCGTAGCCTTGGCATTCTACAAATTGTACCTCTTGCCAATCCTCTGTATCGGTCGAGGATCTTGACACTACTAGGACGACTGGTGACTACGCGATCTCGCATTGTCCTCTCTGCGCGCTCCCGTGCCATCTTCAGTTCCAGTAGCTGTAGTTTCCTCCGCAATGCCCTGTTATCATTCTGGCTTTGCGAAATTTCCAAACGAAACACTGCATAGTCGTCGTCTACGAGTTTACAAATATCTGCCACGGCAGCATTCGCAAGAACCTCCATGATGGAGGCTATTTGAGTGTGAAAAACCATACAATTAGCCATTGTTAGCTAACGTTAGCAGCTAGCTAGCGTTACCTAGATAACATCTATCAATAAAGTCCTGTCTACAACGCGAATTAAAGACTACATGGTGTAAGAATGTGGTGCTGTGCTGTTAAATGGTCCATATTCTGAGTTCTATTGTGTTGATAAACGTCTAAATTACATTAATAAAAACGCTAAAGTGGAAATGTTTCTTGGTCGATTACATTGTTTATTTCCGTTTACACTGAAGAGAAAGGATGTTGTTCTTCTTCGAGGAAGTTTAACGGCAGTTGGCATCCAATATATGTTGCATTACCGCCACCTATTAGACTGGAGTACAACTACATTGTACTTTGCTTGAAAAATAAATAAACAAATACCCTACCATCTAACACTACACTCAGAAAAAAAGAACACCACCCTACTCCAATATTTAAATCTATTTAGTCCTACCTCATGCTAACAACCTTAAAGAATGGGACATCACCACTCAACACACCCTGTAACTCTTCTGATGTCAAGTCTCACACACCCAAATACATCTCTGCAGCTGCCACCACAACCTCAATTTTCTGCGACTTATTTTCCATCCTTGCAGTACAGTTGATAACCATTGCTATAAATGCTAAAAAATCCAATCTTACTGAAACATATCACTTGTTGTCCTATCCCTCTACTGTTACAGATCTACTACTCCTCTCAGGATCGTTCCTCCTTGACCCATCTTCCTCTACTTTCTTCACTGCCTCAGCATATGACAACTTCTGCACTACCTTAACCCTGGAAACCACCTCAACCTGCCTCTCTCGCACAGGACATTTCTGATCCCCAGTCCCATGGGCACCCCTACAATTAACACATACCACTACTTTCCCCAATGCTACACATTCCTTTGTCTCATGCCCTTCTGCACACTTCTCACACCTAGGAACCTCCCACCTACACACTGTTGCCACATGCCCATAAGCTTGACACCTGTAACGACGTAACGTGTTCGGGACAAAAGCTCATACAGGATAACTTATATACCCAAACATCTTTGACGGGAAAAGACTCAACATCAAAATTCAAAAGAACAGACTCTTCTGATTCCTCACTCTCGCCACCCTGTCTGCGTGGCACCAAACGACGAGCATCACACCAAACGACGAGCATCACAAACACCGGGAATCTTCCCCTTCAGTTGATCAACTTTTACTGCTACCGCAGTAATCACTTCTTTCAAGGGATGTTATTGATAGGCGTCATAACTCAAAGGGTGTGGCTAAATGAAAAGAGTATGTGCACTGTACTTCATTTTTTATTACATTTATTTTAACAGGGAGAACATGGTCTATTTTGCAAGGGAACCCTGCATCTTACAATAGCACAACAAATTACACAAGAAATACACAAGAAAATAAAAGTACAAACAAATAAAATAAGACACACTCATGAAAAACAATCACATTCTTCAGCAAAGAGGTCCTCTTTCCAATAGTGTGTGATTCAGGGTGTTCCTGCATGTGGGAATTCCTGCGTCTGTGGTGTTTTTCTAATAAATTATGATTGACGAATCATTTTGAAGCACAGAAGGTAGGTGCCACCTTAATTGGGAAGAACGGGCTTGTGGTAATGTCTGGAGCGGAATCGGTGGAATGGTATCAAATACATCAAACATATGGTTTCGATGTGTTTGATGCCATTCCAATCATTCAGTCCAGCCATTATTGTGAGCCGTCCTCACCTCAGCAGCCTCCACTGTTTTGAAGGTAAGCGGGGCATGTGATGTCACCACATAACTATAAAGCCAATTATTTCAATACTAATTTAAGGTCAAAGGTTTTCTATAAAACAATGAAAGCAGCTTGTAGTTCAGATAGAGCCTGGTCAACAGTGGGGGCAATAGAATACACAACATTATCGTCCGTATACAGGTGCAGGTAAAATTATTTTACAGACAACCCAAAAGTGTTAATAATGCATTCGGAAAGTATTCAGATCCCTTGACTTTTTCCACATTTTGTTACGTTTCAGCATTATTCTAAAATTGATTAACAATCTACACACTACCCCAGAATGACAAAGCAAAATGTTTGCAAATGTATTAAAAATTTAAAATGGAAATATCACATTTACATAAGTTTTCAGACCTTTTCTCAGTACTTTGTTGAAGCACCATCGGCAGCAATTACAGTCTTCTTGGGTATCTTCTTGGCATACCTGTATTTGGGGAGTTTCTCCCATTCCTCTCTGCAGATCCTCTCAAGCTCTGTAAGGTTGGATGGGGAGCGTTGCTGCAGAGCTATTTTCAGGTCTCTCCAGAGACCGGGCTCTGGCTGGGCCACTCAAGGACATTCAGAGACTGGTCATGAAGCCACTCCTGCGTTGTCTTGGCTCTTTGCTTAGTGTCGTTGTCCTGTTGGAATGTGAACCTTCACCCCAATCTGAGGTCCTGAGTGCTAAGGAATAGGTTTTCATCAAGGATCTCTCTGTACTTTGCTCCGTTCATCTTTGCCTCGATCCTGACTAGTCTCCTTATCCCTCCCCCTGAAAAACATCCCCACAGCATGATGTTGCCACCACCATGCTTCAGAGTAGGGATGGTCCCAGGTTTCCTCCAGACGTAACGCTTGGCATTCAGGCCTAAGAGTTCCATCTTGGTTTCATCAGACCAGAGAATCTTGTTTCTCATGATCTGAGAATCTTTAGGTGCCTTTTGGTGAACTCCGAGCAGGCTGTCATGTGCCTTTTACTGAAGAGTGGCTTCCGTTTGGCCACTCTACCGTAAAGGCCTGATTGGTGGAGTGTTGCAGAGATGGTTGTTCTTCTAGAAATCTCCACGGAGGAACTCTAGAGCTCTGTCAGAGTGACCATCAGGTTTTTGGTCACCTCCCTGACCAAGGCCCTTCTCCCCCGATTGCTCAGTTTGGCCGGGCGGCCAGCTCTAGGGAGAGTCGAAGAGTCTTGGTGGTTCCAAACGTCCATTTAAGAATGATGGAGGCCACTGTGTTCTTGGGGACCTTCAATGCTGCAAAAATGTTTTGGTACCCTCATGGCTTGGTTTTTGCTCTGACATGCACTGTCAACTGTGGCACCTTATATGGACAGGTGTGTGCCTTTTCAAATCATGTCCAACCAATTGAATTTACCACAAGTGAACTCCAATCAAGTTGTAGAGACATCTCAAGGATGATCAATGTAAACAGGATGCACCTGAGCTCAATTTCGAGTCTCATAGCAAAGGGTCTGAATTCTTATGTAAATAAGGTATTTCAAATCAAATCACATTTATTTATATAGCCCTTCTTACATCAGCTGATATCTCAAAGTGCTGTACAGAAACCCAGCCTGAAACCCCAAACAGCAAGCAATGCAGGTGTAGAAGCACGGTGGCTAGGAAAAACTCCCTAGAAAGGCCAAAACCTAGGAAGAAACCTAGAGAGGAACCAGGCTATGAGGGGTGGCCAGTCCTCTTCTGGCTGTGCCGGGTGGAGATTATAACAGCACATGGCCAAGATGTTCAAATGTTCATAAATGACCAGCATGGTCAAATAATAATAATCATAGTAGTTGTCGAGGGTGCAACAAGTCAGTAACACAAGAGTAAATGTCAGTTGGCTTTTTCATAGCCGATCTTTGAGAGTATCTCTACCGCTCCTGCTGTCTCTAGAGAGTTGAAAACAGCAGGTCTGGGACAGGTAGCACGTCCGGTGAACAGGTCAGGGTTCCAGCAGGTCTGGGACAGCAGGTCTGGAACAGGTAGCACGTCCGGTGAACAGGTCAGGGTTCCATAACCACAGGCAGAACAGTTGGAACTGGAGCAGCAGCATGGCTAGGTGGACTGGGGACAGCAAGGAGTCATCAAGCCAGGTAGTCCTGAGGCATGGTCCTAGGGCTCAGGTCCTCCGAGAGAGAGAAAGAAAGAAAGAGAGAAGGAGAGAATTAGAGAGAGCATATTTAAATTCACACAGGACACCGGAAAAGACAAGAGAAATACTCCAGATGTGACAGACTGACCCTAGCCCCCCGACACATAAACTACTGCAGCATAAATACTGGAGGCTGAGACAGGAGGGGTCAGGAGACACTGTGGCCCCATCCGATGAAACCCCCAGACAGGGCCAAACAGGTAGAATATAACCCCACCCACTTTGCCAAAGCACAGTCCCCACACCACTGGAGGGATATCTCCAACCACCAACTTACTATCCCGAGACAAGGCCGAGTATAGCCCACAAAGATCTCCACCACGGCACAACCCAAGGGGGGCGCCAACCCAGACAGGAAGACCACGTCAGTGACTCAACCCACTCAAGTGACGCACCCCTCCCAGGGACGGCATGGAAGAACACCAGTAAGCCAGTGTCTCAGCCCCTGTAATAGGGGTAGAGGCAGAGAATCCCAGTGGAGAGAGGGGAACCGGCCAGGCAGAGACAGCAAGGGCGGTTCGTTGCCTTTCCGTTCACCTTCACACCCCTGGGCCAGAATACACTTAATCATAGGACCTACTGAAGAGATATGTCTTCAGTAAAGACAAAGGTTGAGACTGAGTCTGCGTCTCTCACATGGGTAGGCAGACCATTCCATAAAAATTGAGCTCTATAGGAGAAAGCCCTGCCTCCAGCTGTTTGCTTAGAAATTCTAGGGTCAATTAGGAAGCCCACGTCTTGTGACCGTAGCGTACGTGTAGGTATGTACGGCAGGACCAAATCGGAAAGATAGGTAGGAGCAAGCCCATGTAACACTTTGTAGGTTAGCAGTAAAACCTTGAAATCAGCCCTTGCCTTAACAGGAAGCCAGTGTAGGGAGGCTAGCACTGGAGAAATATGATCACATTTTTGGGTTCTAGTCAGGATTCTAGCAGCCGTATTTAGCATTAACTGAAGTTTATTTAGTGCTTTATCTGGGTAGCCGGAAAGTAGAGCATTGCAGTAGTCCAACCTAGAAGTAACAAAGGCATGGATACATTTTTCAGCGTCATTTTTGGACAGAAAGTTTCTGATTTTTGCAATGTTACGTAGATGGAAAAAAGCTGTCCTTGAAACAGTCTTGATATGTTCTTCAAAAGAGAGATCAGGGTCCAGAGTAACGCCGAGGTCCTTCACAGTTTTATTTGAGACAACTGTACAACCATCCAGATTAATTGTCAGTTTCAACAGAAGATGTCTTTGTTTCTTGGGACCTAGAACAAGCATCTGTGTTTTGTCCGAGTTTAAAAGTAGTAAGTTTGCAGCCATCCACTTCCTTATGTCTGAGACACAGGCTTCTAGCGAGGGCAATTTTGGGGCTTCACCATGTTTCATTGAAATGTACAGCTGTGTGTCATCCGCATAGCAGTGAAATTTAACATTATGTTTTCAAATGACATCCCCAAGAGGTAAAATATATAGTGAAAACAATAGTGGTCCTAAAACGGAGCCTTGAGGAACACCGAAATTTACAGTTGATTTGTCAGAGGACAAACCATTCACAGAGACAAACTGATATCTTTCCGACAGATAAGATCTAAACCTGGCCAGAACTTGTCCATGTAGACCAATTTGGGTTTCCAATCTCTCCAAAAGAATGTGGTGATCGATGGTATCAAAAGCAGCACTAAGATCTAGGAGCACGAGGACAGATGCAGAGCCTCGGTCTGACATCATTAAAAGGTCATTTACCACCTTCACAAGTGAAGTCTGAGTGCTATGATGGGGTCTAAAACCAGACTGAAGCGTTTCGTATACATTGTTTGTCTTCAGGAAGGCAGTGAGTTGCTGCGCAACAGCTTTTTCAAAATGTTTTGAGAGGAATGGAAGATTCGATATAGGCCGATAGTTTTTTATAATTTCTGGGTCAAGATTTGGCTTTTTCAAGAGAGGCTTTATTACTGCCACTTTTAGTGAGTTTGGTACACATCCGGTGGATAGAGAGCCGTTTATTATGTTCAACATAGGAGGGCCAAGCACAGAAAGCAGCTCTTTCAGTAGTTTAGTTGGAATAGGGTCCAGTATGCAGCTTGAAGGTTTAGAGGCCATGATTATTTTCATCATTGTGTCAAGAGATATAGTACTAAAACACTTTAGTGTCTCCCTTGATCCTAGGTCCTGGCAGATTTGTGCAGACTCAGGACAACGGACATTTGCAAAAATGTATAAAAACGTGTTTTCACTTTGTCATTATGGGGTATTGTGGGTAGATTGCTGATGATTTAAAAAAAACAACATTTAGAATAAGGCTGTAACGTAACACAATGTGGAAATTCAAGGGGTCTGAATACTTTCCAAAGGCACTGTATACAGTAAAAGTACTGGACCCAGAACCGACCCCTGCGGGACACCTTTCGTTATATCCAGAAAACTTTATTTAACACCATCAGTAGACACTCTTTGAGTTCCATCCATTAAGTCGTTTTTAAACCAGTTATATGCAGCCTGTTCTAGGCCAATTGAGGAAAGCCTCTGAATTAGCAGTGAGTGATCAACAGTATCGAAGGCCTTTGACAACTCTATAAAGACGGCAGCACAATGTTGCCTTTTATCCATACAGTTAACTACATCATTTATAACAAGGGATGCAGCAGAGATAGTGCTATGACCTGGTCTAAAGCCAGACTGATGAACATTCAGAATACAATTCATAGATAAGAAAGATCTTAGCTTCTAATGTTTTTGCTAGACAAGAAAGTTTAGAGATAGGGCAATAGTTATCTAGGTCATAAGGGTCACCACATTTATGAATGGGGAGTACAAGAGCTGCCTTCCAAACTGGGAATAGTACCAGATATAGTAGTCAAGTTAAAGATATGGGTAATTATTTAGCAATCAGGGGGGCAAAGAGCTGCAGCAAAAATGGATCCAGCATATCAACTCTTTTAACATCAATCTACTAGCAAATCCTTTTTAATCCTTGTCATGTGAAGAGAAATTATAGATCAAACTGTGACGGTTTTCGTTTGAAGAAGGGGACCAAAGCACAGCGTGGTAAGTGCTCATGATTAAATTTGATTTATACTCAGAACACTAAACAAAAATAACAAACAAAGTAAAACGAACGTCACGTTTTGCAGGCTTTCACTGAGCTGTACAAAAACAAGATCCCACAACTGAAGGAGGGAAAAAGGGCTGCCTAAGTATGATTCCCAATCAGAGACAACGATAGACAGCTGCCTCTGATTAGGAACCATACTCGGCCAAACACAAAGAAATACAAAAACTAGATTGCCCACCCCACATCACATCCTGACCTAACCAAACTAGAGGAAATAAAACGTCTCTCTAAGGTCAGGGCGTGACACAAACGTATCGGTGCTAATCGGCCATTGGATATAAACATTACTCAACAAGTTGGAAATCACATTCAACAATGAGTGATTTGGAAGGAGTCAGTAGCTAACTGCAATCCTGCTATTCAGTGGAGTGGGGGTGGGGTCCCAAGTTTGGATTTAAGGGTCTCTTTTCCAAGTATTCAGACCTTTTACTCAGTACTTTGTTGAAGCACCGTCGGCAGCAATTACAGCCTTAAAAGAATAAACATTCAGCATTGGGCATGTCGTCAATTCAGCATGACTTCTGCCTCGCTCAAAACAACTGGAAACTCGGAAATCTCAGACTTCAGTGAGTTCAAGAAAACGAGCTCTGACTGGGGAAAATACATTTTGAATGGTCATCCAACTCGGAATTGCGGCATCTTTCTAGAGCTCCAACCTGAAGATCCCTGACATCATCATGATTCAACCTTGTTTTTTCCCGAGTTCCCAGTTGTCCTGAAAGCACCATAAATCCAGAGAATGCCAGACTTTGATGACAAAGTTTGATGACAAAATTTGCCCACGAAGGACCACTGCGCCACCTTCCTGTTCAAGTGAGCACAGCACAACAAGATGAGTCCAAACATGTCTTGTATGCTGTTGCATAAATTGTGTAATATGCCAGGGAGATATGTATACTGTAGCTAAGAAAGTAATACTAAGTGTGTGTTGTGTAGTAAGCTGTTAGTGGCCCACCATAAAAATTTGGTCCCATTTCCCCTACTGTTCTGACTTGGTGTTGCACATGTAGTCTATAGCCTGTTTTAGATAAATGTTTTCATTGAATATTGTAAGAGGTTTCATTGTCTGCTTATATGCCCTCTTAATTTATCCTACAGTTCTGACTTGGTGTACAGGGAGTACTCTGTAAGAACTGCCCATGTTCTGAATTCTGTCGCTGTACATTTCAGAAGTGCTGAACAAATAGTAATATTGACTACATCCGTCATTGCTCGTTCATTAATGTCTTATCGAAATTACGGCTTGCCTATTATCTGCTCGTCGTCCCCTTATGCCATTGTTTGTACATCTCAATTGTCAATAGAAACCACATTTGGTTAAGCAAGTCAGCCATATCAGCTGTTTTATTAAAAGGCCAGATAAGGCTCCGCTGAAAGCCAGGTGTAGCAGTGGTAAGGTGTTGGGACTGCTGTTGGGACTCTGCTGTTGGGACAGCTTTATGTAGGCCCTAACAGTGTGTGGGCACCGTTTGTCACCGTTATAGAGCAATAATGTGTAGTGGGTTTGCTGGCATGCATCTGTAACAGAAATCAATCGTACTCTCCTTGCGTTGTTTTGTTCAAAGAAATCACACCCAGCCAGTTGTCCCAGTTGAGCATTATTTATTATCTGTAGTTAAATAGCAAACAGCACGTTAGTTGTGCAGGGCTTAATGATGTTGATGGCTGTCGATGGTAAAATCCCTTGCATCACATTTTCATACTGGGCATAAACAAAATACAAAAATACAATACAAAATATAACATGTGTAAATATGTAACGATCGTCGTCGGGTGACGAGGAAGCGGACCAAAACGCAGCTGGGAGCGAACACATGTTTATTCTTTACACTGAAATAAACACGTACACAAAATCAAGAAAATGCCGATACGTTAACTGCTCAAACACAAGAGGCAACACCCCACAAACAGCATGGGGGAAAAAGGAACTTAAATGTGATCCCAATCAGAGACAACTAGCGACAGCTGTCTCTGATTGTGAATCGACCGAACCCAAAATAGAAATAAATCACATAGAGCTAAGACAAGGCTATAACGCTAACATAGAAAACAAACCAAGGAAAAATACCCAACATGACACACCCTGACCCAAAATACCCGAGTTCACCTGGTCAGGGCGTGACAAAATACCTGTAGTTAAATAGGAAACAGCGCGTTAGTTGTGTAGGGCTTAATGATGTTGATGGCTGTCGATGGTAAAATCTGTAGCATGAAAACAACTGTGTTAGCAGTGAGCGTATGTGAGCATTACATCGGTGCATGCTAGCTAACACACTTATATACAGCAATCATATACCAAAGCACATCCCAGAAAGCCCCTCAATCCCTAACAGGTACCATATACCCACACATGTATAAATCAGGAATGTACAGCAAACTTGTACACATTGTAAAATATAAAATATAATACAGTATTCAGAACGTGACCTACCCCTTGCATCACATTTTTATATTGGGGAGACCTGACGTTCGCAATCTCCCCCTATCTGCAAGCGGGGCCAATAACAACACGCCTTATTGTCATCAGAATTGAACCAACCAATAAGAATGCTTGAACTTAAATACGCCTTTCTTTAGAGGCAAGTGGAAACATAACCAACCCTGTTACACATCTAAAACATATTTATTGTTATTGCCCCACCAAGATTTACATGCTAAAATCGCCACTGACGGGTAGTAATGAATACACAGATTCACCAGTAGTTGACGGGTTAACCGTCAAGTCAGCTTGAGGCTGGTAGAGGGAAGAGCAACAAACTGACCATAGTTATTTAAACCACCATTTCTCTCAAATAAATAGCCTGCCGAAATAAAATGATGATTAAAAGCATCAGGTATCACAAGTTTTTCAGTAATGATGCCAGTCTGACAAAACGTACTTTAAAAAACGGGCAGAAAAGGAAAGGAATTTGCATGCTTCGTTTAATTAACTGTTTTCCAAAATTTAGAAGGATTACCTCTATAGTCAGAGATAGAGCTTATAAAGTAGCCTGATTTAGCTTTCTTAATCAAGATAGCACATACGTTTCTAAGTTGTCTGAAAGATTGCCAATCAGCTGCAGAGTCAGTTTGCCTTGCTTTGGACCAGGCCTGGGGCTTCATTTATAAAACGGACATACGATACATTTTTATCTTAAGTATGACTTACGCAGAAAACCACGTGTAAGTAGTTATTTATAAAAACTTACTTTGATGTGGAAATGATCTTATCTCTACGCAAAGTCTAGACTTGGCGTAAGTGATTTTCCTGCTGGTTATGCATGGCAATTTTTTTCCCCTTTGCAGTTTAAGGTCAGACCATTTATTTTTCCCATCACCCACAGTTCTGTCTTTCTGCCCCACCTCGTTTACTGCAGCAGTGACATACTCCCAAGCTACCTGTTTGGCTTTGTTTGTCAACCCACTATTTAGTCCACCGAATAATACGTGTTGCCTGTCTTCAATCTTCTCCACCATTGCCGTGATCTCATCTTCCAAAAAGTTTGCTTTTCTCTTTTGGTCCATGGCAATTCCTGACTAAACCCTCATTTGTTCTAGCATTCTATAAGGGGAAACCGCTGATTGTAAGGCACGTTCAGGTGCCGTCAATTTTAAGTTCATTTGAGATTTATAGATCACAGGTGCGTAAGTTACAAATGGGCTTCTTAGAACCTGCGTAAGAAAGGTTTTTTATGCACAGTATCTTTTATGAACCGAACGTAAGCACACTGTCGGAAATTATATTACGACTAAGTTCAAGTATAAATCTAAGAACATTTTTATAAATGAGGCCCCAGGTTTCTCAGTTGAATAAACTCTGAAAGCTCTGGGGTATACCAATGATTTGATCTATCTTTGACTCTGTGTTGTTTAAAAGGGGCGTGCTATCAGCCATCAGCGAGGAGAATAAAAATAGAGGAGAAATGTTCCAGAGATAATTCAGGGTCAGGAATACAGGAAACACTGGATAAATCACACTGGTACGAGTTGTGTAGAAAACCTTGAGCAATAAAGTTCTTAAAGTGTGTTGTGTAATTATTGTAATCAAAAGGAGAGACTTTTACATTTCTTCAAAACAAGTCAACTTTATTATTTAATTACTGCAGTAACGGAGCTGGTCGGTAAACACCCTTGGTGGTGATTACTGAGAACTCAACGAGCGGATTTGAGCCACAGCATTTTATAGCAAAGTCCATCCTCCTGGATGTTCATGACAAACAACAGATGTATGGAATGGGTCACAAGGTTACTCATAATTCACAGCAAACAGTATCTGCTGTAAATACTGTCCTCATTGTGTAGAAACCAGGGTCTAGCCCCGAGTCATCTCTCCCTGGTACACTATAGAACGGCAGGCTGGGGCGGGGCGGCAGGCTGGCCTAGTGGTTAGAGCGTTGGACTAGTAACTGAAAGGTTGCAAGATCGAATCCCCGAGCTGACAATGTAAACATCTGTAGTTCTGCCCCTGAACAAGGCAGTCAACCCACTGTTCCTAGGCCGTCATTGAAAATAAGAATTTGTTCTTAACTGACTTGCTTAGTTAAATAAAGGTAAAACAAATCCTATAGAACAGAAACATTAACTCATGCTATGGAATGCGGTCTCTTTAGGATTATCACCCAAAGACATCGTAAATCTTCTGTCAGTGTTAAATCTCCCAGAAGCCCATCCTCAGTAGAACACACATAAAACAACCATTTCATGCAATTACAGTATTATAACATAATCTTGTAATTTCTGTTCTGACAAGTGTTTCTTCTTTATTAGACGAACATTTGATTTTTGTAGTTTAGTATCTCAAATACACACTATGGAGCAATGATCACTAAAATAATAGGCAGATTCCACTAGACATATATACAGTGCATTCGGGAAAGTATTCAGACTCCTTCCATTTTTCCGCATTTTGTTACGTTACAGCCTTATTCTAAAATGGATTACATTTTTTTTTTAAATCCTCATCAATCGACACACAATACCCCATAATGACAAAAGCAAAAACAGGTTTTTAGAAATGTTTGCAAACTTATAAAAATAACTAAACAAATACCTTATTTACGTTCATGTAAGTATTCAAACCCTTTGCTATGAGACTCGAAATTGAGCTCGGGTGTATCCTGTTTCCATTGATCATCCTTGAGATGTTTCTACAACTTGTCAGAGCAAAAACCAAGCCATGAGGTCGAAGGAATTGTCCGTAGAACTCCGAGACAGGATTGTGTTGAGGCACAGATCTGGGGAAGGATACCAAAACATTTCTGCTGCATTGAAGGTCCCCAAGAACAGTGGCCTCCATCATTTTTAAATGGAAGAAGTTTGGAACCACCAAGCTTGTAGTGTCATACCCAAGAAGGACAACGACCCTAAGCACACAGCCAAGACAACGCAGGAGTGGCTTCGGGACAAGTCTCTGAATGTCCTTGAGTGGCCCAGCCAGAGCCTTGTAGGTTGATGAGGGAAAAATCTATTTTAGAATAAGGCAGCAACGTAACAAAATGTGAAAAATGGCGGGGTACTATCAAGCTATATGGAATTGTTTTAAGGTCATACCAAGGATCATTTTTCTATTTGATTTTGAATTTTAAGAGGTTGTTGGTGGCTGGTTGCTTTTCTGATGTCAGTGCGTTTGTGTGACCTTCTGTCCAAAGCTGTGTCCGTCAGAACCTTTGAAAAGGCTCTTATCCCTTCTCTGTTGATGTTGTTGTGGTCATAGAGTTGGTTGTGACGAATGTCTTTGTGATGTGCTATGTGCACATTATGAATCGGGAAGCATTTATCCCATGGATGACTGTGATGTACAGTACAAGTCAAACGTTTTGGACACACCTACTCATTCAATGTTTTTTCTTTATTTTGGCTATTTTCCACATGGTAGAATAATAGTGAAGACGTCAAAACTATGAAATAATACATATGGAATCATGTAGTAACCAAAAAAGTGTTAACTTCTCTAGGGCCAGTGGGACGATTTCGTCCCACCTACGTAACAGCCAGTGGAATCCCGTGGCGCGTTATTCAAATACCTTAGAAATGCTATTACTTCAATTTCTCAAACATATGACTATTTTACACCATTTTAAAGACAAGAGTCTCGTTAATCTAACCACACTGTCTGATTTCAAAAAGGCTTTACAACGAAAGCAAAACATTAGATTATGTCAGCAGAGTACCCAGCCAGAAATAATCAGACACCCATTTTTCAAGCTAGCATATAATGTCACATAAACCAAAACCACAGCTAAATGCAGCACTAACCTTTGATGATCTTCATCAGATGACACACCTAGGACATTATGTTATACAAGACATGCATGTTTTGTTCAATCAAGTTCATATTTATATCAAAAACCAGCTTTTTACATTAGCATGTGACGTTCAGAACTAGCATACCCCCGCAAACTTCCGGTGAATTTACTAAATTACTCACGATAAACGTTCACAAAAAACATAACAATTATTTTAAGAATTATAGATACAGAACTCCTCTATGCACTCGCTATGTCCGATTTTAAAATAGCTTTTCGGTGAAAGCACATTTTGCAATATTCTGAGTAGATAGCCCGGCATCACAGGGCTAGCTATTTAGACACCCACCAAGTTTAGCACTCACCAAAATCAGATTTACTATAAGAAAAATGTTATTACCTTTGCTGTTCTTTGTCAGAATGCACTCCCAGGACTTCTACTTCAATAACAAATGTTGGTTTGGTTCAAAATAATCCATAGTTATATCCAAATAGCGGCGTTTTGTTCGTGCGTTCAAGACACTATCCGAAGTGTAAATAAGAGTCACGCGCACGACGCATTTCGTGACAAAAAAAATCGAAATATTCCATTACCGTACTTCGAAGCATGTCAACCGCTGTTTAAAATCAATTTTTATGCCATTTTTCTCGTAAAAAAGCGATAATATTCCGACCGGGAAAGCGTGTTTACGTTCAAAGAGAGAGAAAATAAAAGCATGGGATCCCCTCGTGCACGAGCCTGAGTCTCATAGTACTCTGACCGGCCACTATCCAAACGCGCTAATGTTTTTCAGCCAGGGGCTGCCTCGATATCATTCAGCTTTTTCCGGGTTCTGAGAGCCTATGGGAGCCGTAGGAAGTGTCACGTTACAGCAAAAATCCTCAGTTTTCAATAAACAGAGCCAAGAAGAACAAGAACTTGTCAGAGAGGGCACTTCCTGTAAGGAATCTTCTCAGGTTTTTGCCTGCCATATGAGTTCTGTTATACTCACAGACACCATTCAAACAGTTTTAGAAACTTTAGGGTGTTTTCTATCCAAAGCCAATAATTATATGCATATTCTAGTTACTGGGCAGGAGTAGTAACCAGATTAAATCGGGTACGTTTTTTATCCGGCCGTGTCAATACTGCCCCCTAGCCCTAACAGGTTAAACAAATGCTTTAAAGTAGCCACCCTTTGCCTTGATGACAGCTTTGCACACTCTTGGCATTCTCTCAACCAGCTTCATGAGGAATGCTTTTCCAACGGTCTTGAAGGAGATCCCACATATGCTGAACACTTGTTGGCTGCTTTTCCTTCACTCTGCGGTCCAACTCATCCCAAACCATCTCAATTTGGTTGAGGTCGGGTGATTGTGGATGCCAGGTCATCTGATGCAGCACTCCAGCACTCTCCTTCTTGGTCAAATAGCCCTTACACAGCCCGTAGGTGTGTTTTGGGTCATTGTCCTGTTGAAAAACAAATGATAGTCCCACTAAGTGCAAACCAGATGGGATGGTGTATTGCTGCAGAATGCTGTGATAGCTATGCTGTTTAAGTGTGCCTTGAATTCTAAATAAATCACTGACAGTTTCACCAGCAAAGCACCCCCACACATCACACCACCTCCTCCATGCTTCACGGTGGAAACCACACATGCGGAGATCATCCGTTCACCTACTCTGCGTCTCTCAAACACACGGCGGTTGGAACCAGAATTCACAAATTTGGACTCATCAGACCAAATTACAGATTTTCACCGGTCTAATGTCTTGGACCCAAGGAAGTCTCTTCTTCTTATTGGTGTCCTTTAGTAGTGGTTTCTTTTCAGAAATTCGACAATGAAGGCATGATTCACGCAGGCTCCTCTGAACAGTTGATGTTGAGATGTGACTGTTACTTGAACTCTGCGAAGCATTTATTTGGGCTGCAATCTGAAGTGCAGTTAACTCTAATGAACTTATCCTCTGCAGCAGAGGGAACTCTGGGTCTTAATTTCCTGTGGCGGTCCTCATGAGAGCCAGTTTCATCATAGTGCTTGATGGTTTTTGTGACTGCACTTGAAGAAACTTTTTCAAAGTTTTTTACATTTTCCGGATTGACTGACCTTCATGTCTTAAAGCAATGATGGACTGTCGTTTCTCTTTGCTTATTTGAGCTGTTCTTGCCATATTATGGAGTTTTTTGCCAAATAGGGCTATCTTCTGTATACCACCCATACCTTGACTCAAACACATTAAGAAGGAAAGAAATTCCACTTCGTAACTTTTAACAAGGCACACCTGTTAATTAAAATGCATTCCAGGTGACTACCTCATGAAGCTGGTTGAGAGAATGCCAAGAGTGTGCAAAGCTGTCATCAAGGCAAAGGGTGGCTACTTTGAAGAATATAAAATATATTTTCATTTGTTTAACACTTTTGGTGTAAGAGAGTGCGTAACTGGTGGCAGGGAAGTCAGGCGCAGGAGAGCAAATTACTGGGTAATCAACGGAGCAGTTTTATTCATAAAACCACTGGAAACCAGAACAACCTTTGTCTTGCTGACATTAAGGGATAAGTTGTTGTCCTGGCACCACACTGCCAGGTCTCTGACCTCCTCCCTGTAGGCTGTCTCATCGTCGTCGGGGATCAGGCCTACCACCGTCGTGTTGTCGACAAACTTAATGATGGTGTTGGAGTTGTGAGCAGTCGTGGGTGATCAGGGAGTAAAGAAGGTGACTGAACATGTACCCCTGAGGGCAGGGTTGACATGTTTGTGTTTTTCCCACCAAATTGGGTTACTTTGAAAACAATGTCGCGGGTGAAAATGTATTGATTGCGTGTTGCGGATTTTTGTGCTATGTCTAAATTGCACCACGTCAGATTTTTGTACAAATATTTCACTGTGACCTGCTGCTGACTATCAGGCAGTGAGGCAGCCAGTTACTGAGCAAATGGGTGATGTGAAGGATCGTAGGGGTATGTCTGTGTTGAGAGAGCACTACAGCATGCAGTTTAGTCCACTATTCGCTGAGTCATGTGACTGAGTGGAGGCAAAGCAGCAGGAGCACGTTGTGACAACTTTTTACCAGTGGGTAGGCTTTTTAACTTTGTCATTATGCACCAGTGGAAATTAGAAATGGAAGATGGAACTCCCTTGCGTTCTTCTGTTATGGGGAAAAGTCCTCAATGAAACTGACATTAAATGTGGGGAATGATACATTTGCATCTATTGGCCATCAAGTAGGCTATTAATTTAGATATCTGTCACGTCCTGACCATAGTAAGATGTTATTTTCTATGGTAGAGTAGGTCAGGGCGTGACAGGGGGTGTTTTGTGTTTTTCTATGTTTTGTATTTCTATGTTTTAGGTTCTAGTTTTCAATTTCTATGTTGTTGTTTTTTGGGATGATCTCCAATTAGAGGCAGCTGGTCCTCGTTGTCTCTAATTGGAGATCATACTTAAGTAGGGTTTTTTTCCACCTGTGTTTGTGGGTAGTTGTCTTCTGTTTAGTTTTCTGTACCTGACAGAACTGTTGACTGTTTGTTTGTTATTTTTTCTTTAGTGTTCTGAGTTAAAATAAATATTAATCATGAGCATTCAACACGCTGCGCTTTGGTCCCCTCTCTACGACAGCTGTTACAATGCCATTGTAGGCTACTGTAGGCTGCCATTTGATACAATAAATATGTTGAAATGACTGTCACTGGAGTCATTGCAAATCAATTTGTGCCACTTGTGTATCCTACCTGGAGCTGGCAAACTGATTTAATAAATAGACTATAACTTCAGTGTATTGTTGTTGTGACCTTGTGTTAATATGCAATTATTAATGGCCATGTTTAGTTAATTAAATTGGAAGTCATCAATGTTCTATCGCAATTGCCGATCAGTTGTTAGAACGCATTAGATTGACGGTAACAGTCAGTCAGATTAGGCTACAGGTAAACAAGTTTAAATTAACACTGGCTGTTGCAGACAAGAATATTCCGTTCATTTAGGCTACATATTATGAATATTTTTTTCAGTGATTGAAATTATGACCCCATTCTCAGTAGCCTATTCCAGCAGGCTATTGGGAAACACAAGCACTTCTTACCTCAAAATCGCCAAACTATTCATGTTGAATAAATTAGTCTGTTAATTTGAACTAAGCAAGCTGCTAAATCGTTCAGTTTACATCTTGCCTACGTTTTGCCTAGGCTAATTTAGACATTCTAAAGATGTAGGCCTATCAGAGGCTATAGGCTACCTGCATCTTTCTAGGCGAACCATGGCAACATTGAAATACAATCATAAATCCAGATTTTAGTCTGTATCCTATGCCTATTGAAAGGACAAGTCAATCTGGCAAATGGGCAATGCATAACGGTTTGTAGTCTTAACATCTGGCACATTACGGCATAATTGCCAGAAAATAGCCTAACATTCGTTTTTTTAAGTTTGTCCGTGTTTCTTGCTCAGGGATATCAAGATCCTCTGTCCAACTTTCGTCACTCAAACTCTCCTGTTGGATTCATCTATACTTATGCACATGCACAAAAGGGATTTATTTAAAATTATAAACCGGGTTTGAGCCCTGAATACTGATTGGGTGAAAGCCGTGGTGTGTATATATATATATATATACACTGCTCAAAAAAATAAAGGGAACACTTAAACAACACAATGTAACTCCAAGTCAATCACACTTCTGTGAAATCAAACTGTCCACTTAGGAAGCAACACTGATTGACAATAAATTTCACATGCTGTTGTGCAAATGGAATAGACAACAGGTGGAAATTATAGGCAATAAGCAAGACACCCCCAATAAAGGAGTGGTTCAGCAGGTGGTGACAACAGACCACTTCTCAGTTCCTATGCTTCCTGGCTGATGTTTTGGTCACTTTTGAATGCTGGCGGTGCTTTCACTCTAGTGGTAGCATGAGACGGAGTCTACAACCCACACAAGTGGCTCAGGTAGTGCAGCTCATCCAGGATGGCACATCAATGCGAGCTGTGGCATGAAGGTTTGCTGTGTCTGTCAGCGTAGTGTCCAAAGCATGGAGGCGCTACCAGGAGACAGGCCAGTACATCAGGAGATGTGGAGGAGGCCGTAGGAGGGCAACAACCCAGCAGCAGGACCGCTACCTCCGCCTTTGTGCAAGGAGGAGCAGGAGGAGCACTGCCAGAGCCCTGCAAAATGACCTCCAGCAGGCCACAAATGTGCATGTGTCTGCTCAAACGGTCAGAAACAGACTCCATGAGGGTGGTATGAGGGCCCGACGTCCACAGGTGGGGGTTGTGCTTACAGCCCAACACCGTGCAGGACGTTTGGCATTTGCCAGAGAACACCAAGATTGGCAAATTCGCCACTGGCGCCCTGTGCTCTTCACAGATGAAAGCAGGTTCACACTGAGCACGTGACAGACGTGACAGAGTCTGGAGACGCCGTGGAGAACATTCTGCTGCCTGCAACATCCTCCAGCATGACCGGTTTGGTGGTGAGTCAGTCATGGTGTGGGTTGGCATTTCTTTGGGGGGCCGCACAGCCCTCCATGTGCTCGCCAGAGGTAGCCTGACTGCCATTAGGTACCGAGATGAGATCCTCAGATCCCTTGTGAGACCATATGCTGGTGCGGTTGGCCCTGGGTTCCTCCTAATGCAAGACAATGCTAGACCTCATGTGGCTGGAGTGTGTCAGCAGTTCCTGCAAGAGGAAGGCATTGATGCTATGGACTGGCCTGCCCGTTCCCCAGACCTGAATCCAATTGAGCACATCTGGGACATCATGTCTCGCTCCATCCACCAACACCACGTTGCACCACAGACTGTCCAGGAGTTGGCGGATGCTTTAGTCCAGGTCTGGGAGGAGATCCCTCAGGAGACCATCCGCCACCTCATCAGGAGCATGCCCAGGCGTTGTAGGGAGGTCATACAGGCACGTGGAGGCCACACACACTACTGAGCCTCATTTTGACTTGTTTTAAGGACATTACATCAAAGTTGGATCAGCCTGTAGTGTGGTTTTCCACTTTAATTTTGAGTGTGACTCCAAATCCAGACCTCCATGGGTTGATAAATTGGATTTCCATTGATTATTTTTGTGTGATTTTGTTGTCAGCACATTCAACTATGTAAAGAAAAAAGTATTTAATAAGATTATTTCTTTCATTCAGATCTAGGATGTGTTGTTTAAGTGTTCCCTTTATTTTTTTGAGCAGTGTATATATATATATATATATTATAATTCCTAGATGGCGTAGCAGTCGGACATCTGTTTTGTCTTGTCTCGTCCTGTCCCGTGTAAATATCCTTTTCTTCGTATTTATACAGTATATATATTTTTTTTATTATCTCAATTTTCATCTACAGACTGAACATACTCCCCTGCAACCTGCCTCACCCAATGTTGTACAGATCTGCTATTTTTTATACTTTAGAACCGGAACCCCCATCAGAAGCTAGCCAGCTAACTAGCGGTCATCACCATTAACTCGAACATCTGCCAGCCTCAGCCCGGTCAATTCCTGCTAGTCTGCACAGCGCAATATCAACCCAGAGCATATCAGACTGCTTTTTCCTTACCACATCTCCGGATTCCTACTGCAAGCTCTGAACCTTTACACCGGATCATCGCAGCTAGCTAGCTGCTATCCGAGTGGCTACGCCTGGCTAACGTCTTTGTCCTGAAGCAAGCACCAGTTAGCCTGGAGCTAGGCTCGAGCTAAGCCCATCTCCCGGCTAGCCGAAGAGGTCCATCAGCCAATTCCTGGGCTACTATACCTCTTTTGCCAATTGGCCTGGACCCTTTACTGCCGACACGGAGCCTCACCGATCCATCACGACTGGTCTGCCGATGTAACTGTCCGAGGGGGTTTCAACAGGCTCTTCCGTTGCGACGTCCCCCGGAGGCCCTTCTGCTAGCTCGCTATCCCCGGCCCGCTAGCTGTCTGAATCACTGTCTCCCCAGCTCGCCTAGCTACTCACTGGATCCTATGATCACTCGGCTACACATGCCTCTCCCTAATGTCAATATGCCTTGTCTATTGCTGTTTTGGTTAGTGATTATTGTCTTATTTCACTGTAGAGCTTCCAGCCCTGCTCAATATGCCTTAGCTAGCCCTTTTGTTCCACCCCCCACACATGCGGTGACCTCACCTGGCTTAAATGGTGCCTCCGGAGACAAAACCTCTCTCATAGTCACTCAATGCCTAAGTTTACCTCCACTGTACTCACATCCTAGCATACTTTTGTCTGTAAATTATGCCTTGAATCTATTCTTCTGCACCCAGAAATCTGCTCCTTTTACTGTCTGTTCCGAACGCACTAGATGACCAGTTCTTATAGCCTTTAGCCGTACCATTACCCTACTCCTCCTTTGTTTACATTTGGTGATGTAGAGCTTAACCCAGGCCCTGCAGCCCCCAGCATCATTCCCATTCCCCAGGCGCTCTCATTTGTTGACTTCTAAGTTTGTTTTATTCACTGCTTTAGCACACTCCGGCAACCCAAATGTCCTAGCCGTGTCTGAATCCTGGCTTAGGAAGGCCACCAAAAATCCTGAAATTTCCATCCCTAACTATAACATTTTCCGACAAGATAGAACTACCGAAGGGGGCGGAGTGGCAATCTACTGCAGAGATAGCCTGCAGAGCTCTGTCTTACTATCCAGGTCTGTGCCCAAACAATTCGAGCTTCTACTTTTAAAAATCCACCTTTCCAGAAACAAGTCTCTCACCGTTGCTGCTTGTTATAGACCCCCTTCAGCCCCTAGCTGTGCCCTGGACACCATATGTGAATTGATTGCCCCCCATCTATCTTCAGAGTTCATAATGTTAGGTGACCTAAACTGGGACATGCTTAACACCCCAGCTGTCCAACAATCTAAACTAGATGCCCTCAATCTCACACAAATTATCAAGGAACCTACCAGGTACAACTCTAAATCCGTAAACATGGGCACCCTCATAGATATCATCCTGACCAACTTGCCCTCTAAATAGGAAGGATATTGACCTCATCCCGTCAGTAGGGGATGCCTGCTTGCTCTTCAAAAGTGCTTTCCTCACCATCTTAAATAAGCATGCCCCATTCAAAAAATGTAGAACTAAGAACAGATATAGCCCTTGGTTCACCCCAGACTTGACTGCCCTTGACCAGAACAAAAACATCCTGTGGCGTTCTGCATTAGCATCGAATAGCCCCTGCGATATGCAACTTTTCAGGGAAGTCAGGAACCAATATACTCAGTCAGTTAGGACAGCTAAGGCTAGCTCTTTCAAACAGAAATTTGCATCCTGTAGCACTAATTCCAAAAAGTTTTGGGACACTGTAAAGTCCATGGAGAATAAGAGCACCTCCTCCCAGCTGCCCACTGCAATGAGGACAGGAAACACTGTCACCACCGATAAATCTACCATAATCAATCATTTTAATAAGCATTTTTCTACGGCTGGCCACGCTTTCCACCTGGCTACCCCTACCCCGGCCAACATCTTAGCACCCCTCGCAGCAACTTGCCCAAGCCCCCCCCCCCCGCTTCTCCTTCACCCAAATCCAGATAGCTGATGTTCTGAAAGAGCTGCAAAATCTGGATCCCTACAAATCAGCTGGGCTAGACAATCTGGAACCTCTCTTTCTAAAATTATCTGACGAAATTGTTGCAACCCCTATTACTAGCCTATTCAACCTCTCTTTCGTATCGTCTGAGATCCCCAAAGATTGGAAAGCTGCCGCGATCATCCCCCTCTTCAAAGGGGGAGACACTCTAGACCCAAACTGTTATAGACCTATATCCATCCTGCCCTGCCTTTCTAAAATCTTCGAAAGCCAAGTTAACAAACAGATCACCAACCATTTCGAATCCCACCATACCTTCTCCACTATGCAATCTGGTTTCCGAGCTGGTCATGGGTGCACCTCAGCCACGCTCAAGGTCCATAACCGCCATCGATAAAAAACAGTACTGTGCAGCCTTCTTCATTGACCTGGACAAGGTTTTCGACTCTGTCAATCACTGCATCCTTATCGGCAGACTCAATAGCATTGGCTTCTCAAATGACTGCTTCGCCTGGTTCACCAACTACTTCTCAGATAGAGTTCAGTGATTCAAATCGGAGGGCTTGTTGTCCGGACCTCTGGCAGTCTCTATGGGGGTGCCACAGGGTTCAATTCTCGGGCCGACTCTTTTCTCTGTATATGCCAATGATGTCGCTCTTGCTGCTGGTGATTCTCTGATCCACCTCTATGCAGACGACACCATTCTGTATACATCTGGTCCTTCTTTGGACACTGGGCAAACAAAGCTCCAAACGAGCTTCAACGCCATACAACACTCCTTCCGTTGCCTCCAACTGCTTTCAAATGCTAGTAAAACTAAGTGCATGCTCTTCAACCGATCGCTGCCTGCACCCTCCCGCCCGACTAGCATCACTACTCTGGAAGGTTCTGACTTAGAATATGTGGACAACTACAAATACCTTGGTGTCTGGTTAGATTGTAAACTCTCCTTCCAGACTCACATTATGCATCTCCAATCCAAATCTAGAATCGGCTTCTTATTTCGCAACAAAGCCTCCTTCACTCATGCTGCCAAACATACCCTCGTAAAACTGACTATCCTACCGATCCTTGACTTCGGCGATGTCATTTACAAAATAGCCTCCAACACTCTACTCAGCAAACTGCATGTAGTCTTTCACAGTGCCATCCGTTTTGTCACCAAAGCCCCATATACTACCCACCACTGCGACCTGTATGCTCTCGTTGGCTGGCCCTCACTACATATTCGTCGCCAAACCCACTGGCTCCAGGTTATCTATAAGTCTTTGCTAGGTAAAGCCCCACCTTATCTCAGTTCACTGGTCACCATAGCAACACCCACCCATAGCCCGCGCTCCAGCAGGTATATTTCACTGGTCATCCCCAAAGCCAGCACTTACTTTGGCCTCCTTACTTTCCAGTTCTCTACTGCCAATGACTGGAACGAATTGCAAAAATCAATTAAGCTGGAGTCTTATGTCTCCCTCTCTAACTTTAAGCATCAGCTGTCAGAGCACTTTACCATTCATTGTACCTGTACACAGCCAATCTGTAAATAGCACACCCAACTACCTCATCCCCATATTGTTACTTATCTTCTTTCTCTTTTGCACCCCAGTATCTCTACTTGCACATCATCATCTGCACATCTATCACTCCAGTGTTAATGCTAAATTGCATTTATTGCCTTACCTCCCTACTCTTCTACATTTGCACACACTGTACATTG
The DNA here is from genome assembly GCF_965601325.2 of Salmo salar. Taxonomy (NCBI): domain Eukaryota; kingdom Metazoa; phylum Chordata; class Actinopteri; order Salmoniformes; family Salmonidae; genus Salmo; species Salmo salar. The sequence goes on along the minus strand of NC_138294.1, from coordinate 25,248,730 downwards.
ATTTTTCTATTGTGTTTTTGACTGTACGTTTGTTTGTGTAACTCTGTGTTGTTGTTTATGCCACACTGCTTTGCTTTATCTTGGCCAGGTTGCAATTATCAATGAAAACTTGTTCTCAACTGGCCTATCTGGTTAAATAAAGGTGAAAAAAATATATATATAAAAAAATCACACCATGTACCATGGGTATGACAAAAAAAGACTTCCAATAAAAATGTTGTGGTAACATACACATGGTTAGCGGGGCAAAATGCTTATGCTTCTAGATCCGACATTGCAGCAACATCTAACAGGTAATATCTAACATTTCCACAACAAAACCTAATATCTAACAAATTCCACAACAAAATCTAATACACATAATCTAGTAAAGGAATAAGATAAGAATATATACAGTTGAAGTCGGAAGTTTACATACACTTAGGTTGGAGTCATTAAAACTTGTTTTTGAACCACTCCACAAATTTCTTGTTAACAAACTTTAGTTTCAGCTGGTTAGGACACCTACTTTGTGCATGACACAAGTAATTTTTCAAACAATTGTTTACAGACTGATTATTTCACTTATAATTCATTGTATCACAATTCCTGAGGGTCAGAAGTTTACATACATTAAGTTGACTGTGCCTTTAAAACGCTTGGAAAATTCCAGAAAATGATGTCATGGCTTTAGAAGCTTCTGATAGGCTAATTGACATAATTTGAGTCAATTGGAGGTGTACCTGTGGATGTATTTCAAGGCCTACCTTCAAACTCAGTGCCTCTTTGCTTGACATCATGGGAAAATCAAAAGAAATCAGCCAAGACCTAAGAAAAAACATTGTAGACCTCCACAAGTCTGATTCATCCTTGGGAGGAATTTCCAAATGCCTGAAGGTACCACGTTCATCTGTACAAACAATAGTACGCAAGTATAAACACCATGGGACCATGCAGCCATCATACCGCTCAGGAAGGAGACGCGTTCTGTCTCCTGGAGATGAACGTATTTTGATGCGAAAAGTGCAAATCAATCCCAGAACAACAGCAAAGGACCTTGTGAAGATGCTGAGGAAACAGGTACAAAGGTATCTATGTCCACAGTAAAACGAGTCCTATATCAACATAACCTGAAAGGCCGCTCAGCAAGGAAGAAGCCATTGCTCCAAAATCGCCATAAAAAAGCCAGACTATGGTTTGCAACTGCACATGGGGACAAAGATCGTACTTTTTGGAGAAATGTCCTCTGGTCGGATGAAACAAAAATATAACTGTTTGGCCATATTGACCATTGTTATGTTTGGAGGAAAAAGGGGGAGGCTTGCAAGCCGAAGAACACCATCCCAACAGTGAATCACGGACAGCATCATGTTGTGGTGCTGCTTTGCTGCAGGAGGGACTGGTGCACTTCACAAAGATGGCATAATGAGGTAAGAAAATTATGTGGATATGTTGAAGCAACATCTCAAGACATCAATCAGGAAGTTAAAGCTTGGTCGCAAATGGGTCTTCCAAATGGACAATGACCCCAAGCATACTTCCAAAGTTGTAGCAAAATGGCTTAAGGACAACAAAGTCAAGGTATTGAAGTGGCCATCACAAAGCCCTGACCTCAATCCCATAGTAGATTTTTGGGCAGAACTGAAGAAGCATGTGCGAGCAAGGATTCCTACAAACCTGATTCAGTTACACCAGCTCTGTCAGGAGGAATGGGCCAAAATTCACCCAACTTATTGTGGGAAGCTTGCGGAAGGCTACCCAAAATGTTTGACCCAAGTTAAACAATTTAAAAGCAATGCTACCAAATACTAATTGAGTATATGTAAACTTCTGACCCACTGGGAATATAATGAAAGAAATAAAAGCTGAAAGAAAACATTCTCTCTACTATTATTCTGACATTTCACACTCTTAAAATAAAGGGGTGATCCTAACTGACCGAAGACAGGGAATTCTTACTAGGATTAAATGTCAGGAATTGTGAAAAACTGAGTTTAAATGTATTTGGCTAAGGTGTATGTAAACTTCCGACTTCAACTGTAAGTATAAAATATATGGATGAGCAGTGACAGAGCGGCTAAGATGCATCAGATAAAGAATGGATAGTGAAGGATACAGTATATACATGTGAGATGAGTGATGCGAGATATGTGAAACATTCTTAAAGTGGCATTATTAAAGTGACGAGTGTTCCATTTATTAAAGTGGCCAATGATATATGAAGTCCGTAGGTAGGCAGCCGCCTCTCTGTGCTAGTGGAGGCTGTTTAACTATCTGATGGCCTTGAGATTGAAAAACAGCTTCTATCGCTCTGTCCCAGCATTGACGCACCTGTACTGACCTCGTCTTCTGGATGGAAACGGGGTGAACAGGCAGTGGCTCCGGTGGTATTTGTCCTTGATGATCTTTTTGCCTTCCTATGACATCGGGTGTTGCAGGTGTCCTGGAGGGCAGGTAGTTTGCCCCCGGTGATGCGTTGTGCAGACCGCACCACCCTCTGGAGAGCACTGCGGTTGTGGGCGGTGCAGTTGCCGTACCAGGTGGTGATACAGCCCGACAGGATGCTCTCAATTGTGCACCTGTAAAAGTTTGTGAGGGTTTTCGGTGACAAGCCCAATTTTTTCAGCCTCCTGAGGTTGAAGAGGCGCTGTTGCACCTTCTTCACCACACTGTCTGTGTGTGTGGACCATTTCAGTTTGTCGGTGATATGTATACCGAGGAACTTAGAACTTTCCACCTTCTCCACTGCTGTCCCGTTGATGTGGATAGGGGGGTGCTCCCTTTGCTGTTTCCTGAAGTCCACGATCATCTCTTTTGTTTTGCTGACATTGAGTGAGAGGTTATTTTCCTGACACCACACTCTGAGGGCCCTCACCTCCTCCCTGTAGGTTGTCTCGTCGTTGTTGGTAATCAAGCCTACCACTGTTGGGTCGTCTGCAAACTTGATGATTGAGTTGGAGGCGTGCATGGCCACGCAGTCGTGGGTGAACAGCGAGTACAGGAGGGGGCTGAGAACGCACCCTTGTGGGGCCCCAGTGTTGAGGATCAGCGGAGTGGAGATGTTGTTTCCTACCTTCACCACCTGGGGGCAGCTGTCAGGAAGTCCAGGACCCAGTTGCACAAGGCTGGGCTGAGACCCAGGGTCTCAAGCTTAATGATGAGTTTGGAGGGTCCTATGGTGTTGAATGCTGAGCTGTAGTCAGCGTTCTTACATAGGTATTCCTCTTGTCCAGATGGGATAGGGCAGTGTGTAGTGTGATTGGTAACATCTGTGGTAACCAGTTTATAATAACAATTAGGCACCCGGGGGTTTGTTGTCAATATACAGTGGGGGAAAAAGTATTTGATCCCCTGCTGATTTTGTACGTTTGCCCACTTACAAAGAAATGATCAGTCTATAATTTTAATGGTAGGTTTATTTGAACAGTGAGAGACAGAATAACAACAAAAAAATCCAGAAAAACGCATGTCAAAAATGTTATAAAATGATTGGCATTTTGATGAGGGAAATAAGTATTTGACCCCTCTGCAAAACATGACTTAGTACTTGGTGGCAAAACCCTTGTTGGCAATCACAGAGGTCAGACGTTTCTTGTAGTTGGCCACCAGGTTTGCACACATCTCAGGAGGGATTTTGTCCCACTCCTCTTTGCAGATGTTCTCCAAGTCATTAAGGTTTCGAGGCTGACGTTTGGCAACTCCAACCTTCAGCTCCCTCAACAGATTTTCTATGGGATTAAGGTTTGGAGACTGGCTAGGCCACTCCAGGACCTTAATGTGCTTCTTCTTGAGCCACTCCTTTGTTGCCTTGGCCGTGTGTTTTGGGTCATTGTCATGCTGGAATACGCATCCACGACCCATTTTCAATGCCCTGGCTGAGGGAAGGAGGTTCTCACCCAAGATTTGACAGTACATGGCCCCGTCAAATGATGCGGTGAAGTTGTCCTGTCCCCTTAGCAGAAAAACACCCCCAAAGCATAATGTTTCCACCTCCATGTTTGACGGTGGAGATGGTGTTCTTGGGGTCATAGGCAGCATTCCTCCTCCTCCAAACACGGCGAGTTGAGTTGATGCCAAAGAGCTCCATTTTGGTCTCATCTGACCACAACACTTTCACCAGTTGTCCTCTGAATCATTCAGATGTTCATTGGCAAACTTCAGACGGGCGTGTATATGTATTCTTGAGCAGGGGGACCTTGCGGGCGCTGCAGGATTTCAGTCCTTCACGGCGTAGTGTTACCAATTGTTTTCTTGGTGACTATGGTCCCAGCTGCCTTGAGATCATTGACAAGATCCTCCCGTGTAGTTCTGGGCTGATTCCTCACCGTTCTCATGATCATTGCAAACCCACGAGGTGAGATCTTGCATGGAGCCCCAGCCCGAGGGATATTGACAGTTCTTTTGTGTTTCTTCCATTTGCGAATAATCGCACCAACTGTTGTCACCTTCTCACCAAGCTGCTTGGCGATGGTCTTGTAGCCCATTCCAGCCTTGTGTAGGTCTACAGTCTTGTCCCTGACATCCTTGGAGAGCTCTTTGGTCTTGGCCATGGTGGAGAGTTTGGAATCTGATTGATTGATTGCTTCTGTGGACAGGTGTCTTTTTTACAGGTAACAAGCTGCGGTTAGGAGCACTCCCTTTAAGAGTGTGCTCCTAATCTCAGCTCGTTACCTGTATAAAAGACACCTGGGACCAGAAATCTTTCTGATTGAGAGGGGGTCAAATACTTATTTCCCTCATTAAAATGCAAATCAATTTATAACATTTTTGACATGCGTTTTTCTCTATGTTTTTGTTGTTATTCTGTCTCTCACTGTTCAAATAAACCTACCATTAAAATTATAGACTGATCCTTTCTTTATCAGTGGGCAAATGTACAAAATCAGCAGGGGATCAAATACTTTTTTCCCCCCACTGTACCATGGCTAACGGCTGTATGCAGGCACTCCGCGTTGTCATGCTTAAGAATAGCCCTTAGCTGTGGTACATTGGCCATATACCATACCCTCGCATGCTTTATTGCTTAATCATAGCAGTCAAACGAGTTAAATCGACATCCATTGATGGAAAATGATATGGCAAGTTTAATTTGTTTATGTCATGTGATAGTTCACAATAATTATTATTTTGATGAAAAACACATTTTGCTTCTAACGTAGTTAAAAGTTACATCTATTCCTTCTTAATTAGTTTGAAAACATAATGGAAAAATTGTTTATTGTATAAATGTGGCAACTCTTGCTGTGGGAAATAAAAATAGGCAAATTTTCAGGCCCTTTAGCTGTTTTTTGAGTGGTCATTGGGCTTGAAATGTTTGCTAGACCTGACCTGAGGGGCCCCCATGTTGAGGGTCAGCGTGGTGGATGTGTTGTTGCCTACCCTCATCAACTGGGGGTGTCTTGTCAGGAAGTCCAGGATCCAGTTGCAGAGGGAAGTGTTCAGTCCCAGGGTCCTTAGCTTAGTGATGAGCTTGGAGGACACTATGGTGTTGAACGCTGAGCTGTAGTTAATGGACAGCATTCTCACGTAGGTGTTCCTATTGTCTAAGTGGGAAAAGGCAGTGTGGAGTGCAATAGAGATTGCATCATCTGTTGGGGCTGTATGTGAATTGGAGTGGGTCCAGGGTGTCTGCGATGATGGTGTTGATGTGAGCCATGACCAACCTTTCAAAGCATTTCACAGCTACAGATGTGTGCTATGGGGCAATAGTCATTTAGACAAGTTATCTTGGCGTTCTTGGGCACAGGAACTAAAGTGGTCTGCTTGAAACATGTAGGTATTACAGACTGGGTCAGGAAGAGGTTGAATACGTCAGACACTTGCCAGCAGGTCAGCGTATGCTCTGACTACGCGTCCTGGTAATCCGTATGGCCCTGCCGGCCATGTGAATGTTAACCTGTTTAAAGGTCTTACTCACGTCAGCTACAGAGAGCGTGATCACACAGTCATCTGGAATAGCTGGTGCTCTCATGCATGGTTCACTGTTGCTTTCCTTGAAGCGAGCAAAGAAGGCATTTAGCTCGTCTGAAAGGCTCGACTCACTGGATAGCTTGTGGCTGGGTTTCCCTTTGTAATCCGTGATAGTTTGCAAGCACTGCCACATCCGTGCGGATGTTGCCTGTAATCCATGGCTTCTGGTTGGGATATGTACGTATGGTCACAATGTCATCAATGCACTTATGACTGATGTGGTTAACTCCTCAAAGCCACAAGATGAGTCCCAGAACATATTCCAGTCTGTACTAGCGAAACAGTCCTGTAGTTTACCATGCACAGGATGTACCAGTGACTCGTATTGAGCGTGTCACTGGTACTTCCTGTTTGAGTTTTTGCTTGTAAGCAGGAATCAGGAGGATAGAGTTATGGTCAGATTTTCCAAATGGAGGACGAGGGAGATCTTTGGATGCGTGCCTGTGTTTTCGCCTGTAGTTGCACAGGTGACATGCTGGTAGAAATGATGTAAAATGGATTTCAGTTTTCCTGCTTTAAAATCACTGGCCACTAGGAGCGCTGCCTCTGGATGAGTATTTCCTTCTTCGCTTATGGCCCTACACAGGTCATTGAGTCCAGTCTTAATGCCAGCATGGTAAATAGTATGGTCTACAATTTATGAGGTATTCTAACTCAGGTAAGCAGAAACTTGAGACGTCATTAATATTAAAGATTACGTACCAGCTGTTGTTAACAAAGAGACATCTCCGCCCCCCCCTTGAGCTTACTCATCACTGCCGTTCTGTCCTGCTGATGCATAGAAAAACCAGCCAGATGCATATTATCCATGTCCTTGTTCAGCCAAGTTTCAGAGAAACATAGGATATTACAGTTCTTCAGGTCCCGTTGATAGGATAGTCTCGAACGGAGCTCATACAGTTTGTTCTGCAGTGATTGTACATGAACAATTTCTTGTCATTCAGCTCAAAAAAGTAACTTTCTGTCCACTTCTTCCATGGGCAAACATGTATGGAAAGTTTTATTTAAATCAACAGGGATGCAGCAACAGTAATTGAATAAAAATGTATTTACCCCTGAGCATTTCAATGGCAAAGAGAGGTTCAGGGAAATAAATGATAAATATATTTGGAGTTATTTTCATGAAATAAACAACCAGTGATTTATTAGGCATGATTTAAAAATACAATTAAATAGACTGCTATTTGGGGGCTTTAAAGTACAGTACTGCTTATTACATTACACATCAAATTTCCTTTTCACGATCAGTATCTTTCAAGCTCAGAGCACTATAAGGCAAGGAAAATAAGGCCAATTTTAAATCTAAACGGTCAACACGCAAATACAAAATCAACAAGATTTATTAACAGATTTGATCACTTAATTATAGTACATAAAGGAACAGGTACCACCTGATTATGCCAAATAATGTTGCGAGGGACATTATATTTGTTATGAATAGAACATAGGCAAAACCAAATTGAGAGGGGAAATATAATGTTGCTCTTCAATAACATGACAGTGCTTTGGCTATGCTAGCACCCAAAACAACAAGTCTGTATATCTGAGAATGTGAGTGCACCCAGATGCTCAACTGAGGGACTTAGAGTACTTTTAAAAAAAATATCGTACCCCAAGACACTTCACATGATAACTATAATGTCAGCTAAAGAATGGTTCCCAGATATCCCCTGTATAAAACTCAAGCCACAGTGCTACAATTTCTCCCCATTGTGGACACTCTTATGTCTGGTAAGGTTAGTCAGGAAGGAGAAGCTCTTGTAACATAGTTTGCACTTGAAGGGCTTCTCCTTGGTGTGAACGGTCTGATGCATCTTCACAAAGTTCGACTGAGCGAAGCGCTTCCAACATGTGGGGCAGGCGTATGGCTTGTCGGCATCCCCCCTAATGCTCCGCCTCCCACGTTGTGACCCAATGACACCAGGCGAGATAGAAGCAGGAGCCACCACCCTCAGGTGGTTAGTCTTTGAGCTCCCTCCTCTAGCCATTTGGGTGTTGTTGGGATTGTGTGCTGTGTTGGTAGGGTAACCATGAGGTAGCTGAGGAAGGCTAGACCCAGGCCCAGGCCTTTCATGAACCCAATCACTAGGCATTAGACGAGACTCTGAAGGAGAAGACAAACTTCATGTTAGATTCCCATCAGGGGGGTCTCCCTCTAGTCTCTGTGAAGGCTGAAGCCCAGGGTGTCTTGCTCTGTTCATCAAGGATACTGTGGAGGTTGTATCATAGGAACAGGAGGGTCTATCTCTATCAGCCCCAGGCCCTGCTCCATCCCTGCACTGAGACTGTGAAGAGAAGGGTCTGGGCTGCAGACTGGAGCCTCTCTGATGACCACCATGTCTGAGGTTGTTCAGTCCACCTGTCCGCTGGTTGTGTTCTGTGTGGTGCTGGTGGTGGAGTCTCTGTCCCTCACGGTTGGGTCCTGGATCCGACTCAGGAAGAAAGAGCGACGGCTCCTGATCCATGATCCTGATCCGGGGCCAGGGTTTGTGACCAGCTACCTCAGAGGTCCAGTCTCTCCCACCAGCAACACTGGATATTAACAAGTCCTCGTGGACTGCAGACACAAATGGAAGAGAAAATCATAAAGGTTTATATAAGAAACTTTTTGCAGTACATACACAAACATGACAAGATATTCTAAAATATTAACCACAGTCAATGGAGGTATGAGGGATATAACCAGGTTGGGGGAGTATAGGGGATATGACCGGATAGGGTTGGGGGATACTTTGGAAAAAGTTCAACATTACATGAAATTGCTTTTCAATAATGAAGCATTTTTACAGACACCATCACACTATCATCTACTCTGCCTCATCATACTCATTCTTTCCTCAGTTCTCATCCAGTTCTCTACTACATCCAAAACCAACAGAATTAACTACAAACAAACTAACCAGTACTATGTTACATTAAACTATACATGGGCCGTGTGCATTTTCTGGTGGTGTATCCTGAGGTAGGTCCTCTCTGAAAACCTCTTCCAGAACTTCTTCTGACACTGAGGGCAGCTGTAGGGTTTCTCCCGTGCGGTCACTCTGGTGTGTCTTCAGGTGGGACGAGTCGGAAAAACAGGCCCAGCACAGGCGGCAGCCCAACAATTTCTCCCCTACGTGCATCCTCTGGTGGATCTCCACCTGTTTGGAGAAACTGAAAGCTTTCCCACAGAATGAACACTTTAAGAGCTTCTCTTTGCCACCGGATCTGCTGATAGCATTACTACTACTGTGATTTGTCAATGGGCTTGTGTAGCCATTTAGAGTTGAGGCACTGGCATTGTCTGAGGTCTGGTTAAACATTAGGAGAGTGTGAGGAGGACAAAGGCCAGGGAGTGTTTGTTGTCGCATGGTCCATGTTCCAGTTGATAGATCCTATAGAAGGCAGGCTGAAGGCAGCACCTGTTAGGGGGTTAACCTGAGGCGCCATCAGTCTCTCTGAATCACAACTATAGGAGCAGGATGGAACATCGCTAGCCGAGTCTGTGGCTGTTCTCATACGGACACCTCCCCGTCCCCGCAGACCAAATCTACGCCTCACCCAGTCTGTTGTCATGGAGACTAAGTTTGGTTTCTGTTTTGTGTTCGACTGTCTGTTTCTAGTTGTGGTTAACAGTGTTGTTCCCCAGCCAAGAGTTGAGGACGTTGTCCCATCCACTGACCTCCACTATGTCGCCTCTGGTCCTGGCCTGCTCAGTGATGTTGTCCCCTGGGCCCTTGGCTGCACCCGTCTGGGTCTGGGAATCCAAGATGGCCACACTGTCTCTTCTGTTAGCCTCCAGCCAACCACCTGCAGGAAGACGTTACAAAATAGACTTTACAAACATGGCAGAGAACTCATATAGCAATGGAGTTCTTTGAGTCAATTACCTGATCAAGTTCATACATTATAATGTGTGTTTTAGTATGTAAACATGAGTTGTATTGATTTCATTTTATCAATGAAGAAAATTAAGAAAGAATAATAGGCAGGCGCATCACTATTCCCATTGAAGATCTATTACTGTATGTAGGCTATATGTATTTCTCCCTTAACTTGCTCCCCCATCTTTGGTCCACTCCGCAGGTCAATTCTCTCTGGTCTGTCCTTTACTGTCTCCTCTTTGACCAGCAGCAGATCAGGCTTCACATCCTCCGTGTCTACTGACTGTAAGAGATACAGCGTAAGACGATGTTGGATGACGAAATCTCATATGAGCACCCTGCTATGGGGCATATTCTGATGGGTCAGTGAAGGATTGCTATGAGTACTATGCAAACATGTTAATTTGATACTATGAGAGCTTCATCTGGGTGGACTGAGCTCTGCCAACACTGCTCACACAGCTCCCGCTCCAGCCATTGCATCCAGCAAATTGAAGGAGCTCTGTCGAATGCGCAGTCTGCTCTGCTCTCATGTGGATGGCCAAGGACCTGGCAAAGTCTCAGCTCACTCAACAAATAGCTGCAGATGATCCTATGCCAGTTAGCCCTTATGTAAATGAACTGAATACCCCTCTAAATCTCGTAGGGGGCTAATGCACCTAAATGTGCGTAGTATGATTAAAAGAAATGGGCACAATTGACATTTGGATCCAGAACTAGTGTCCTGACATTCTGGTTCTCTCTGAAACATGGTTAAATGGTTCTGTCTCTGAAAAAGAGATTAAATACATTAGAATATTTTACTTCAAATGTGACAGATTACAGAAAGGGGGGGAGTGGTTTCAGAAAGTACTATTATTCTACATTTTACTGCGTTTCAGCATTCAAAATTGAGTAAATAGATTTTCTCTCACCCATATAGACACACACACAATACCCCATAATGACATAGTGAAAACATATTTTTTGTCATTTTTGCCAATTTATTGAAAATGAAATACAGCAATATCTACTTTACATAAGTATTCACACAGAGTCAAAATTTTGGCGAAGCACCATCGAGTACAGCTCTGAATCTATCTGGGTAAGTCTCTTAGAGCTTTCCACACCTGGATTGTGCAACATTTTACCATTATTCTTTTCAAAATTCTACAAGCTCTGTCAAATTGGTTGTTGTACAGTGCTAGACAATCAATTTCAGGTCTTGGCATATATTTAAGTAGATTAGTCAAAACTGTAACTTGGCCACTCAGGAACATTCACTGTCTTCTTGTTAAGTAACTCCAGTGTACATTTGGCCTTGTGTTTCAGGTTATTGCCCTGCTGAAAGGTGAATTCATCTCCCAGTGTCTGGTGGAAAGCAGACTGAACCAGGCTTTCCTCTAGGATTTTGCCTGGGCTTAGCTTCATTCCATTTTATTTTATCCTGGAAAAATCCTCAGTCCTTGCCAATTACAAGCATACCCATAACATGATGCAGCCACCACTATTCTTGAAAGTATGAGAGTGGTACTCAGTAATGTGTTGTATTGGATTTGCCCCAAACATAACACTTTGTATTCAGGACAAAAAGTGAATTGCTTTGCCACATTTGTTTTACAGTTTTACTTTAGTGCCTTTTTGCAAACAGGATGCATGTTTTGGACTATTTTTATTCTGTACAGGACTCTTTATTCTCCCTCTGTCAATTAGGTTAGTATTGTGGAGTACCTACAATGCTGTTGATCCATCCTGAGTTTTCTCCTAACACAGCCATTAAACTCTGTAACTGTTTTAAAGTCACCATTGGCCTCATGGTGAAATCCCTGAGGGATATCCTTCCTCTCTGGCAACTGAGTTAGGAAGGACACCCATACCTTTGTTGTGACTGGGTGCATTGATACACCATCCAAAGTGTAATGAATAACTTCACCATGCTCAAAGGGATATTCAATACCTGCTTCTGTTTTTACCCATCTACCTATAGGTGCCCATCTTTCCGAGAAAGAGTTAAAACCTCCCTGGTCTTTGTGTTTGAAATTCACAACATGACCGAGGGACCTACCAGATAATTGTATGTGTGGGGTACAGAGATGAGGTAGTCATTCAAAAAATCATGCAACTTATTATGTGACTTGTTAAGCACATTTCACTCCTGAACTTATTTAGGCTTGCCATAAAAAAGGGGTTGAATATTTATTTACTCAAGACATTTCAGCTTTTAATTAATTAGTAAACATTTCGAAAAGCATAATTCCACTGACATGGGGTAGGCCAGTGACAAAAAAATCTAAATGTAATCCATTTTAAATTCATGCCCTAACTCAACAAAATATGGAACAAGTCAAGGGGCGTGAATACTTTCTGAAGGCACTGTATGTAAAATATAATTTCATGGCGTTCCATTTTTTACAAATATTTCTGTTCTCAAGAAATGTAAGCTCCTGGTTGAAATTGTGTCCATAACCCAGAATACACATGTATTTGTTGCTGTGATTTACCCCTTGCTGCCATGGCGGATGCTATTGGTGCTATATCTGAGTGTTGACCCTTTTTCCCCGGCCTCAGATCAATTAAAGAATACAGTGCTTTCGGAAAGTATTGAGACCCCTTGACTTTTTCCACATTTTGCAACGTTAAAGCCTAATTCTAAAATGGATTTCAGCAATCTACACACAATACCCCAAAATGACAAAACCAAAAAAGTTTTTGAGAAATTTTTGCAAATGTATAAAAATTTAAAAAACATACCTTATTTACAGTTTAAGTCGGACGTTTACATACACTTAGGTTGGAGTCATTAAAACTCGTTTTTCAACCACTTCCCAAATTTCTTGCTAACAAACTATAGTTTTGGCAGGTCGGTTAGGACATCTTCTTTATGCATGACTGTCGTGTCTTTGGCATCATTAAAACTGAAGACATATTTATCAAATAACTCTCTAATTATTATTACGCAATTAAACTGATTAATCGTGTAACTGTAATTAACTAGGAAGTCGGGGCACCAAGGAAAATATTCAGATTAAAGTTATAATTTTCCTAATATAACTTTCAGATATTTTAATATCTGATCTCTTAGTCTTCTGATTAATGACGTATTCTTTACCTCGTCAGTCTCATTCCAAACGTCGTAAATTGTTGGTTATCTGCACGAACCCAGTCTTCACTATGAGTCATCCATACATCAATTGTCTTAAAATAATTTATTTACTAACTAAGTAATTCACAGAAATGCATAACAAACAGTAGATATCGTTACATAGAAATGATAGAGGAATGTGCCCTAGTGGGCTAAACCGGCATGGCGGCTTGTTAGACAAAAGGGGAGTGGGGGGTCAACTGAGAAGGCACTACAGAGTTGATAATTATAACAATTGAAATGCTAATACTTTGCACATGAACGCTCACTCATTCGGGAACAATTGCAATCAATATATATATTTACGCTCATCTGTTGAAAATTTTGTTTCTGTTGGAGAGTCTGTCCGCCTTCTCTCTTTGTCGTGGTTAGAATGGGTAGTTCAGAGTGACATTCATACATGTCGTTATAGAATAGATGTTTTTGGCGGTTGTCGGTCTTCGCGTTCAATGATACCGAATTCCTAGCTGCACACTAGTAATTATTATCAAAGACTTGTTCTTATTCTGTCGGTATCGATAGTCTAAGAGTTTAACCACGTGGTATGGTTAAAAGTTAATCAAGAAATGCATGGTCTCCAACCTTTAGCCATCTCGTAATTGAGGTAAGCTCGGTCTGGTGATAGAAAACCAAGGTGGGGGTTTTATTCGGGACATAGAAAAAGGCTGTCTCATGACGCCAGGTCCTGTCTGTGTCCCTGGGGGCTTGCCAAGGACTTAGTGAAACTTTAAACAGAAATACAACTGTCTCACATTAACATCATTACATAGCATCCCATCATCTCACAAATAGCTTCATCCTTATTCATTCATTTTATACAACCATTTAGATGTAAGTCTCATAGCTGAGGCTATTGTATAAACATGATTATGGTAATGTGGCCATATTGTCTCTCATGAGTTTCACAAAATTGTACCAAACGGACCAGTTCATAGCTGGATTCTTCACTGATCTTTTATACCTTCTCCAGAACCTGAATATTGTTCGATTGTCAAGTTCTGTGAGGTAGAAGAATTCCTTTGTGTGGTCTATGAAAACTCACTGTCTCTATACTGTGGCCATGAGGAGAGAATCTCCTCATAGGAATTTAGGACCTCTTCTGACCACAGCCGCCTGGGTGTAGGAGACAGAGGGAGATGGTGCAGAGGTAGGGGGATGGTGCTCGCAGTGTCCAAAGAGGGCAACGTCATGACAATGACAAGTAATTTTCCCAACAATTGTTTACAGACAGATTATTTCACTTATAATTCACTGTATCACAATTCCAGTGGGTCAGAAGTTTACATACACGCAGCCGTCAGAACAACAGCAAAGGACCTTGTGAAGATGCTGAGGAAACAGGTACAAAAGTATCTATATCCACAGTAAAACAAGTCCTATATCGACATAACCTGAAAGGCCGCTCAGCAAGGAAGAAGCCACTGCTCCATACCCGTCATAAGAAAGCCAGACTACGGTTTGCAACTGCAAATGGGGACAAAGATCGTACTTTTTGGAGAAATGTCCTCTGGTCTGATGAAACAAAAATATGACTTTTTGGCCATAATGACCGTTGTTATGTTTGGAGGAAAAAGGGGGAAGCTTGCAAGCCGAAGAACACCATTCCAACCGTGAAGCAGGAGGGACTGGTGCACTTCACAAAATAGATGGCATCATGAGGGGGGGAAATTGCATGGATATATTGAAGCAACATCTCAAGACATCAATCAGGAAGTTAAAGCTTGGTCGCAAATCGGTCTTCCAAATGGACAATGACCCCAAGCATACTTCCAAAGTTGTGGCAAAATGGCTTAAGGACAACAGAGTCAAGGTATTGGAGTGGCCATCACAAAGCCCTGACCTCAATCCTATAGAAAATTTGTGGGCAGAACTGAAAAAGCGTGTGCGAGCAAGAAAGCCTACAAACCTGACTCAGTTACACCAGCTCTGTCAGAATGAATGGACCAAAATTCACCCAACTTATTGTGGGAAGCTTGTGTAAGGCTACCCGAAACGTTTGACCCAAGTTAAACAATTTAAAGGCAATGCTACCAAATACTAATTGAGTGTATGTAAACTTCTGACCCACTGGGAATGTGATGAAAGAAATAAAAGCTGAAATAAATCATTCTCTCTACTATTATTCTGACATTTCACCTTATTAAAATAAAGTGGTGATCCTAACTGACCTAAGACAGGTAATTTTTACTAGGATTAAATGTCAGGAATTGTGAAAACTGAGTTTAAATGTATTTGGCTAAGGTGTATGTAAACCTCCGACTTCAACTGTACCTAAGTATTCAGACCCTTTGCTATGAGACTTGAAATATAGCTCAGTTGCATCCTGTTTACATTGATCATCTTTGAGGTGTTTCTACAACTTGATTGGAGTCCACCGATGGTAAATTCAATTGATTGAATATGATTGGGAAAGGCGCACACTTGTCTATTTAAGGTCCCACAGTTGACAGTGAATGTCAGAGCAAAAACCAAGCCATGAGGTCGAAGGAATTGTCCGTAGAGCTCCGAGACAAGATTGTGTCGAGGCACAGATCTGGGGAAGGGTACCAAAAAATGTCTTCAGCATTAAATGTCACCAAGAACACAGTGGCCTCCACCAAGATTCTTCCTAAAGCTGGCCCCTTGGTAAACTGAGCAATTGGGGGAGAAGTGCCTTGGTCAGGGAGGTGACCAAGAACCCGATGGTCACTCTGACAGAGCTCTAGAGTTCCTCTGTGGATACGCTAGAACCTTTCAGAAGGACAACCATCTCTGCAGCACTCCACCAATCAGGCCTTTAGGGTAGAGTGACCAGACAGAAACACTCCTCAGTAAAAGACACATGACAGCCTGCTTGGATTTTGCCAAAAGGCACCTAAAGGACTCTCAGACAATGAGAAACAAGATTCTCTGGCCTGATGAAACCAAGATTGAACTCTTTGGCCTGAATGCCAAGCGTCATGTCTGGAGGAAACCTGGCACCATCCCTAAAGTGAAGCATGATGGTGGCAGCATCATGCTGTGGGGAATGTTTTTCAGCAGCAGGGACTGGGAGACTAGTCAGGATCGAGGGAAAGATGAACGTAAATATCCTTGATGAAAACCTGCTCCAGAGCGCTCAGGACCTCAGACTGGGGCGAAGGTTCACCTTCCAACAAGACAACGACCCTAAGCACACAGCCAAGACAATGCACAAGTGGCTTCGGGACAAGTCTCTGAATGTCCGTGAGTGGCCCAGCTAGAGCCTGGACTTCAACCCCATCGAACATCGCTGGAGAGACCTGAAAATAGCTGTGCAACAACGCTTCCCATCCAACCTGACAGAGCTTGAGAGGATCTATAGGTGTGCCAAGGTTGTAGGGTCATACCCAAGAAGATGAGGCTATAATCGCTGCCAAAGGTGCTTCAACAAAGTAATGACTAAAGGGTCTGAATTGGTATGTAAATGTGATCGTTTTTTATTTGTAATAAATATGCAAAAATGTCTAAAAAACAGTTATTGCTTTGTCACTATGGGGTGTTGTGTGTAAATTGAGGGAAAAAAACAATTTAATCAATTTTAGAATAAGGCTTTAACGTAACAAAATGTGTAAAAAGGGGTCTAAATACTTTACGAATGCACCGTATGCATTGATTTTAATCTGGCTCAATTGATCTCAAAACCCACACAGCTAAATGTCCCGATAAATATTTGTCTAGTGGAGTATTTGCATATGATCTCAGTGATCATTGTTCCATAGTATGTATGTATGTATGTATGTATGTATGTATGTATGTATGGATGGATGGATGGATGGATGGATGGATGGATGTATTAGAGATACCAAACAGCAAAATACTAATCCTCATTTAATAACAAATATGCATTTAAAAAAAGTTTCCTCCTTAAGGGTTTTTACATGTTCTACTCTGATTTAGCCACTGTCTCCTGTATTCCTGACCCTGAGTTGGCTTTAGAAAATGTATCCTCCATATTTATTCCTCTGGCAAATAAACAGGCCTCTTTTAAACAATTCAGAGTAAAAGATAGAAAACCAAGGGTTAGCTCTTCGGAGCCATCTGAGCTCCTTCAGACGAGAAATCAGGCCCGGTCCAAAGCAAGGAAAACTGACTCTGTAGTGAATTGTGAGAAACAGATGCACTGTCTCTGACTCTGCTGGTGAATTGTGAGAAACAGATGAACTGTCTCTGACTCTGCTGGTGATTTTGAACAGTAACAGTAAATGCACTGAAGTGTAGAAATTCCTCTTCCCTGCCTAAGCAAGTTCTGTCTGACTCTGGCTAACTGATAAGAATGCGATAAGTGATGCTTTTAAACATCATTTTACCTTGGCAGGCTTATTATTTGAGAGAAACTGTGGTTTAATTGACACTGGTCAGTCAATCGACTGTCCTTCACGCTGCCGGACTCTAGCTAACTCGACGGTTAACCAGTCAACTTCTAGTGAATCTTTTTGTTTTCATTTCACCAATTTACTACCTGTTATGTACTAGATGCCTTGCTTAAAAGGACATTTAAAAAATTGTCGACTTTATATTCATCATCTCCAGCACAACCATCAACATACAGTCGTGGCCAAAAGTTTTGAGAATGACACAAATATTAATTTCCACAAAGTTCGCTGCTTCAGTGTCTTTAGATATTTTTGTCAGATGTTACTATGGAATACTGAAGTATAATTACACACATTTTATAAGTGTCAAAGGCTTTTATTGACAATTACATGAAGTTGATGCAAAGAGTCAATATTTTCAGTGTTGACCCTTCTTTTTCAAGACCTCTGCAATCCGCCCTGGCATGCTGTCAATTATCTTCTGGGCTACATCCTGACTGATGGCAGCCCATTCTTGCATAATCAATGCTTGAAGTTTGTCAGAATTTGTGGGTTTTTGGTTGTCCACCCGCCTCTTGAGGCTTGACTACAAGTTCTCAATGGGATTAAGGTCTGGGGAGTTTCCTGGCCATGGACCCAAAATATCGATGTTTTGTTCCCCGAGCCACTTAGTTATCACTTTTGCCTTATGGCAAAGTGCTCCATCATGCTGGAAAATACATTGTTCGTCACCAAACTGTTCCTGGATGGTTGGGAAAAGTTGCTCTCGGAGGATGTGTTGGTACCATTCTTTATTCATGGCTGTGTTCTTAGGCAAAATTGTGAGTGAGCCCACTCCCTTGGCTGAGAAGCAACCCCACACATGAATGGTCTCAGGATGCTTTACTGTTGGCATGACACAGGACTGATGGTAGCGCTCACCTTGTCTTCTCCGGACAAGCTTTTTTCCAGATGCCCCAAACAATCGGAAAGGGGATTCATCAGAGAAAATTACTTTACCCCAGTCCTCAGCAGTCCAATCCCTGTACCTTTTGCAGAATATCAGTCTGTCCCTGATGTTTTTCCTGGAGAGAAGTGGCTTATTTGCTGCCCTTCTTGACACCAGGCCATCCTCCAAAAGTCTTCGCTATCACTGTGCGTGCACCTGCCTGCTGCCATTCCTGAGCAAGCTCTGTACTGGTGTTGACCCGATTCCGCAGCTGAATCAACTTTAGGAGATGGTCCTGGCGCTTGCTGGACTTTCTTGGGCGCCCTGAAGCCTTCTTCACAACAATTGAACCGCTCTCCTTGAAGTTCTTGATGATCTGATAGATGGTTGATTTAGGTGCAATCTTACTGGCAGCAATATCCTTGCCTGTGAAGCCCTTTTTGTGCAAAGCAATGATGACGGCACGTGTTTCCTTGCAGGTAACCATGATTGACAAAGGAAGAACAATGATTCCAAGCACCACCCTCCTTTTGAAGCTTCCAGTTTGTTATTCGAACTCAATCAGCATGACAGAGTGATCTCCAGCCTTGTCCTCGTCAACACTCACACCTGTGTTAACGAGAGAATCACTGACATGATGTCAGCTGGTCTTTTTGTGGCAGGGCTGAAATGCAGTGGAAATGTTTTTGGGGGATTCAGTTCATTTGCATGGCAAAGAGGGACTTTGCAATTAATTGCAGTTCATCTGATCACTCTTCATAACATTCTGGAGTATATGCAAATTGCCATCATACAAACTGAGGCAGCCGACTTTGTGAAAATTAATATTTGTGTCATTCTCAAAACTTTTGGCCACAAGTGGACATCTGCTCGTCGAACATTACATTCTAAAAATCATGGGCATTAATATGGAGTTGGTCCCCCTTTGCTGCTATAACAGCCTCCACTCTTCTGGAAAGGCTTTCCACTAGATGTTGGAACATTGCTGCGGGGACTTGCTTCCATTCAGCCACAAGAGCATTAGTGACGTTGGGCACTGATGTTGGGCAACTAGGTCTGGCTTGTAGTCGGCATTCCAATTCATCCCAAAGGTGTTTGATGGGGTTCAGGTCAGGGCTCTGGCAAGGCCAGTCAAGATCTTCCACACCGATCTCAACAAACCCTTTCTGTATGAACCTCGCTTTGTGCACAGGGGCATTGTCATGCTGAAACAGAAAAGGGATTTCCCCAAAATGTTGCTACATAGTTGGAAGCACAGAATAGTTGAATATATTTGAATGCTGTAGCATTAAGATTTCCCTTCACTGGAACTAAAGGGCCTAGCCCAAACTATTATTCCTCTTCCGCCCAACTTTACAGTTGGCACTATGCATTGGGGCAGGTAGTGTTCTCCTGGCATCCTAAAAACCCAGATTCGTCTGTCAGACTGCCAGATGGTGAAGCGTAATCACGCCAGAGAACGCATTTCCACTGCTTCAGAGTGCAATGGCGGCGAGCTTTACACCACTCCAGCCGACGCTTGGCATTGCGCATGGTGATCTTAGGCTTGTGTGCGGCTGCTCGGCCATGGAAACCCATTTCATGAAGCTCCCGACGAACAGTTATTGTGATGACGTTGCTTCCAGAGGCAGTTTGGATGTCGGTAGTGCAACCGAGGACAGCGGATTTTTACGCGTTACGCGCTTTAGCACTCGGCGGTCCTGTTCTGTGATCTTATGCGGCCTACCACTTTTAGTCGGAGTTCTGAATTCTGACAAATTCTCAAACTATGTTGGAGGAGGCTTATGGTCAAGAAATTTGCATTAAATTCTCTGGCAACAGCTTTGTTGGACAGTCCTGCAGTCAGCATGCCAATTGTACACCCTCAAAACTTGTGGCATTGTGTTGTGTGACAAAACAGCACATTTTAGAGTGTCCTTTTATTGTCCCCAACACAAGTTGCACCTGTGTAATGATCATGCCGTTTAGTTTCTTGATAAGCCACACCTGTCAGGTGGATGGATTATCTTGGCAAAGGTGAAATTATCACTAACAGGGATGTAAACAAATTTGTGAACAACATTTGAGAGAAATAAGCTTTTTGTGTATATGGAAAATTTCTGGGATCTTTTATTTCAGCTCATGAAAAATGGGACCAACACTTTACATGTTGCATTTATATTTTTGTTCAATATAACTGGTTTAAAAATTACTTGACAAATAGACCCGCAGGGGTCAATTCTGGGTCCTGTACTTTTTACTGTTTACATTAACAATATTGTTGCAGGTTACAAAAAATTGTAACCTGCATGCCAATGATACTGTTGTGTATGCTATTGCCCCCACGATTGACCAGGCTTTATCTGAACTACAATCGGTCTTCATCGTATTACGCAAAAACTTTATTGACCTGAAATTAGTATTGAATGCAGGTAAAACTAAGCATATGTTGTTCTCTAGAGCGCATAATAATAACTAATGTACTTTGGACTGTGTCCATATTGATCGTGTCCCTGCTTACAAATGTCTGGACATCTGGATAGCTGAAAAGCTGTCTTTTAAAAATAATATAGAGAAGTTGAGAATAAAAATAGGCTTCTTCTAAAGAAATAGGTCATGCCTCTCGCCAAATAGTAGACAGCAAATTATTCAGTCTATGGCGACATCATCTACACTAACGCAGCTGCCACTTCATTAAAGCTGTTAGATGCTGTTATCGTAGTGTTTTAATACGGGCGTCAGATTTAGTACTCATCAAAGCAATCTCTATCAGAAAGTTGGTTGGCCCTCTGATGTCACATAGGTTGATACATTTTCATTTATAACGCCCTTTTACAAAAACTCCCACTGTACCTAACATTATTGCTCAACTTTAGACTTACGAGTTACTACACCCGGTGTCAGGGTTGGCTTACTCCAGGAATTCCTTTGGTCTCTAAGTTAGGTTAATCAGCTTTTAGTTTTCTTGCACCGTATTTGTGGAACAATCTTCCAAATGTTCTCACATTTGATGTTTTGGTGCCTCTAGGGCAATTCAGAAGGCTGATTGAGGACCTTGTTACTGATTAATGCGTTTGTTTTTTATGACTTTTCTTTCTGGTTGCATTTTGGATTTATATTTTGATGTGTGTATTTAATCTAATTTCTGTAATTCAGGGCTCATCTGTAAAAGAGACCTTGGTCTCAGTATGACTACCTGATGAAATAAAGGTTAAATAAAAAACATGTTAGTTCATTTGATTACTTTACACTAATGGTTCGATCATTAAAAGGCATGGTCCCACAGTTTAGACAAAATTAAATCCACAAAGCATCTCAGAGTAAGAGTGCTGACCGTCCTCACCTGTCTACATAGTCTTATTCATTATGATCTAAAAGGCTAAACTGATCCTAGATCAGCACTCCTACTCTGAGAGGCTTTGTGTATACGGGCCCTGACCTAATACCATTCAGACAGTAGTTCACAGTGGGCTCACCTCAGTGAGACTGTGTGTGGTCCTGTGCTGCTCAGCTGGTTCCTCTGTGGTTTCAGGAGGTGTAGTCTGGTTGTCCTCCATGACCATGGTCCCCTCAGGGTTCCCCAGACCCCTCCTCCTTCACCAGCAGCACCTCTGGACCCTCCTACTCCTGGAAGAGACAGGTGATACAGATTAAATAGACATACACTCCATCAGATACATAATGTACACACGCACACAGATAATAAACCAGGGCGGGCGCCAGAACAAATCCGTTGGACGGGCATTTGATTTTTTCATAGGGGGGCACGTTTTTTTTCAGGACCTATGTGGATATATGTAAAAAATATATATAATATTCAAGTGTTCAGTAAATTGTATTTGTGGAGTGGCTTTGTTACACCTATGAAACAGAAAGCATAGGTGTTGGAACACGGTATATTTATAACAACAAAATAAAAATAATACACCAACAGCCAAGACGCACTGTCAATTGATGAAAGTAGCCTAAATATCATTACAAGCGCCAAGTGTGCTTGATAAGAGTGAAAATCATCACGAAGGCAATAATAGCATAATGAATATAAGTGTTGATATGACAGTCAAAAAGTCAATTATCAGTTGGAGCATGTCCATGTCACACAGCCTAAACAACGAAAGCTGCGGAGTGCGTTGCTGAATTGGTTTCTTGCTTGAGATGTAGGGCCTGCTCTCTCAGTGATGACATTTTGTGCTGATAATGACCCGTAGATTTCTCACCGGCTTGTTCTATTCCGAATAGTGCCGTCCGCTTTCCTGTCTCACCATTTCATTTGGTGGTGGCGCTACCACCTGCTCAGTGTGCACAAATATGTATGTTTTGCGCTTAGGACTCAGAGGAATAGGTTCAGGTTGAGGCTCAGAATCAGAAGAATACTCAGAGATGTGATCATGATTCATTCTTCCCCACCATCTGAGTCGTTTTTATTCAGATTTTGTAGCAACGCTAAAGAGTGCATTCATTCATCTTGGCCTGCTTGCCATTGTAAATTACACACGCTCTCACAGTGTACTCCAAGAGGTCCAGAATACACTGATAGAGTACATACCATGTTTAGATTAGAATTAAAATAGATCAATACAATAGAATGGCCCACCCTGTGTTTCATTAACAATTGGTGATTACATAATTATGCATTGTTCGCTTCCCCCTACTCATCAACCCATCGATTCTCCCCCATCATACTTTAGCCTACTTAATTTATTTAATCTCTTATGCGTTTGATTTTAGTGCCGGTATAGTTTAGGTTCAGCTTTGAGACAATTATCGGCGTAAGTCTCAACTGGGCATGGCATCTTCAACTAATCGGGAGAAGGTGGGGAGCAGGCCATATTGTGGGGAGAAGGGGCCTCCTGAAACTGTCTATAACACCAATTCTGTTTGTGATATTAAGATTCTGACCATGTGTATTATAGACTTATTTAGGAAAAGTCTAGGACGGAGGGAGGCATGACTTTAAAAATAGCAGAGTAGCCTAATGCATTTTTTTTGTATTCATGAGCAGTCCAAATGACTGCTTTTGCGCTTCTTTTGTGGGTTGTATAGTAATGCATGTAGTTTAACTGTAAAAATGTATTAGTCTGCCTTTTAATGTGGCATGAACACAACACGTCATGATGTTGTCTTCTGATTGTAAAACAAATCACTTTAAAAGTAGGTTACCTTCACACGTTAGTCCAAAATAGCATCCGAACGACTGAAACAGCACCTTTCTGTCTTACAATATGTAGCCCATTTATCTGATGCTGTCAAAAAAGAGAATGTCATGCCATGCTCTTTTAGTCCAGACAGCATCAGATACATGGGCTACACATACTGAGACAGAGGGGCGCTGTTTTGGCTGCTCGGATACTTTATCTGACAGTAATGGGTCTTTCTGTCAGCGCGTCTCGGTCAAATAAATGATAAATATTAAAATATTTTGTTTGGACGATTATGGAGATACAGTATGGCGGGCCCCCCTAAGACCCGCCCATAATGCCAGCCCTGTAATAAACACACTTTCAACATGAAGTGTTTACCCATCCCCACTACAGTTATAAAGCGCTGTCGAGTGTATGCAGAATAGGGTGAGATTAGATGTGATATACTAAAGGGTGTATACTAAAGGGTCTCAATGAAAGTCTTACAATGAAAAGTCCCATTTGTGTTTATTAAACATTTAAGTGTTAAAATACACCACATGAAAACCACACATACACGTCTCTGCATGCCTGGCAGACATCTCAGCTTGGATGTCGACCCACCACCTCAAACTCAACAAGACGAAGCTGCGGCTCCATGGTGTCCCCCTCCCAGAGTGCAAAGAACATCGAAGCAGTGACTCGCTCCTACAGGTTCATGCTCTACAACATGAGTGATGAGTTTGACACGTGCTCTATAACATCTATAGAGTACGACCCTTCCTCACACAGGAAGCGGTGCAGGTCCTAATCCCTGCGCTTGTCACCTCCTGTCTAGACTACTACAACTCTGTTGCCTGGATTTCCTGCTTGTGCCATCAAACCCCTGCAACTTATCCAGAACTCCGCAGTCTGCTGGGTGTTCAACCTTCCCAAGTTCTCCCATGTCACCCCACACCTCAGCACACTCTACTGGCTTCCAGTTGAAGCTTGCATCCACTAGCAGACCATGGTGCATGCTTACGGAGCAGCAAGGGGAACTGCCCCTCCCTACCTTCCGGCTATAATCAAACCCTACACCCCAACCCAAGCACTCCGTTCTGCCACCTATGGTCTCTTGGCCATCCCCCGGCCAGCCCAGGCAATGTTCTTCTCTGTCCTGGAACCCGATTGGTGGAACCAGCTTCCCCCTGAAGCAAGGACAGCAGATTCACTGACAATCTTCAGAAACCCAACCTCTTCAAATAGAATCTTAAATGAATCCGAAAGCCCCCCCGAATCATTAAAATAAATAAATGCAAATAAATACAAATAGTATTTTCCTACTTGCACAGATATTACTGATAACTACTTTGAGGGAAACGGTACTTGCTATATCTGTGATATAAGTCGCTCTGGATAAGAGCATCTGCTAAATTACTAAAATGTAAATGTAATGTCTCAACACAAAAATCACCATGAAGTTGATAAACTGCATACATTTTCTCATAGAAATAGTATTGGGGAAAAAATTAAGTAGTTGAATGCAGGTAATGAAACATGCAATTCTGAACATCATATAGCCTACACAGTACAAACACAATATGTAAGACTTTTTAGGCTTATATAGTACACAATGTCTGAATGTAATATTCTACCAGGAATATTCAACACTGAAATGTGTTACTCTCGTTATTCCAAATGCATCTGTGGATCTTTTCTGCTGACAACAATGAAAATCAGAAGCTATCGAGTGGAATGTTTTTTCTGCTGGTGTATCTTGAGATAGCTCCTCTCTGAGAACCTCTTCCCGCAGTGTGTACAGGCGAACGGCCTCTCTTCCGTGTGGACCTTCAGGTGCATCTTCAGGTTGCCAGCCTGGGCGAAGCGCATATCGCACCGGGGGCAGCTGTAGGGTTTCTCCCCTGTGTGGACCCTCTGATGCCTCTTCAGGTGGCAAGCCTGGGTGAAGCGCATCTGACACTGGGTACAGTTGAAGGGTTTCTCCCCTGTGTGGACCCTCTGGTGCCTCTTCAGGTTGCCAGCCTCAGCAAAGCGCATGTGACACTGGGTACAGCTGAAGGGTTTAATTCCTGTGTGGACCCTCTGATGGATCTCCACCTTCTGGGGGCAGCTGAAGCCTTTGTTACAGAACATGCAGAGGAACCGTTTCTCTTTGCTATTGCCAGATGTTGGTCTCCCTCCCTGCTCCTTGGCCCTTTGGTCCTCTGAGTTCAATACCTGATCGAAAAGGACGCAGCCATGTGAATTGGAAGGCCCCATCGACGTGGACACAGGTTCACGATCCCTGAGCACGTGCAAATGGGAGTGGGTCGCGACATTTGGATTTGTCTCCAAGCTTTCCCTGTAATCTAAAAAATCTCTGCCTTTTGAATGTCCTTCTCCTAAGTGAGTCTTGTCTACATTCCATGTCAGAGGCACGTCACCCTCCACTTTCACATCATCTACTACTATATCATCCCCTTTCTTATCTAGGCACCCTTCAGTGTATACACTACTACTGTACTGGTTCCAGTCCTCTCGAGACAGATCAGTTTGTCTCTCTAAGCCCAAGGGCATGTTGCCAGGGTCCATCTCTGTAGTGTAAGAACAAGACAGATCATTGCCAGTCTCCAACGTGTCACCTGAGTCCCGATGGGAATGAACCATCCTCGGGCTCGGGATACCGTAAAGCAAATACTCTGAGCCAGGAGCAGGACGACAGCCCAGTGGTCCCAGACCCAGTCTCTCTGGGTCTGACATTTGGTCAGGTCCTGTGTGTAAGAGCCTGTGTGTTACAGTTAAATTCTCGCTGTCTGTCTCTGACTTGAGGACGGCGTTCAGCATTCCACTGACCTCCGTGATGCTGCATCGGTTCCTGGGCTGGGGCGGGGCGGTGGGGTTCTCCGTGGCTACAATGGGTGCCACTGCGCCAGTCTGGATGTCTCTGCTGTGTCGTGGGTCATCTCCTTCAGTCCTCTCCTGCTTGACCAGAGACGATCCTCCAGGACCTGCAGCCTCTGCATCTGCAGACTGACAAGAAGAGAGGAGGTTATTACAGGTACATGAGCTGAATTGGATAATAATGTCGTAGGGAAGTCTCACAAGTGCCCCTATGGCAGATAAATCAGGATGTACATGTAAGCAAGTCAATAGCTGAGGGTAGCCTTTCTGAAATAAACGGGCAACATTTGATGTACAGTAATTTACAAATAACACGTTTTATGCACACTAACCTCTATTACGATAACATGCTGGGTTGAGGTTCCACTCCCCTCATCTATAGATATGGGTTGGTCATCTCTCCACGCGTTGTGTTCCGCTGGCTTCACAAAGCTCCTGTGGCCTCCAGTGAGAAGTCCTTCACCTGAGAGTGATTGTGGGAAAAAGGAGTGGTTATGTTAAGTACTGTCAATGCTATATTGTACACTATTGACACTGTCTACAATTGGCAAGGATGTAAGATAACACTATTCATAACTTTTTTATATAGTATTTATTGATTGATTATATTACATGCATCAAAAAATATATATTGAGTATAACAATAGGAAATAAAAGAATTTTGCTAGAATATGATATTGTCTTTGTGCAAGAAGAATTTGTTCTTAATTGATCTGCCAGGTAAAATAAAGACAGCCAAGTAATCTGGGGAAGTTGCATACTATCCAAAAACTGACCAAGACCCAATTCTGGATAACACATCTGAACACATGCGAGAGGGGAACGGGGCGACAGGCCCTGCAGCCTTCTGCAAAATGTACCTCTTGCCATTCCTCTGTATCGGTCGAGGATCTTGACACTACTGGGACGACTGGCGAGGACGCGCTCTCGAATTGTCCTCTCTGCGCGCTCCCGTGCCACCTTCAGTTCCAATAACTGTAGTTTCCTCCGCAATCCCCTGTTTTCTTTCTGGCTTTGAGTTATTTCCAAACGAAACACTGCATAGTCGTCGTCTACGAGTTTACAGATCTCTGCCACGGCTGCATTCGCTAGCACCTCCATGATGGAGGCTATTTGAGTGTGAAAAACCATACAGTTAGCCATTGTTTGCTAACTTTTGCAGCTAGCTAGCATTACCTAGATAACATTTATCAAGTCCTGTCTCCAATGCGAATTAAAGACTACACGAGGTAATGCTGTGCAGTTAAATGGGTCATATTGTAAGGTTCCAGTGAGTTAATAAACGTCCAAATAACAACAATATAAACGTTAATGTGGAAATGGTTCTTGGTCACCTGTTCACTTCCGTTTACACAGAAGAGAAAGGATTTCATTTGTTGGCGTCATAGTTTAAAGGGTGTGGTTAAATGAAAAATGTATGCGCGCTGTTCTTTGAATTACGGTACTGCTTATTACATTACACATCATTACATTACACACTTATTACGTTACACGTATTATCAGTATCTTTCAAGCTCAAAGCAGACTTGTTTACAAAGAACAGTGTGTTAGAATAGAATAGAAAATAATACAACTTTATTCCAAAGACTCAGTAAGGTAAATATTAAACTGTCCTAGCATAGGTTTACTCCTTCCTTACTACAGGCCTTTATAGGATTAGGATTAGTGTTCCCACACGTCCATATATCCATGTAACAGTACGTGTTTATAGAAGACAGAGGGACCTCCTGTGCTAATTAGCTATATAGCGTGCTCTGAACACCTGTGTGTAACGGAAGAAGGCTGCCAGAAACATGTAACTGAAAAATACTGTCTGCTGCAACTGTGATAAAGCCAGTTAAAACAGTACGTGTATATTTTACATTTGTGAAATTATTTTGATGTGGTATTAAAGTAAAGGGCTTTGTTTCTAGAACCGAGCCGCAATTGAGAATCGATTTAGACTTAAGAGTACATCTTCGGCACCCCAACAGTTGACACACAGTTCTCTCTCAGTGCTTTCTCTATCCTTGTCACTAAATTATGTAGACAACGAATGTTGAATAAAATTATATTTAAACCTACTCTGCCGGTTGTCCACAATGAAGTATTATTAAACCAACTTCAAAACGCGGGTCTATGTGTGTGGCAATCAATATGTTGTGCTCATGACCGAAGACAGGTGCACAAGACCGAAGTACACGCACCAGAACCATGCATACTAACTGAAGTCTTGCAGGAGTTTACAAAGTTTTGCGCAGGTGACATACATTTCTACTTCAGTACCGGTTCTCTAACAAGTCAGGTAAACAATACTTTGCTGTGAATATTTTGTCTGAAGGACCAACACCATGAAAAATTGGCAAAGTAAATTCAAATATAATTGTATTCAACATTCCGGCTTGTAGAGGACCATTTCCAGAATGAAACACTGTACATGTCTTAAGCTAAAGTGTACAACACCTGTTGAATATTGCTGGTGTCAGTAAATGCCGGCAAAAAAGCGTAATGAAATTGTTGCCAGCAGGGCTGGTTAGGCTGTTTTTCATGTTATCCAGAGGTGAGAACAAAACGAGATGGGTGGGACTAAAGCTTAAGAGGGTGTGAACAATGCTGAATGGGTGTAGACAAAGAAGAGCTCTTCACTAGATACCAAAACATTCAAAGGCCATTTTCTCAAAAGTTTTGCAACTTTCAAAGCAGAATTACTTTCCCATTGTTCCTCAAAAATGCAGTGTATGATATACCATTTTGTAGCTGAGTCTCTACTTTTATCCAATGTAAAAAAACACAATTTCAAATTTTGCTACATAAGACCAAATCAAGGTGGTGAGTCACATATGACCTAACCAGGTAGAAACTGTCTCAAATCTCAACAAGACAGACCGGGTATTCTCAGTCTTGCCATTGCCACCGGGTCTGCATCTCACCAAACGGAGGATGTCACAAACACCAGGAATATACTTTTTTTATTTGATCCACTTCTACACTCAATGCTACCCCATTGATCACTCCTTTGAATGGTACCCTGCTCCGGAGAGCAAAGCACGACACGGGTCGTTTTTTTGTCTTATTTCTTACATTATTAGCCCAGGAAATGTTTGATGTTATTACATACAGCCGGGAAGAACTTTTGGATATCAGAGCGGCGGTAACTTAAAAGCATTACCAGCATTATGACCAGGAATACGACTTTCCCGAATCGGATCCTTTGCTCGTACCCCCCAGGGCGGTTGAGCTGATTCCAGTGGCTGATCCAAAACACCACCGGCAGAAAAGAGGGACTCTGAGTGGACTTCTAGTCCAACTCAGGAGGCGCACACACCACCCGCCACTTCCAAGTATGTTACTAGCTAATGTTCAGTCTCTGGATAATAAAGTTTACGAGCTCAGGGCGAGGATTTCCTTCCAGAGAAACATCAAGGACTGTAACATACTCTGTTTCACGGAAACATGGCACTCTCGGGATATACTGTCTGAGTCCGTACAGCCAGTTGGGTTCTCAGTTCATCGTGCAGACAGGAATAAATATCTCTCTGAGAAGAAGAAGGGCGGGGGTGTATGTTTCATGATTAACGACTCATGGTGTGATTGTGATAACATATAGGAACTCAAGTCCTTTTGTTCACCTGACATACAATACCTCACAATCAAATGCCTACCATATTACCTCCCAAGATAATTATCTTCAGTTAGTCACAGCTGTGTATATTCCCCCTCAAGCCGAGACCACAACGGCCCTCAAAGAACTTCACTGGACTTTATGCAAACTGGAATCCACATATCCCGAGGCTGTATTTATTGTAGCTGGGGATTTTATCAAAGTACATTTGAGAAAAACATTACTGAAGTTCTATCAACACAATGACTGTAGTACTCATGCTGCTAAAACACTCGACCACTGCTACTCCAACATCCGGGATGCCTACAAGGCCCTCCCCCACCGTCCCTTCGGCAAATCTGATGACGAGTCAGTTTTGCTCCTCCCTTCATATAGGCAGAAACTCAAACAGGAAGTACCCGTGCTAAGGACTATTCAACGCTGGTCTGACCAATCGGAATCCACGCTTCAAGATTGTTTTGATCACGTGGACTGGGATATGTTCTGGGTAGCCTCCGAGAACAACATAAACTCAGTCACCATATCAGTGTATTCGTCTATCAGGAAGTATGGGAGATGTTGTACCCACTGTGACTATTAAAACCTACTCTAACCAGAAACCGTGGATAGATGGCAGCATTCGCGCAAAACTGAAAGAGCGTACCATTGCATTTAGCCATGGCAAGGTGACAGGGAATATGGTCGAATACAAACAGTGTAGTTATTCCCTCCGTAAAGCAAACAGGCAAAAGGTCAGTATAGAGACAGAGTGGAGTCACAATTCAATGGCTCAGACACTAGACGTATGTGGCAGGGTCTACCGACAATCACGGACTACATAGGGAAAACCACCAACGTTTGCTTCCGGACAAGCTAACACCTTCTCCCACTTTGAGGATAACACAGTGCCACTGACATGGCCTGCTACCAAGGACTGTGGGCTCTCCTTCTCCGTGGCCTACATAAGACATTTAAGCGTGTTAACCCTCGCACGGGCTGCCGGCCCAGACGGTATCCCTAGCCGCGTCCTCAGAGCATGAGCAGACCAGCTGGCTGTTGTGTTTACGGACATGTTCCATCTCTCCCTAGCCCAGTCTGCTGTCCCCACATGGTTCAAGATGTCCACCATTGTTCCTGTACCCAAGAAAGCTAAAATAACTGAACTAAATTACTGTTGCCCGTAGCTCTCACTTCTGTCATCATGAAGTGCTTTGAGATTATTCAAGGATCATATCACCTCTACGTTACCTGACACCCTAGACCCACTTCAATTTGCTTACCGCCCCAATAGATCCACAGACGATGCAATCGCCATCGCACCGCATTCTGCCCTATACCATCTGGACAAGAGAAATACCTATGTAAGAATGCTGTTGATTGACTATAACTCAGCATTCAACACAATAGTACCCTCCAAGCTCATCGTTAAGTTTGAGGCCCTGGGTCTGAACCCCGACCTGTGCAACTGGGTCCTGGACTTCGTGATGGGCCGCATCCTGGTGGTGAAGGTAGGAAACAACACCTCCACTTCGCTGATACTCAACACTGGGGCCCCACAAGGATGCGTGCTCTGCCCCCTCCCTGTGCTTCCTGTTCACCCATGACTGCGTGGCCGCACATGCCTCCAACTCAATCATCAAGTTTGCAGACGACACAACAGTAATAGGCCTGATTACCAACAATGACAAGACAGCCTACAGGGAGGAGTTGAGGGACCTGGCAGTGTGGTGCCAGGATCAACAAAACAAAGGAGCTGATCAGGAAACAGCAGAGGGAGCACCCCCCTATCCACATCGACGGGACCGCAGTGGAGAAGATGGAAACCTTCAAGTTCTTCGGCATACACATCACTGACAAACTGAAATGGTCCACCCACACAGACAGTGTGGTGAAGAAGGTGCAACAGCGCCTCTTCAATCTAAGGAGGCACCTACAGCACCTGATGTCACAGGAAGGCCAAAAAGATAATCAAGGACAACAACCACCCAAGCCACTGCCTGTTCACCCCGCTAACATCCAGAAGGCGAGGTCAGTACAGGTGCATCAAAACTGGGACCGAGAGACTGAAAAACAGTTTATATCACAAGGCCATCAGACTGCAACCATCACTAGCACATTGGAGTCTGCTACCCTATATACTACACTACCGTTCAAAAGTTTGGGGTCACTTAGAAATGTCCTTGTTTTTGAAAGAAAAGCAAAAAGAAATAGTCAATTTAAAATAACATCAAATTGATCAGAAATACAGTGTAGACAGTGTTAATGTTCCCAGGTCGCAATTGTACATGAGAACTTGTTCTCAACTTGCCTACCTGGTTAAATAAAGGTGAAATAAAATAAATAAATAAATGTTGTAAATGACTATAGTAGCTGGAAACGGCAGATTTTTAATGGATAATAATATCTACATAGGTGGACAGAGGCCCATTATCAGCTACCATCACTCCTGTGTTCCAGTGGCACGTTGTGTTAGCTAATCCAAGTTTATCATTTAAAAGGCTAATTGATCATTACAAAACCCTTTTGCAATTATGTTAGCACAGCTGAAATCTGTTGTGCTGATTAAAGAAGCCTTCTTTAGACTAGTTGAGTATCTGGAGCATCAGCATTTGTGGGTTCGATTACAGGCTCAAAATGGCCAGACACAAAGCACTTTCTTCTGAAACTCGTCAGTCTATTCTTGTTCTGAGAAATGAAGGCTATTCCACGTGAGAAATTGCCAAGAAACCAAAAAGTTGAGAATGACACAAATATTAATTTTCACAAAGTCTGCTGCCTCAGTTTGTATGATGGCAATTTGCATATACTCTAAAATGTTATGAAGAGTGATCAGATGAATTGCAATTAATTGCAAAGTCCCTCTTTGCCATGCAAATGAACTGAATCCCCAAAAAACATTTCCACTGCATTTCAGCCCTGCCAGAAAAGGACCAGCTGACATCATGTCGGTGATTCTCTCGTTAACACAGGTGTGAGTGTTGACGAGGACATGGCTGGAGATCACGCTGTCATGCTGATTGAGTTTGAATAACAGACTGGAAGCTTCAAAAAGGATGGTGGTGCTTGGAATCATTGTTCTTCATCTGTCAATCATGGTTACCTGCAAGGAAACACGTGCCGTCATCATTGCTTTGCACAAAAAGGTCTTCACAGGTAAGGATATTGCTGCCGGTAAGATTGCACCTAAATCAACCATCGATCAGATCATCAAAAACTTCAAGGAGAGCGGTTCAATTGCTGTGAAGAAGGCTTCAGGGCGCCCAAGAAAGTCCAGCAAGCGCCGGGACCGTCTCCTAAAGTTGATTCAGCTGCGGGATCGGGGCACCACCAGTACAGAGCTTGCTTAGGAATGGCAGCAGGCAGGTGTGAGTGCATCTGCATGCACAGTGAGGCAAAGACTTTTGGAGGATGGCCTGGTATCAAGAAGGGCAGCAAATAAGCCACTTCTCTCCAGGAAAAACATCAGGGACAGACTGATAGTCTGCAAAAGGTACAGGGATTGGACTGCTGAGGACTGGGGTAAAGTCATTTTCTCTGATGAATCCCCTTTCCGATTGTTTGGGGCATCTGGAAAAAAGCTTGTCCGGACAAGACAAAGTGAGCGCTACCATCAGTCCTGTGTCATGCGAACAGTAAAGCATCCTGAGACCATTTATGTGTGGGGTTGCTTCTCAGCCAAGGGAGTGGGCTCACTTACAATTTTGACTAAGAACACAGCCATGAATAAAGAATGGTACCAACACATCCTCCGAGAGCAACTTCTCCCAACCATCCAGGAACAGTTTGGTGACGAACAATGCCTTTTCCAGCATGATGGAGCACCTTGCCATAAGGCAAAAGTGATAACTAAGTGGCTCAGGGAACAAAACATTGATATTTTGGGTCCATGGCCAGGAAACTCCCCAGACCTTAATCCCATTGAGAACTTGTAGTCAATCCTCAAGAGGCGGGTGGACAACCAAAAACCCACAAATTCTGACAAACTTCAAGCATTGATTATGCAAGAATGGGCTGCCATCAGTCAGGATGTAGCCCAGAAGATAATTGACAGCATGCCAGGGCGGATTGCAGAGGTCTTGAAAAAGAAGGGTCAACACTGCAAATATTGACTCTTTGCATCAACTTCATGTAATTGTTAATAAAAGCCTTTGACACTTATGAAATGTGTATAATTATACTTCAGTATTCCATAGTAACATCTGAAAAAAATATCTAATGACACTGAAGCAGCAAACTTTGAAAATTAATATTTGTGTCATTCTCAAAACTTTTGGCCATGACTGTACTACCCCCTTCACAGAACAACGCAAACTGGCTCTAAATAGAATGAGGAGTGGGAGGCCCCGGTGCACAAACTAGCAAGAGGACAAGTAGATTAGAGTGTCTAGTTTGAGAAACAGACACCTCACAAGTCCTCAACTTCAACAGTGAAGAGGCGATAACGGGATGCTGGCCTTCTAGGCAGAACTCCTCTGTCCAGTGTCTGTGTTCTTTTGCCATCTTAATCTTTTCTTTTTATTTGATTTTTCTTTGCAACTCTGCCTAGTGTTTTAGTGGGTGCAGTGAAATGTTTGTGTTACTAACATTATAATGTCAAACAAATCATTAAATCATCAAAAATGTAAACCAAGAAATAACAGTACGAATCCAATTTACAATATAAATACTATATAAATAATCCAAATAGCAATCTGTGCATATATACACAGGATGAATGCACCCAATTATATGCTAAGAATGATATGCACAGCAGCATATGTATTAGAGTGAGCTCTGTCAAGAATACACTATGTAAATAGTGTGTATAAACAGTATAAAAAACAGGAAGTGTCCAGTGTCTCCATATACTGTACATGGGACAGCAAATCAAATGTATTTATGAAGCCCTTCTTACATCAGGTGATATCTCAAAGTGCTGTACAGAAACCCAGCCTAAAACCCCAAACAGCAAGTAATGCAGGTGTAGAAGCAGGGATGAGTTCAGACCCAGGGCCCTGAGCTTAGTGATATGCTTCGAGGGCACTATGATGTTGAAAGCTGAGCTGTAGTCGATGAACAGCATTCTCACATTGGTATTCCTCTCGTCCCAGTGAGATAGGGCTGTGTGTACTGCGATGGCGATTGCGTCGTCCGTGGATCTGTTGGGGCGGTATGCAAATTAAAGTGGGTCCAGGGAGTCGGGTAAGGTGGAGGTGATATGGTCCATTACTAGCCTCTCAAACCACTTCATTATGACAGAAGTGAGTGCTATGGGGCGATAGTCATTCAGTACAGTTACCTTAGCTTGCTTGGGTACAAGAACAATGGGGGAGATCTTGAAGCATGTGGGAACAGCGGGCAAAAAAGTTGTTCAGCCTGTCTGTAAGTGAGGCGTCAGTGTCCACTACGTAGCTGGTCCCTTTATAATCCGTGATTGTCTGAAGTCCCTGCCAGATGCGTCTCGTGTCTGAACCATTGAATTCTGACTGCTTTGTCCCTGTACTGACTTTTTGCCTCTGATTGCATAACGGAGGTCATAGCTGGTGTGTTTTGTACTTGTTCCCGGTCACCTTATCGTGATTGAATGTGGTGGTTCGAGCTTTCAGTTTTGTGCAAATGATGCCCTCTATACACGTTTTTTGGTTGGGGTACGTATGTTCGAAACTCTTTGCTGTACACACAGAAAGATTACTATCAAATGTTAACCACAGTGAAGCCCATCTCTAACAACGTGATTCAAGTACCTAACAATATGGAGCCATTGAAGTTTATAATTTAAAAATATCTGTGTTGATTCAATGATGAAGTATGTTTTGGTTCACTGAGATAAGGGAAACTCAGTCCCTGCAATGATACAAAAATAACCAAGTCAGTCAGCACAGAATGATTTTTGTATTTAATTTCAACAAAATTGTCATACTCGCATAACTTTAAAGTACAGTACTTTTAATGCACAAAAAGATACGTGACAAGTGGAATAACTTTTACATATTACGTTTTTTTACCTGGTCAAGTTAATACATTATGTAAGTTGTATTGATTTGATTTTATGAATGAAGAAAACACTATAGACAGATGCATCACTATTCCCATTGAAGATCTATTACTGTATGTAGGCTTATGTATTTCTCTCTTACCTTGCTCCCCCATCTTTAGTCCACTCAGCAGATCAATGCTCTCTGGTCCGTCTTCTATTGTCTCCTCTTTGACTAACAGCAGAACAGGCTTCCCATCCTACATGTCTACTGACTGTAAAAGATACAGAGTGAGAGGATATTGGATCAAGAAATCTGATATGAGCACCCTGCTATGAATCATCTTTTGATTGGGCAAATAGGGATTGCTATGAGTACTATGCAAGTTAATTTGATACTATGCTAAAGTGTTAGTTGATTTGATCACTTGACACTCTTTAATGGTTCCCGAGTGGCGTAGCAGTCTAAGGCAATGCATCTCAGTGCTAGAGGCGTCACTACAGACCCTGGTTCGATCCCAGGCTGTATCACAACTGGCTGTGATCGGGAGTCCCATAGGTGCGGCGCACAATTGGCCCAGCGTCGTCCAGGTTAGGGGAGGGTTTGGCCGGTGTAGGGTGTCAAAAAATAAGAATTTGTTCTTAAATAACTTGCCTAGTTAAATAAAGGTTTAATAAAAATGGTTTGATAATTCAAAGGCATGGTCCCAAAATTAAGACAAAATTAATCAATAGCTGGGCCCGTATCCACAAAACAATCTCAGAGTAGGATTGCTGATCTAGGATATTTACATATAATCGTATTCATTATGATCTAAAAAGTAAAACTGATCCTAAATCAGTACTCCTCCTCTGAGAGGCTTTGGGGATACGGGACCTGACCTAATACCATTCAGACAGTAGTTTACAGTGGGCTCACCTCAGTGAGACTGTGTGTGGTCCTGTGCTGCTCAGCTGGTTCCTCTGTGGGTTCAGGAGGTGTAGTCTGGTTGTCCTCCATGACCATGGTCCCCTCAGGGTTCCCCAGACCCTCCCCACACCCCTCCTCCTTCACCAGCAGCACCTCCAGACCCTCCTCCTCCTGGAAGAGACAGGTGATACAGATTACACAGACATACACTCCCTCAGGTACGTACACACAGATAATAAACACACTTTCAACATGGAGTGTTTACCCATCCCCACTACGTTTGAGTCCTATACTGTAGTTACAGAATTTCATTTCAACCCATCATGGTGGACATAAATATGTGGGTAAAATAAAGTCAGCTATGATAAGTGAAAAGTCATCAGACAAACCTGACTAAACTATTTTGACGTGTACAGTAGGTGTGTAGGTATATTTAGTAAGTGTATATTGGTAATAAAGCGATGTTGGGTGTATGCAGAATAGGGTGAGATCAGATTTATAGAGTCAATTAAAGTCTTAGAATGAAAAGTCCAATTTTGTGTTTATTAAACAGAAACAAGTTTTAAATACACCATATGAAAACCACACATACATGTCTCAACAACAAATCTGCATTCATTTTGTCATTAAAAGTGTCTCAGGAATTTTTGGGGTATTTCAATGGCATTTGAACATCAGTCTACACAGTGCAAGCACAATATAAAAATTAAGTGCGGCCTTCACACCCCTTTACTTTTTCCACATTTTGTTGTGTTACAAAGTGGGATTAAAATTGATTTAATTGTATTTTTTTTGGTCAACGATCTATACAAAATACTGTCAAAGTGGAAGAAAAATTCTACATTTGTAAAAAAATCAATAATAATACTAATAAAAAATAAAAAACATCTTGATTAGATAAGTATTCAACCCGAGTCAAAACATCACCTTTGGCAGCTATTTACAGCTGTGAGTCTTTCTGGGTAAGTCCTTAAGAGCTTTGCACACCTGGATTGTACAATATTTGCACATTATTATTAAAAAAATGTTTTTAAGTCAAAACTGATACTAAGCCACTCAGGAACATTCAATGTCGTCTTGGTATGTAACGGCATTGTATATTTGGCCATATTTCATCTCCCAGTGTCTATTGGAAAGCAGACTGACCCAGGTTTTCCTCTTGGATTTTGCCTGTGCTTAGCGCTTGCGTTTATTTTTATGATTTAAAAAAAATATATAATCCCTAGTCCTTGCCGATGACAAGCACACCCAGAAATTGATGCAGCCACCACCATGCTTGAAAATATGAAGAGTGGTACTCAGTGATGTGTTTTTGCCCCAAACATAACACTTTGTATTTAGGACAAAGTTAATTTCTTTGCTACATTTTTTTTGCAGTTTTACTTAAGTGCCTTTTTGCAAACAGGATGCATGTTTTTGAATATTTTTCTTCTGTACAGGCTTCCTTCTTTTCACTCTGTCAATTAGGTTAGTGTTGTAGAGTAACTACAAAGTTCTTGATCCATCCTGAGTTTTCTCCTATCACAGCCTTTAAACTCTAACTGTTTTAAAGTCACCATTGGCCTCATGGTGAAATCCCTGAGTGGTTTCCTTCCTTTCCGGCAACAGAGTTAGGAAGGGCATCTGTTTCTTTGTAGTAACTGAGTGTATTGATATACCATCCAAAGTGTAATTAATAACTTCACCATGCTCAAAGGGATATTCAATGCCTGCTTTTTTATTTTACCCATCTACCAATAGGTGCCCTTCATTCAGAGGCATTGGAAAACCTACCTGGTCTTGAATCTGTGTTTGAAATTCACTGCTCGACCTTACAATTATCTGTATGTGTGGGGTACAGAGATGAGGTAGTCATTCAAAAATCATGTTAAACACTATGCAACTTAAGTGACACATTTTTACTCCTGAACTTATTTAGGCTTGCCATAACAAAAAGGGGTTGAATACTTATTGACTCAAGACATTTCAGCTTTTCATTTTTTATTAATTTGTAAAAATGTCTAAAAACATAATTCCACTTTGACATCATGGGATATTGTGTGTAGGCCAGTAACAACAAAATGAGGAAAACATCAACTGGTGTGAATACTTTCTGAAGGCACTGCAATTATGTGTATCACACAATGCCTAAATGCAATATTCTACCCAGGAATATTAAACACTGAAATGTTATTCTGACAACAATGAAAATTAACCTTTGTCTTTAAAGGAAGACTCAGTGTTATGAGATTGCCACGAGCAGAACCCCAGATATTGTGATGAGCGTGATGCTAGATTTTGCTCTCACACAGTATCTGCGCATGTACATGAGTTCGCTTCACGCTGCTACAACATGGTAGCCACAGGACCAAAACATCAGACGTTTAGCCTCGTGCTTCAACGCTCTTAGTTGTAGAAATGTACCCACTACTGCTGTTTCCTTTGTGCATCTAAGTCATCTCGCTGAGTCTACCTTTATTGCAGGGTTTGATCTAAACAAACTTTCTATGTCATAGAGTGGAATGGTTTTTCTTCTGGTGTATCCTGAGGTAGCTCCTCTCTGAGAACCTCTTCCCGCAGTGCGTACAGGCGTTATGGCCTCTCTCCTGTGTGGATCTTCAGGTGTGTCTTCAGCAGGTGTTGGCGGGAGAACCTCTTCTCGCACTGTGGGCAGCTGTAGGGTTTCTCCCCTGTGTGGACCCTTTGGTGCCTCTTTAGGCTGCCAGACTGAGCGAAGCACATGTGACACTGGGGGCAGCTGTAGGGTTTCTCTCCTGTGTGGATCCTCTGGTGGATCTCCACATTCTGGGAGCAGCTGAAGCCTTTGTTACAGAACATACAGAGGAACCGTTTCTCTTTACTATTGCCTGTTGTTGCTCCCCGAGCCTTGGCCCTTTGGTCCTTTGAGTTCAATACCTGATCGAAAAGGACGCGGCCGTGTGAATCGGATGGCCCCATCGATGTGGACACTGGGTCGCATTCCCTGAATGCGTGTGTAGGGGAGTGGGTCTCAACATTTGGATTTGTCTCTAAGCTTTCCCTGTAATCTAAGAAATCTCTGCCTTGTGAGTGTCTGTTTCCTAGGTGACTATCTGCATTCCATGTGGGAGGAACGACACCCTCCACTTTCACAGTCACCTCATCTATCACCTCCCCTTTCTTATCTAGGCACCCTTCAGAGTATACACCACTACTGTACCGGTTCCAGTCCCCTCTAGACAGATCAGTCTGTGTCTCTAAACCCAAGGGCATGCTGCCAGGGTCCATCTCTGTAGCGTAAGAACAAGACGGATCATCACCACTAGTGTCTATCGCATCATCATCTCCACAGCAATGAACCATCCTCTGGCTCTGGTGAAATACCGGTAAGTACTCTGAACCGGGAGCAGGAGGACAGCCCAGTCTCTCTGGGTCTGATCTGTAGTCAGAACCTGTGTGTAAGAGCCTGTGTGTTAAAGTCTTGGTGTCGGTCTCTGACTTGAGGACGGCGTTCTGCGTTCCACTGACCTCCCTGATGCTGGGTTGGGTCCTGGGAGGCGTTGGGGCGGTGGTGGGGTCCTCTATGCTTACAGGGTCCTTCTCTCCTTCGGTCCTCTCCTGCTTGACCCCAGGACCTGCAGCCTCTGCATCTGCAGACTGACACAAGAAGAGAGGAGGTTATTACCGGTACATGGGTTGAATTGGATAACAATGTCGTAGGAAAGTCTCACAAGCTCCCCTATGGCAGATAAAGAAGGATGTACATGTAAGCAAGTGAATAGCTGAGGGGAGCCTTCCGGTAGTAAACGGCCACATTTGATTTACAAAGTGATTGTCATTTTTTTATGCAACTCTATTACGATAATGTGCTGGGTTGAGGTTCCACTCCCCTCAACAGTGATTGGTTGGTCATCTCTCCATGTATTGTGTTTCGCTGGCTTCACAAAGCTCCTGTGGCCTCCAGTGAGATGTCCTTCACCTGAGACAGTGACTGGGGGAAAAGAGGTGGTTAGGTACTGTCAACGGTATTTTGTACACTAATTGATACGGTCTAGAATTGGCAGGGATGTAAGGTAACACTTTTCATAACTTCCTGAAATACTAATTATTGATCAATGTATTATGTTCCATGCATCACATTGTTTTCATTGAGTAAATAATAGGAAATGCAGCACATGAACAATCTGGTTAGAATAGTGTCTTTGTCCAAGATAGATAAGTAATCAGGGGAATTATTGCATACTATCCAAAAAGTGACCAGCAAGACCCAATTCTAGGTAACACATCTGAACACATGCAGAAGGCAACAGGGGAGAGGCAGTGCCACTATATATGACAGGCTGCTCAGCCTTCTGTAAAATGTGTGTGTGTCATGAACAACAATAGCTGAATGATTTGCCTTCAAACTAAAAGTCCCCCATTGATGCATACGGATAAAAATTGTGGAATCATGCCACAATTGGACAAAATAATTCTACACAAGGTTGGAATGTTGTTATTCAAATTCAACAAAAGACAAAAATGTAGTTTAAAGAAAAAAATAATAATAATAATATTTGTTTAAACTACACTGCTCAAAAAAATAAAGGGAACACTTAAACAACACAATGTAACTCCAAGTGAATCACACTTCTGTGAAATCAAACTGTTCACTTAGGAAGCAACACTGATTGACAATAAATTTCACATGCTGTTGTGCAAATGGAATAGACAACAGGTGGAAATTATAGGCAATTAGCAAGACACCCCCAATAAAGGAGTGGTTCTGCAGGTGGGGAACACAGACCACTTCTCAGTTCCTATGCTTCCTGGCTGATGTTTTGGTCACTTTTGAATGCTGGCGGTGCTTTCACTCTAGTGGTAGCATGAGACGGAGTCTACAACCCACACAAGTGGCTCAGGTAGTGCAGCTCATCCAGGATGGCACATCAATGCGAGCTGTGGCAAGAAGGTTTGCTGTGTCTGTCAGCGTAGTGTCCAGAGCATGGAGGCGCTACCAGGAGACAGGCCAGTACATCAGGAGACGTGGAGGAAGCCGTAGGAGGACAACAACCCAGCAGCAGGACCGCTACCTCCGCCTTTGTGCAAGGAGGAGCAGGAGGAGCACTGCCAGAGCCCTGCAAAATGATCTATTGTGGCATGATTCCACTATTTTTATCCGTTTGAATCAGTTTCAATGGGTTACTTTTATTTTGAATGCGATCCGCCGATTCCACTATTGTTGTGCACCACACATTGGTATGCAAACTGTACCTCTTGACACTTCTCTGTTTCGGTCGGGGATCTTGACACGACTGGCGAGGACGCGCTCTCGCGTTGTCCTCTCTGCGCGCTCCCTTGCCACCTTCAGTTCCAGTAGTTTCCTTCGCAAAACCCTGTTTTCTTTCTGGCTTTGCGTTATTTCCAAACGAAACACTGCATAGTCGTCGTCTACGAGTTTACAGATCTCAGCTACAGCTGCATTCGCTAGCACCTCCATGATGGAGGCTATTTGAGTGTGAAAAACTATACAGTTAGCCATTGTTCACTAGCGTTACCGAGATAACGCCTATCAATCAATCAAGTCCTGTCTCCAGCGCTTATTAAACACTACACGCTGAAAGTATGTGATGCTATCCAGTTAAATTAGTCATATTTTGAGTTCCAGGGTGTTAATAAACGTCTAAATAACAATGAATGCTAAAGTGGAAATTGTTCTTAGTCACTGTTCACTTTCTGTTTACTTCTTCGTGTGAGTTTCCGGTAGACTGGACGCTGTGTTGGTTATTGTTTCCTTTCACAGGTCGGAGTGTGAATTGCACATTTTGTCACAAAAAAATATGGGGAAATGGAGAAAATAAATTGCACCACCATCTAACCCACACATTGTATACACCACTATATCCAAAAAACTCACCACCCCATCCCAGTACTCTAGTCCTCCCAGATCTTACTACAGGCCAACTGGGAGGATGGGACAGACCCCTTCTCTTAAAACCCCCTTTAGATCTTCTGCTCTAAAATCTCTTACACTCAAAAATATCTCTGCTGCTGCCACTATCAAATCTGTTTTCTGGGATTTACGCTCCATCAGTGCAGTATAATTAATAACCATAGCAACAAAAAAAAAAACATTAAATCTTACCTAACTAAAACTCATCCGCTGGAAAGATTTGGCATCCTGTAGTGCATGTCTTGACTACATCGTTGTAAAGCTAGCTAGCTATCTAGCTACAGTAGACACCTAAGTGGGAAAAGTAGCAAGGCTAATTGAGGCTATTTCGCTGCTATTCCGTCCATTCATAAGTAGTAGCGATCTTCAAGGACAAAAAAAACTTTGCTTCGCCAACCGAGAGAAGCAGGCCCAAGATCTTCTCTTCGAAGTGCAAGTCAAGTTTGAAAATACCCAGCTGGTGGTGCGTCAGATGCTCATTCATTTTTTTGCCTGAAACAATCAACTTATTCACTAAACATTCTTCTCTCCAGATACACAAGGTGACATCGCTTTAAGACTTCTGCCAGTCTATCAGCTAGGCAGGAAGACATTCCCGACCCAGCTTCAATGAGACCAGAAAGTCCTTCATTTACTTGTAAGTTTAAATAGTGGATCGGCATAGGAAGATTGGTGCTGAAATTAGATCGCATTTGTAAACCTTGAATGAAAGGAACAGCATTCCAAAATATGTTACGCATCACTGCACACTCCTAGACATTAGGTAGGTTTCCATTCAATTTGCGACAGATTTTCATTACGAATATAACAAAATATGCATAAAACAATATGCGCATTTTCCCACCGGCGATATGTTTCCATCAAACAGACTTTTTGCAGATAAAAAAAAATAACTTTTGCTGTTAAATTCCCATGTACCGAATAAAAATAAATCTGATGGTTTTGTCACAACTGTTGCGTTAAATAGCAAATGTGCCCACTCTGGTCTTGGCACATGCGCTCTAGCTAACACCTCACACATACAGTGGAGGTTGGCTATCTACATTATCAGATCCTTATGGATAAGAGCGATATTATTTGTCAAACGGCAGCAAAGCATCAATCATGTCACCAGAATAAGACCCTCGATATGTATTGGAAAGGAGTATCTTGCACATTCACCACCATATGAAGTTCATAATTTATTTAATCTGTAGCCTAATAAACTCCATGCTTTCCCGAGGAGTTTCCACTTAGCTAGGCAAATTTGTCAGAGGATGGGCAGATAGAGAGAATGAGAGAGGAATATCCTGGAGTGCTGGATATGAGGGAGGTTGTAAAGGATGCATTGAATGCACCATTTACAATGGCAGAGATGAAAAGGACAATAGGTAAGGTTGGGTTAACTTCACCTGGGAAAGATGAGGTATGCTATGTTATCTTGTCCCATTTTAGTGATGAGGCACTGGGTAAGGTTTTGGTGTTGTACAACAAAATCAAATTTTATTTGTCACATGCGCTGAATACAACAGATACCTTACAAGCCCTTAACCAACAATGCAGTTAAGAAAATACCCACAAAAAAGAGATAAGAATAACAAATGATTA
The DNA here is from genome assembly GCF_965601325.2 of Salmo salar. Lineage (NCBI taxonomy): Eukaryota > Metazoa > Chordata > Actinopteri > Salmoniformes > Salmonidae > Salmo > Salmo salar. The sequence goes on along the minus strand of NC_138294.1, from coordinate 25,204,654 downwards.
AAGAGCAGCAGTAAATAACCATAGCGGGGCTATTTACAGGGGGTACCGGTACAGAGTCAATGTGCGGGGACACCGGTGTCGAGGTAACATGTACATGTAGGTAGAGTTATTAAAGTGACTATGCATAGAGAATAACAGAGTAGCAGCAGCGTTCCGGGGGGGGGGGGGGGCAATGCCAATAGTCTTGGTAGCCATCTGATTAGCTGTTCATGAGTCTTATGGCTTGGGGGTAGAAGCTATTGAGGAGCCTCTTGGACATGGACTTGGCGCTCCGGTACCGCTTGCCGTGCGGTAGCAGAGAGAGTCTATGACTAGGTTGGCTGGAGTCTGACAATTTTTAGGGCCTTCATCTGACACCGCCTGGTAGAGGTCCTGGTTTGCCGGAAGCTTGGCCCTGGTGATGTACTGGGCTGTACGCGCTACCTTCTGTAGTGCCTTGTGGTCGGAGGCTAAGCAGTTGCCATACCAGGCAGTGATGCAACCCGTCAGGATGCTCTCGATGGTGCAGCTGTAAAAGCTTTTGAGGATCTGAGGACCCATGCCAAATCTTTTCAGTCTCCTGAGGGGGAATAGGTTTTGTTGTGCCCTCTTCACAGTGTGGGAGGAGGGGAAACTACCAGGCAGTTGGAAGGAGGCAGTAGTGGTACCAATCCGGAAGCCAGGGAAGGACCCAACAAGCTATCGGCCAATAGCTTTAACATCACATGCATGTAAGATAATGGAACGTATGATTAGAGAGGCTAACTTACTTCCGGGAGAGCAGGGGGCTACTATCGCCACATCAGAGTGGGTTCAGGAAGGGAAGGGGAACTATGGATCCAGTGCTCTGCTTAGAAGCAGAGGTCAGGAACGCTCAGGTGAACAAGGAGACTGTAGTAGCTGTCTTTTTTGATGTGGAGAAAGCGTATGATATGTGGAAGGAGGGGTTGATAATCAAGCTTGACATTATGGGGGTAGGAGGAAGAAAGTACACTACTTTTCAAAAGTTTTGGGTCACTTAGAAATGTCCTTGTTTTTGAAAGAAAAGCACATTTTTGTCCATTAAAATAACATCAAATTGATCAGAAATACAGTGTAGACATTGTTAATGTTGTAAATGACTTTTGTTGCTGGAGACGGATGATTTTTAATGGAATATCTACATAGGTGTACAGAGGACCATTATTAGCAACCATCACTTCTGTGTTCCAATGGCACGATGTGTTAGCTAATCCAAGTTTATCATCTTAAAAATGCAATTGATCATTAGAAAACCCTTTTGCAATTATGTTAGCACAGCTGAAAACTGTTGTTCTGATTAAAGAAGCAATAAAACTGGCCTTCTTTAGACTAGTTGAGTATCTGGAGCATCAGCATTTGTGGGTTCGATTACAGGATCAAAACGTCCAGAAACAAAGAACTTTCTTCTGAAACTCATAAGTCTATTCTTGTTCTGAGAAATTAAGGCAATTCCATGCGAGAAATTGCCAAGAAACGGAAGATCTCGTACAACGCTGTGTACTACTCCCTTCACAGAACAGCAGACTGGCTCTAAATAGAATAGAAAAAGGAGTGGGAGGCCCCGGTGCACAACTGAGCAAGAGGACAAGTACATTAGAGTGTCGAGAAACAGAAGCCTCACAAGTCTTCAACTGGCAGCTTCATTAAATAGTATCCGCAAAACACTAGTCTCAACGTCAACAGTGAAGAGGCGACTACGGGATGCTGGCCTTCAAATTACAGGAGGAGGAGGTAGATTTATAAATAGTTTTCTTGGTTTTAACACTTTATTTTTGTCCAGTTAGTGCAAGTTATTTCAATATATTTAGTATAGTTTTATCTAAAAAAAAAAAACTTCATGTTTCACTATTTGTATTTTTATGAAATTTCACTGAGGATGGTCCTCCACTTCCTCCTCAGACGAGCATCCACTGCTGCATAAACTGGTAACATTATTTGATAACTGGTTAGATGGCATTATGCTTTCCCAAAACTTTGGTCTACATTAATGTAGCTGGAAGTTAAGTGTTGATAGCAACTGGCTGACTCACGCAGTGCTAACATTAGCCAGTAGTGGAATAAGTAACCAATTGTCACACTTGAGTAAAAGTAAAGATACCTTAATAGAAAATGACTCAAGTAAAAGTCAAGGTTACCCAGTAAAATACTACTGAGTAAAAGTCTAAAAGTATTTGGTATTAAATATACTTTAGTATCAAAAGTAAATGTAATTGCTGAAATATACTTAAGTATCAAAGTATTAAGCAAACCAGACAGCATTTAAAAAAAATGTTTTACGGATAGCCAGGGGCACTCTTTATAAGACATAATTCACAAACGAAGCATTCGTGTTTAGTGAGTCCACCAGATCAGAAGCAGTAGGGATGACCAGGGATGTTCTCTTGATAAGTGTGTGAACTGGACCATTTTCCTCTCCTGCTAAGTATTCAAAATGTAACACACTTTTTGCTGTCAGTGAAAATGTTTGGAGTAAAAAGTAAATTATAAGTTGTCCAAAATGTAAAGTACAGTTACCCCAAAAACTACCAAAGTAGTACTTTCACCACTGACGTTAGCAGGCTAGTTGGCTAGCAACCTTGGAAGTTGATTTGTAACAATACATTCATAAAGTAAATGTAATTGAAACCAGTAGTAATGAGTGTAAACAATATTGTTTAATATAAAGTTACTTCTGTTGGAGTTTACATTTATGGGGAATAGGCTGGCTTTCCTGGGGCCTCCATATTACGTCACACCCCGCAAAAACATCTTCCAGGATGACTTCAGCAGTTTTATGGGTTTTATGTAATAACTCGAAAAATTGAAAAGTGAGGTAACTTTGCATTGGGACTTTTGATGCGTATACTAATGCAAATTCATGTTATATTCAGTTATGTTTATGCTACCTACCCTTTAATGCAGGTTTTGATCTAAACCTCAGAAGCTATCAAGTGGTATGGCTACTTTCTATGTTAATAGAGTGGGATGGTTTTTCTGCTGGTGTATCCTGAGGTAGCTCCTCTCTGTGAACTTCTTCCCGCATTGCGTACAGGCGAACTGCCTCTCTCCTGTGTGGACCTTCAGGTGTATCTTCAGATTGTCCTGGCGGGAGAACCTCTTCTCACACTGGGGGCAGCTGTAAGGTTTCTCCCCTGTGTGGACCCTCTGGTGCCTCTTGAGGTCACGAGCCTGGGCGAAGCGCATATGACACTGGGTACAGCTGTAGGGTTTTACCCCTGTGTGGACCCTCTGGTGGATCTCCACCTTCTGGAGGCAGCTGAATCCTTTATTACAGAACATGCAGAGGAACCGTTTCTCTTTACCATTGCCTGATGTGGCTCCCCCTCCCTGAGCCTGGGCTCTAGCCCTGTCGTTTGAGTTCAATACCTGATCGAAAATGACGCAGCCTTGTGAATCGGAAGGCCCCATCGAAGTGGACACTGGGTCACGATCCCTGAGCGAATGTAAAGGGGATTGGATCGCGACATTTGGATTGGTCTCTAAGCTTTCCCTGTAATCTAAGAAATCTCTACCCTGGGACTGTCCGTCTCCTAGGTGACTATCTGTATTCCATGTGGGAGGAACGTCGCCCTCCACTTTCACAGTCACCTCATCTACCACCATAACCTCCACTTTCTCCTCCTGGCACCCTTCAGAATATACACTACTACTGTACCGGTTCCAGTCCCCTCTAGACAGATCAGTCTGTGTCTCTAAGCCCAAGGATATATTGCCAGCGTCCATCTCTGTAGTGTAAGAACAAGACAGGTCATCACCGCCAGTGTCTAGTGCGTCACCAACATCTCCATGGGAATAAACTGTCCTCTGGCGAAATACCGGTAAGTACTCTGAGCCGGGAGCAGGAGGACAGCCCAGTCTCTCTGGGTCTGATCTGTGGTCATATCCTGTGTGTAAGAGCCTGTGAGTTTCAGTTAAAATCTCAGTGTTGATCTCTGACGGTGTTCGGTGTTCCACTGACCCGATGCTGCATCGGATCCTGGGCAGCGCTGGGTCCTCCGTGGCTACAGGGGCCACTCTAGTCTGGGTCTCTCTGCTGTGTGGTGGGTCCTCTCTTTCAGTCTTCTCCTGCTTGACCAGAGACGATCCTCCAGGACCTGCAGCCTCTGCAGACTGACAAGAGAGGTGGTACAGGAGTCTAATTGGATAACAACGTCGTAGGAAAGTCTCACAAGCACCCATATCCTCCTGAGACCCAGCAATACATTTTTATGTTCTTTAATGGACATTAGTTTCTGATCATATCGCTAAGGCCATACATGCCACTGTGTTAGGTCCTGTTGTACCTATGAGAGGACATTTTGGGATTTTCAATTATATCACGTGTAACGGTGTTACCTTCATAGTTCTTTCTTGTGTGTAATTATAATTTTTGAGTTTGATATTCAAATTGTTTCTAACAGGTAAATATCTCAAGAATAGTGTGAGTTTTCAGAGCAGTGGAATAATTTTCACATGAAATAAGAGCCTGGTAATAAATGTCTGTTTATATTTCCTATCAATTGAGTCATAAATGGCCACTACAGATCACATAAAATGCATTTGGGGTGCAAAAAAATTGTATGTATTTTTTACATCCAAACTTTATGGGTCTCTGGAGGCTATGGCAGATAAATGTGGATGTACAGTTCAGTTCGCTGCAGCTACTGACTGGAACGAGCTGCAACAAATATTCAAACTGGACAGTTTTAACTCAATTCTTCATTCAAAGACACCATCATGGACACTCTTACTGACAGTTGTGGCTGCTTTGCATGATGTATTGTTGTCTGTACCTTCTTGCCCTTTGTGCTGTTGTCTGTGCCCAATAATGTTTGTACCATGTTTTGTGCTGCTGCCATGTTGTGTTGCTACCATGCTGTGTTGTGTTGCTGCCATGCTGTGTTGTGTTGTGTTGCTGCCATGCTGTGTTTTTGTCTTAGGTCTCTCTTTATGTAGTCTCTTGTCGTGATGTGTATTTTGTCCTATATTTATTTTATATCCCAGCCCCCTTCCCCGCAGGAGGCCTTTTGGTAGGCCGTCATTGTAAATAAGAATTTGTTCTTAACTTGCCTAGTTATTTATTTATTTATATATATATATATATATGAATAGCTTAGGGTAGTGATGGGCATTTGAAATGATTTCACTATTTTAATAATATCATGATATTTTTAGGATATCCGGATTCATGCGTTTTAAAAAAGGTATTTTTATTGGTTTACTTCAATGGAGATTTGAGAGAAGGTGCGCTATGCTAAGGGTGGGGGAGGGTTGAGAGAGGAGCAGGGACCGGTGTGTGTAGCACTGAGGAAGAAAGAGAAAGTAGCCAAACCAACTCAGCTAGTTAGACAAACTTGTTGCTGCCATAGTTTATCTGTCATGCCATCCTGTAGTGCATGTAATGACTGCATCATTGTAAAGAAGCTAGCTAGCTACAGTAGCCAGCTAAATTAGCCAGCCAGCTAGCTAAAGTAGCAAGGCTAATTGAGGCTATTTTGCTGTGCTTCCCATCCTCGTTTACAACTCCATTCATATGAAACAGCATCTGTTGGTTGATCATTGTAGCCTACTCCTCATTTAACCAGCTTAATTCCGTAACTTTAATTCCCTTTTGCATTGAGTAGAACGCTCCCACTTCACTTGCTACACATGGTTCCTCTTGATTGACCGACAATAACAAGCTACACCAGTGTGAAACGTGTGTAAGCTACCGGTGCAGTCTTTTTTTATGAGGCACTCTGTCATGTAACAGTTTTATTAAAACGTTGAATGTAATGCTCCATCCTTGTAGGCTATGTAGCAGTGACACATAGATAATTATTTAATTATAGACACTGCCTTAAAAAAAAATCTTAAATGAATACTCTCCCTAGTAATCGAATACTAACATCCGTTTGGATATTCAAATAACCATGCCCATCCCTAGCTGAGGGTCGCCTTTCTGAAATAAACTGGCCACAGAGTTGCATTTTTTTATGCAACTCTTTTACACTAACCTCGATCAAGATAACGTGCTGGGTTGAGGTTCCACTCCCCTCATCAACAGTGATTGATTGGTCATCTCTCCATGTATTGTGTCCCACTCGCTTCACAAAGCTCCTGTGGCCTCCAGTGAGATGTCCTTCACCTGAGAGTTATTGTGGGAAAAGAGGTGCTTAGTAGAGCCCGACTGATATGCGCAAGATAGCTAAGTAAGTTAAATCAGGTAAATTATTGCCTACTATCCAATAACAAGCTCTCAAGAACCCAAGTGGGGTATACCCAGTTTACAGCCGCCCCCGTTCTCAGTTGATGGTACTGATCCCAGCTTGCTCCCACGTGAACTACAATCTCGATGCTGTTTAATCCAGACACTCTAAATGCAAATGCACCTCACTTGCTATAGTTTTGGAAACCTTTAACTTAACTTTCATATAAGCGAGAAATAATATTTCAAATAAAAAATATACACTTACTGTGCACAGTTTAGCAAGTTGCACCTGGCTGTTTTCAAACACTGCCTCGGCTACGACACATCCTCTCACCTTGCGCTAGCATTTCCATTGGACCGTTCCATTCCACATTTACTGTGTTTCTCAAAATACATCCGGGTGCAACTTTGCAAGTGTACATTTTATATTTGAAAAATAATGTATTGGTTATATGAAACATTTAGTTTTACTGCTCTAATTACGTTGGTAACCAGTTTATAATAGCATTAAGGCTCCTCGGGGGTTTGTGATATATATGGCCAATATACCACGGCTAAGGGCCGTATCCTGGCACTCCGTTGTATATTGGCCATATACCACACATCTTCGGGCCTTATTGCTTAAATAACCTTTATCGTCTATTTGAATGGGCTAACTAAGACCCAATTCTGGGTAACACATCTGAACATGTGTGCAGAGGATGGGGGCGACAGGCACTGAGTTATATATGAACCGCGTCAGGCAGCATGCAAATGTACCTCTTGCCATTCCTCTGTATCGGTCGACGATCTTGACACTACTGGGACTGGCGAGGACGCGCTCTCGAATTGTCCTCTCTGCGCGCTCCCGTGCCACCTTCAGTTCCAGTAGCTGTAGTTTCCTCTGCAATGCCCTGTTTTCTTTCTGGCTTTGAGTTATTTCCAAACGAAACACTGCATACTCGTCGTCTACGACTTTACAGATCTCTGCCACGGCTGCATTCGCTAGCACCTCCATGATGGAGGCTATTTGAGTGTGAAAAACCACACCGTCACAGGTTGCCATTGTTAGTTAACGTCAGCAACTAGCAAGCTAGCGTTACGAAGATAACATATGAACAAAGTCCTGTCTCCAACGTGAATTACACACTACCTGTGGTAAGTTTGATGCTGTGCATTTACATTTGTCATATTTTGAGTTCCAGCGTGTTAATAAACATCGAAATAAAAACGCTAACGGGGAATTGTTCTTGGTCACTGTTCACTTCCGTTTACACTTGAAATGAAATTATCTTATTGGTTGGCGTCATAGCTCAAAGGGTGTGGTTAAATGAAAAAGGTACGCGCAATGTTCTTTGAAACACGGCACTGCTTTTTATCCTGAACAAAAATATAAACGCAACATGAAACAATTTAAAAATATTTTACTGAGTTACAGTTCATATAAAGACATTAGTTAATTGAAATGAATTCATTAGGCCCTAATCTAAGGATTTCACATGACTTGGAATACAGATCTGTTGGTCACATTAAAAAAGGTAGGGGCGTAAATCAGAAAACCAGTCAGTATCTGGTGTGACTACCATTTGCCTACTGCAGCGCGATATCTCCTTTACATAGAGTTGATCAGGATGTTGATTGGGCCCTGTGGAATGTTGTCCCACTCTTCAATGGCTGTGCGAAGTTTCTGGATATTGGCGGGAACTGGAACACGCTGTCATACATGTCGATCCAGAGCATGCTTACACTAGCGGTTCTGGGGGGGGGGCAGTGCCCCTGTGACAACGATTTTGGATACCCTTGTGGCCCCCCTAAATGTGGCGTATGAAATAATTTTTACAGAACTAATTTTTGCTATGTTCTTTTTTTTTTTTACATCGTTATTAGACAGTGGCAACGATGATGATTATGGACATGGTCTTTTGCCTGCTAATGCCTGCAATGCAGTGAAGAAAACGATATGACAACAATAACGTCTAATGTAACTGTCTGGTGAGTATGCAGGCCATGGAAGAACTGGGACATTTCAGCTTCCAGGAATTGTGTACAGATCCTACGGTATCTCTGGGCATTCAAGTCACGATAAAATGCAATTCTGTTCCTTGTCCATAGCTTATGCCTGCCCATACCATAACCCCACTGCCACCATGGGGCACTCTGTTCACAACGTTGAATCAGCAAACCACGCACCCACACAAACTCCCTTAACTTGAGGCATATGTGGAATTGTGTTGTGTGACAAAACTGCACATTTTAGAGTGGCATTTTACGTGGTCTGTGGAGACAATAAAATGCCACTCATCACCTGTGTGATGATCACTGGACATGTGGCTGGATTATCTTGGCTAAGTAGAAATGCTCACTAACGGAAGTAAACAAATTTGTGCACAACATTTTAGAGAAATAAGCTTTTTGTGCATATTGAACATTTCTGGGATATTTTTCAGCTCATGAAACATGGGACCAACACTTTACATGTTGCGTTTTATATTTCTGTTCGGTGTAAATGCATATTCCCATTAAATTGATTGAGATTAATTAAATTATTGTCATGGAGATGCAGTTTGGACATTTGGTATAACGTGACAAATTATCATACATGGTTGACAGTGATGGCCTATTTTGAAATGAGGTAGCCTATTCCTAACTTGGTTTTTAAGGGGATTAAAAAATATAAACAGTGGATTGAAATTACAATCTGGAATGCCAAATTCAGAGAGTTTTTACACAAAATCCCCTATGATTGCTATCTTTCAAGCTGAGAGCAGAATTGTTTAGAAAAAACAGTGTGTTAGCAATACTAGAGTAGAAAATATTATAATGACTTAATTCCATCTACATCACCACAGTAAGGTAAATATTCAACTGTCCTTGTTCTACCCTAGGTTTACTGTCATTCTAAAAAGTTATTTACACAACCCTGTTTCAAATGACAAGTTAATAAAGGGTTAATGAGGGGTATGTGGTTAATTACCTTAAACTTCACATGATAACTATAATATGTCAGCTAATGAATAGTGCCCATGTAACCGATGTGAAATGGCTAACTACCGTAATTTCCGGACTATTAAGTGTAACTGTAGGTTCCGTCCCTCTCTTCGCCCCAACCTGGGCTCGAACCAGGGGCCCTTGCACACATCAACAACTGACACCCCACGAAGCATCGTTACCCATCACGCCACAAAAGCCGCGGCCCTTGCAACGCAAGGGGAAACCCTACTTCAAGTCTCAGAGCGAGTAGCGTCACTGATTGAAACGCTATTAGCGCGCACCACCGCTAACTAACTAGCCATTTCACATCGGTTACATAAGCGCACTTGAATATAAGCCGCGCCCACTGAATTAAAAAATCTATATTATTTTGAACATAAATAAGCCGTACATGTCTATAAGCCGCAGGTGCCTACCGGTACATTGAAAAAATTAACTTTACACAGGCTTTAACGAAACACGGCTTGTAACAAAAATAAATAGGCTTTAACGAAACGGCTTGTAACAAATATAAAAAATTAGCAGTAAGCTTTAGTTGTCTTTTTCCACTGAGTCAATTCCTCACGCTGCTGTTTCTAACGTCTTATCATCGACTCATTAAGACCAAGCTCCCGTGCAGCAGCTCTATTTCCTTTTCCAACAGCCAGATCAATCGCCTTCAACTTGAAAGCTGCATCATATGCATTTCTCCGTGTCTTTGCCATGATGAGGGTGACAAAATGACTACCGTAATCAGAATGATGGGAAGTTTGAGAGCGCTCGATTTAATCTAAACAGTAAACAAAAAAGTTGTTTGACCTTAACCCGTTCGGCAATTTCATTGGTCTAATGAAAGCTTCATGCCGCCAAAAAACTGAGCACGTCACAGAATGTGTTTAAAAAATAAATAAATTGAAAGCGGGAAAATCCATATATTAGCCGCGTCATTGTTTAAGCCGCGATGTTCAAAGCGTGGGAAAAAAGTTGCGGCTTATAGTCCGGAATTTACGGTAGTTAGCGGTGGTGCGCGCTAATAGCGTTTCAATCGGTGACGTCACTCGCTCTGAGACCTTGAAGTAGTTGTTCCCCTTGCTCTGCAAGGGCCGCGGCTTTTGGGGCGCGATGGGTAACGATGCTTCGAGGGTGGCTGTTGTCGATGTGTACAGAGGGTCCCTGGTTTGAGGTAGGGGCGAGGAGAGGGACTGAAGCTATACTATACTACACCCTCAGGTGTAGTATTTGAGCTACCTCCTTGACCTCTAGCCATTGTTTGGGTGTTGTTGGGATTGTATGCTGTGTTATAGGCTAGGTACATCTTGTGGTGAACACCCATCCTGACCCTGTCTGTATTGGTTGGGTAACGATGGAAGGCTAGACCCAGGTCCAGGCTTTCTATGAACCCAGTCACCAGGCATTAGACGAGACCCTGAAGGAGAAGACAGACTACCACCAGGGGGGGTCCCACCACTCACTGTGAAGGCTGAAGCCCAGGGTGACCTGCTCTATTCATAATGGATACTGTGGTGTTTGTATCATAGGAACAGGAGGGTCTATCTCTATCAGTCCCAGGCCCTGCTTCATCCCTGCACTGAGACTGTGAAGAGAAGGGTCTGGGCTGCAGACTGGATCCCTGACTGGAGCTTCTGTCTCTCTGATGACCACCAGGACTGAGGTTGTTCAGTCCACCTGTCCACTGATTGTGTTCTGTGTGGTGGTGGAGTTTTTGTCCCTCTTGGTTCGGTCCTGGTTCCGACTCGGGAAGGAAGAGCGACGGCTCCGGATCCAGGGTTCTGATCCGGGGCCAGGGTTTGTGACCAGCCACCTCAGAGGTCCAGTCTCTCCCGTCAGCAACACCAGATATCAGCAGGTCCTCATGGAATGCAGACTGTAAACACACATTGAACAGAAAAGCATGACGGTTTATATAAGAAACTCTTTGCTGTACACACAGAAACATGACATTATAAAATGTTAACCACAGTTAAGCCCATTGCTAACACTGGGATTGAAGTACCTAACAATATGGAGCCATTGGAGTTTATTATAAAAAATGTCCTTATGTGTTGATTCATGAATGAAGTATAATGTTTTGGTTTGCCTGAGATAAGGGAAACTCAATCCCTCAGAGTTTTATTTTTTTATGTATTTTTTATTTATTATCAGCCCAGATTCGATTTTGTATTTAATTTCAACAAAATGGTCATACTCTAACATTAGGGACTTGAAGTGCAGTACTTTTATTTCACAAAATGATATGTGAAAAGAAGTATACATTTTCTCACTATGGTAACACTATCTTTTGTAAATCTGGTACACTCACTTTGATAAAATGAATGTTAGAATACACTGGAAAAGGTTCAACATTAAATTACACACAGCTTCACTACTGCATGTCAAGTAAACATGAACTTAGGGATAGCCCCCTTTTAAAAAAAATGTTCGCCTAAAATGACATACCTAATCTAACTGCCTGAGCTCAGGCCCTGAAGAAGCAAGGATATGCATATTCTTGGTACCATTTGAAAGGAAACACTTTGAAGTTTGTGGAAATGTGAATTGAATGTAGGAGAATATAACACAATAGATCTGGTAGAAGAAAATATAAAGAAAAAAACATTTTTTTTCTACCACCATCTTTGAAATGCAACAGAAAGGTCCCTGTTCGAGCCATCACTCTGGTTGTAATTCCGATGGTGTCCACAAGATGGAAGCAGTGTATGTGCAAATGGATAACTTGAAGTATGAGCGAACTACATGATATTTACTGTGAAGCCATCCAGGTTACATTTGGGCAAATCGTAAAGGAGACATTTGCATTCATATTACATTTTTCTGCAAGATTATCATAAAATCTGTATACTTGGACTTTGATTTAGCTTTTCCAACATTTGCAAAACAACCTGTTTTCATAACTTCATAACTCTGAATATTCTTAATTTTTGTCCGAAAGGATAAGGCATGCTGTCGCAAAAGGTTAGCACCTACATTTTACGACATATACAGGGTTTCTGGATACTCCCGTAAAGCCCAGCTCACTGGCTGTCTATGTAGCTTTGTTTGACCCCGATTAGTGCTTATTTGACAAAGATAGTCAATCAAATGAAGACCGGCCGCGTCATCGGCGTGGCATGAAGGCGTCGCTCTCTGACCAAATTTGGTGTCCTATAGGATATACTATACCCCTAATGAAATAGTGAAGTCTGGTTACGTTCTAGGTTCTCTGAGGAATGCATACAAATGTGATTTGACCGGTTGAAACAATGTTTAGGGTTAGATTTTCACGGATTCCTTTCTTTGCAAATTGAACGAGTAGAAATACAAAATTGATCGTGCATGCTATATGGACCTTTTTAGAACATGAAAAAGCGACACTTCATGTTATCTCTGGGATCCTTTGGATGATAAATCAGAGCAAGATTTCAGAATGTGAGTACACATTTCACCTTCAGAGGTGAATTTATCAAACCAATCGCGGTGAAAAAAGTGTTTTGTTAGGAGCTCCCCACAAACAATAGCATGGCACTTTTTTTTTTTACAGTAATAGCTACTGTAACTTGGACAGTGCAGTTATATTAACAAGAATCTAAGCTTTCAGCCGATATAAAACGCATATGTATCGAGCTTTGTTGTTTCTCTAAAATCTGCAATCGTGACACAAGGCGCTGCATGATTTACAACTGTCCCGTTGTTAAAGGAATTTTATATCTCGATGAAAATAATCAATTCGCCTTGACTAATGCCCAAGGTTTGTAAGACAATGGGTTAAATAATTACGCAAGGACTCAGCTTTCTGCAAAAGGTTTCTGTAGCTTTATTCATGAGAACGTTCTGGCGTCAGGATAACAAAACAGTCATTTTATAGTTCTTGCTTACTTACGCACATGCATTTACACACAAACTGTTGGTGACCTGCAACCCCCCTTGACTTCTCACGCTGCTTATCACATTCTAGCTCAGCCTCTTCCTTTCCCTCAAGGTTAGGAACCATTTGAAGTTTTACTACCTTTACCATCTGTCCCCTGCTCTCTAATACTAATTACATACACACACATTTCTTTCCCTCTCCAGTGGTTCCTGGACTTTCTGGAACTAATCAGATCAATCGATCACTACATTGATCATTACATTGATTATTCATTAACCATGCTGTATGACTAATAATTCATCATGGTTTATTGATTCATTTACCTTTATTAGATAATTATCTTATCAATTCCACCCTTAAATGATTCAATAATTCACCATGATGATCAAATACTATATGAGAACCCTACTAATCACATGCTTTATGTAAACACAAATAATCACACGCTATATGGAAACACAAATAATCACACGCTATATGTAACTTAATTGTGATACAAGGATTAACCTGTTATGGATAGGGGGCAGTATTTTCACGGCCGGATAAAAAACATACCCGATTTAATCTGTTTATTACTCCTGCCCAGAAACTAGAATATGCATATAATTGTTTGATTTGGATAGAAAACAGCCTAAAGTTTCTAAAACTGTTTGAATGGTGTCTGTGAGTATAACAGAACTCATATGGCAGGCCAAAACCTGAGAAATTCCAAACAGGAAGTGCCCTCTCAGACCATTTCTTGGCCTTCTTTAGCCTCTTTATTGAAAACAGAGGATCTCTTCTGTAACGTGACACTTTCTAAGGCTCCCATAGGCTCTCAGAAGGCGCCAGAACGTTGAATGATGACTCTGCAGTCCCTGGCTGAAAAACAGTAGCGCATTTGGATAGTGGTCGATCTGAGAACAATGAGATGGGTGTGCACGTGAAAAGTCCATTTTACATTTTCAGTCTTTGAACGAAAACGACGTCTCCCGGTCGGAATATTATCGCTATTTTACGAGAAAAATCGCATAAAAATTGATTTTAAACAGCGTTTGACATGCTTCGAAGTACGGTAATGGAATATTTTGACATTTTTTGTCACGATACGCGCCGGCGCGTTACCCTTCGGATAGTGTCTTGAACGCACAAACAAAACGCCGCTATTTGGATATAACTATGGGTTATTTGGAACCAAACCAACATTTGTTGTTGAAGTAGAAGTCCTGGGAGTGCATTCTGACGAAGAACAGCAAAGGTAATCCAATTTTTCTTATAGTAAACTTGGTGGGTGTCAAAATAGCTAGCCTGTGATGGCCGGGCTATCTTCTCAGAATATTGCAAAATGTGCTTTCACCGAAAAGCTATTTTAAAATCGGACACCGCGATTGCATAAAGGAGTTCTGTATCTATAATTCTTAAAATAATTATGTTTTTTGTGAATGTTTATCGTGAGTAATTTAGTAAATTCACCGGAAGTGTTCGGTGGGAATGCTAGTTCTGAATGTCACATGCTAATGTAAAAAGCTGGTTTTTGATATAAATATGAACTTGATTGAACAAAACATGCATGTATTGTATAACATAATGTCCTAGGAGTGTCATCTGATGAAGATCATCAAAGGTTAGTGCTGCATTTAGCTGTGGTTTTGGTTTTTGTGACATTATACGCTAGCTTGAAAAATGGGTGTCTGATTATTTCTGGCTGTATACTCTCCTGACATAATCTAATGTTTTGCTTTCGTTGTAAAGCCTTTTTGAAATCGGACAGTGTGGTTAGATAAAGAAGAGTCTTGTCTCTAAAATGGTGTAAAATAGTCATACGTTTGAAAAATGGAAGTTTTTGGATTTTCGAGGAATTTGTAATTCGCGCCACGCCCTATCATTGGATATTGGAGCGGTGTTCCGCTAGCGGAACATCTAGATGTAAGAGGTTAAACAAGACCAATACATGAATATTCCTCCTATACTCATCAATGACAGTCCTAGGCCTATTTCCAATTATGACACTTTGATTCAGGATTTTCATCATCATTTTCATTAAAGGAACAGTCTATCAAAACGTTGAAAATTCAATCTAAACGTTAAATTGTTTCATCAAACATTGGCATCTCAAAAATAAAACAGAGCCATCGTCCTGGCCTGGAGGCCTGCATTCGCCATCCCACTGATCGGAGCTCGGAATCGGTCCATATCTCACCAACTGCTGCGTCATCGATCTCTCTAGAGTCCTGGTGATTAAACCTCTCACACATGGGACGAGACAACATCCACACAACACAAACACACTCATACAGGTGAAAGCAGCCCATAATACAGTTCTTACAACACTTTTCCATTTCCCAAACATGGGCTGTGTTATCAGGAATGTACGTACAGCAATGAACCTAATCATTCTACCTACACCGCCCTCTTCTGCCAATAACATATCGAGAGTCAGTCTATTTTACCAGGTCATGAGGGAGGTGGCGGATAATTGGTCAGAGAACCTCTTTACTGCATCCCCGTTTTCATTCATGAATCTCTGTTGATTATAAAAGATGTCATTAATCCCATCCACATTTTTATTTATTGTCAACCACCAAAATAATGTAGTGTTAAAGCCTTCACATATTTGATTCATAGCTTTGTATTCATCTGGAACTTCCCTGAGGATGCCAATAGCATCCATCTAGACAAAGATACTCCCATCCTGGTCAAAACTCCTCCTGTGCCTACTTTAGCCTCCTATAACTGGCCTCTGATAACTAACTCGAACTGGTTGGACCAATAACCCCAGGGCGCAAGTTCCTAACCACCCTTTGTGGTAATTTCTGTCGTATGCGTCCTTTACTGGTACTGGCCCACCCTACATCAGTTATAGGTGCTATGAGGTTAACCTGTTAGGGCTAGGGGGCCGTATTGACACGGCCGGATAAAAAACGTACCCGATTTAATCTGGTTACTACTCCTGCCCAGTAACTAGAATATGCATATAATTATTGGCTTTGGATAGAAAACACCCTAAAGTTTCTAAAACTGTTTGAATGGTGTCTGTGAGTATAACAGAACTCATATGGCAGGCAAAAACCTGAGAAGATTCTGAACAGGAAGTGGCCTGTCTGACAAGTTGTTGTTCATCTTGGCTCTTTTTATTGAAGACTGAGGATCTTTGCTGTAACGTGACACTTCCTACGGCTCCCATAGGCTCTCAGAGCCCGGGAAAAAGCTGAATGATATCGAGGCAGCCCCAGGCTGAAACACATTATCACTTTTGGCAAGTGGCCGATCAGAGGACAATAGGCTTAGGCGCTTTCACGAGTCGACCCCATGCTTTATTTTCTTTCGTCTGTTTACCTAAATGCAGATTCCCGGTCGGAATATTATCGCTTTTTTACGAGAAAAATGGCATAAAAATTGTTTTTAAACAGCGGTTGACATGCTTCGAAGTACGGTAATGAAATATTTACAATTTTTTTGTCACGAAATGCGCCATGCTCGTCACCCTTATTTACCCTTTCGGATAGTGTCTTGAAAGCACGAACAAAACGCCGCTATTTGGATATAACAATGGATTATTTGGGACCAAACCAACATTTGTTGTTGAAGTAGAAGTCCTGGGAGTGCATTCTGACGAAGAACAGCAAAGGTAATAAAAAATTTCTTATAGTAAATCTGACTTTGGTGAGTGCTAAACTTGCTGGGTGTCTAAATAGCTAGCCCTGTGATGCCGGGCTATCTACTTAGAATATTGCAAAATGTGCTTTCACCGAAAAGCTATTTTAAAATCGGACATATCGAGTGCATAGAGGAGTTCTGTATCTATAATTCTTAAAATAATTGTTATGTTCTTTGTGAACGTTTATCGTGAGTAATTTAGTAAATTCACCGGCAGTGTTCGGTCGGAATGCTAGTCACATGCTAGTCACATGCTAATGTAAAAAGCTGGTTTTTGATATAAATATGAACTTGATTGAACAAAACATGCATGTATTGTATAACATAATGTCCTAGGGTTGTCATCTGATGAAGATTATCAAAGGTTAGTGCTGCATTTAGCTGTGGTTTGGGTTTATGTGACATTATATGCTAGCTTGAAAAATGGGTGTCTGATTATTTCTGGCTGGGTACTCTGCTGGCAAGCGTCCCACCTAGCCCATAGAGGTTAAGAATTTTCTCCTGTGCTTTCAAACCTAAGTCAGTCACATTAACGATTACCTTTCAGCCATTAAAATCATCTTAGTTCTCGGTGCCATTCTTGTATCTATAACACTGGTGCTCATCAGGAGTTAAGGTGAACCCGAGGTGGGTTGGCTGAGTACTTCAATCTGGCCAACCCCAATTCCTGTACAGTTGTCTGCTTCCCCAGGAAATTGTTTAATGTTTACCTTAAATTCTACATCTTGATCTTCTTTGATTCCTTATTCTGTATGTCACTCATCAGTGTATTATATAGTTTATCTTTTACGTCTTCTCAATGACAACGGTATCGTATGATTAGTACCGGAAGGTGGTGGATCTGAATGTATCAGAAAGGTTACCAAAACTATGATGCAGCTCGGAGTCTCTACTCTTCCCAAAAACCGCCAACCCTCTCCTGCCCTTAGTCTCTCTGCTAGGTACCACCCCATACTCACACCTCTAGGAGCACACACAGTGATGAACGGTCGGGATAGGAAATCTTCGTTAAGGAGGTAACCCCCGGACCCTGTTGGTACTCGGTTCTTCTCCTAACTCTGTGTGTGATCAGCAGTGCTCATATGTGTACATACCTTCTTGCAGTGGGTAACGTGGACCCAAATGACTCTTTCAGCTTTTCTAATGGCAAAGGCAGTGGTTTAACAGAACCTGGTATGGGCCTTTCCAACGGTGTTGCTTCCAGTTTTTTCTCCTCGGGGACTGGATCCACACCCAGTCTCCTGGTTGTACTGAGTGAGTCACCTTCTCCTGTAATTCACCTGTTGGACACAAAATCTTGGACATACGGGTTTGGTTAAAAAACAGTCTTCTCACTAGTTCTGTTAGTATTTCTTCAACTTCTATGTCTACCTGTTCTGGTATCTCTATTCTCCCTAACTCTGGCATTCTATAGGCTTTACCTCATTAGCTAAAATGTCATCCATCATTTAAAAAGATGGCTCCTAGTAAACCAACTCTCAAGATCATATCTTGACTTAATATTTTAGCTACCATAATCATGTCCACCAAGTAAGTTGGTAACGCTTCTACCCATTTGCTATACTTATCTATTATTGTTAAACACCCCTTTTTCCCCTCATTTCGGAATAGTTCAATAAGTCCAATTCCAAATGTTGGAATGGATCTTCTTACAAAAAAATTGTTTAAGTAATTATCCTCTAGGCCATCACTCTTTCCTAACTACTCTACTATACTTCCCTCCCCTTCATACATTGCTTAGCCTATGTATCAATATTGCTGCGTATCCATACAATGTCTTTGGTAGGATAAGTAAATTATCCTTATGTCAGACCTTCTCTTGTAGGATGCCCCCTTTCATTTTCCACATGTCCAATTCTCCCTGGGGCCTTCATCCTCGGCTATTCTGTAACAATTCTCTGCCAAGTGTTTTATCTTCTTTAAGATTTATCTGTGCTGTTTTGTATGGTTTTAAATGTCTATGTGCTTATCTGTGTAAATAGTAACTTTCTCTCCTTTCTTATTTCACCGGTTCTAGTCAATGTTACTATTTCGGCCTACTGTGCAGAATAGTGTCTGGGCAATGGTTCAGTGTCTAACACCTGAAACCAACTAAGCCCTTTTAGTTAGGGTAACAATTACTTTCAACAAAATGATACTAATCTCCTCCTAGCGAATTTACCAAACATAAACTTAAAATCAAAACTAAAATATATACCTGCCAACGGAGCCGATAGTCTCTCCATGAATTAATATCCTAGAGCTAAATGAACCAAATTCTCTTCCTATCTACTCCTGCTGGCCCCCCACCTTTCTTCCTGCTACTCCCCAACCCTCAAGGTTTCAGCAGTGTAGGGGAGGATTTCTCTGTCTGCCCTTCTATTTATCTGTCTCCAGCTTTTTCTCATAATATGGGTTGTTTCCAAATATTGACTAAATGTCTCATTGTCTCCTTGGTTGCACTCCTGAGTTTTAGAAAAATAAACCTGTCTAGATATTGCATATCTAATTAAATTTATCACAATACCCTCAATGATCCTAGATCACGTACAGATGTCATATATTTCTGTCCTGTTGACCTAAGTCTACCATTATTAAACGTATTCACAACAAAATATGGTAATACTATTATATCAATTCCACAGCCTTGTGTTAAATCTCTTACACTGAATTCAACAACAGCTGACTTCCTAAGGGAAAATCTAGATCATGTAAAAAAATAAATAAAATACCCCTGCTACTGGTCAAAATATTTTCAAATAACATAATCAGATCAAAACGACTAATCTAATTTACTCCACCAAGAAAAATTATTTTACCCTTATTGTTCTAGGAAAATAGACTTAAGGAAGCCTACCCTTAGTCTAAGGCTTTGCCCTTTTAGTCTTCTCATTGGTTCAAATTATCAATTGTGTCTAAGAACTTTAACTCAATAATTATCAGTTCTACAAATTCCCTTAAAATCAATATCACCAATGACCTTAAATTCACCATCCAAATGGCTTTTCAATGTGGCTGATCAGACCACACAGGGGAGCCACTAGAGGGGTCAAAAGTCATACCACCCTTTCAGAACCGTGTTTCTTACTACATTAGACAAATAAAGGCTAAGAACTTTATTCACATTTTGTATCCCAGGTTACCAGAACATTCCCTATCAAAAGAATTTAATGTGTTTATTAAAACTCAGAAAACAAAACTTCCAAAATGCCATGTGTGTATACCCCTTTAAGATATCCTGTCCCTAGGATTTTTTTTCCCAAAGAGAGCTAAGCGCTCCTTTTCCCATAAAATAACCACTTGGTCAGCGTTTCTTCTCTCTGTATTTGTCTCAACCCCCTCTCTGGCATCTCTTACTTCCCTCAGATCTGCTAGCCCCCACCCTACGAGGTTCTGTTTGATGGCACGACTTATCTCGGGACGCATTCCACTGAGGAA
This sequence comes from Salmo salar, assembly GCF_965601325.2. NCBI lineage: Eukaryota > Metazoa > Chordata > Actinopteri > Salmoniformes > Salmonidae > Salmo > Salmo salar. Next base: position 25,184,618 of record NC_138294.1, on the reverse strand, counting down.
AGCAAATTTCAATTGCTGATAATACATCAATAATCAAATCCATCCACTACCGGGGGTTCTATTAACCCACTATTTGCGTGAACACGTCCTTTAAACTCTCTAGGTATTGGCTTATAGTCTTATGAAATGTCCAAGGGTTTAAAAAAATATCATGTATATCGCCACAATTCTGTCGCAATTATTAATTTCCGCTCCTTATAATTCATTAGATTTAGGTAACTGCCTTTTCCTTGATTCCGTCATTCCAATACAACTCCCATTCTCTATAAATCCTTTAAGCAGGCCATTTAGACCACAAAAACGTACTTTATCGAATTCGCCTTTCCATTTAAACTAAACATGCTATCAAAACGTTCGGTTTCTATCTTAAACAAACACTAACAACCGTATGGTTCCAGTCATAACATAACAATAATTAAATTACATTTTAGTCCCATGGTGCATGGGCTGGGTACCGAACCCGGGCCCCCCGCATGGCAAGCAAGAATTTTACCACTTAACCACTCAGGCTATTGCTTCGAACTGCAATTTTTGTAGTTGTGTCCTACTCAGTCACAATGTTTACAGGGTGTTTTACAGTTTCTGGCGAAATGTCCTGTTCTATCTCAATTAAAACACCGCTTCTCTCCATCTTTGTCAGCGCGTCTCCCTGTTTTTCCCCTTCTGTCTACAGTGACTGTCTCTATCCACTTTTCTCAATAAGTTTGCTAAATCCTGTTCTCCTCTCTGTCTATCCCTAAACTGTCTCTGTCTACGGTTCCTTGGTGGGGCCTTACAATCCTCTGCCATGTGGCCGGTTATATTGCAGTCGTTGCACTTTCTGTCCTCGGGTTCTATCCACTTTCTACATAAGTTTGTTAAAACCTGTTCTCCTTTCTGTATCTCTTCCTCTCTACCTCCCTCGGCTCCCTGAGGACCAGCATATGGGGGAGGGGGTAACGGTACGGGCGGCACTTGATGTGGTTGCCTCCGTCTCACTACCACCTCGTTATCTGGGTTCTCCCGCCACCCCTGGTCAGCCATGGAGGGGTATAATTTGGGTTTAGATGGTGTCTCTGTGGGAGCCGTGGGAGTCCTCTCTGTCTGCTCCTGGCTACCCAAATCCTTGTTAGTAACGCCCTTAACCCTGGCCCCCTCCGCTCTCTTTCTAGCTTCTGCCAGCCATACCCGAACAGTGTCAAGGCCTTCTGTGCGCTGCTTTTCTGTCTTATCCCCACAGACCCTATGTATTTGTTTTACCATTAATTCCAATCTTTCAACATTTAAACATCCATCAAAATCGTATTTATTCCTCCATTTCGGCCCAAAATAAATGTTCCTCTTATCTTTTCCCAGCATAAAACGTTCATCTCCCGTCAATACTGGGATCTCCTTAGAGGATTTACTACCCATGTTGTTAAAGTACACTCGTATTTATTCTGCTTCTTCTCCCAATCTAGAATTTTAGAAGGATTATTCGTAAGAACCTTAACCTATGTGCTTTAATTTAAAAAACTCTGATTCAATTACAATCTGTGTGTACTTGCTATTGATCTCTGTGTGTGCTGTATTTTCCTTTGTCCATGTCCTACTGGTAATTTCCTCTAGGATCCCAGAATAATAATTTATTTTATGACTTTTGATAGATCCATTAGGTCTCACATGTATATGGCTTTTGACCCTCTTGTCTATCTCACACGCAATTATCCTCTTACCCCTGTGGAAACTTCCCAATGTGTATCTCTTTAATTCCTGAATGATCTTTTATTCTATGTGCTTTTTTTTAAACTCTGATTCAATTACAATCGGTATGTACTTGCTATTAATCTCTATGTGTGTGCTGTATATTCCTGTGTCCATGTCCTATTGGTAATTTCCTCTAGGGTCCCAGAATAATTTCTTTCATGACTTTTGATAGATCCATTATCCATCTCACACGTAATTATCCTCTTACCCCTGTGGAAACTTCCCAATGTGTCTATGTGTTGTACAATCTATGTGTATCTCTTTCTTGAAACTTTATCTATAGCGGTGATTTTTGATCGGACATTAGGTCGCATACGTATGCAACTATAAACTATTTTCCAGGGGTTGTAAAGCCCTAGTTAACAGCCTATTTATCTGTTGCTTCATGTAACTTTTGACAATAATATCTGTATCTCACTCCGCCATATTAGGTTTCCCTTCTTCAATGGATAATCAGACCTAGGTTGACCATCGGAAGATCTGACCATCCCCTCCTAGACGTATTTAGACAGGCGACCTATATTAATGTAATCATGTCTCTGTTCTCCTCCCTCATTATTATATTACTATATTTCGCCTTCCAATTTACGTTTCCGGCCAATGTCTTTCCACCAATTTTACGTTTTAGGTACTCAACATTTAGCTAGTTTATATTGGTAGTGGCCACAGATACCATGGAGTCATTTCAGACCCCTCCTCCTCCTGTTTGAACTTATACCCGATTCCTATCTTCCATTTGCACAGAATACTTGGTTCCCTTTAAAACATTTTTCTCCACACAAACTTAGACAGGTCACCAGATACAAACTCCCTTCCGGATAGTTCCAGCGTCTAACACCTAGAGTACATTAAAACCTCTACTTGCTCCCGCCTTTCACTCTCACATCAATCGCTTTTGCCTTTCACTCTCACCTCAATCGCTTTTGCCTTTCACTCTCACATCAATCGTTTCCTCATTTAATGCCAACACACCGTTGTATCCTTCATTCCATCATGCAATGCAGACACACAGGTGCATTACTCATTTCATCATGTAATGCAGACCTACAGGTGAATCACTCATTTCATCATGCAACGCAGACATTCAGGTGCTACCACTCATTCCTTATTTAATGTAATCATACAGGTGCTATTCCCCAAAACAATGAATAAAGCTTACTAACCTTGTTATTTGCAGCTGAGTTTTTCAATGTTCGTTGAATCTCGTCACCACCTCTGTCGCGTACCAGTTTGCCACCGGCCTGTAAAGAACCCACAGAAAAGGGCCAGGTCTTTGATTTACGGATATTTAATCCGCCCGTGCACGGTTTCAGTGTCTCTTTGGAACGACAGCGGCAGTTTTTGAGATCCCGGTCGAAGGACCAATTGTTAAAGGAATTTTATATCTCGATGAAAATAATCAATTCGCCTTGACTAATGACCAAGGTTTGTAAGACAATGGGTTAAATAATTAGGCAAGGACTCAGCTTTCTGCAAAAGGTTTCTGTAGCTTTATTCATGAGAACGTTCTGGCGTCAGGATAACAAAACAGTCATTTTATAGTTCTTGCTTACTTACGCACATGCATTTACACACAAACTGTTGGTGACCTGCAACCCCCCTTGACTTCTCACGCTGCTTATCACATTCTGGCTCAGCCTGTTCCTTTCCCTCAAGGTTAGGAATCCTTTGAAGTTTTACTCCCTTTACCATCTGTCCCCTGCTCTCTAATACTAATTGCACACACACACATTTCTTTCCCTCTCCAGTGGTTCCTGGACTTTCTGGAACTAATCAGATCAATCGATCACTACATTGATTATTCATTAACCATGCTGTATGACTAATAATTCATCATGGTTTATTGATTCATTTACCTTTATTAGATAATTCTCTTATCACCCGTTAACGGGACGCCTATCCCTAAGGTTTTAAGGCACTATAATTTCCTCATAAACTACCAGCATCAAACAACAGGACAGGGTTGTCACTTTTCATCAGTGAACCATTTTTACAGACACCATCACACCAACCACCATCATATCATCTACTCTGCCTCATTATACTTTACAGTACCAGTCACAAGTTTGGCCACACCTACTCATTCAAGGTTTTTCTTTATTTTTCTACATTGTAGAACAATAGTGAAGACATCAAAACTATGAAATAACACATTTGGAATCATGTAGTAACCAAAAAAGTGTTAAACAAATAAATCTATTTTATATTTGAGATTCTTCAAAGTAGCGACCCTTTGCCTTGATGACAGCTTTGCACACTCCATGTCTACTGACTGTAAGAGATACAGAGTGAGAGGATGTTGGATCAATAAATCTGATATGAGGACCATGCATCTTCTGAATGGGCAATGAGGGATTGCTATGAGTTTTATGCAAACAAATTATTTGATTTGATTACTTGATACTATTTAATGGTTTTGATAATTCAAAGGCATTATCCCACACTTAAAAACAAATGAATCAAGACCTGGGCCCGTATCCACAGTCTCAGAGTAAGAGCGCTGATCTAGGCCTCCCGGGTGGTGCAGTGGTCTAAGGCACTGCATCGCAGTGCTAGCTGTGCCACCAGAGATTCTGGGTTCGAGCCCAGGCTCTGTCGCAGCCGGCCGTGACTGGGAAGGCCCATGGGGCGGCGCACAATTGGCCCAGCGTCGTCCGGGTTAGGGAGGGTTTGGCCGGCAGGGATATCCTTATCTCATCGCACACTAGCGACTCCTGTGGCGGGCCTGGCACAGTGCACACTGACCAAGTCGCCAGGTGTACGCTGTTTCCTCCGACACATTGGTGCGGCTGGCTTCCGGGTTGGATGTGCATTGTGTCAAGAAGCAGTCCGGCTTGGTTGGGTTGTGTTTTGGAGGACGCATGGCTCTCGACCTTTGCCTCTCCCGAGTCCGTACAGGAGTTGCAGCGATGAGACAAGACTGTAACTACCAATTTGATACCACGAAATTGGGGAGAAAAAACTGGTAAAAAAAAAAAAAGAGCGCTGATCTAGGATCCCCACCTGTCTTTACTGTATTAACCTGTATTGGCTCTGACCCAATACCATTCAGACAGTAGTTCAGTGGGCTAAACCTCTGTGGGTTCAGACGAGGTGTAGTCGGGTTGTCTTCCATGACCTTGAATCCCCGAGCTGCCCCAGACCCTCCTCCTTCACCAGGGATTTCGATGAGTATTATTCAAATGTGTTAGTTGATTTGATTACTTGACACTCTTTATTGGTTTGATCATTCAAAGGTATGGTCCGACACTTAAAACAAAATGAATCAATACCTGGGCCTGAATCCACATAGTAAGAGTACTGATCTAGGATCAGGTCCCCACCTGCCTACATAGTCTTTAAAAGGCGAAACTGATCAGCACTCCTACTCTAAGATACTTTGTGGATATAGGATCTGACCTTTTATTTTCTTTATTGAACCTTTATTTAACTAGGCAAGTCAGTTACGAACAAATTCTTATTTACAATGACGGCCAAACCCGGACGACGCTGGGCCAAATGTGCGCCGCCCTATGGGACTCCCAATCACAGCCGGATGTGATGCAGCCTGGATTCGAACCCGGAACTGCAGTGACGCCTCTTGTACTGAGATGCCGTCTTAGACCACCGCGCCACTCGGGAGACCTAATACCATTCAGACAGTAGTTCAGTGGGCTCACCTCAGTGAGACTGTGTGTGGTCCTGTGCTGCTCAGTTGGTTCCTCTGTGGGTTCAGGAGGAGATGTAGTCTGGTTGTCCTCCATGACCATGGTCCTCTCAGCGTTCCCCAGACCCTCCTCCTCCACCAGCAGCACCTCCAGACCCTCCTCCTCCTGGAAGAGACAGGAGATACAGATTACACAGACATACACTCCCTCAGGTACGTACACACAGATAAACACACTTTCAACATGGAGTGTTTACCCATCCCCACTACATGAGTCCTGTACTGTAGTTACAGAATGACTTTGTTGTTGAACCCATCATGGTGGACATAAATATGATGTGGGTAAATAGTCAGCTATGATAAGTCAAGTCATCATCAGACAAACCTGACTAAACTATTTTGACATGTACAGTAGGTGTTTGTTAGTATGTAGGTATATTTAGTAAGTGTATATTAGTTATAAAGAGCTGTTGTATGTATGTATGTAGAACAGGGTGAGATCAGATGTGATGTATACTAAAGAGAGTCTCAATGAAAGTCTTAGAATAAAAAGTCAAATTGTTTTATTACACAACCATGATTTAAAAAAATATATATCGTCATGAACTGCATTCATTTTCTCAAAGTGTTGTGGGAAAATAATTTTGTTAAACGGAAATAACGAAGTAGGCATTTGTGAACATGATATGTGACTTGCTTTATCATAATCAGTCCCATTAACCACAAAACACATTTGGAGTGTTATACAGTGCTGGAAATGGGAGAATGTTAGCTTTCTGATTAGACCATCATGAACAACATGATCAACTCGTGCTTGTTGCACCCTCGACAACTACTATGATTATTATTATTTGACCATGCTGGTCATTTATGAACATTTTAACATTTTGACCATGTTCTGTTATAATATCCACCCTGCACAGCCAGAAGAGGACTGGCCACCCCTCATAGCCTGGTTCCTCTCTAGGTTTCTTCCTAGGTTTTTGGCCTTTCTAGGGAGTTTTTCCTAGGGAGTTTTTCCTAGCCACCGTGCTTCTTTCACATGCTTTGCTTGCTGTTTGGGGTTTTAGGCTGGGTTTCTGTACAGCACTTTGAGAATATCAGCTGATGTACGAAGGGCTATATAAAAATAAATTTGATTTGATGATAAATTTGATTTGAACTCTACTCCAAATTACAAGAAAATGACGTGCCATTACATGCAGAGTATCACCAAGCCATGTTGAGAAAAACGCAGTCAGTTTGCAGTTACTTTTAAAGACATTTATTCAAATAATGAATAACTATTTACTTAATACAACACATAAAATCCATTGACATGAGTGCCCATGTTATTTTTCTCTTATGCTCACACACACAGATTTAAATTGCATCTTGCTCCAACTATACAGATAGTGTCTGTCTACATTGTTGTTGCGCACACACGTGCACGTATATGGACACACGTGCACATGTATATGTGCACACAATTGTAAACAAACTTCATATACAAAAGTATGTGGACACCCCCTTCAAATGAATGGATTTGGCTATTTCAGCCACACCTGTTACTGACGGGTGTATAAAAGAGCACACAGCCATGCAATCTCCATAGACAAACATTGGCAGTAGAATGGCCTTACTGAAGAGCTCAGTGACTTTCAATACGGCACAGTCATAGGATGCCACACTTCTAACATGTCAGTTTATACAATTTCTGCCCTGCTAGAGCTGCCCCAGTCAACTGAAATAGCTGCCCCGGTCAACTGTAAGTGCTGTTATTGTGAAGTGGAAACGTCTAGCAGCAGCAACAGCAGCAGCTCACCCGCAAAGTGGTAGGCCACACAAGCTCAAAGAACGAGAACCTCAAATCGTCTGTCCTTAGTTGCAGAACTCACTATTGAGTTCCAAACTGCCTCTGGAAGCAACATCAGCACAAGAATTGTTTGTTGGGAGCTTCATGAAATGGGTTTCCATGGCCGAGCAGCCGCACACAAGCCTAAGATCACCAAGCGTCGGCTGGAGTGGTGTAAAGCGCAGCGCCATTGGACTCTGGAGCAATGGAAACACTTAACCATCTGGCAGTCCGACGGACGCATCTGGGTTTGGTGGACGCCAGGAGAATGCTACCTGCCCCAATGCATAGTGCCAACTGTAAAGTTTGGTGGAGGAGGAATAATGGTCTGGGGCTGTATTTCATGGTTCGGGCTAGGCCCCTTAGTTCCAGTGAAGGGATATCTTAACGCTGCAGCATACAATGACATTCTAGACGATTCTGTGCTTCCAACTTTGTGGCAACAGTTTGGGAAAGACCCTTTCCTGTTTCAGCATGACAATGTCCCACGTGCACAAAGCGAGGTCCATACAGAAATGTTTTTTTGAGATTGGTGTGGAAGAACTTGACTGGCTTGCACTGAGCCCTGACCTCAACCCCATCAAAACACCTTTGGTCTGAATTAAAACGCCAACTGCGAGCCAGGCCTAATCGTTTAACATCGGTGCCTGACCTCACTAATGCTCGTGGCTGAATGGAAGCAAGTCCCCGCAGCAATGTTACAACATCTAGTGTAGTGGTCACCAATCTTTGAGTCAAGATCACTTTCGCAGTCAAAAAGCAAGCTGAGATCTACTGCTCAGGCTTTTTTTTTTTTTACATTAACCTCACACAAACAGTATTGTAGGAATGAGGTTTGGGCAGTAGGCCTAATACATTATCACAGCATTTTGTCTATATGATTGGCCTGTCAATATTGTTAATCAGACCATATTATATTTCAAAATAGATCAGTTGGTTTAGCACTTGTGAGGCACTGTGGAGCATGAATTGAAATAATTCGTTTATTTTTTATTTTATTGGACTGATGGTACCTGCAGCTGATGGTCAACGAGGTCAAATCAGACATCAGTGATCTTCAGGTCAAAGTTGGGAGCTCTAGAAAGATGCCTGAGTTTTCGACTTGGAATTCCGAGTTGGATGACCATTCAAAAGTATTTTTCCCAACCGCCTCTCACGGTCCCTGCTCTCTCCGTCCTTTCCTCCGGTGAGACTGATGACCAGAGGGGACACCGTCTTCCACCTGATGGCGAAACTCGAGTTGCACCGCATCTGCCACATGCACAAATTCATGTTGTTCCTATGACCAGAGAAAGTTAAATATTCCTTAATACTAAAATCGACACAACGAGCTGCTAATAATAATAAAATGCAGGGCTATCGATACTTGGCTTCTCATTCATTGCAGCTGCAGCCCGAGCGGAAGTACGGAGAAGCACGTTTTGTAATAGTGTTGAATAAAAACAGTGCCAGTACTGAATATAAACTTAAACATGAACTCACTCTCGAAAACAGCAGCTCTTTGCTGTATTCGTTGACAGTCTCTCTGTGGTCATGGTTTTAAAAGTTATTAAATCTTACGTAGGCTAGTAGCCTATTAAACTTGGCTGTGGCCAGGGTCATGGAAGCTCTGTAGCCATGACCCTATCCGATTGAGCAGCGCAGTAGGTGCACCCGATTTAGTCACAGATTTGCCGGTCAGCTGGGTAGGCGGAGTTTGTCTCGCGGGAACACTTTGCTTACCCGGTGCGCAGGACTTTTGAATCAAGTGCACCTACCGGCAACAGCTCAACACGATTTTAAAAAAAGGAGTGCAAAGCCTTTATCGTTCATTGGCTTTTCTACAGAAATATATGGTGATCGACTAGGAATGCCTTGAAGATCGACCGGTTGGCGACCACTGATCTAGTGGAAAGCCTTCCCGGAAGAGTGGAGGCTGTTATAGCAGCAAAAGGGGGGGGGGGGGGGACCAACTCCATATTAATGCCCGTGGTTTTGGAATGAGATGTTCGACAAGCAGGTGTCCACAAACTTTTGTTCATGTAGTATACAAGCAACAGAATGAGCTAAAAATGGTCCGAGTAAGCTCTGGTCTCTAAGCAACAACTAAAATGAGAAACGTTAAAGAAAATCTGACAACATACACGCGTCACCAGAGAGTAAGGTCTGACAGTCTCTTTGGATCCGGTTCATGTGGGCTTTGGTTAGTCTTTGCCGCTGGCTTGAGCTGATAAACGTTTGGTACAAATATAAGTATCAAGATTTAGGAAAACACTAACATTTTTGTACTAGCAACACACACAGGACTTGGTCTCAAATGTCAGAAGCACCAGGATGTCTGCCCTCTTAAATCCAGAGATCTGTCCTGGGAGCGGCATCGCATGGACATCGGCGACGTTGTTGACATAGTGGACGATTCGCTGAGTGTCCTCGTAGGACAGCACCTGTTCTGGCGAGACGACCACCAAACCTCTTCTTCCTTTGAGCCTCGCCATGTTCCTTGTAGAACTTTATCACTGCAGTCAGCTTTTTGTAGAAATTCTGAAATCAGAAAATAAATCGTTATTAAACATGCCTTTTAATATGTGCTGAAAGGCACAATGTATTCTCCGCTGTTTTATTTCTATTCATGGTACAGCTTACCACTTTTTTTCTTAAATACCTCATGAACTTAATATTGTTGCAGCCCCAATGAGAACAGAAAACATTAAGTTGTATTACTCTAATGAAAACTTACGTGTCGGAAGGTTTCTCTGCAGATTAGCTGGCTATCAAAGAAATATGTCCTCTGATGTTTCCTTTTTGTTAGTTCCTGTTCGAGGTGACCATTTCCCTGCAGAAGTTCATGGAACCAGAGATCTCGCCAATGAGCACTAGATGTTTTTCCATCTGAAAAATAAGACAATAACAATATATAATTCTTTAACATTCAGTCATCGTCATCTATTCTAGCCAATACATGTTAAAGTAATATAAACACGTTCAATAAAACACACTATGCAACTTGCACAGCTTGAAATGCATGCGTGAATCACACACACACTTTTACTAGTAGTGTAAATGGGTCAGGTTTGATATAAAGTAATGTCATAACTTTATAGATGGCCATTTCATGCATTTATGTAACCTGTCTTTAGGACAAATAAACACCACACACAGGTCCCATAAGTTACTGCAAATGTTTTATGGGTTACACATTCTCGCCCACACCACACACAGGTCCCATACGATACTATCTAGATATTTAGGTTGCATGGGCTACACATCCCCCACTTCACACTCTCCCTTCCAAGCCACACACTCACTCACTCACAGTTGGATTTAATACACTAACAGTTAGCTAGTCAGTCTACGTGTGCCTCGTCACACTGACAGGCAGACACAGAAAACACGCACACATTACACTCAGTCATATAAACTTGACTAATAGTTGAATGGCAAGAACTTACCATTGTTGAGTTAGCTAATTCATCTGGTCACGTCTCTTGACCATCTCCTCGGGGGTAAAAAAAAATAAAAATTAAACAAATATCACGGATTCCCTTTATTGAACTCGCAAGCCTTTTCAATTTCTTGCCCAGCACCACTGACATATTTACCCTCAACCGACTGAAGCACCGTAATTGACGGATCCACCATTAATGGGTTGCCTCCTCAAGGTACTCGCCCTCGACTTCAGTGAGCTTGTCAGAGTCGCTTATGACGTTGCTCTGTAGCGTAGGGTCAAAAAGTAGTCGGCAATACGTTAATGCCACTGATCGTATGAACCAGCTCCCAGCACAACATTACTATTTTTTTTTTTTTAATCTAGCGATTTCACTCTCCCGGGAATCCATCAACGCAGTAGAAAGCTAAGCTAGCTAGCTAAAGTGTAGGCAGTAGTGACAGTGTAACTATGTATGATGGGTTTTGAAGTGCAAGAGAGTGTAGCCTGAGGTACACTTTGCTTTTCCGAGGATGATACAATACAGTAGGTTTGATTGGGAAAACAGGAAAATCATCCGATTTAATAGCCTATTGTTGCTTGATTCAAAACATATAGCTTGCTAGTTTGTAATTCATTCATGATTTCGGAATAGAGGAGGCATTTGATAGTGCAGATTATCTAGTGCCGCGAAAGCCTGGTGTGTTACAAGCTAGCAACCACCAAACAGATGGGAAAGTGCTACGTTTCATCCTACGTTTATAAGTTTAAAACTATATTTATACTGAATTTGGCAATAATACATACAGATGATGAAAGCAAAGACATTGTTTTGTTAAAACCAGATGAAACCCCCAAATAGCAAAATTTACATTTTGACAAAAACACAATTCATATGCAAATTTGTCATTGCGACTTCCGACTGGTTAAAACAGAGCGCGCCACATATAGCCTACACCAGGGATGGGCAACTGGCAGCGCCCCTTTTGTCTGTGGATTAACCCCGTAGAGAAAATTGAAACATTTTCTCTTCAACCCCATTGCAAAATGTGTAGAATTGCAGGAAATGAACTCTAAAACTAAAAAATGTTCTCTTTGCTGTCAAGAAGGGGGCCGCTAAAATGCTTTACTTGCTAAATGTAGCTTAGGGCCCCCAAAAGGCTAGGGCCAGCTCTGACTGAGTTCTGATATTTTGTGGCCCCCATCCCCATCAAAGTTGCCCAACCCTGGCCTGCACAGTACAAACACAATATGTAACAAACTTTTTATGCACAAACATGCCTTATATATGCTTTACTTGCTTTTATATATAATGTCTGGATGCAATATTCTACCCAGAAATATTAAACACTGAAATCTGTTACTCTCATTATTCCAAATGCATGTGAGTCTTTTTCTGCTGACAACAATGAAAATGAATCTTTATATTTAATACATCTAAACATCTGAAGCTATTGAGTGGAATGTTTTTTCTGCTGGTGTATCCTGAGGTAGCTCCTCTCTGAGAATCTCTTCCCGCAGTGCGTACAGGCAAATGGCCTCTCTCCTGTGTGGACCTTCATGTGCATCTTCAGCTGGTGCTGGCGGGTGAATCTCTTCTCACACTGGGGGCAGCTGTAGGGTTTCTCACCCGTGTGGACCCTCTGGTGTCTCTTCAGGTCACCAGCTTGGGCAAAGCGCATGTGACACTGGGTACAGCTGAAGGGTTTCACACCTGTGTGAACCCTCTGGTGCCTCTTCAGAGTGCCAGCCTGGGCAAAGCGCATGTGACACTGGGTACAGCTGAAGGGTTTCACCCCTGTGTGGATCCTCTGGTGGACCTCCACCTTTTGGAGGCAGCTGAAGCCTTTCTTACAGAACATGCAGAGGAACCGTTTCTCTTTAATATTGCCTGATGTGGCTCCCCCTCCCTGAGCCTGGGCTCTAGCCCTGTCGTTTGAGTTCAATACCTGATCGAAAAGGACACGGCTGTGTAAATCGGAAGGCCCCATCAATGTGGACACTGGGTCACAATCCCTGAATGTGTGTAAAGGGGAGTGGGTCGTGACATTTAGATTTGTCTCTAAGCTTTCCCTGTAATCTAAGACATCTCTGCCCTGTGAGTTTCCGTCTCCTACGTGACTATTTGCATTCCATGTGGGAGGAACATCGCCCTCCACTTTCACAGTCACTTCATCTACGACCAGACCCTCCCCTTTCTTATCTAGGCACCCTTCAGAGTATACACTACTACTGTACTGGTTCCAGTCCCCTCTAGATAGATCAGTTTGTGTCTCTAAACCCAAGGATATGTTGCCAGGGTCCATCTCTGTAGCGTAAGAACAAGATGAATCATCACCGCCAGTGTCTAAAGCATTACCATCACCATCCCCACGGGAATTAACCGTTCTCTGGCTCTGGTGAAATACTGGTAAGTACTCTGAGCCGGGAGCAGGAAGACAGCCCAGTCTCCCCGGCCCCAGTCTCTTTGGGTCTGATCTGTGGTCAGATCCTGTTTGTAAGAGACTGTGTGTTACAGTTAAAGTCTTGGTGTCTGTCTCTGACTTGAGGACGGTGTTCCGCATTCCACTGACCTCCGTGATGCTGCGACGGTTCCTTGGCTGTGCTTGGGCGGTGGTGGGGTCCTCTCTGGCTACAGAAGGCGCGTCAGCCGTTCCAGTCTGGATGTCTCTGCTGTGCCGTGGGTCCTCCTCTCCTTCAGACCTCTCTAGCTTGACACCAGGACCAGCAGTCTCTGCAGACTGACACAAGAAGAGAGGTTATTACCGGTACATTAGTTGAATTGGATAACAATGTGAAGTCTCACAAAGCTCACCTATGGCAGATAAATGAGGATATACTGTACATGTAAGCAAGTGAATAGCTGAGGAGAGCGTTCTGAAATAAACGGGCCACATTTAATTTACAAAGTAACACATTTTTTATGCAACACTATTATACTAACCTCTGTTACAATAACGTGCTGGGATGAGGTTCTACTCCCCTCATCAACAGTGATTGGTTGGTCATCTCTCCATTCATTGTGTCCCACTGGCTTCACAAAGGTCCTGTAGCCTCCAGTGAGATGTCCTTCACCTGAGAGAGTGATTGGGGGAAAAGCGGTGGTTAGGTTAACTACTGTCAATGCTCAACATCAGTGCTTGACCGGAGCTGAGAACCGGCACATCAAATTTTCTACTGCTTGAACTCCTGTTCCTCTTATAGAATATTAGCTCAAAAGTATTGTGGAAATCCTGCACACACACACACACACACACACATACATACATACATATATATATAAAACAGTACCTGCACCCAAAATGAGTACTGGTACCTATTTAAGTCAAGCACTGTCAACGGTATATTGTACACTATTGACACTGTCTACAATTAGCAACAATTAGCAAGGATTCTCATAACTTCTTGCTATACTATTTATTGATTTCTGTATTATGTTCCATGTATCATATTGTTTTCATTTAGTAAATAACAGAAAATGCAGTAAATCAAGAATCTGGTTAGAATATGATATTGTTTCTTTGTGCAAGAGAGTTAGTCTGCGTACCAGTTGTTTTAGCTAACATTACACTCCTTGTCACATCTATGGAGCCCAAGGAGTGGAATTAAGTAGATGAACAGAGACAGCAACCAGGCTACAAGATAGCTAGCTAGTTAAGTAAGTAATCTAATCGGGGGAGTTACTGCATACGAATACTGCTCCGTAATTGCCATGGCGCTGTGAGGTATACTCAAAGTCGATATTCACGTATTAAGGAATTCCCCTCGACCACGCCCACAAATTTGAGAAAACAAACATTCTTTCCCATTCACCTTTATTGTAAAAGAGAAAACTTCGTAGTCGATTTTTTTGTTATACAGAAATAACAAAACATGCCGAAAAGCTTCTGTGTTGTTCAATACACATGTAAACAGGTTAAAAAAATCCTGACTTACGGATCGCCACGTAGGAAAATAGAGCCTGCGAAAAGAACCCTGTGGCTTCAGGCTATTCGGCGTGGGAAATGTGGGGACCCGGTGCTCAAGTAGGGTTACACGTGGTAGCTATTTGTGTGGAAAACATTTAATCACATGTAAGACATTTAACTTGTTTAGTATAGTCCATTTGTAACTCCACTCACGACTTGTAGCTGTATAGTACATTTTCTTGTGTTGTTGGTCTTGGCTAGCTTAATGTTCCGGTCGGTAACTAGCTAGCGCTCACTCCACTGACGTAGCTGCAAGCGCCGTCATGAAAAGGGGCATGATGGAAGCCCTACAACATTACATAGTGAGAACACTCTGAAGCAGGCAATGTAAAAAAAAAAAAAAATTAAATGCACTTTTCTTTAATGTAGTTTTGTAATTTACTAAAACTGCAGACAAGAAAATTGTGTTTGAAAAGGGTCAGGTTTTTGCTGTGAGTCAATGGGGTAACCTACAAGCGCCTTAACCTGTTAGGGATGGGGGCAGTATTTTCACGGCCTGATAAGCAAGCGTTCACACCCATGGTCTTTTTTCACATTGTGTTACAGCCTGTATTTAAAATTTATAAAATACATTTTTTTGGGTCACTGGCCTACACATAGTGTATCATAATGTTAAATTGGAATTATGTTATTTTTTTTTTATTTTTTTTTTTTACAAATAAATTAAAATTAAAAGCTGAAATGTCTTGAGTCAATGTATTCAACCCCTCTTATGGCAAGCCTAAATAAGTTCTGGAGTAAAGATTTGCTTAACAAGTCACAATGAGTTGAAATGACTCACTTTGTGTGCAATAATAGTATTTAACATGATTTTTGAATGACTACCTCATCTTTGTACCCATAAAATTATCTGTAAGGTCCATAAGTCGAGCAGTGAATTTCAAACACAGATTCAACCACAAAGACCAGAGAGGTATTCCAATGCCTCGCTAAGAGCACCTATTGGTATATAGGTAAAACATTTAAAAAGCAGACATTGAATATCTCTCTTGCTCAGTTGTGCACCGGGGCCTCCCAGTCCTCTTTCTATTCTGGTTAGAGCCAGTTTGCGCTGTTCTGTGAAGGGTGTAGTACACCGCGTTTTACAAGATCTTCAGTTTCTTGGCAATTTTTCGCATGGAATAGCCTTCATTTCTCAGAACAAGAATAGACTGACGAGTTTCAGAATAAAATTCTTTGTTTCTGGACATTTTGAGCCTGTAATCAAACCCACAAATGCTGATGCTCCAGATACTCAACTAGTCTAAAGAAGGCCAGTTTTAGAACAACAGTTGTCAGCTGTGCTAACATAATAACTAAAGGGTTTTCTAATGATAAATTAGCCTTTTTAAATGATAAACTTGGATTAGCTAACACAACGTGCCATTGGAACACAGGAGTGATGGTTGCTGATAATGGGCCTTGTACACCTATGTAGATATTCGATTAAAAATCAGTAGTTTCCAGCTACAATAGTCATTTACAACATTAACAATGCCTACATTGTATTTCTGATCAATTTGATGTTATTTTAATGGACAAAAAATGTGTTTTTCTTTCAAAAACAAGGACATTTCTAAGTGACCCCAAACTTTTGAACGGTAGTGTACCTAGAAAGACCCACAGCTGTAATCGCGACCAAAGGTGACTCAGAGGTGTGAATACTTATGTAAATTAGAAATGTCTGTATTTCATTATCAATAAATTAGCAAAACATTTCAAAGAACATATTTTCACTTTATCATTACTGGGTATTGTGTGTAGATGGTTGAGAAAAAAGTTATTAAAATCAATTTTGAATCCGCCCTTTAACACAACAAATTGTGGAATAAGTCAAAGGGTTTGAATACTTTTTGAAGGCACTGTAGGTAACCCTTCCAACTGAGACCATTCTAGGCAGAGATCTCTGTAAATATTGTATTGTTTAAGTGTTTTTTTATTGCATTTTTTTAATCAACTTTTGGTTTTGATAATGTGTTGATAAATTAACTGAAATATCTGGTGGTAACCCACGGAATTGCAGAACTGATTATGGCAAGTCAGTTTGTATTTGTCTTGGCTAGCTAGCTCATTGATATGATTTGAATGATGCCGCAACACCAGATCAACAGCATCGCTTTTTGGCCCCCTGCCCCCATTCCTAGCCGTGTGAGGGGATGCAGAGGCTCCCTTTGTAGGGGGTGTGGTGGTCTTACTGGCGCATTTACAGTCACCGAACCATCACCCAGGTGGGTGCTACATTTCAGTGTAGGATGATCCAGCCTACCTATTGAGTAGGAGGAGGAGGAGCTGTGACAATTGAAGACGAGGTGCCAGATGAAGAGTTCCGTGGCCTGTCTGTCAATGTCTCTGCCTCTCTGCCCAGCCTGGCTGTACTACCTACAGTACAGTAAATTCAGAAAGTATTCAGACCCCTTGACTTTTTCCACATTGTTACTTTACAGACATTCTAAAATTGATAAAATAGTTTTTTCCCCTCATCAATCTACACACAAAACCCCATAATGACAAAGCAAAACATTTTTAGGGAAGTTTTTGCAAATATATTAAAAAAAAATAACTGAAATATTACAACATAAGTATTCACACCCTTTACTCAGTACTTTGAAGCACCTTTGGCAGTGATTAGAGCCCCGAGTCTTCTTGGGTATGACGCTACAACCTTGGCACACCTGTATTTGGGGAGTTTCTCCCATTCTTCTCCGCAGATCCTAAAGATCTGTCAGGTTGGATGGGGAGCATCTCTGCACAGCTATTTTCAGGTCTCTCCAGAGTTGTTAGATCAGGTTTAAGTCCGGGCTCTGGCTGGGCCACTCAAGGACATTCAGAGACTTGTCCCGAAGCAACTCCTGCGTTGTCTTGGCTGAGTGTTTAGGATCGTTGTTCACCTTCCAACAGGACCTTCGTCCCAGTCTGAGGTCCTGAACGCTCTGGAGCAGGTTTTCATCAAGGATCTCTCTGTACTTTACTCCGTTCATCTTTCCCTCGATCCTGACGAGTCTCCCAGTCCCTGCCGCTGAAAAACATCCCCACTGCATAATGCTGCCACCGCCATGCTTCACCGTAGGGAGCGTGCCAGGTTTCCTCGAGAAGTGACGCTTGGCATTCAGGCCAAAGAGTTCAATCTTGGTTTCATCAGACCAGAGAATCTTGTTTCTCATGATCTGAGAGACTTTAGGTGCCTTTTGGAAAACGCCAAGCAGGCTGTCATGTGCCTTTTACTGAGGAGTGGCTCCCATCTGGCCACTCTACCATAAAGGCCTGATTGATGGAGTGCTGCAGAGATGGTTGTCCTTCTGGGAGGTTCTCCCATCTCCACAGAGGAACTTTGGAGCTTTGTCAGAGTGATTATTGGGTTCTTGGTCACCTCCCTGACCAAGGCCTTTCTCCCCTGATTGCTCCGTTTGGCCGTGTGGTGAGCTCTAGGAAGAGTCTTGGTGGTTCCAAACTTCTTCCATTTAAGAATGATGGAGGCCACTGTGTTCCTGGGACCTTCAACGCTGCAGAATTCTTTTGGGCACCCTTCCTCAGATCTGTGTCTCGACACAATCCTGTCTTGGGGCTCTACGGACAATTCCTTCGACCTCATGGCTTGGTTTTTGCTGTGACATGCACTGTCAAGTGGTACCTTATATACAAGTGTGTGCCTTTCCAAATCATGTCAAATCAATTGAATTTACCACAGGTAGGCTCCAATCAAATTGTGGAAACATCTCAAGGATGACCATTGGAAACAGGAAACACCTCAGCTCAATGTCGAGTCTCATAGCAAAGGGTCTGAATAAATAAGGTATCTGTTTTATTTTTATACATTTGCAAAATATATGAAAAACCTGTTTTCACTTGGTCCTATAATCAAAGCTGTGGAACACCATCGCCCAAGAACAGCCAGATCCCGACATTTGTTTGTTGAATTGTTTTTAAAGGGACTGTGCGATTCTACTTGTAATTAAAAGCGCTATATACAGACCTAATTCTGGGTAACACATCTGAACATATGTGCATTGATGAACGGGTTGACAGGCACTAACGTTACGCTATGAACGGCGAAAGGCCGTGCATCCTCGTCCTTCGTCTAAATGTACCTCTTGCCATTCCTCTGTATCGGTCGAGGATCTTGACACTACTGGGACTGGCGAGGACGCGCTCTCGCGCTGTCCTTTCTGCGCGCTCCCGTGCCACCTTCGTTTCCAGTAGTTTTCTCCGCAATGCCCTGTTTTCTTTCTGGCTTTGAGTTATTTCCAAACGAAACACTGCATAGTCGTCGTCTACGAGTTTACAGATCTCTGCCACGGCTGCATTCGCTAGAACCTCCATGATGGAGGCTATTTGAGTGTGAAAAATCATACAGTTAGCCATTGTTGGCTAACTTTAGCAGCAAGCTAGTTAGCTATCAAACAAATCCTGTTTCCAACTCGAAATAAACACAACATGGGATGATGATGTGCATTTAAATTAATCATATGTTGAGTTCCAGGACGTTAAAACGTCTAAATAAAAACGCTAACGTGGAAGTTGTTTTTCGTCATGGTTCTCTTCCGTTTACTTCTTCTTCTTGTCCGTTTCCGTCAGACTACACGCTGTATTGCGTATTGTTGCCATTCTCTGGTCAGATTGTGAAACACACAGTTAAATATCCAATAGCCTCACACCCATTGGTGCAGGCCCGGTGGACTAGATAATCCAATATACACTATATATACAAAAGTATGTGGACACTGCCATGCAATCTCCATAGACAAAAATTGGCAGTAGAATGCCCTTACTGAAGAACTCTAACTTTCAATGTGGCACCGTCCTGGGATTCCACCTTTCCAACAAGTCAGTTCGTCAAATTTCTACCCTACTAGAGCTGCCCAAGTCAACTGTAAGTGCTTTTATTGTGAAGTGGAAACATCTAGGAGCGACAGCGGCTCAGCCGCGAAGTGGTAGGCCACACAAAGCTCACAGAACGGGACCGCCGAGTGCTGAAGCGCGTAGCTGGAGTGATGAATCACACTTCACCATCTTGCAGTCTGACGGACAAATCTGGGTTTGGTGGATGCCAGGAGAACGCTACCTGCCCCAATGTGTAGTGACAACTGTAAAGTTTGGTCGAAGAGGAATAATGGTCTGGGGCTGTTTTTCATGGTTCAGGATAGGCCCCTTAGTTTCGGTGAAGGGAAATCTCAACGTTACAGCATAGAATGACATAGACGATTCAGAGCTTCCAACTTTGTTGCAACAGTTTTAGCATGACAGTGCCCCCTGTGCATAAAGCGAGGTCTATACAGAAATGGTTTGTCGAGATTGGTATGGAAGAACTTGACTGGCTTGCACTGAGCCCTGACCTCAACCCCATCAAAACACCTTTGGGATGAATTGGAACGTCGACTGCAAGCCAGGCCTAATCGCCCAACATCAGTGCCCAACCTGACTAATGCTCTTGTGGCTGAATGGAAGCAAGTCCCCGCAACAATGTTCCAACATCTAGTGGAAAGTCTTCCCAGAAGAGAGGAGGCTGTTATAGGGGGGACCAAAACTATATAATGCCCATGATTTTGGAATGAGATGTTCGACGAGCAGGCGTCCACATACTTTTAGTCATGTAGTGTAGTTACAAGCGAAAATGAGGTTACACCCAACTCGGCTAGCTCACAGAAAGATATCCTGCTACCCTCAGCATACTGCTTGCAGTATAACAGGACATGCTTTACAGTCTCTACCTTCCCACATTCCTCATACTTCCCATCTGGGTGTTTCCCCACTAACAATAACCCACTTCCCAATCCATAATGATCCAACCTCAGCCTTGTCAACAGCACCCCATCCCTCCTTTCACTCCCCAGATACTTACTGATCTTCCTCCTGGGTTTACCCCTCTGCTATGATGCTCCTACATTCCATCCCCTCTAACGGGACCACCACATCTACCTCCTCCCTTTTCAGAGCTACCTTATCCGCTGCCTCATTTCTCCCTACCCCAACATGAGCTGAGACCCACAGAAAACCTACCTTAGTTAGAATATATATATATTTTTGCCATCGCAGGCCAGAATCATATTACAGGATTATACATCATGTGTATGACTGTGTTGACAGATATATCTACTGTAAATCACGTCCAGATATGCTACATATTTTACTTCTTAACATGCACAAAAATCAACCACATCCATGTTCTCCTTTTGGTAGGTATTTTCATTATTAAGCATATAATGAACTACACAGAGGGAAAAGTACACTGTGCATTCAGCACCACGGACAGAACTCTTGTTAATGGGTATGCACAAAACACAAGAAAGAGAGAGCTCAACATTACATTTAAACTACTCAATCAGTGTAAGGAGTGAAGTCTCTGATGGGCATTGACTAGAGCAGTGAAGTCAGGTATAGTTTTTGACGTCGCTATGTGCAGGATTGCTGAGAAATGAGAGTCAGTAAGAGAGTATCTGTGCCTTGACTTGTTATATTTCATCACTGAAAATGTCTGTTCACATACATAGGTTGACCCAAACAGTACAAACATCTTCTGAGCATGACTCCCAATCTTTGGAAAGTTTTGTTCATTGAGAGATGCATAGAACCTCGTCAGTGACATTCTTTTGAATAGTTCTCCAATCACTGCATCAGACTGAAGATCGATAAGCTCAAGTGGCAGGTCAGTGAGAGCGTTATCCACATTGAAGGTGAAAGGAAAGGACACCAACATGTCATTTTTCAAAACTTTGAAATCATTTTACATTTACATTTTAGTCATTTAGCAGACGCTCTTATCCAGAGCGACTTACAGTAGTGAATGCATACATTTCATACATTTTGTTCTCCGTACTGGTCCCCCGTGGGAATCGAACCCACAACCCTGGCGTTGCAAACACCATGCTCTACCAACTGAGCCACAAAACAACAAGAAAACTCACCGTTCAAAGCACGCAGTAGCGATGTATACTTCCCCCACTGGTCATCTGATAGGGAACAGACTATTAGTGTCGGAAGGTGGGTGAGATTGTTGGCTTCTACTTGTTGGGTCAGGAGGAGTCATTTTCCCTTAAAGTCTTTGACAAGGCTATACATCTGATGTGCAAAAAGGTCCTTCCCTTGTAGTCTGGAATTCAGTTAATTCATGAGGGCCATGATGCCCACGGTGAAGGCAAAATCAGCCAACCATTCTTTATCTTGCAGTTGAGGGAAATCCACATATTTTCCTTTCATTTGCAAAAACTCAGCAATCTCCGAATTCAGGTCCCACACCCTTTTAAGCACCTTACCCAAACTCGGCCATCTCACAGTGAGACAATACATTATGACCTTTCTCTTGCATTTCATAGATGACGGTATAAAAAAATATATATATATTATTTTACAAGATCTAATGTGTTAAATTCTCCTACATTCCCTTCACATTTCCACAAACTTCAAAGTGTTTCCTTTCAAATGGTACCAAGAATATGCATATCCTTGCTACAGGCAGTTAGATTTGGGTATGTCATTTTACGTGAAAATTGAAGAAAGATTTTGCTCTTATGAAGTTTACCACTTTAGTGACTGTATCTGCAACATGGCTCATTTTCAGAACACATTTACAGAGCACCTCCTGATGAATAATGCAATGCAGGAAAATATTTTTTTTGATCTGGGTTCAGCGTAGCTACCTGATCTTGTATCCTTTTCAAAAGGCCAACATGTTTTCCTGTCAAGTTTGGGCACCCATCAGTGGTCACACTGGATAACTTTTCAAAACTCCACAAGCTTATTAACCTCATCCAATAAATATTTCCCTGAGGTTGTGCTCTTCATTGACTGCACTAAAGCAAGCTCCTCTGTTATTTCAAAGTCTGGGGTTATGCCTCGTAAGAATATCAACAACTGCGCCGTGTCACGTGCATCACTGCAATTCTTGAGGTTTTACTCTACCTCAGGCGAGCAAAACCATCAAATCAAATGTATTTATATAGCCCTTCTTACATCAGTTGATATATCAAAGTGCTGTACACAAACCCAGCCTAAAACCCCAAACAGCAAGCAATGCAGGTGTAGAAGCACGGTGGCTAGGAAAAACTCCCTAGAAAGGCCAAAACCTAGGAAGAAACCTAGAGAGGAACCAGGCTATGAGGGGTGGCCAGTCCTCTTCTGGCTGTGCCGGGTGGAGATTATAACAGAACATGGCCAAGATGTTCAAATGTTCATAAATGACCAGCATGGTCAAATAATAATAATCACAGTTGTTGTCGAGGGTGCAACAAGTCAGCACCTCAGGAGTAAATGTCAGTTGGCTTTTCATAGCCGATCATTGAGAGTATCTCTACCGCTCCTGCTGTCTCTAGAGAGTTGAAAACAGCAGGTCTGGGACAGGTAGCATGTCCGGTGAACAGGTCAGGGTTCCATAGCCGCAGGCAGAACAGTTGAAACTGGAGCAGCAGCACGGCCAGGTGGACTGGGGACAGCAAGGAGTCATCATGCCAGGTAGTCCTGAGGCATGGTCCTTGGGCTCAGGTCCTAAGAGAGAGATGAAGAAAGAAAGAGAGATTTAGAGAGAGCATACTTAAATTCACACAGGACATCGGATAAGACAGGAGAAATACTCCAGATATAACAGACTGACCCTAGCCCCCCGACACATAAACTACTGCAGCATAAATACTGGAGGCTGAGACAAGAGGGGTCAGGAGACACTGTGGCCCCATCCGATGACACCCACGGACAGGGCCAAACAGGCAGGATATAACCCCACCCACTTTGCCAAAGCACAGCCCCCACATCACTAGAGGGATATCTTCAACCACCAACTTACCATCCTGAGACAAGGCCGAGTATAGCCCACAAAGATCTCCGCCACGGCACAACCCAAGGGGGGGTGCCAACCCACCCACGTGAGTGACTCAACCCACTCACGTGACGCACCCCTCCTAGGGACGGCATGGAAGAGCACCAGTAAGCCAGTGACTCAGCCCCTGTAATAGGGTTAGAGGCAGAGAATCCCAGTGGAGAGGGGAACCGGCCAGGCAGAGATAGCAAGGGCGGTTCGTTGCTTCAGAGCCTTTCCGTTCACCTTCACACTCCTGGGCCAGACGCAACTCAATCATATGACCTACTGAAGAGATGAGTCTTCAATAAAGAATTAAAGGTTGAGACCGAGTCTGCGTCTCTCACATGGGTAGGCAGACTATTCCATAAAAATGGAGCTCTATAGGAGAAAGCCCTGCCTCCAGCTGTTTGCTTAGAAATTCTAGGGACAATTAGGAGGCCTGCGTCTTGTGACCGTAGCGTACGTGTAGGTATGGACGGCAGGACCAAATCGGAAAGATAGGTAGGAGCAAGCCCATCTAATGCTTTGTAGGTTAGCAGTAAAACCTTGAAATCAGCCCTTGCCTTAACAGAAGTCAGTGTAGGGAGGCTATCTCATGATCTCATCTCATGATAAACTGTAGACCACACTATCTACCTAGAGAGTTTTCATCTGTATTTTTCGTAGCTGTCTACATACCACCACAGACTGATGCTGGCACTAAGACCGCACTGAATGAGCTGTATTCCGCCATAAGCAAACAGGAAAACGATCACCCAGGGACGGCGCTCCTACTAGCCGGGGACTTTAATGCAGGGAAACTTAAATCCGTCTTACCAAATTTCTATTACCATGTTAAATGTGCAACCAGAGGGAAAAAAACTCCGAACCACCTTTACTCCACACACAGAGACGCATACAAAGCTCTCCCTCACCCTCCATTTGGCAAATCTGACCATATTTCTATCCTCCTGATTCCTGCTTACAAGCAAAAATTAAAACAGGAAGCACCAGTGACTCGATCAATAAAAAAGTGGTCAGGTGAAGCAGATGCTAAGCTACAGGACTCTTTTGCTAGCACAGACCGGAATATGTTCCGGGATTCCTCCGACGGCATTGAGGAGTACACCACATCAGTCATTGGCTTCGTCAATAAGTGCATCGATGACGTCGTCCCCACAGTGACCGTACGCACATACCAAAAACCATGGATTACAGGCAACATCCGCACTGAGCTAAAGGCTAGAGCTGCCGCTTTCAAGGAGCGGGACTCTAACCTGGAAGCTTATAAGAAATCCCGCTATGCCCTCCGACGAACCATCAAACAGGCAAAGCGTCAATACAGGACTAAGATCGAATCGTACTACACTGGCTCTGACGCTCGTCGGATGTGGTAGGGCTTGTAAACCATTACAGACTACAAAGGGAAGCACAGCCGAGAGCTGCCCAGTGACACGAGCCTACCAGACGAGCTAAACTACTTCTATGCTCGCTTCGAGGCAATTAACACTGAAAAATGCATGAGAGCACCAGCTGTTCCGGAAGACTGTGTGATCACGCTCTCCGCAGCCGACGTGAATAAGACCTTTACCTTCTTATGGCTTGAGGGCGCTATTTTCACGTCCGGATGAAAAGTGTGCCCAAAGTATACTGCCTGCTACTCAGGTCCAGAAGCTAGGATATGCATATAATTGGTAGATTTGGAAGGAAACACTCTAAGGCTTCTAAAACTGTTTGAATGATGTCTGTGAGTATAACAGAACTTATTTGGCAGGCGAAACCCCAAGGACAAACCATCCAGGATTCTTTTTTTTTAGGTCACTCTCTTTTCAATGGGTTTTCATTGAGAATCCATAATTCTAAGGCAGTTGCCTGTCAGTCAGTTGCCTGTCAGTCACTGTCTGTCCTCGTGCAAGTTGTTATTTATACGTGACTTCAAAATATATGTCCCACAAGCGGTGGGAGTTAAATCATTACACAAAAGCGAATATTCATTGGGCTCTTAATTTGAATAACAATACGTTTTTCAAAACTTTACTATTGCAAATTCTTTGTGTAATCTGAGCATGATTCCGCGGGCCGTATTGAATCAGGTCGAAGGCCGTATATGGTCCCCAAGACGGCCTTTTCCCAGGCCTGCTCTAGACCCTTTCATTCTTTAAGGTTGCTGCCCCTATCATCGCCAAGCCTATCTCTGACCTTTTTAACCTGTCTCTACTCTCTGGGGAGGTTCCAGTTGCTTGGAAGGCAGCCACGATTTGTCCTTTTATTTAAAGGGGAAGATCAATCTGATCCTAACTGTCATAGGGCAATTTCTATTTTGCCCTGTTTATCAAAAGTGTTGAAAAAACTTGATTGGCTTTCTTGATGTCTATAGTGTTCACTCTAGTATGGAATCTGGTTTCCGCTCTGGTTATGGATGTGTCACTGCAACCTTAAAGGTCCTCAATGATGTCACCATTGCCCTTGATTCTAAGCAATGTTGTGCTGCTATTTTTATTGATTGGCCAACGCTTTTGATATGGTAGACCATTCCATTCTTGTGGGCCGGCTAAGGAATATTGGTGTCTCTGAGGGGTCTTTGGCCTGGTTTGCTAACTACCTCTCTCAAAGAGTGCAGTGTATAAAGTCAGAACATCTGCTGTCTCACTCACTGCCTGTTACCAAAGGAGTACCCCAAGGCTCGATCCTAGGCCCCACGCTCTTCTCAATTTACATCAACAACATAGCTCATGCAGTAGGAAGCTCTCATCCATTTATATGCAGATGATACAGACTTATACTCAGCTGGCCCCTCCCCAGATTTAGTGTTAAACGCTCTACAACAAAGCTTTCTTAGTGTCCAACAAGCTTTCTCTGCCCTTAACCTTATTCTGAACACCTCCAAAACAAAGGTAATTTGGTTTTGTAAGAAGAATGCCCCTCTCCCAACAGGTGTGATTACTACCTCTGAGGGTTTACCGCTTGAGGTAGTCACCTCATACAAGTACTTGGGAGTATGTCTAGACGGTACACTGTCCTTCTCTCAGCACATATCAAAGCTGCAGGCTTTGAATCTAGACTTGGTTTAAATCTAGACTCTATCGTAATCACTCCTCTTTCACCCCAGCTGCCAAACTAACCTTGATTCAGATGACCATCCTACCAATGCTAGATTACGGAGACATGATTTACAGATCGGCAGGTAAGGGTGTTCTCGAGCGGCTAGATGTTCTTAACCATTCGGCCATCAGATTTGCCACCAATGCTCCTTATAGGACACATCACTGCACTCTATACTCCTCTGTAAACTGGTCATCTCTGTATACCCGTCGCAAGACCCACTGGTTGATGCTTATTTATAAAACCCTCTTAGGCCTCACTCCCCCTATCTGAGATATCTACTGCAGCCCTGATCCTCCACATACAACACCCGTTTGTCAGTCACATTCTGTTAAAGGTCCCCAAAGCACACACATCCCTGGGTCGCTTGTCTTTTCAGTTCGCTGCAGCTAGCGACTGGAACGAGCTGCAACAAACACTCAAACTGGACTGTTTTATCTCAATCTCTTCATTCAAAGACTCTATCATGGACACTCTTACTGACAGTTGTGGCTGCTTTGCGTGATGTATTGTTGTCTCTACCTTCTTGCCCTTTGTGCTGTTGTCTGTGCCCAATAATGTTTGTACCATGTTTTGTGCTGCTACCATGTTGTGTTGCTACCATGCTGTGTTGTCATGTGTTGCTGCCTTGCTATGTTGTCTTAGGTCTGTCTTTATGTAGTGTTGTGTTGTCTCTCTTGTCGTGATGTGTGTTTTGTCCTATATTTATATGTTATTTAAAAACATTATTTTTAATCCCAGTCCCTGTCCCCGCAGGAGGTCCTTTTGCCTTTTGGTAGGCCGTCATTGTTAATAAAAATGTGTTCTTAACTGACTTGCCTAGTTAAATAAAGGTTAAATAAAATAACTTCTGTTTTGGTAATGAGAATTTAATCATACAGACTATATTTTTAAATATATATAATGAACTATTAATTTAAATATTATTTACTAACTGTTGATATTTGGCTTTATGTCCTGTTTAATTGCAGACAGTCAGCAAGTAACAAAAAGAATGCTTTAGCGAAGGCTGACAAAATTCAGAGAAAAGGTTTACACCAACCCAGAACTGCTGGAAGTGTACAGAAGGAAGGAGAGAGAGAGGTTAGGGGTTGGAGAGGTTACAGCAAGAGTAATTAGCATACATATAGTCTATAGGAAGCCTATGCCCTCATACAGTGTCTAAAGGAAGTCAATACCCAACAGTGTTAGGAAGTCTACACATGCGCGCGCACACATCCACCACACACACACAATCAGTAAGACATGTAGTTTATACTACAGGATGTCCACACACAGTCTGTAAGCCATTCAGTCCCTACTATAGGATGTGAACACACACACACACACACACAGTCTGTAAGCCATTCAATCCCTACTGTAGGATGCACGCACACACAGTCTGTAAGCCATTCAGTCCCTTCTATAGGATGCGCACACACAGTCAATAAGCCATTCAGTCTCTACTATTGGATGACGTGTCCATAACAGTAAGATTTTTCCCATGTTTTGAGACATGTTCATTTCATGTCATGCTTCCTTTCCATTTCCAGATATCAAAAACAAAAGCAAAATTGTAAAATCAAAACTCAAGATTTGACAAAAAAGCAACAGGAAAAGGAGAAAAAACAGTGGTGGGAAAACTCAAAAAGGTATTACAGAAGAAAGAAACAGCTAAAAGCCGTATTGGACATAACAGCAAGCCAGGAAGATGATACACTTCAACATGTTCAAGAAGCAAAATGAAGAAGTTATTCAAAATCTTCAAGAAGACACAGCCTCCCCCAACAGAACAGCCATTCTCACCTCAGCAGGTAAATGTCCCTGCCATCAACTCAACTCCTAAAAGAAGAGCGACATCTCTACAGACACCAGGACCAATGAAGACATCTACCCCAAAGGAATCACCCCAAAAGAGGAACAGAAGAAAGAAAACACTATCAAAATTGAGGTCAAAGTTGCGCTACACAGAAGAGAACTTGCTGGAGAGGACCAAAGAGATGGTCAACCTAAAGAAAAGACTGAAAAGACTTGAGATGATGGCCAAGAGGAAGCAGGTAATTGTCAACATTGAATGTAGAGAGGTCCAGAATAAAACTACAAAGATAGGTCATCAGAGAACATTACCCAATAACAGCCAGAGAAGACTAATGCGCAAACTTGTTAGCCACTTCCTTCGTCAGATGAAGTCTCCACTGTAATAAATGGGAAATCCGGAGACATTCGGAAAAAGGGCCAGATATTCCGTAAGAGAGCCTTAACGGACACTATGGCAAATCTTCATAGAAGATTTCTGTCTGAGAATCCAAGGCACAACCTTTCTTAGGCTCAATTCTTTAAACTTAAGCCATTTTGGATTGGCCAGCGAAGAGTCACAGACAGAGAAACATGTGCTTGCAAAACGCATGAAAACTTTGGCTTGAAGATAAAGAAGCTGCATCAGCTTGGGGTCATAGAAACATCATCCCCAAGGGACACTGTACAGGCCAGTGTGTGTAGTGACGATGACATGTGCTGTTCTAATGTTTTTGTACGTGCTGTTTTTGTCTTCTCTGTTTTTAGCCTATGTATGTTATATACTTTTGAAGCACTGTAAAATGAAATTGATTGAACTTGAATCCATGATCGTGCCAATATTGTGTCATTTATTTTCTACATAAAATGTTATGTTTTTAACCATATCTCAGTCTTATTATCATTACCGAAATCATCAACCTCATTTTCGAAACCTATGTATCATTACCACAACAGGTGTTCATTTAATGTTAATTTTATGAATGGAAAAATAGTGGTTTGCTTTTAAATGCATGTGCATAATCTATACGTTACGTTCTTTCAGGCTTGCCACATCCTTTTGAAAATATGTCAGGTTTCAATGAAATATCAAAAATATTAGGTTGTAGATTGCGGAAGGTGTTGCGGTAATGAGAGAAATCAGTCAAAATAACATACAAATGTTAATTAAAAAATATACTATTTCAGAGTTTCAAGTAACTGTGCATGACTGTTAATAATCAATTTAACATTTAAAAAAAATGTATTAACTTTCCTAATCGTCTTGACGTTTTCAGACCGTTGCGGTAATGAGAATTTTAAGGACTTGTTTTGGAAAATATGTTCAAAAAGGTGTTAAATTGTCAGTAAATGTTTTTAAATTAATGCTCACAAACACATCAGACCTTGTTATTAATGCCTAAAAAGGAAATTTGTTGATGCAAGTCTTTTTAAAGATTTCATGTTTGAAATCTTATACAACAAGATCTGTGAGATTACCCGGACTGGACTGTCGGATTACCCCCTTTGTGTACCGAACCGGATTGGCTGAGGACCCGAGTGTGAGGATTACCCCTGGAGAACGGAATGGACAATGAGAACAGCTTGTGGACTGTAAAGTAATTGGTGAATTCCCCCTTCTCCCCCAGTGTACCAAAATCCCTAATAAACTCTCCATTTGCATTCTAGTTGTACTACTGGTTCATATTTTGTTATTGAACTTGGTGACGTGGAAAACCCACACCCTTGAGCCTGCTACAGTATATATTCTATTGTATTTTATGCTGCTCCGACATTGCTCGTCCAAATATTTATATATTCTTAATTCCATTCCTTTACTTTATATTTGTGTGTATTGTTGTGAAATTGTTAGATATTACTTGTTAAATATTACTGCACTGTTGGAGCTAGAAACACAAGCATTTCGCTACACCTGCAATAACATCTGCTAATCATGTGTATGTGACCAATAACATTTTATTTTATTTTATTTGAATCCCGGTGAGTATTGTTTTGACACCACACTTTCTGCACATTGTTGTTCAAACCATTTGTTTAATTTAGTAAAGTATTTGGTATTTTATTAGGATCTTTCCTGGGGTCCACATAAATCATGACATAATACGGAACATTAATAGACAAGAACAGCTCAAGGACAGAACTACATATGTTTAAAAAAGGCACAGATAGTTTGTGTGTATGTATTGATATGTAGGCTATCTAGGTCAAATAGGGGAGAGGCGATGTGATGAAAGGTGTTGCTTTATCTGTTTATTGAAACCAGGATTTCTGTTCAATTGAGCATAATGAGATGGAAGGGAGTTCCATGTGATAATGGGTCTATATAATACTGTCTGCTTTCTTGATTTTTTTCTGGATTTGGGAACTGCGAAAAGACCCCTGGTGGCATGTCTAGTGGGGTAAGTGTGTGTGTCAGAGCTGGGTGTAAGCTGACTATGATAACAATTTGGAATTTTCAACACAATATTTTTTATAAAAAGAAGTGATGCCAACAGTCTCTCCTCAACTCTTAGCCAAGAGAGACCACTCTGTTCTGGGCCAGCTGCAGCTTAACTTGGTGTTTCCTTGCAGCACTCGACCACACAACTGGACAATAATCAAGATAAGATAAAACTAGAGCTTGCAGGACTTGCTTTTTGGAGTGTGGTGTCAAAAAAGCAGAGCATCTCTTTATTACGGACAGAACTCTCTCCGTCTTTACAACCATTGAATCTATATATTTTGACCATGACAGTTTACAATCTAAGTAATTTAGTCTCCTCAACTTGTTCAACAGCCACACCATTCATTACCAGATTCAGCTGAGGTCTAGACCTCGGAATGATTTGTACCAAATACAATGCTCTTAGTTTTAGAGATGTTCCGTACCAGTTTATTATTGGCCACCCATTCCAAAACAGACTGCAACTCTTTGTTGAGGGTTTCAGTGACTTCATTCGCTGTGGTTGCTGATGCGTATATGGTTGAATCATCAGCATACATGGACACACATGCTTTGTTTAATGCAAGTAAAAATAGAAAACAGTAGAGGGCCTAGAGAGCTGCCCTGCGGTACACCACACTTTACATGTTTGACATTAGAGAAGCTTCCATTAAAGAAAACCCTTTGAGTTCTATTAGATAGATAGATCTGAATCCACAACATGGCAGAGGTTGAAAAGCCATAACACAGGTTTTTGCAACAACAGGTTATGGTCAATAATGTCAATGGCTGCACTAAAATTACAGCTCCCACAATCTTATTATCGATTTCTTTCAACCAATCATCAGTCATTTGTAAGTGCAGTACATGTTGTGCCATTAAACCCCTACAACTCATCCAGAACGCCGCAGCCCGTCTGGTGTTCAACCTTCCCAAGCTCTCACGTCACCCCGCTCCTCTGCACACTCCACTGGCTTCCAGTTGAAGCTCGCATCTGCTACAAGACCATGGTGCTTGCGTATGGACCTGTGAGGGCAACGGCACCACCGTACCTTCAGGCTGTGATCAGTGCCTACACCCAAACAAGGGCACTGCGTTCGTCCATCTCTGGCCTGCTGGCCCCCCTACCTCTGCGGAAGCACAGTTCCCGCTCAGCCCAGTCAAAACTGTTCGCTGCTCTGGCACCCCAATGGTGGAACAAGCTCCCTCACGACGCCAGGACAGCGGAGTCAATCACCACCTTCCGGAGACACCTCTTTAAGGAATACCTGGGATAGGATAAAGTAATCCTTCTAACCCCACCTCCTTCTAACCCCCCCTAAAGATATAGATGTACTATTGTAAAGTGGTTGTTCCACTGGATATCATAAGGTGAATGCACCAATTTGTAAGTCGCTCTGGATAAGAGCGTCTGCTAAATTACGTAAATGTAAATGTAATGTTCTGTTTCCATCTCTACAATCATGCTGAAAGTCTGTTGATAATTTGTTTACAGAGAAATAGCATTGTATTTGGTCAAACACAATTTTGTCAAACAGTTTGCGAGGAACTGGCAGCAAGCTAATAGGTCTGCTGTTAGAACCAGTAAAGGCCGCTTACCACTCTTGGGTAGCAGAATGACTTTGGCTTCCCTCCAGGCCTGAGGACAGACTTTCCTCCAGGCCAGTGGTTCCCAAACTTTTTATAGTCCCGTACCCCTTCAAACATTCAACCTCCAGCTGTGTACCCCCTCCTGCACCAGGGTCAGCGCACTCTCAAATGTTGTTTTTTTGTCATCATTGTAAGCCTGCCACACACACACTATACGATACATTTATTAAACATAAGAATGAGTTTGAGTTTTTGTCACAACCCGGCTCATGGGAAGTGACAAAGAGCTCTTGTAGGGCCAGGGCACAAATAATATAATAATAATCAATAATTTAGCTCTTTAGTTAGCCATCTTACATATAAAACCTTATTTGTTCATCAAAAATTGTGAATAACTCACCACAGGTTAATGAGCAGGGTGTGCTTGAAAGGATGCACATAACTGCAATGTTGGGTTGTATTGGAGAGAGTCTGTCTTAAATCATTTTACACACACACAGTCTGTGCCTGTATTTAGTTTTCATGCTAGTGAGGCCCGAGAATCCACTTTCACATAGGTACTTGTTGCAAAGGGCACCAGTGTCTTAACAGCTCGATTTGCCAAGGTAGGATACTCTGAGCGCAGCCCAATCCAGAATTCTGGCAGTGGCTTCTGATTAAATAACATTTTCACAGAACCGCTTGTTGCAATTTCGATGAGGCTCTCTTGTTCAGATATCGGTAAGTGGACTGGAGGCAGGGCATGAAAGGGATAACGAATCCACTTGTTTGTATTATCCTTTTCGGGAAAGTACCTGCGTAATTGAGCACCCAGTTCACTCGTGCTTTGCTATATCACATTTGACACTGTCCGTAAGCTTGAGTTCATTTGCACACAAAAAAATCATACAATGATGGAAAGACCTGTGTCTTGTCCTTGTTAATGCAGACAGAGAAGAGCTCCAACTTCTTAATCATAGCCTCAATTTTGTCCCGCACATTGTATATAGTTGCGGAGATTCCCTGTAATCCTAGATTCAGATCATTCAGGCGAGAAAAAACATCACCCAGCTAGGCCAGTCGTGTGAGAAACTCGTCATCATGCAAGCTGTCAGACAAGTGAAAATTATGGTCAGTAAAGAAAATTTTAAGCTCACTCTCAATTCAAAAAAACGTGACAATACTTTGCCCCTTGATAACCAGCGCACTTCTGTATGGTGTAAAAGCGTTACATGGCCGCTGCCCATAACATTGCATAATGCAGAAAATACACGAGAGTTCTGGAGCCTTGCTTTATTAACAAAGTTAACCATTTTCACTGTAGTGTCCAAAACGTCTTTCAAGCTGTCAGGCATTCCCTTGGCAGCAAGAGCCTCTTGGTGGATGCTGCAGTGTACCCAACTGGTGTCGGGAGCAACTGCTTGCACACGCATTGCCACTCCACTATGTCTCCCTGTCATGGCTTTTGCGCCATCAGTGCAGATACCAACACATCTTGACCACCAAAGTCCATTTGATGTCACAAAGCTGTCCAGTACTTTAAAAAATATCCTCTCCTGTTTTCCTGGTTTCCAGTGCTTTACAGAAGAGGATGTCCTCCTTAATTGACCCCCCATAAACGTAACGGACATATACAGTGGGGCAAAAAAGTATTTAGTCAGCCACCAATTGTGCAAGTTCTCCCACTTAAAAAGATGAGAGAGACCTGTAATTTGCATCATAGGTACACTTCAACTATGACAGACAAAATGAGGAAAACAAATCCAGAAAATCACATTGTAGGATTTTTTATGAACTTATTTGCAAATTATGGTGGAAAATAAGTATTTGGTCAATAACAAAAGTTTATCTCAATACTTTGTTATATACCCTTTGTTGGCAATGACACAGGTCAAACGTTTTCTGTAAGTCTTCACAAGGTTTTCACACACTTTTGCTGGTATTTTGGCCCATTCCTCCATGCAGATCTCCTCTAGAGCAGTAATGTTTTGGGGCTGTCGCTGGGCAACACAGACTTTCAACTCCCTCCAAAGATTTTCTATGGGGTTGAGATCTGGAGACTGGCTAGGCCACTCCAGGACCTTGAAATGCTTCTTACGAAGCCACTCCTTCGTTGCCCGGGCGGTGTGTTTGGGATCATTGTCATGCTGAAAGACCCAGCCACGTTTCATCTTCAATGCCCTTGCTGATGAAAGGAGGTTTTCACTCAAAATCTCACAATACATGGCCCCATTCATTCTTTCCTTTACACGGATCAGTCGTCCTGGTCCCTTTGCAGAAAAACAGCCCCAAAGCATGATGTTTCCACCCCCATGCTTCACAGTAGGTATGGTGTTCTTTGGATGCAACTCAGCATTCTTTGTCCTCCAAACACGACGAGTTGAGTTTTTACCAAAAAGTTCTATTTTGGTTTCATCTGACCATATGACATTCTCCCAATCCTCTTCTGGATCATCCAAATGCTCTCTAGCAAACTTCAGATGGGCCTGGACATGTACTGGCTTAAGCAGGGGGACACGTCTGGCACTGCAGGATTTGAGTCCCTGGCGGCGTAGTGTGTTACTGATGGTAGGCTTTGTTACTTTGGTCCCAGCTCTCTGCAGGTCATTCACTAGGTCCCCCCGTGTGGTTCTGGGATTTTTGCTCACCGTTCTTGTGATCATTTTGACCCCACGGGTAAGATCTTGCGTGGAGCCCCAGATCGAGGGAGATTTCCATTTCCTAATAATTGCTCCCACAGTTGATTTCTTCAAACCAAGCTGCTTACCTATTGCAGATTCAGTCTTCCCAGCCTGGTGCAGGTCTGCAATTTGGTTTCTGGTGTCCTTTGACAGCTCTTTGGTCTTGGCCATAGTGGAGTTTGGAGTGTGACTGTTTGAGGTTGTGGACAGGTGTCTTTTATACTGATAACAAGTTCAAACAGGTGCCATTAATACAAGTAACGAGTGGAGGACAGAGGAGCCTCTTAAAGAAGAAGTTACAGGTCTGTGAGAGCCAGAAATCTTGCTTGTTTGTAGGTGACCAAATACTTATTTTCCACCATAATTTGCAAATAAATTAATAAAAAATCCTACAATGTGATTTTCTGGATTTTTTTTCTCATTTTGTCTGTCATAGTTGACGTGTACCTATGATGAAAATTACAGGCCTCTCTCATCTTTTTAAGTGGGAGAACTTGCACAATTGGTGGCTGACTAAATACTTTTTTGCCCCACTGTACCAGGAGCTGTGCCAGGCCCGCCACGTCTGTTGACTCATCCATCTGTAACGCATAGAATTCACTGGCTTGTATGCGAAGCAGTAATTGTTTCAAAACATCTCCTGCCATGTCACTGATGCATCATGAAACAGTGTTGTTTGATGAAGGCATTGTCTGTATAGTATTTTGGCCTTTTCCCCCAGCATTGTCCCAGCCATATCCGCGGCAGCAGGAAGAATTAAGTCCTCCACAATAGTATGGGGCTTGCCTGTCCCAGCCACTCAGTAGCTCACCATATAATACGCTTCTAGCCCCTGCTTATTAATGATATCTGTTGCTTTTATACATGTCTTATTAATCGAAAGTCATTTTAATTCTCGCTCAAAAAACCCGTCTTATTTTTCAAATTGTCATGTTTCGTTTCTAAATGTCTGTGTGAAGGTTTCATCGAGTTGTGAGATAGTCCTTTTGCACATATAACACACTGTGGCTGAGGAAAGGCACTACTCCCAATATATGTGAACCCCAAATCAATGTAGTTATCATATTTGCACCTCTTCGATAGTCCAACGTCCCTCCCTGTCTTTTGTTTGGTGCTTTCCCGGGTAAGGGGGCAGTAGCTCTTCGGCTGCATCAGATTCACAACTGTCAGTGTCCATGCTAGCTGGTCTAGCAACAAATGTAGAATTACTGATGCTAGCATTGGATGTGCTCATGGAAGCAGAACAACTTGTGTCACAGGTGCAGGTGTAGTACTGCTGGTAGTAGCAGTACTACCAGTAGAGCTGGTATGTGTCTCTATGGACACGGGCCTTACTTTTTTTTAACCATTTATCAATTTTCGAGCAAAACAGGATGAGCAGCAGCTACGTTTGGCTACATACAGACAGTGTTGCCAACTCCTCAATAAGGAAAGTAGCTATTGGCTGTCCTAAAAGTCGCTAGAAGTCACTAAATGACATCATCAACTAATTTGCATAATTGGCCATGTGCATGTAATTGTGATGGACGCTGTAGGAGAGAGGAATAACGTCGTGGGAGAGACAAAAGGCAGTAAAAAACACCCTAAATATGTTTAGAACTACAAATGCACTTTCTTCTGTCGATTCTTGTTTTTTTTATGTCACAAGGTTCGGTTGGAAACCCTCCTTTATCCGGGCTTGGGACCGGCAAAAATGACCCAAAAGAGACACTCTGGCGGAGTTACTTAACTTAGTTTTTTATTTAAATGTTTTAGTTTTTTTGGTTCGTTTTCTTAATTTGGTTTGGTTTTTAACCTTATGGTCGGTCCACTTAGGAGCCTACAACAAGTCACAGTAAAACAAACATTTTTAACCATAACATTTTTTACATTTTTTTGTATACAATCTACATTAACAATCTAAATCGACCAAAAAGAGACAATAGACAAAACTGGCAATGGCAATGTGAGAAAATTATGGTAACTAGTCTGGCCCTAATTCAGGTTAATTGTTTTTTTAAAATGTAAGTCAGGGCGGGATCAGCCAGCGGCGGCTTCCCGCATGTGCGATTAATTTGCAGTCTGGACACAGAGGGGTGAACATCTCCTACTCTGACTGCAGCTGGGAGGGACTGCTGCGCGAGGACTGGGCCGCCTGTGAGTGCTTTGGACGGGGGTGGGGCCCACGGCAGCACCCGCTGCTCGTTGAGAAGAGTAAGAACGATACGTGCTTTCACGTCAGAGTCTCAAAAAGTCTCAAATAACACCAGAATAAAGTCGCTAGATTTGTCGCTAGTCGCTTTTTGGAAAATGTGTCACTAGAGGGGTCTGAATACTCGCTAAATATAGCGACAAAGTCGCTAAGTTGGCAACACTGCATATGGACCGCAAGAGAGTAAGCGCTAATGTGATTGGAAGTTAATTATTTTACTAGGCTACCTGTATTTGACATTGTGTTGTTATTACACTAGATGGTTTAATTTTATTTTGGGCAGTGAAACGACGCTACTCAGGCGAGAAAAAAACATCACCCAAATGTATAGCCCCATTGGAAAATTTAAATGGGCTGATTGAAAAAGTGAAAAACATTTTTATTTGGCATACCCCCGACAGCATTGTGCTGCCCTGGTAACAATATTTTTTCCATCTCTCCCACAATAACTTTTCAATGCTTTTCTTTCATTATTTGTTTTTTTTTATGCATGAATATGATGACTCACTTTTCGTTGTTGCCATTTCCTGCCTAAGTTTGCCAATGAAGTAATCATTCAAATAATTGTCAACATCAAATAGTTTTGTGATGAATAAACCATCTGATTCAATGTCTTTCTGCCCATAATTTTATTTAAAGTACACAAGTTTTTATCCATCACTCTTTATATCATTGATCTTGGCTTCAGAATACAGTTTCTTCTTCTTTTTGTTGAGTATAAGCTTCTATCCTAAATAATGCCATAGA
Organism: Salmo salar; assembly: GCF_965601325.2. NCBI lineage: Eukaryota > Metazoa > Chordata > Actinopteri > Salmoniformes > Salmonidae > Salmo > Salmo salar. The sequence continues at coordinate 25,146,814 of NC_138294.1, read as the reverse complement.
TTCACTGTTTTTTTCATAAAAAAAGGGCTTCACAGCAAAAAAGAGAAGTATGATGGAACCTTGTAATGGTAATATTGGGCATACTCTACACAACTTCTAAAACAAAAATAACTGGGTCAGTCAGCATAGAGTTAATTTTGTATTTAATTTCAACAAAATGGTAATGTACTCATAACTTTTAAGTACAGTACTTTTATTGCACAAAACGATACGTGACATGTATAACAACATTTCTCACTATGGTAACACTACATTTTCTGTAAATCTTGTACCCCTGCTTTGATAAAAATCTATTTAAAAATACTTTGGAAAAGGTTCAACATTACATTACACACATCTTCACTACTTCATGTCAAGTAAACATGAATTAAGGCACCATCCGTATCTCACTATAAAACACCCGTATCAACCTAAAGGGACAAGGTTGTCACTCTTCATCAGTGAAGCATTTTTACAGACACCATCACACCAACCATCACCATATCGTGAGGACAGACACTGGAGATGAGAAGCAAGTACAAGGAGTGAACATTTAATGAAACACGGACAGGAACAGAATACGGACAGCGTCTGGACAGGGGAAAACAAAAACGACAATAATGCTGACATAGGGATCTAACAGAGGAACACAGATATAGGAGGGGGAAATCAACAAGGTAACAGAGTCCAGGTGAGTCCAGCGAGTGCTGATGTGCGTAATGATGGTGACAGGTATGCGTAATGATGGGCAGCCTGGCGCCCTCAAATACCAGAGAAGAGAAGCGGGAGCAGGTGTGACATATCATCTATTTAATCATACTCATTCTTTCCTCAGTTCACCTCATCCAGTTCCCTACTACATCCAAAACCAACAGAATGAACTACAAACAAACTAACTACATAATACTCTATACATGGGCCCTGTGCATTTTCTGCTGGTGTATCCTGAGATAGCTCTTCTCTGAGAACCTCTTCCCACAGTGCGTACAGGTGAACGGCCTCTCTCCCGTGTGGACCCTCTGGTGCCTCTTCAGGTGACCAGCCTGAGCAAAGCGCGTCTGACACTGGGTACAGCTGAAGGGTTTCACCCCTGTGTGGACCCTCTGGTGCCTCTTCAGGCTGGACGAGTGTGAGAATTTGGCCCGGCACAGGTGGCAGCCAAACGGTTTTTCCCCGGTGTGCATCCTCTGGTGGATCTCCACCTGTTTAGGCAAACGGAAGACTTTCCCACAGAACGAACATGGGAAGCGCTTCTCTTTGCCACCAGATCTGCTGATAGTGTTACTACTACTGTCATTTGTCAATGGGCTGGTGTTGCCATTTAGGGTTGATGCACTGGCATTGTCTGAGGTCTGGTTTAACATTAGGAGAGTGTGAGGAGGATGAAGGCCAGGGAGTGTTTGTGTTGTCACAGGGTCCATGTTCCAGTTGATAGATCCTATAGAAGGCAGGCTGAAGGCAGCACCTGATAGGGGGTCAACCTGAGGCGCCACCCGTCTCTCTGAATCACAACTATAGGAGCAGGAGGGAGCATCGCTAGCCGAGTATGTGTCTGTTCTCTCCAGCTGCATATGGACACCGCCCTGTCCCTGCAGACCAAATCTACGTCTCGCCCTGGTCTCAGCCAGATTTTTATGGAGACTAAGTTCGGATGTTATTTTGTGTTCCACTCTCTGTTTCTGGTTAACAGTGTTGTTCCCCAGCCCATAGTTGAGGACGCTGTCCCTTACATTGACCTCCACTATGTTGCCTCTGGTCCTGGCCTGCTCGGTGATGTCGTACCCTGGGCCCTTGGCTGCACCCGTCTGGGTCTGGGAATCCAAGATGGCCGCCCAGTCTTCTCTGTTAGCCTCCAGCCAACCACCTGCAGGAAGAGGTTACAAAATAGATTTTACAAACATGGCAGAGAGAACTTTATTACTTAACTTTTTTTGGTCAATTACCTGGTCAAGGTCATACATTATAATGTGTGTTTATTAGGTACACCCCCCCACGAAAATGGTTTGCTCCTACAGACAGTGATTTACATGGATGTGGCTTGCTATATAAAGCAGGCAGACAGGCATAGATGCATTCAGTTACTGTTTGATTGAACGTTAGAATGGGCAAAACAGGGGCCTCCCTAGTGGCGCAGCGGTGTAAGGCATTGCATCGCAGTGCTTGAGGCATCACGACAGACCCGGGTTCAATCTCGGGTCAGTAGGTGGTGCACAAGGCAGCGCACAATTGACTCAGTGCGCTCTAGCGAATTTTTAAGGGGTGGATCAGCTTAATATTGCGGAAAGATTGCTGCTTCCATCAATGTAATTGTCTGCATCATTTCCAATCCCCCATATATTTTTTGGGTAAATATATATATCCATATACATACACGTATGCATACATATACACATATATACATACACATACCTATATAGATATACATACTCTTTTAAGAATATACCTTTATTATTCCCCGCAAACCCTACCACCCTTCCCCCAATTGGAGTAAACTAATAAACACTTAGGCTTCTACCTTCAGTGTATACATCTTATACACATTTTACAGACACAATCTATTTTACAATAGTTATATTTTGTTTGTTTTTAGTCCTTCCTCCATTTCTGATGTCCATCCAGTTTGATTTCTATTTGTAACTGTGCTATTTCACAACATTTCTGAACCTATATACATTTTACAGACCCCGTATGTTTTACATTGGTTATCTTGTTATTAGTCCCACCCTTGAGCTCCATTCAGCCCCTCCCATCTATGTCTCAACATCATCCATTTTGGATTTCTATTTTTCAACTGTGCTGTGAAGCTTCACAAAAGTACTGAACCCTTCTATTCTCATAGCTTCTTCAGATTGTAAATTAAAAATATATTTTTTTGCAAAAATAATTGTTATATTATTGATTGATTGATTGATTGATTGACTATGGCTTTTCAAATCACCCAGTATTGCTATCTGCAGCGTTAGTTGTAGGCAAATGTTGCAATTCTTCAGCCATTCCTGGACCTGTGACCAAAAACGAGCTACATATGAACAATACCAAAATAAATGATCTAATGACTCTGCCTCCTCACAGCAAAATCTGCAGAGTTGGGAAGATTGTATCCCCCATATATATAACATTCTATTGGTTGCAAGAATTTTGTATAGTAATTTAAATTGAAAAATTGAAAGTTTTGAATCTGGCGTTGTTTTGCGTATCAATTCATAAACCATGTGTCATGGAATGGGTACATCGAAAATCTCTTCCCAACTATTTTGCAATTTATATGGCACAGCTGTCAGTTTTTTGGTCCTTAAACGAAATTGGTATATGTTTTTAGTTTTCACACTTATCTTTAACCATTTATGTCCTTTAATATAGGGCCGACATACAAGTTCCTTGCTTTTTTCCCTTTCTACTTGCCTCTTCCATTTTTGTGGTAATGCTGCAATTAATTGGTTGTAATTTTGGGTAGAGCAGACATTTCCATATGTCTGTGTTAGCTGCATGTGTGACATAACTCCACCATATCATTCACTAAAATTATACCTTTTTTAAACATTTCTTTGAAAAATGTATTTTTTATTTTTATCAATTAGTATATTTGAGTTTAACCACAATATTTGTGGTATTATTTGTTCTGTCTTTTCATGTGGATTAAACTGAAATTGCAACCAACTTTCTAAGGCTTGTTTAAAAAATAATGATATTTTGGAGATTATTTCCTTTTCAAACAACCGAAGGTGAGCAGGTGTAATCTGAATAAAGGGAAAAAGGCCATTCTTGATCATAGGATGAGACATTCCTACCAATTTACTAGAGAACCAGTTTGGATTTAAGTATAACTTTTGTATGACTGATGCCTTTAGTGATAGGTCTAATGCTTTAATATTTAATCATTTCTGCCCTCCGAATTCATATTCGTTATATTAATAGGCCCTTTTAATTTTGTCTGGCGTGCCGTTCCAAATAAAATTGAATATTTTTTGTTCATATAATTTAAAAAGCAGGTCACTAGGTGTAGGCAAAACCATAAGCAAATAGGTAAACTGTGATATGACTAAAGAGTTCATCAGGGTGATTTTTCCACAAATAGACAGGTATTTTCCTTTCCATGGTAGCAAGATCTTATATATTTTTTCTAACTTTCTATAAACATTTATTGGAGTGAGATCATTTCTTTCTTTTGGGATTTAATTGGTAAACTACACGGTAATGTAAAATTTGCATTTTTCTTTTGTGATCCATAGTGATACTTTTGGTGCCAGAGAGAATGGCATAAGAAAGTAGTCAAGACGACTAGATTGATTAAGCCTCTGCCATGTATAGCTTACTAGGTCAGGGTATTTAAGTCTCCATATATCCACTAATTCCAATATATCCATGACATTCATGATTTTCTTAAGTGCCTAAGGGTGATAGTTTGTAGTGTGATTTCCTTTCCGGTCCATAGAGGTATTTAAGACCGTATTCAAATCTCCCACCTTAATAATAGAGTCTAGTGTTGCTTGTAGAGTTGATAAATTCTTATATATATTTTCAAAGAAGCTTGGATCATCATTACTTGGACCGTATAGGTTAATAAGCCATATCTGTTTATTGTCCAATAACATATTTAAAATAATCCATCTACCTTGATGATCTGTTTGGACAATTTGCACATTTGGATCAAAATTACTGTTAATTAAAACCATCGCCCCTTTTGAATTTCTTTGCCCATGGGAGAAATATATTTCGCCCCCCAGTCCTTTTACCACAAAACATCATCTAAAATTGTTGAATGAGTTTCCTGTAAACAATAGATATTATATTCCTTCTCTTTTAGCCAGGTAAATACTGATCATCTTTTCTTATTATCTGCTAGGCCATTACAATTGTAACTGGCAATACTTATTTCACCACTTACCATAATGAGACACAACTTTTAATTCTATTTATCAAAATATATGTTTGTAAACGTACCATTAAAAAGTAACATGATGATTGAGTGTCTATATAGCAGTACCATGATATTTACATTGCTATTAAGTAAACCTCCAATTGTTCCCCACTATTCCACCCGCTAAAGCCCTCCTCATCCCGAGTTGGGTTGTCATCCCAAAGCCCGGTAGACCACCCCCAACCCCCCGTATCCCATAGCCCTGAAAAGACTGGGATCCATCCTTCGAAAAGAGCACACAGTGTCATTTACAGAACAGAAGTAGATCAACCGCCAAATGCATTTCCATCGCCCTCACCTCGATTTGTATTATATATAGCCATCAAAAAATGTATATTATATATTTTAAAAATCCTGTTTCTTATTTCCCATAATTAGCTATTAATATTTAGAGTAATGTTGGCAATTTATGCAAAGGGTTTTACCTCTCACCAGTCTTGTCATTACCAAAATTACATTTTTACAAGCAATTATTATATTAGCATACAATTATTGTGAATCATCTTATATTGTCCCTAACATCTTTTACTCCTTTGCAACAGTTGTGGGATACGCACATACACCCACACACTCATACACACTCAACCTTTCCCCCCCACACAACCATAGGCTCACATTCTCAACAGTTGCACCATCCCAGAGCCCAACTCAAGAAATGTCTTGATTTACAAATGCATATACAGTTGCAGCTGTATGAGAAGGCCTGCAAGATTGTGCAAAAAAAATGGGCAGAAATTGAGAGATTTTATTAACTATTGTCATGTCCTAGATGATGGAGGTCAAATATACACCTTTTCCCTGAAACACTCACAACACGGTCCCCTGTACTGACCATATCCCAAGCATCTACATGCAGTCAGACTTTTGATTTTGTGCCACCAGGGCCACAATAATATACCCCCTCTCTGAATGTCCAAGTGTGACCCCCTCCCCATGGGTTACTGCAGCTAGTGTTGCCAGCACTGCCACTGCCTGGGTGGGGGCACCCCACCGGAATCCCCACCGGCTAGGTATAAGGTCGTCAAGGTTCTCATTAGCAGCTTTGAGAATTTCCTTGTAGATTATGCTCTCCCGTCAGGGGGCTCTGGCTTTGCAGGACCAACCCTGCCAAGCAGGCTCAGAATCTTGAGCGGGCTGTGCTGCTCTAGGTCTCTGACCGCATTTTGGCTGCATACAGACCGCTTACAGCAGGCCCATAAAACAGTTAGGAACTTCTCCTTAGTATCTGGGTCATTCAGGTGGGTGTCTAGGGTATAGGGTTGTGGACCGTTCCATCAATATAGGATCATAAATAAATAAATTGGATATAATATATTTATAACAAATTGTTCCCCATGATAGGACAAATACATTAAATGTATTTATTATTTTAAAACAGTTCCACCATGATAGGGCAATAAATAAATAAATAAATAAATAAATAAATAAGAAGTGTAATTCATTATAAAAAAGTATATCCATCATCTGAACAACATTGAAAGCTCTCTCACACCCCCGATCACAGCAATACATTGGTTCTGGGATATGCAACCATTTCCTTTCTCACTCAACGCCACACTTTCCCAAACATCAAAAAAATAAATAAATAAAATGAACACACACTACACCATCCACACATACTGTGCCTTCTGTTTACTTAGTTTTTATCTTCACCATGTTGAATTAGTGCTTGTGTGTTCCAATTAGTTATATTTGAAGATATGTAGAAAAGCTATATTTTGTATTGTATTGTTACAATCCATAACCGGGCTAGAATTGTGTTTCATTATTTTCCTTGTCTATAACAACTTTGTAATTTTTTAAATAACCATGGAGTAGTCTTTGTGTCTCTGAACAACTGGTTATCAATATATAGTTTATCGACGACGAGAACTGGTCATTCATGCCAATTTTGGTCCCAGGTAAGTCTTTTACCTAGGCTTTTACCCATTATTTTATCTTTAAAGGAAGCAAATATAGCAACGATTGGGTGTTCATACCTTTGCCCTCTCTGTCCGAAGCGGTGTACACGTTCGACTTGGATTTTGTTGATAGCTTCGCGTGGAATCTGAAGTGCTGTAAGGATGAACTCTCTAACTACAGATTCAGGAAATTCTCCTTCTTTCTCTTGGATACCTGCAAGTACCAGATTCTCTTTCATGGATCGAGTCTGTATGTCAAGTAAGGCTTCTCTCAGAATGGTGTTTTCCTTTTTAAGTTCATTCACTTCGGTTTCAATCTTATTGACTGTCCCTTTTAGCTTGTTTGTTTCCTTCTCCAATGTCGCAGCTTTTTCATCACTCATCTCGAGGCTTGCCTTCAACTCTTTTATATCCTTACTGACTAGTTGAAGTATACCCAGGTTGTCATTTATTGATTTTAACAGATCGGTTTCGACCTTTACCATTCCCGGTGGTGAAAATATTAAATCGTCTGTTTCTGTAGAAGAGTCAGGTTTTCATTTTGAAATCAGTTCCCCTGTCTTACTCTCTGTCATGTTTGAGTGTTGCTTGTTTTCGTAATATTTGTCGATAAATGTCTCTAGTCTGAAGATTTGTTTTGTGTTATTATCCAGATTGAAGGTTATCACCCACCAGATTGTGTAGTGCTAATATTTAGTCTAACTTGCCAATATTGAATATTACGTTTTTATCTTGAGGTGCTTTACATAACTACGTTCAGTCCCGCCATTACCTGTCTCAGTCCCGCCTGCTCTAGCGACTCCTTGTGGCGGACCAGGCACATGCACGCTGACTTCAGTCGCCAGTTGTATGGTGTTTCCTCCGACACATTGGTTTGGCTGTCTTCCGGGTTAAGCGAGCAGTGTCAAGAAGCAGTGTGGCTTGGCAGGGTCGTGTTTCGGAGAACGCATGGCTCTCGACCTTCGCCTCTCCCGAGTCCGTAGGGGAGATGGGACAAGACTGTAACTACCAATTGGACATCACGAAATGGGGGGGACAAAAAAATGGGCAAAACGAGTGACCTAAGCAACTTTGAGCGTGGTATGAGTGTCGGTGCCAGGCGCGCCCGTTCCAGTATCTCAGAAATAGCCAGCCTCTTGGGCTTTTCATGCAAGACAGTGTCTAGGTTTTTACCAAGAATGGTCAAACAAACAAAAAACATCCAGTCAGTGGCAGTCCTGTGGCCCAAAACAGCACGTTGATAAGAGCGGTTGAAGGAGAATGGCAAGAAACGTGCAATGCACAACTCGTCAGTCCTTGTCACGGATGGGCTATTGCAGCAGCCGACCCCACCGGGTTTCACTCATATCAGCTAAAAACAAGAAGAAATGGCTCCAGTGGGGCATGCGATTACCAACACTGGACAATTGAGGAGTGGATAAACATTGCCTGGTCCGACAAATCCCGGGTTCTGTTGCGTCATGCTGATGGCAGAGTCAGGATTTGGTGTGAGCAGCATGAGTCCATGTCCCCATCCTGCCTGAATCAACAGTACTGGCTGGTGGCGCTAGTGTAATGGTGTGGGGAATGTTTTCTTGGCACACGTTAGGTCCCTTGATACCAATTGAGCAACGTTTGAATGCCACACTTTGTAGAATCCACTCCCCAAAGAATTCAGGCTGTTTTGGAGGCAAAGGGAGGTCCGACCCAGTACTAGATAAACTGGTCACTGAGTGTAAGTTGTATTGATTTCATTTTATGAATGAAGAGAAAATAATAGCCAGGTACATCACTATTCCCATTGAAGTATATATATATCAAATAAAATAACATATATTGGTCACATACACATAGTTAGCAGATGTTAATACGAGTGTAGTGAAATGCTTGTGCTTCTAGTTCAGACAGTGCAGTAATATCTAACAAGTAATCTAACAATTTCACAACAACTACCTTATACACACAAGTGTAAAGGGATGAATTAGAATATGTACATACAAATATATGGATGAGTGATGGCCGTGCGGCATAGGCAAGATGCAGTAGATGGTATAGAGTACAGTATATACATATGAGATGAATAATGTAGGGTGTGTAAACATATAAAGTGGCATTGTTTAAAGAGACTACTGATACATTTATTACATCCAATTATAAATTATTAAAGTGGCTAGAGATTTGAGTCTGTATGTTGGCAGCAGCCACTCAATGTTAGTGATGGCTGTTTAACAGTCTGATGGCCTTCAGTCTCTCGGTCCCAGCTTTGATGCACCTGTACTGACCTCACCTTCTTGATGATAGCGGGGTGAACAGGCAGTGGCTCGGGTGGTGGTTGTCCTTGATGATCTTTTTGGCTTTCCTATGACATCGGGTGATGTAGGTGTCCTGGTGGGCAGGTAGTTTTCCCCCGGTGATGCGTTGTGCAGACCGCACTACCCTCTGGAGAGCCTTACGGTTGTGGGCGGTGCAGTTGCCATACCTGGCTGTGATACAGCTGACAGGATGCTCTCGATTGTGCATCTGTAAAAGTTTGTGAGTGTTTTCGGTGACAAGCCAAATTTCTTCAGCCTCCTGAGGTTGAAGAGGCGCTATTGTGCCTTCTTTACCACACTGTCTGTGTGGGTGGACCATTTCAGTTTGTCCGTGATGTGTACGCCGAGGAACTTAAAACGTTCCACCTTCTCCACTACTGTCCCGTCGATGTGGATAGGGGGGTGCTCCCTCTGCTGTTTCCTGAAGTCCACGATCATCTCCTTTGTTTTGTTGACGTTGAGGGCCCTCACCTCCTCCCTGTAAGTCGTCTCGTCGTTGTTGGTAATCAAGCCTACCACTGTAGTGTCGTCTGCAAACTTGATGATTGAGTTGGAGGCATGCATGGCCACGCAGTCATGGGTGAACAGGGAGTACAGGAGAGGGCTGAGAACGCACCCTAGTGGGGCCGCAGTGTTGAGGATCAGCGGGGTGGAGATGTTGTTTCCTACCCTCACCACCTGGAGGCGGCCCGTCAGAAAGTCCAGGACCCAGTTGCACAGGGCGGGGTCGAGACCCAGGGCGTCGAGCTTTATGACGAGTTTGGTGGTGGTGTTAAATGCTGAGCTGTAGTCGATGAACAGCATTCTTACATAGGTATTCCTCTTGTCCAAATGGGTTAGGGCAGTGTGCAGTGTGATTGCGTCGTCTGTGGACCTATTGGGGCGGTAAGCAAATTGGAGTGGGTCTAGGGTATCAGGTAGGGTGGAGGTGATATGATCCTTGAGTAGCCTCTCAAAGCACTTCATGATGACAGAAGTGAGTGCTACAAGGCAATAGTTCGTTTAGGTCAGTTACCTTAGCTTTCTTGGGAACAGGAACAATGGTGGCCCTCTTGAAACATGTGGGCACAGCAGACTGGGATAAGGATTGATTGAATATGTCCGTAAACACACCAGCCAGCTGGTCTGCGCATGCTCTGAGGACGCGGCTAGGGATGCCGTCTGGGTCGGCAGCCTTGCGAGGGTTAAATGTTTTACTCATGTTGGCTGCGGCGAAGGAGAGCCCACAGGTTTTGGTAGCGGCCGTGTCAGTGGCACTGTATTGTCCTCAAAGCGAGCAAAGAAGTTGTTTAATTTGTCTGGGAGCGAGACGTCGGTGTCTGCGACGGGGCTGGTTTTCTTTTTGTAATCCGTGATTGACTGTAGAACCGGCCACATATGTCTTGTGTTTGAGCTGTTGAATTGCGACTGTACTTTGTCTTTATACGGACGCTTAGCTTGTTTGATTGCCTTGTGGAGGGAATAGCTACACTGTTTGTATTCGGTCATGTTTCTGGTCGCCTTGCCATGATTGATTAAAAGCAGTGGTTCGCGCTTTCAGTTTTGCATGAATGCTGTCATCAATCCACGGTTTCTGGTTAGGTTAGGTTTTAATAGTCACCGTGGGTACAACATCACAGATGCACTTGCTAATAAACTCGCTCACCGAGTCAGCGTATACATCAATGTTGTTGTCTGAGGCTATCCGGAAAATATCCCCGTCCACGTGATCGAAGCAATCTTGAAGCGTGGAATCAGATTGGTCGGACCAGCGTTGAACAGACCTGAGCACGGGCGTTTTCTGTTTTAGTTTCTGTCTATAGGCAAGGAGCAACAAAATGGAGTTGTGGTCAGATTTGCCGAAAGGAGGGCAGGGGAGGGCTTTGTATGCGTCGCGGAATTTAGAGTAGCAATGATCCAGAATGCTGCAAGCTCGAGTCGCGCAATCGATATGCTGATAAAAGGGAGCCTTGTTTTCAGATTAGCTTTGTTAAAATCCCCAGCTACAATAAATGCAGCCTCAGGATATATGGTTTCCAGTTTACATAGAGTCCAGTGAAGTTCTTTCAGGGCCGTCGAGGTGTCTGCTTGGGGGGGGATATACACGGCTGTGATTATAATCGAAGAGAATTCTCTTGGTAGATAATGCGGTCGGCATTTGATTGTAAGGAATTCTAGGTCAGGTGAACAAAAGGACTTGAGTTCCTGTATGTTGTTATGATTACACCACAAATCGTTAATCATAAGGCATACACCGCCACCCTTCTTCTTCCCAGAGAGATGTTTGTTTCTGTCAGTGCGATGCGTGAAGAAACCGGATGGCTGTACCGACTCTGATAACATATCCCTAGTGAGCCACGTTTCCGTGAAACAGAGAATGTTACAATCTTTAATGTCTCTTTGGAAGGCAACCCTTGCTCGAATTTCGTCTATCTTGTTGTCAAGAGACTGGACATTGGCGAGTAGTATACTCGGGAGCGGTGAGCGATGTGCACATCTACGGAGCCTGACCGGGAGACTGCTCCGTCTGCCCCTTCTGGCGCGCCATTGTTTTGGTTCGGCTACTGTGGTCCAAACAGAGGACCCGCTTCGGGAAAGTCGTATTCCTGGTCGTAATGTTGGTAAGTTGATGTTGCTCTTATATCTAATAGTTCTTCCCGGCTGTATGTAATAAGACTTAAGATTTCCTAGGGTAACAATGTAAGAAATAATACATTAAAAAAACTAAATATTGCATAGTTTCCTAAGAACGTGAAGCGAGGCGACCATCTCTGTCGGCGCCATCTCTCTAGAATATCTCTATATATTATGTTCTGTATATGTATGTCTCCCTTACCTTGCTCCCCCATCTGTAGTCCACTCAGCAGATCAATGCTCTCTGGTCCGTCTTCTATTGTCTCTTGTTTGACCAGCAGCAGATCAGGCTTCCCATCCTCCATGTCTACTGACTGTAAGAGATACAGAGTGAGAAGATGTTGGATCAAGAAATCTGATATCAGCACCCTGCTATGGAGCATCTTCTGATTGGGCAATGAGGCATTGCTATGAGTACTATGCAAACATGTTGATTTCATACTACGCAAAAGTGTTAGTTGATTTGATTCCTTGACACTGTTTAAAGGGATAGTTCAGGATTTTGGCAATGAAGCCCTTTATCTACATTTACATTTTAGTCATCTAGCAGACACTCTTATACTTCCCCAGAGTCAAATTAACTCGTGGATACCATTATTATGTATCTGCGTCCAGTAATGCTAACTAGCTTAGCGCAAAGAATGGAAGTGTTTCAGTCTTCATTGCCAAAATCCCCAACTATCCATTTAACGGTTTGATAATTCAAAGGCATGGTCATACACTTAAGACAAAATGAATCAAGACCTGGGCCCTTATCCACAAAGAGTCTCAGAGAAGGAGTGTTGATCTAGGAACTTTCCAAATGTTCATTATGATCTAAAACGCAAAATTGATCCTAGATCAGTACTCCTACTCTAAGACACTTTGTGGATACAGACAGTAGTTTACAGTGGGCTCACCTCAGTGAGACTGTGTGTGATCCTGTGCTGCTCAGCTGAATCCTCTGTCGGTCCAGGAGTAGGAGTAGTCTGGTTGTCCTCCATGACCATGGTCCCCTCAGGGTTCCCCAGACCCTCCTCACACCCCTCCTCCTTCACCAGCAGCACCTCTGGACCCTCCTCCTGGAAGAGAGAGGTGATACAGATTACACAGACATACACTCCCTCAGGTAAGTACACACAGATAATAAACAGACTTTAAACATGGAGTGTTGACCCATCCCCACTATTTTTGAGTCCTATACTGTAGTTACAGAATGACTTCATTGTTGTTAAACCCATCATGGTGGACATAAATATGATGTTGTGGGTAAAAACAAGTCAGCTATGATAAGTCAAGTCATCATCAGACAAACCTGACTAAACTATTTTGACATGTACAGTAGATGCTTATTAGTGTGTAGGTATATTTATTAAGAAAGTGTATATTGGTTATAAAGCACTGTCGGGTGTATGCTTATTCTGTTCCCCCAAAAATGTAGTCATTTTCCGGTTTTCGGTTCTGTGCCCTGAACCAGTTCAAACCCCAAACGTGTACAGATTTTGGGCGGAGTAAATCCTCTCATGTCACCTCTTCCTCTCTGACTCAGACAACTACCGTGATCTAATCTCGTCCCCAGACACTTCCTCATATGTGCTGTGTGCAATAGCCTGGGGAAGAGGTTACGGTGAATGTGACTGTACATCAAAGGACCCCCCCTCCCCCTCCAGAGGAAGTTGCTGCCACTATTTCAACATCATTTCCTGTCCTAGAGAGGAAAATCACGTTTAGGTTCCACCTCCAAAGAATGATAAAGGCTACTTATACATATTCACGAATTGGGTGTGGGGATTTCCACGTGGTTGATAAACATCAACAAATAGGAAACTGACAGCTGTCAGTGTAGCAAGCTAGCTAGCATGCTAACCTTAGCAAGCTAGCTACAGTGCCCTCTGTAATTATTGGGACAGTGAAGCATTTTTTACCCATCAGTGCCTTGTATGTGGCTTGTGTGTGTGGAGGCCTGGAGATGCTAAATGTGTTTATGTTAATTAACGGTCAGTTACCGTAAGGCCGGCAGTCTTTTGCATGACAAAATGTCATGACCGCCACAGCCCAACTTGGTATGATATTTGTGTGTCTGTAACTTTCTCACTCATCATTATTCACAATTTATTCAGGATAATCAATAATCATGGTAGTAATCACATTAATGTAGAAGTGTTTAGAAACATATTTTATTCATATTTACAATAAAAGTAATTCCAAAATGGCACAATACATTATTTACCATTCATTTCTATTGGACACAAAATAATCAGAAACACAACCAAAACAAACAGCGAATGCATCCAACACATTTTTGAGTCACAAGCTTGATGTAGTCATGGCGTGCTATGAATTTGGAACCAAGTACTTAACTTTTTACTACTATAATACACACAAGTGAATTTGTCCCAATACTTTTGGTCCTCTAAAATAGGGTGGACTATGTAAAGAAAGTGATGTAATTTCTAAACGGTTCAACTGATTTGGCTGACAGTCTGCACTTCAACCTCATAGTCATTGTTTTATTTCAAATCCAAACTTTTGGAGTATAGAGCCAAAAGATGAAAAAATGCTTCACTGTCCAAATAATTAAGTAGGGCACTGTATATTGCTAACCTTATCTAGCTAGCTATTATTATCTGTTGTTGTGTGTTTTTTTTAAACTACACCGTATTCAAAAGATTAGCCAACTGGGCCTATGGCTGGTTCTGGAGATGGATTTGTCATAAGCATTAATTTAGGGAAACCTTCACCACAGATGGAAACCAATGGACTATCTTAGACTTCGCCATCTACTGTTATCTCCAAAGATTCCATCAATTGCGGCCACGAATTCGCATATAAATAATTATAAAGAATAAGATGAAGCTCCAGTTTAATGGATAACTATTGAACGATAGCTGATATGCGTTTTTCTACATTGTAATGGACACTGCAACCTTTGGTAGGCAGGTACAACCTTTGGTAGGCAGGTTGCTGGCAGGTTTCGGCTGTGGTACAGCAAAGCCGTCAGCCCGTGCTCATGGTTCTCACAGGGGACGTAAAATGATAGGCTACAATGACTTGCCTCATGATAATGCACACCGCAAATGACATGTAACTAACTATAAGTTCCTTAAGTTTTCTTTTGAGGGTGCCTTTTCATTATCTGGATAGACACTTGTGGTTTTTAGCTAAAGCTGCACCAATCAAAGCAGTGGAGCATGTAGTGAAGCAACAAACTTTAGTGGTCAAAACCATTCATCTTGGGGCGACGGGGGGAGCATGTTTGCAAAATGCTATCATCACAAAATTTTACCATTAATAAAATGGTCAGATATCTTTTTTATACAGACTAATGTTTGATCATTTTCGCTTGAAGCGATCACTTTTCTTATTCCTGCCTAATATGTTGACATGTATAACGTGCAAATTATCCAATGGATTATGATAATTTTCTGGTAAAAGAGAAGTGGAGGTGCAAAAACATGAGGCCAAGTGGACAAGACTGTTTGGCTCATCTCAGTCGTGAAGAGGAATAACGTTGCAGCTGTTTCAGATATATAAACAATGCTATGCTCGTCGGTGGTAACATTTAAATAAAACCTTGCTCGTGAAATTAAACGTAGGTTGAAAATAATTTGTAATGTCATATCATAGGAAAATGCACCACATTCACACGGATTTGCACGACATGGGCAGGTCGGATTTGTCACTTCAAGCCCAAATATATCATACTTTGAAAAAAACAATGACTTATTGACTTAAATCGTTGTGCAACATGAAGGGTAAACTCTGGTCGTCGTTTTTCACCTCTAAAAAGTGGATTTCTACTGCTGTGGGCGTTCAAACGTCGCAATGGTAAAATGTTTAATAATTTTCGCTTAACACGATAACTTTTCTTATTTGTAATGCTTGCCTAATATGTTAGCATGCATACAAATTTGTATCAATTCTGCTGGTTGTTAAAAGCACAGTTCTGGGTAACCTGGATAACCTTTATATCAACATCCTCGCCACTCCCGTTTAACAACTCTAAATCGCTTTGGCACAGTAGTCATAAAGGCACTTGCCGATAATGTTGCATACAACCTTTAGAAGGTCTATCATTTTTATTGAACACAATCAAAGTTAACATCCCTAGATGCCTTCAATTGCCCATATAGACATGCCCAATTTTGGCATTATTTTTAAGAACGTGATATTGCGCTCAAAGATATAACATGATTGAAAAACATATAAGAATTTATATATAGTGAAATAGGCCTCATGTGAAATCATTGTCAAAAGCGTAAGAGATACTGTTGCATGTACAGTCATGGCCAAAAGTTTTGAGAATGACACAAATATTAATTTTCACAAAGTTCGCTGCTTCAGTGTCTAGATATTTTTGTCAGATGTTACTATGGAATACTGAAGTATAATTACAAGCATTTCATAAGTGTCAAAGGCTATTGACAATTACATGAAGTTGATGCAAAGAGTCAATATTTGCAGTGTTGACCCTTCTTTTTCAAGACCTCTGCAATCCGCCCTGGCATGCTGTCAATTAACTTCTGGGCCACATCCTGACTGATGGCAGCCCATTCTTGCATATTCAATGCTTGGAGTTTGTCAGAATTTGTGGGTTTTTGTTTGTCCACCCGCCTCTTGAGGATTGGCCACAAGTTCTCAATAGGACTAAGGTCTGGGGAGTTTCCTGGCCATGGACCCAAAATATCAATGTTTTCTTCCCCGAGCCACTTAGTTATCACTTTTGCCTTATGGCAAGGTCCTCCATTATGCTCATTGTTCGTTACCAAACTGTTCCTGGATAGTTGGGAGAAGTTGTTCTCGGATTATGTGTTGGTACCATTCTTTATTCATGGCTGTGTTCTTAGGCAAAATTGTGAGTGAGCCCACTCCCTTGGCTGAGAAGCAACCCCACACATGAATGGTCTCAGGATGCTTTACTGTTGGCATGACACAGGACTGATGATAGCGCTCACCTTGTCTTCTCCGGACAAGCTTTTTTCCGGATGCCCCAAACAATCGGAAAGGGGATTCATCAGAGAAAATGACTTTACCCCAGTCCTCAGCAGTCCAATCTCTGTACCTTTTGCCGACTATCAGTCTGTCCCTGATGTTTTTCCTGGAGAGAAGTGGCTTATTTGCTGCCCTTCTTGACACCAGGCCATCCTCCAAAAGTCTTTGACTCACTGTGCATGCAGATGCACTCACACCTGCCTGCTGCCATTCCTGAGCAAGCTCTGTACTGGTGGTGCCCCGATCCCGCAGCTGAATCAACTTTAGGAGATGGTTCTGGCGCTTGCTGGACTTTCTTGGGCACCCTGAAGCCTTCTTCACAACAATTGAACCGCTCTCCTTGAAGTTCTTGATGATCCGATAAATGGTTGATTTAGGTGCAATCATACTGGCAGCAATATCCTTGCCTGTGAAGTCCTTTTTTGTGCAAAGCAATGATGACGGCAAGTGTTTATTGCAGGTAACCATGGTTGACAGAGGAAGAACAATGACTCCAAGCACCACCCTCCTTTTGAAGCTTCCAGTCTGTTATTCGAACTCGATCAGCATGACAGAGTGATCTCCTGCCTTGTCCTCGTCAACACTCGCACCTGTGTTAACGAGAGAATCACTGACATGATAACTGCTGGTCCATTTGTGGCAGGGCTGAAATGCAGTGGAAGTGTTATTTTGGGATTCAGTTAATTTGCATGGCAAAGAGGGACTTTGTAATTAATTGCAATTCATCTGATCACTCTTCATAACATTCTGGAGTATATGCAAATTGCCATCATACAAACTGAGGCAGCAGACTTTGAAAATTAATATTTGTGTCATTCTCAAAACTTTTGGCCATGACTGTACAGTACCAGTCAAAAGTTGGGACACACCTACTCATTCAAGGGTTTTTCTTTATTTGTACTATTTTCTACATTGTAGAATAATAGTAAAGACATCAAAACTATGAAATAACACATATGGACTCAAGTAGTAACAAAAAAAAAGTGTTCAACAAATCCAAATATATTTTATATTTGAGATTCTTCAAAGTAGCTAGCTACCCCTTGCCTTGGTGACAGCTTTGCACACTCTTGGCATTCTCTCAACCAGCTTCATGAGGTAGTCACCTGAAATGTATTTAAATTAACAGTTGTGCCTTGTTTAAAGTTAATATGTGGAATTTATTTTCTTCTTAATGCATTTGAGACAATCAGTTCTGTTGTGGTAAGGTAGGGGTGGTATACATAAGATAGCACTATTTGGTAAAAGACCAAGTCCATATTATGGCAAGAACAGCTCAAATAAGCAAAGAGAAACAACAGTCCATCATTACTTTAAGACATGAAGGTCAGTCAATATGGATCATTTCAGGAACTTTTAAAGTTTCTTCAAATGCAGTCGCAAAAACCATCAAGTTATATGATGAAACTGGCTCTCATGAGAACCGCCACAGGAAAGGAAGACCCAGAGTTACCTCTGCTGCAGAGGATAAGTTCATTTGTGTCAGAAATCAGTAATTATCTGCACCTCAGATTGCAGCCCAAATAAATTATTCACAGAGTTCAAGTAACAGACACATCTCAACATCAACTGTTCAAAGGAGACTGCGTGAATCAGGCCTTTATGGTCTAACTGCTGCAAAGAAACCACTACTAAAGGACACCAATAAGAAGAAGACACTTGCTTGGGCCAAGAAACACGAGCAATGGACATTAGACCATTGGAAATCTGTCCTTTGGTCTGATGTCCAAATTTGACATTTTTGGTTCCAACCGCCGTGTCTTTGTGAGACGCAGAGTAGGTGAATGGATGATCTCTGCGTGTGTGGTTCCCACCATGAAGCATGGAGGAGGTGTGATGGTGACTTATTTAGAATTCAAGGCACACTTAACCAGCATGGCTGTCAAAACATTCTGCAGTGATACGCTATCCCATCTGGTTTGCGCTTGTGTGGGGCTATCATTTGTTTTTCAACAGGACAATGACCCAAAACACACTTCCAAGCTGTGTGACCAAGAAGGAGAGTGATGAAGTGCCACATCAGATGACCTGACCTCCACAATCACCAGACCTCAACCCAATTGAGATGGTTTGGGATGAGTTAGACCGCAGAGTGAAGGAAAAGCAGCCAACAAGTGCTCAGCATATGTGGGAACTCCTTCAAGCATTCCAGGTGACTACCTCATGAAGCTGGTTGAGAGAATGCCAAGAGTGTGCAAAGGTGTCAAGGCAAAGGGTAGATACTTTGAAGATTCTCAAATAAAATATATTTTGATTTGTTTAACACTTTTTTGGTTACTACATATGTTTTATTTCATAGTTTTGATGTCTTCACTATTATTCTACAATGTAGAAAATAGTACAAATAAAGAAAAACCCTTGAATGAGTAGGTGTGTCCAAACTTTTGAATGGTACTGTAGGTCTAGATTATTTATGAATTGATCATATAGAAATATCAAAACATTATTTTAACCACGCCAAAGAAACCATGGATTCTTTACCTTTTTCTATTAATCAAGACACCTGCTGTTAACTGATTAGGACAATCAGTTTTTCTAAATATCGGTTGACTAGGTGGGACTCTAATAACTAAAAGTGCTTCATGCATAGCTTTTATTTTTACCCATTAGAGTAGGAGTAAAATGTCTCTATTCTCAGCACTTATGACCAATTTTTTACTCTGAGATGCTTTGTGGATAGGGGTCCAGATGTGATGTATATTAAAGAGAGTCTCAATTAAAATCTTAGAATGAAAAGTCCCATTTTGTGTTTATTAAAAAATAAAAAAGAATCTCAACACGCCATATGAAAACCACACATACACGTCTCAACTAAAAATCTGCATGAACTTAATAAACTGCATTCATTTTCTCATTAAAAGTGTCTTGGGGAAAACATTTTGTTTGTGCCCAATATAAATGAATGGTAAATAATGTATTGTGTCATTTTGGATTCACTTATATTGTAAATAACAATAGAATATGTTTCTAAACACTTCAACATTAATGTGGATGCTACCATGATTACGGATAATCTTAAATGAATCGTGAATGATGATGAGTGAGAAAGATACAGAGGGTCAAAGACCATACCCAAGACATGCTCACCTCTTACCATTACCAATAATAGAGGAGGTGAGCATGTCTTGGGGGTATGATCTTTGACCCTCTGTATCTTTCTCACTCATCATCAATCACGATTCATTTAGGATTATACGTAATCATGGTAGCATGTAGATGAATGTATAAGTGTTTAGAAAGATATTCTATTGTGATTTACAATTAAAGTGACTCCAAAATGACACAATACATGATTTACTATTCATTTCTATTGGGCACAAAATCATCTGAAACACAACCAAAGCAAACAACGAATGCATCCAACAAATGTGTAGAGTCACAAGCTTGACGTAGTCATGGCATGCTATGAATATGGGACAAAATACTTAATTTCTGCAGTCAACTGACCAAATCGCCCTCTAGTGACCTCATGGGTGGAATGTTATTAATAGACATTCTTTAAAAAAAAAAGTAAAATCCGGTGTTTCTATTTCAAACGGTTTTGTTATATTTCAGTCTTCTTTGATGTATATAAAGTATAATATTGTGATGCAAAGCCAAACATTTATACATTTCAACTCTATATCAGACATGGTACAAGTGTCTTCTTTTTTTTAAGCCCATAACCATGAGTGTGAGGAGTATACTTTTGTTTCAAAGTAGATTTGTTTAAGACTACCTACAAACACTCTGTGTGACCCTGATCTAGCCCACTGCAGTAAAAGGTTATTTACCTTTCATTTCTAGTGGGCACAAAATAATCTGAAACACAACCAAAACTGAAAATGCACCCAACAAGTTCGTAAAGTCACAAATTTGATTTAGACATTGAGTACTAGGAATATGGGACCAAATATCAAACTTTTGACTACTTTATGTATAAGAATCTTTAGCTGTGGTAATCATTTTGAACCCTAACTTTTTGAAAAAAAAGTATTACTTGTTAAACAATTTTTTTTCTCTGAGCAATTTTATTAGTATAAAATAATATATATATAAAATTTAGATTTTTTTTAAATTGCATACAATATAGCTCAGTATTTGAATGTTTTATTTTACAAAGTCATTATTGCTCATCTTTATCAAGTGTGTCAATAATTTCTGACCCCACTGTATATCACACAATATTCTACCCAGAAATATGCAACACTGAAATCTGTTACTCTTGTTATTCCAAATGCATCTGTGGATTTTTTTCTGCTGAAAATTCCTCTTTGTTGTTAATGCAGGGTTTGATCTAAACGTCAGAAGCTATTGAGTGGAATGGTTACTCTCTATGTTACAGAGTGGATTGGTTTTTCTGCTGGTGTTTCCTGAGGTAGAGCCTCTCTGAGAACCTCTTCCCGCAATGCTTTTGTATGCAAACAGCCTTTCTCCCGTGTGGACATTCAGGTGGCTCTTCAGCTGGTCCTGCCGGGAGAACCTCTTCTCACACTGGGGACAGCTGTAGGGTTTCTCCCCTGTGTGGACCATTTGGTGCCTCTTCAGGTGGCCAGCCTGGGCAAAGCGCATATGACACTGGGTACAGCTGAAGGGTTTCTCCCCTGTGTGGACCCTCTGGTGTATCTCCACATTCTGGGAGCAGCTGAAGCTTTTGTTACAGAACATGCAGAGGAACCGCTTCTCTTTACTATTGCCTGATGTGGCTCCTCCTCCCTGAGCCTGGGCTCTAGCCCTGTCGTTTGAGTTCAATACCTGATCGAAAAGGACGCGGCCTTGTGAATTAGAAGGCCCCATCGATGTTGACACTAAGTCGCTTTCCCTGAACGCGTGTAAAGAGGACTGGGTTGTGGCATTTAGATTTGTCTCTAAGCTTTCCCTGTTATCTAAGAAATCTCTGCCCTGTGAGTGTCCGTCTCCTAGGTGGCTATCTGCATTCCATGTGGGAGGAGCGTCGCCCTCCACTTTCACAGTCACCTCATCTACCACTATAACCTCCCCTTTCTTATCTAGGCACCCTTCAGAGTATACACTACTACTGTACCGGTTCCAGTCCCCTCTAGACAGATCAGTCTGTGTCTCTAAACCCAAGGATATGTTGCCAGGCTCCATCTCTGTAGCGTAAGAACAAGACAGATCTTCACCACCAGTGTCTAACATGTTACCATCACCATCTCCACGGGAATGAACCATTCTCTGGCTCTGGTGAAATACTGGTAAATACTCTGAGCCAGGAGCAGGAAGACAGCTAAGTCTCCCCAGCCCCAGTCTCTCTGGGTCTGATCTGTGGTCAGATCCTGTGTGTAAGAGCCTGTGTGTTACAGTTAAAGTCTCGGTGTCTGTCTCTGGCTTGAGGACGGCGTTCGGCGTTCCACTGACCTCCGTGATGTTACCTCGGGTCCTGGGCGGCACTGGGGCGGCGTTGGGGACCTCCGTGGCTACAGGGGGCACTCCAGCCACTTCAGTCTGGATGTCTCTGCTGTGCCGCGGGTCCTCCTCTCCTTCAGAATTCTCCTGCTTGACACCAGGACCTGCAGCCTCTGTATCTGCAGACTGACACAAGAAGAGAAGAGGTTATTACTGGTACATGGGTTGAATTCGATAACAATGTCGTAGGGAAGTCTTGCAAGATCCCCAATGGCAGAGCCTTTCTGAAATAAACTGGCCACATTTTATGTACTGTAAATTTGATGTAATACTATTACACTAACCTCTATCACGATAATGTGCTGGGTTGAAGTTCCACTCCCCTCATCAAAACTGATTGGTTGGTCATCTCTCCATGTATTGTGTCCCGCTGGCTTCACAAAGCTCCTGTGGCCTCCAGTGAGATGTCCTTCACCTGAGAGAGTGATTGGGGGAAAAGAGGTGGTTAGGTTAGGTACTGTCAATGCTCAACGCTGCACACTGTTGACAGTTTTAGAATTCTAGATAAGGTAACACTTCGCATAACTGCTTGATATACTATTCATAGATTAATTATGTTCCATGCATCTTATTGTTTTCAATTATAAAATATTAGGAAATGCAGTAAATCAAGAATCTGGTTAGAATATGATATTGTGTCTTTGTGCAAGATAGCTAAGTAATCAGGGGAATTATTGCATACAATCCAAAAACTGACCAAGACACAATTCTGGTTAACCATATTGTATGTGGTTAACCAAAGATTGTCTATTATATTGACAAGATATTACAGTGACAGCTCTGATAATATAAATACATGTCCTCAAAGATGGAAGGCAGGAGGCGAAATCAGGTGGGACCATTCTGGTCAATAGAGATATATAGACGACTCATCTTTGTATCTGTGCCATTATAGAGTCTGTGACAGCATGGGCAGGGCCATTGAGGCTATCTCTGATTCAGAGGGGTTGGGTTAAATGCAGAGACACATTTCAGTTGAAGTCATTCAGTTGTACAACTGACTAGGTATCCCCCTTTCCTTTGCATTTATTTGACAGTAGTAAATTTTTTTCTTCCTCTTTGGCTGATTGCTCCCAACTTATAGGAATCCCCACCCTGTTGACTACTTTAAAATGGTGGAAGCCCTCAATGGCAATGTCCATGCTAAAAACAGGTTATATCCATGAGGAGTCCTCTATCTCAATGACAACAGGCAAAACTCTGAGAGGAGAGATAGATAGATAGATAGATAGATAGATAGATAGATAGATAGATAGATAGATAGATAGATAGATAGATAGATAGATATGCCACTTATATCAGTGCTTTGGTAACAACCTAACCATTATGAAACTTATATTGATCAAATATGCCTCACGTAGCTAATTAGCCATTCATTTTTTTGTTAACCAAATTCGACACTCATTCACCTCCATACAAAAATAAGCCTTCCTGGGCTTATTTTCGTGGACAGATTTTGGGTTGAGAAAGATTCTCGCTTCGCCTCTTCCTCTCTCGGTTAATGCATCTAAAGTCACACATGCGCAGAGGGGAACGGGGCGACAGGCCCCGCAGCCTCGACCTTCTACAAAATGTACCTCTTGCCATTCCTCTGTATCGGTCGAGGATCTTGACACTACTGGGACGGCTGACGAGAACGCGCTCCCGTACCATCTTCATTTCCAGTAGCTGTAGTTTCCTCCGCAATGTCCTGTTTTCTTTCTGGCTTTGAGTTATTTCCAAACGAAACACTGCATAGTCGTCGTCGACGAGTTTACAGACCTCTGCCACTGCTGCATTCGCTAGTACCTCCATGATGGAGGCTATTTGAGTGTGAAAAACCATAGCAGCTAGCTAGCCCTACCTAGATAACATCTATCAACTAAGTCCAGTCTCCAGCGCGAATTAAACACTATCTGGGGTAAATATGCAATGCTGTGCAGTTAAATGAGTCATATTTTGACTTCCATTGTGTTCATAAACATCTAAATAAAAACGCTAACGTGGAAATTGTTCTTGGTCATTGTTTACTTCCGTTTACACGGAATATAAGTTGTTATTGGTTGGCGTCATAGGTCAAAGGGTGTGGCTAAAAAAACGGTATTTGCGCTGTTCTTTAAAATATGCAGTGATGGAAAAAGTACCCAATTACCATACTTTAGTAAAAGTAAATGCTATACATCAAATTCTTTATATTAAGCAAACCAGACAGCACGACTTTCTTATTTTTATGTATTGACAGACGGGGCACACTCCAACACTCAGACATAATTTACAAATGTAGTATTTGTGTTTAGTAATTCCGCCAGATCAGAGGCAGTAGGGATGACAACGCCTTGTATTGATAGGTGCATGAATTGGACGATATTGCTGTCCTGTCTGAGCATTGTAAATTTAAGGAGTACTTTTTGACGTCATGAAAAATGTATGGGAGTAAAAAGTACATATTTTCTTTAGTGGAGTAAAAGTTGTCAAATATAAATTATAAGGAACAGATAGCCCCAAAAACGACTCAAGTAGTACTTTATAGTATTTTAAAACTTTTTTTACTTACTTTACACCACTGAAAATGGGGTACTGCTTATTACATTACACATCCAACCTCTTCAACGATTGTGTATTATATTGACAAGATATTCAAGATAGTCTTTCTAAAAATGGAAAGACGTCCTTAGATGGAAGGCAGGCGGGAGGAGGCGAGATTAGGTGGGAACATTCTAGCTAATGTGAGGGCAGATGCAAGTGCAAACAACAGGCCATAGAGAGAGATCAAAGTTTATTGGTTTGTGTACACAATTTAGCTTGGTGTGAACGGTCTGTTGCTTCTTCACATAGGTCGCCCAAGTAAAGCTCTTCCCACACGTGGGGCAGTTGTACGGCTTGTCTGCGTCCGTCCTAATGCTCGACTCCAACGTTGAGACCCAATTACACCAGAGGTAGAAGCAGGAGTCACCACCCTCAGGTGGTTAGTCTTTCAGCTTGTGTTTGGATGTTGTTGGGATTGTGTGTTGTGTTATAGGCTAGGTACCTCTCTTGGTGAATGTCCATCCTGACCCTGTCTGTATCGGTGCGGTAACCATGAGGTAGCTGAGGAAAGCCAGACCCAGGTCCAAGCCCAGGCTTTCTATGAACTGAGACACTAGGCACTTCCTGAAAGACTACCACCAGGGCGGTCTCCCACCACTCTCTGTGAAGTCTGAAGCCCAGGGTGACCTGCTCTGTTCATCATGGATACTGTGGTGTTTGTATCATAGGAACAGGAGGGTCTATCTGTATCAGGCCCTACTTCATCCCTGCACTGAGACTGTGAAGAGAAAGGTCTGGGCTGCAGACTGGATCCCCGACTGGAGCCTCTGTCTCTCTGATGACCACCAGGACTGAGGTTGTTCAGTCCACCTGTCCATTGTTCTGTGTGGTGGTGATGGAGTCTTTATCCCTCGTGGTTTGTATTTTTATTTATTATGGATCCCCATTAGCTGGAGTCCAGCAAAATTAAGGCAGTTTATACAATTTTAAAAACATTACAATACATTTACAGATTTCACAACACACTGTGTGCCCTCAGGCCCCTACTCCACAACTACCACATATCTACAGTACAAAATCCATGTGTGCGTACGTTATCCTGTGTGTGTATGCATGTGTCTGTGCCTATGTTTGTGTTGCTTCACAGTCCCCGCTGTTCCATGAGGTGCTAAAAAAAATTATCTGTTTTTTTAAATCTCATTTTACTGCTTGTATCATTTACTTGATGTGGAATAGAGTTCCATGTAGTCATGGCTCTATGTAGTACTGTGCTCCTTCCATAGTCTGTTTTGGACATGGGGATTGTGAAGAGACCTTTTGTGGCATATGCATGGATGTCCGAGCTGTGCGCCAGTAGTTCAAACAGACAGCGCGGTGCATTCAACATGTCAATACCTCTCATAAATACAAGTAGTGATGAAGTCAATCTCTCCTCCACTTTGAGCCAGGAGAGATTTACATTTACATTACATTTTAGTCATTTAGCAGACGCTGTTATCCAGAGCGACTTACAGTAGTGAATGCATACATTTCATTCATTTTTTTCTCCGTATGGGTAGTGGGAACGACATCAGCGGAGAGGGAGGGTTTGATCTCAGACAGAGCTCTCATTCATTCAACTTCAAGGGATGATTAGCGTAGACCTGACATACAAATAACAGTATGTTACATCAGACTGACTTTCATTCCTCTCGCCTATTCAAAGTAAAATTCTTATCCCTAAATAAAAATCAGACAAGCCTTCTCATTGGAGCGAAATGTATGTTTGAAGGGAAATATTGCTGTTGCCCACAGAGAAACCCCTGGAGCGAGTTAGTTGAGGAGTCCCAGGGTACTGAGGGAATGTTAGCCTCACTACCGGCTGACTGAGGGGGCCCATTTCAGGGTTTAGTTCCGTTTACACTGGCTTTAATTACAATCTCATGAGGTCTTGGTTTGAAATTAGGGAAAATATAACATTCCTCCATGGGTCTTTACATTTTAATAGATGCCATTGACTGGCCCTCCTCTGGCCTTTCTATGTGTGTGTGTGTGTGTGTTTAGGTGACTGAATGTGTAGGTGGATGGGTACCTCAAAAAGGATAACAAAGGACTTTTAAAACAATAAATCAAGCAAGAACATTTTTGGAAATAATAATTAATTAATTCCCCATTAAAACCAAACATGTGCACAGAGAAGTATAAACACTTGAGTGGTGTATGTGGCCACAGACCAAGCTGGTTTAACATGCTTCTCAGGACGCTTTGGTCTTTTCGTGCCTTTGCTCCTTTTTGTCACATTTCTGACACATTTTTGACAGTTTTATTGCTTCTTTAATCAGGGCAACAGTTTTCAGCTGTGCTAACATAATTGAAAAAGGGTTTTCTAATGATCAATTATCCTTTTAAAATGATAAACATGGATTAGCTAACACAACGTGTTGTTGGAACACAGGAGTGATGGTTGCTGATAATGGGCCTCTGTACGCCTATGTAGATATTCCATAAAAAATCTGCCGTTTCCAGCTACAATAGTCATTTACAACATTAACAATGTCTACACTGTATTTCTGATCAATTTGATGTAATTTTAATGGACAAAACATTTGCTTTTCTCTCAAAAACAAGGACATTTCTAAGTGATCCCTAACTTTTGAACAGTAGTGTATGTTTTACATTTCCTTGAAATACTTTGCAAATGAGACTTATTTCTATGTGAAAACTGAAATGGTCGATTAATTCCTTTTCAGTAGACACTCTTATCCAGAGCAACTTACAGTAGTGAGTGCATACATTTTTCATACTTTTTCATACTGGTCCCCCATTGGACCCACAATCCTAGCATTGCAAGCGCCATGCTCTACCAACTGAGCCACATCATCACATCATGACATGCATATTATTAATTTTCGCTCTCTGTGTACATCCAAGGGCCAGCCGTGCTGCCCTGTTCTGAACCAATCCTTTTTTGTGGCACGACTGAACAGCAGTCCAGGTGCGACAACTATGGCCTGTAGGACCTTCTTTGTTGATAGTGCTGTTAATTAAGAAGGTAGAGTAGCGCTTTATTATGGACATACTTCTCCCCATCTTAGCTATTGTTGTATCAATATGTTTTGACCATGCCAGTTTACAATCCAGGGTAACTCCAAGCAGTTTAGTCACCTCAACTTGCTCAATTTCCACATGATTTAGTTGAGGTTTAGGGTTTAGTGAATGATTTGTCCCAAATACAATGCTTTTAGCTTTAGAAATATTTTGGACTAACTTATTCCTTGCCACCTACTCTGAAACTAACTGCAACTCTTTTTTAAGTGTTGCAGTCATTTCAATCGCTGTAGTAGCTGACGTGTATAGTGTTGAGTCATCTGCATACATAGACACTCTGGCTTTCCTCAAAGCCAGTGGCAATTCATTAGTAAAGATTGAAAAAGGTAATGGGCCTAGACAGCTGCCTTGGGGAATTCCTGATTCTACCTGAAATATGTTTGAGGCTTCCATTAAAGAGCACCCTCTGTGTTCTGTTAGACAAGTAACTCTTTATCCACAATATAACAGGGGGTGTAAAACGATAACACAAGTTTTTCCAGCAGCAGACTATGATCGATAATGTCAAGCCGAAGTGAAGTCTAACAAAACAGCCCCCACAATATTTTTATCATCAATTTCTCTCAGCCAATCATCAGTCATTTGTGTAAGTGCGTGCTTGTTGAGTGTCCTTCCCTATATGTGTGCTGAAAGTCTGTTGTAAATTTGTTTACTATAAAATAGCATTGTTTCTGGTCAAACACAATTTTTTCCCTAAAGTTTACTAAGGGTTGGCAACAGGCTGATTGGTCGGCTATTTGAGCCAGTAAAGGGGGCTTTACTATTCTTAGAATGAGGGAATGACTTTAGCTTCCCTCCAAGCCTGGGGGCACACACATTCTAGTAGGCTTAAATTTAAAATATGGCAAATAGGAGTGGTAATATCGTCCGCTATTATCCTCAGTAATTTTCCATCCAAGTTGTCAGTCCCCGGTGGCTTGTCATTGTTGATAGACAATGACAACAATACAATAATTTTTTTTACCTCTTCCACACTAACTTTACGGAATTTTAAATTACGGTGCTTATCTTTCATAATTTGGTAAGATATACTTGGATATGTAGTGTCAGCATTTGTTGCTGGCATGTCATGCCTAAGTTTGCTAATCTTGCCAATGAAAAAATCCTTAAAGTAGTTGGCAATATCAGTTGGTTTTGTGATGAATGATTCAATGAATGATGGAGCTGACTGCCTTTTTCCCAAAAATGTCATTTAAGGTGCTTCAAAGCTTTTTATTATAATTCTTTATTTAATTTATCTTAGTTTCATAGTGTAGTTACTTATTTTTATTCAGTTTAGTCACATGATTTGTCAATTTGCAATAAGTTTGCCAATCGGTTGTGGAGCCAGACTTATTTGCCATTCCTTTTGCCTCATCCCTCTCAACCATACAATTTTTCAATTCCTCATCAATCCACAGGGATTTAAGTTTGTAATTTTCTTAATGGGTACATGCATATTAGCAACTGGAATAAGCAATTTCATAAATGTGTCAAGTGCAGTGCCTGTTTGCTCCTCATTACACACCACGGACCAACGGATATTCTTTACATCAGTAACATAAGAATCACTACAAAACTTCTTGTATGACCTTATACACTATATTAGGCCCAGCCTTTGGAACTTTGGTTTTCCTAGATATGGCTACTATATTGTGATCACTACATCCGATGGATCTGGATACTGCTTTCAAGCTAATTTCTGCAGCATTTGTACAGATGTGATCAATACATGTTGATGATTTAATTCCTGTGCTGTTTGTAACTACCCTGGTAAGTTGACTGATAACCTGAACCAGGTTGTAGGCACTAGTTACAGTTTGAAGCTTTTTCTTGAGTGGGCAGCTTGATGAAAGCCAGTCAATATTTAAATCACCCAGAAAATATACCTCTCTGTTTACCACATACATTATCAAGCATTTCACACATGTTATCCAGATACTGACTGTTAACACGTGGTGGTCTATAGCAGCTTCCCACCAGAATGGGCTTTAGGTGAGGCAGATGAACCTGTAGCTATATTACCGCGTCAGAGGTCCGGGCTCTCCCGCCAGCCGAACCGGACAAATCCATATGTGTTGATTCAAGAATGAAGTATAATGTTTTGGTTCGATTGATATACAGAACTCAGTCCCTGCAATGATACAAAAATAACCAAGTCAGTCAGCACAGAGTCAATTTTGTATTTAATTTCAACAATGTACTTTTACTGCACAAAACTATACTGTGACAAGTAGAATAACTTTTCTCACTATGGTAACACTACATTTTCTGTAAATCTGGTACCCTCACTTTGATAAAATACATTTTTGAATACTTTGGAGAAGGTTTAACATTACATACATCTTCAGTACTTCATATCAAGTAAACATGAATTAAGGCACTATAATTTCCTCATTATAAAACACCAGCATCAAACAACAGGACAAGGTTGTCACTTTTCATCTGTGAAGCATTTTTACAGACACCATCACACCAACCATCACCATATCATCTACTCTGCCTCATCACACTCATTCTTTCTTCAGTTCACCTCATCCAGTTCCCTATAGAGTACC